>NC_082347.1:36724264-37372478 GCF_027477595.1 Haemorhous mexicanus
TTACTTAAAACATAGTCTTTGCAGTCTCTAAGTCTTGCAAATTATTTCCTTTAAGTATGGGACAAGAGCAAGGATTTCTGTGTGTCTCTGCAGTCTTTCACTACTTGGCTGTCCCCACTGTCTCTGACACTCCTCCCCCAGTAACACCACTAGACCTTCCATCTGTGCCTCACTGGTTTTTGGGCTCTAAAACTATTTCCCCTCCCTTCTGACCTCACAATTTCCTTTTTGTGCACCACACATCATCAAAGAACCACAATCACACCAACCTGGCCTCAACATTTACCTTGGTTTCCTAGGCTGAATAGCTCAAATTTGGCCCAAAAATTTCAAACTGCACTGAGTAGAATAGAGCCTCAACCTGAGCTGGCATGACTCTTCTAGCTCTAGAATTTCACAACAGAATTCAATTTTAGAACTCATCATAAACTGAGGGTACCAAAAAAAACAACCATTAAATTGTATTATATGAGATCAACATCAGCAAACTTATATACCTGTGTCTGCATTCATGTGACATCCTGTGTCATAAACTGTGCTTTGTCCTTCTCAATGATTTTTCACAGCTATTTACAGCCTGCTCCCATTTGAAAAAAGTCTGCTACCCAAGAAGGAAAGGCCTGTGAAAATATCATTTTTTTCTGAAGTTGAGCACTGCAGAAAGATTTTATGTTATTTTGCCATAAATGGCTGCAGTGAAACATGAATGTTATCTTCCTCCTTTTGAGCGTGGAAGGGCCACACTTTCCCTTTTTAGAAAACTTTGTAAGGACATTACATTTAGCCAATTTAAGGGCAACACAGGGTTCATCAACAGCACCACAGAAAATATTTTCAACCAGAAAAAGGAAACAAGGCACGGGGGGGAAAACCCACCATCCACTCTTGTGGTATTCACACGCCCTCTGAGCAGAGAGAAGCTGTGAGACAAGCAGAGAAGAAGGAAAACACAATTCTTGTCTCGCTTGCTGTGCCTGTGTTGTGCTAAAGTAGAATGCAATGTGGAGATTGTTTACCCAAAGTGAGGATGTTTTGTTCCCTTGGCCTATCAGGGCCAAGAAGTGTGTGTGTGTGTGTGTGTGTGTGTGGGACTGTCACGGGACAGTCACGGGAGAATGAGAGGTGAGCGCAGTGCTGTGCAGTTGGGAGCAAGGGTGAGTGCATGGCTGTTTCAGTTTAGATGAAATGTACATAGTGCAGTATAATAAAGTAATTCATCAGCCTTCTGGTGATGGAGTCAGATGCATCATTCTCTCTCCCCTTCCTCGGAGCCGCCTTTGATTTACAATCCACCCTCCCTCAGCGTGAGCCATGGCTACCTCCAGCTGTACATCCGTGGCCACCACCAGCAGCTGCTGCCCCTTTGCAGCCTCCTGAATAAACATCCAGGCATGGAGGATTACCCCGTGGTGGGGGGACCCTCTGGCACAGGGGGCTCTGTCACCCTGGGGTGTCAGGCAGGACGTGGCACTGGCACAAAGGAGCGGGGCCAGCAGGTGCAGGAGCCCCGCGGGTCTGCTGCAGGCTGATAGCATTGACTGAGCCCCTGCTCTGAGCCCTCCAGCACAAAGGTGCTCCCAGCCTTCCCCACCACCGTCGCCCTGGAGAAACAATTCCAGCTGGAAGTGTCCCAGTTCTTTATCTCCAGCCCCCATCAGCACAAGGAGCTGTCAGTCTCATCTCTGGCTTATCACGCCCAAGGGCTGTCCCAGCTCCCTGACTCTGGGGGATTTAAAGTTGCCCCTGTGAAGTCTGAGCGAGTTCTGGTAAACCTGATCCTTATTAAAGCAGATTACAAGTATCCCCTTGAAATGTCACTGTGCATTTACAGGGACAGCCGTACAAAAACACCCAGCCATCAAATTCTTCCCTGCAAAATGTACGTTCAGGGAAAGTGAGCACAGGTAACTGTGTGAGCAAACAGGGCCTGGAAACATGGAGGAGCAAATTTAGGATTTGGTCCAATGCTCTCAAGAGCCTAAGGGAAAGCCTAACAAAATTTGCATTTAAATAGCTCCATGGAATCCCTGACAACAGTGTCTTACACACGTGTGTGCACACAGGTCCTGACAAATGGAACACACTCCAACATCTCCAACATTACCTGCAAGGACCTGTGGCTGAAGGATGCAAGGCCCGGGATTTGGGCCTACAATAAGAGAATAAATAGTTATTAAAATCTATTTATTGTGAGCAGAGTTATGGGCATCTAATTGCTGCAGTTTGTCAGAGGAACAAAACGATCTTCCCTGGCTTCAGCCATATCCAAGGGGATTAATTTGTCACTCTTCAAAAACAACCCATTGGAGGAATGCCCTCTTTGATTCTTTATTCTCACATTAATTAGGAGCAATAAGTACACCAGATACACTCTGTACTTAAAAACATTAGTAGAAATAAATCTGCCACACATCTCAAGAGGGCAACAAAGATCTGGCTGTTTGGGGTGGGAGCCTCCAAAGCAAATCCTATTATTGGGACAGCCCCATCCAGTTCCCATCCCTTCCAGTATGGCCAGTGCTGCCCCATCCCACCTGTTATGGCCACAAGCTGGACATGACTGTCCAGAAGGGCCCATGGTGGAGGCAGCAAGGCCATGAGTGGGGCCCAGCTGGTCTCTTCACCATTTTTAAGGAATATGGTTTTTTCTGCACTGAACCCACAAAGCACCACGTGCTCCCTGTCAAACCTCCCAGCCCGTGCCTCGTGCCCAGGTCCTTGGTGGTGACTTTGCTTCTGTCAGCAAATTCCTGTGTCCAGGAAGACAGGGAAAAAAGAAAGAAGAATATTTTGTGCTGAAATATAAAATTAAAGTCAATTTGATCCTTACTCAAGGAAGAAAAAACCCACGAAAAATGAGGTGACTGAAAATTTCTACAGAGAATTATTCTGAGAGGATTGAACCAAACTCCACCTTCTCCACAACTGATTTCCAAGTTGCTTTGTCATTTCTCTCTCTCAAGGACCATCAGTGGGATTGCCCACCTGAACAAAGCCATCCACAGTTTCTGGGGACCCATGTCCTGCAGTATCCCAGGCAGGACTCCTGCCCACAGGAGAAGGCTGGAGAAGCACAGGGATGCCAGATTTCCAGCCAGCTGTTGTGGGCTGGGAGTGCTGACATTTCCTCATGCCCTTGGAGCACTGGGCTGGAGAGGCAGCTGCCTTTATGTCCTGCTTGTTTAAGGTAATTACTGCTTGTATTTCCTCCCTGCTGGTTCTGCTGGAGCGGAAAAGGCTTTGGCCTTCACTTCGCCATACAAAATAAAGAAAAAAAAATCTGGTTTATAAACAGCACTTTTTCTATACTTTCAAAGGCAGGTTGTAGGGTGAGAGTCAGGAGAATGGTCCCTATTTGGAAAGCAGGCTAATAATAATGATGGAGTTGCTGCAGGGAAATCTCTTGTCGAGCCTCCCTGAGCACTCTTTGTTCCCTTGGTAGTAAACAATTATCTTTTAAAGATGCTCTGCTGTCTCCATCACTCACCCAGCTATAAGATATTAAACAACCCCAAAAAGCAGCCCAATTGTGTGCAAAGAGTGGATTTCCTTTCAGAAAGGGTGGGAATTTGCAACTCTTTAAAGACACTTAGTGTTAATTAAAACCTATACAGCCCAAAGAGAAATATAGCACCGTTTTTCAAGGAGGGATGAAGTCAGTGTGATTAGCAAGTGTTTTGTTACTATGCTAAAATATGCTTTTTGATTCTTAAAATCCAGTGTTTGCTACTGATGGAAAACAATTGTTTGTGCTCCATGGCAATGAAAGTTCAAGTGACTGAAAGATACCCCACAATATGCTAAAAAAAAATGCACCTTCATGTTGTACAAGGGAATCTTAAAAATAAGACTTCTTTTAAAGTGCACTTTGGAGAAAAACATATCAGCAATAAGGAATATGGAAATTCTCCATTTAAAATCTACCTCACAGTCAGCACTGTGTTGATTTGAAATGCTTTGCCTTTCTAACTGCTCCCCTCCTCCTAACAAGCGCTGCATCCAATTTGTATGTTGTTCTGATGAAATGGTTTAAGCGAGAGAAAATGAGTAGTTTGAAAAATAAAGGAAAGTTCTACAGAAGAAATGAAGTGCTATCATTGAAATCTTTATTTATGTGAAAAGAAAGGGCTAAAACATTACCTCAGAATTCAAGATTACAACATCAGTAGGATATAAAGTAAATCCATTCTCGTAGTGAAACATCAGAAACCATAATCCTTTTTCAAAGACCTTTTGTTATTTTAATGTCTGACAAATTATGCTTTTTTAAAAGAAGAAAAACACTTAGATTTAAGAGGTTTCTTTTACTCCAGTAAAAGTAGTTTCACTATTTAAAAGTTTTAATTTTCTGTAACCAATAGCATTTACTATGCTGGCTAAGTATTAACACAAGAGTTAGGTTATTTTAGCCACAGTAGGACAAAATACAAAGTTGTCACCAAAGATTTTTGCATCAACTTGTTATGGCAACTTAGTGCTCTAAAAAGTATTAAGTTTGAGCAAAAGGTTTTGTTTTTTTTAATTTGGTTCCTTTTCCTTCAGGTTTTGAACTTGTTAAGTGTTATGAAAATGTTACATCATTATCATTCAAATGATGGGAGCTCTCAGAACATATTTAAAACTTGTTTATGTCACAGGAGATTCTGGGATGATGTCCAAGGACCCTCAGCCCTGCCTTTGGAGGGAAACCCTTGACCTCAGTACGAGCACAGAAGTCATTCCACAGCAATCCTAGCACCAAGAAACAAGGATAAGAAGAAAAAAGCTGCATTATTTGCCTCCAGTGTACTAAAGGAGAAACAGGATGGATAAAGGTACCCTTCCCTTGAGCATCCAGCACCTCTCTTTCACATGTTCATCTTTAAAAGCAGAAACAACAAGTTCCTTGTGGTATTCTGCACTCTTGATATCACATGAGGAGCTGGGGGAGTGAAATAAGCCCTGAGAGCTCTGCAAGCAGAGAGCAGGTTCTGACTGGTGCAGACTTGGCAGGAAATTGCTGTGAGAAGCCTGGTTCAGGTCCTGTGCCACAGTGACAGAATTTTGGGCTTAAAACCCCACAATGCCTAAGAGCTGAGGATCACAGGTTTTCTGTCACAGCCATTCCTCCTGGAATGCTCCCAGTGCTGCCAGCCCCAGCTCCCAAACCCTCACCCCAGCCCAGATGTGCAGCACAAGCTCTCACACACCCAAGTACGAGCCCTGTGAGCTCTGGCACCCTCCTGACTCCAGCACTTGTCCCACCCTGCCAGCTGGGGCAGCTGGGGCTCTCCCAGAGGAGTAGGAACAGCCATGGCAAGGTGCAGAGTGGCCTGGGCTGAGGAGCCTGGGCAGCCTCATGGTGCATGGCCAAAAGGTTCTGCTGGCTTCCTCTCATACTGGGCTTGGGGGCTTTCCTGTATGTGGTAAAGAATGGGAAATAAGAGAGAAAATTAATTCTGTCTTTCATTAAATCAATGATTTTTTTCACATTCACCAATTTTTTGAGTTTTTTAAATAAAGTTGGAAACTATGGGGAGGTCGTGTTGCTTTAATTACAACTTTGATTTGTTGTTTTTCCTCACCAGGCCCCTCAACTCTTTCCTCTCCTAGTTTTTCTACTCATATCTTTTTAAAGAGAGAGATGGGTAGAAATAAACTGGAGAAATTGAAAAGAAAACCAACATTTACAAAAATAAAAGCCTGACATTTATGTGAACATAACAGATTTAGAGGACAACAAAGTGGATTTATTTCTTAAATCTGAAATTATTTTTACACTTAAAACCATGTTTTCCTCCTTTTGCAGAAGGAGATCAATCAACTAAATACCTACCTGGCAAAAAAGCCAAGAAACTTTCCCTGCCAAATTCTGCCAGATCTTGCATGAACTTGGGCAAATTATTTAACATGCCAGTTTCTCAGTGCACTGTTTGTGCAGTGAGAACAATACCAACTCCTTTTTCTCATCCCTTTGTCTTGTTTATTGAGATAGTCCCTACTCCAGGGAGAACACAATCTCTAATTATGAGCAACCAGCACAATAGCACCCTGATCTCCAGGACCTACCGCAATACAAAGGACTCATAATCATCACAAGTCTTCTGTTCTGATGCATGGTCTGCAAGAGTTATGAATACTAACATATGCTGGAAAGTTCTGTTTAATTTTATGTCTTTGAAAGAAAATAAAAGCCTATTTTTCCCATTGGTGCCATTTATACAGGCTTCTACTTTCCAGGAAGCTTCTGCCTTTCCATGTCTTCCTTCTCCCTTTCAAAACAGAAATAAAAGTCTCATTAAATAAAATAAAGATTATGAATGGCCAGTCTTTTCCTTCCTACCAGTTATTGTCACCCAGGAACATGCAGCAAAGGATGCCTATGTTCTCACTCAGTGTCACTGGGATCTGCCAGCTGCTGGCCATATGCTAAATCCTGAAAGGAATTATCCATGTTCTGTGCTGTCTGTACATGTCTGATTCCTGTTTATGTATTTTTACTTGATTATGGCATATTATAAATCCAGCTAACTTAACTTTTATGGTTAGAATCCAAATCCTCCAGTTGTTGAGGGTGATTTTTTTATTCAAATGAAATTCCACTGCCACTGTGGCAATAAATGGGATGAAAACAGATTTCATACAAATGCATCAAACACAACCCAAAAAGTCTGTGGGATTTCATTTACCATGACAGTCCCTCTTTAGAGTTTGCTTTTTAATGATGTGATAGCATTTCATAGCAGACAGAATTTCCCACCAGCTTCCATGGCCCTGCCCAGAACCTCTGTCCCCAAAGTGACTCTTACAGTTCCCACTCTGGAGATCCCTGGCCATCCCAGCCCCTGCAAGGCCTGGAATCCATTCCTTCACCCCCCTCACCATCCTTCACGAGAGGGGACTGTGGAGCAGGGGAGGATGAAGTGAATTGCTCAGTCAGAGGAAAGAGCTGACCTGGGAATTGAGCTCCAGTTGCTCAGCCCTCGAGCAGGAGCCAACCCACAGGCTATTGTTTGCTGCTGAAGCCTGTGGACATCTCCAGATATTTGAAGTGAGATTTTGTGAGTGATCTTTCACACTCATCTTAAAATGATACAACACTGTACAGCACTGAGGCAGGCTTTTATATGCCCAGGCCATGGTAAATCTTTACTACAAAAGCATTCTAAAATGCTCTTTACATTGGAGACTTACTTGTCAGAATGCAGGAACATATCCCTTGGGGATGCAGATTGTTTCCTCAGGACTCAAACATTCCTACGTGGTAAAATGAAGTAGGAGGATCCAGTGAAAGGAGCTCTCTCTTCTCATTTAATTTACTACCTAATACTCAGCAGCCCAAGATTTATAAGACACTACAGAACTGTCTACATGTTTCCCCTTGTGGCAGATAACAGATAACTGTTAATAGACTTGCTCAGAAAGTTTATTTAAAGGAAGAAGTTAAATGTATTATTTTTCATGGAGGTGTGAACATTGCTTAAGGAGCTTAAGTCTCCATGTAGAAGTATTATCAGATAGGTTCATGAGGATGCTAATGTGCATTAATATGAAACTCCAGAACCAGCTTTCACTGGTGTACATAGATAGGGCCATTTTGTAAATAATGCCCTTTCTGATATTGCCGAGTTCTGGGATTGCTGAATGCACTATTATTTCCAAATATAATAATATTAACCCATACTGCACACCTTCTCTATCCTCTTTCTGCAGCTCCTGTTAAATCAACAACAAAGCCATTCATGCAGAATCCAGTCTCCTCTACAGCTGCACCTGGCATCTGCCTGGATAAGATTTTGCCTGCCCCTCTACACAGGACCATGCAGATGTTGTAGGAAAGCCAAGGTGCTGGAGGGCTCCACATCACTTCTCATTTTCACTTGTCAGATGTACCCACATATTTTGCAATCCTGCCCTGCTCCTAATTTAAATCCTTCACCACAACAGTCAGTAGCTCGCCGGGTGGGGCTGGGCTCTGGTTTCCAAACAGTGACAGAGATGCCTGACTCCTTTCCATGCAATTGAGCACCTTCAGAACCTTTGGCCTTCAGTGAGAGGGGAAGGCACGAACACCACACTGCTCAGCACTTTCCAGGATTTAACCCACTCTGCACATGCTGTGTGGTGATGAAAATGTGATTAAGGGAGAGTATATTACATTATGTCCAGCTTTAGAGAAATATTTTAATGGATTAAAGAAAGAGCCATACATTTTCTTTTTTTTTGGGTTTAGATGTAAGGTTCACCTCGTGGTATTTACAACCTAAAGCTCTTCAATATTGGGTTAGCTAATAGGATCCAGACAATGAAGCTGACTACAGGGAAAAGCAAGAGACTGTTTTAGTTTCACCAGCCAAGGAGAAGAAAAGACCCAGCTTGATAAATGGTGAGAAGTATATTAGATGTTAAAAAATATTTCATTTTTAATAATCCTAGGTGTTACTGACAACCCAGGTAAAAAGCAAAGTTCATTTCTTCAAAATATATTTAATCTGACAGTATCCCTTTAATTAAGTAGCAATTTAGATTTTCTTCTCCTCCACATACAAAGCTTTAATGAAACATGAAAGCCACAAAAGAAATTTGTGTGTGTTTCATGGCAAGGCATGAGAAATGATTTTCTGTTGAAATTCACAGACAGTAGCTCTACAAATAACATTTAATATTTGTCGGAAGTATTATCTGCCTTTTTCCCTCCCAGCATTACATTACCAAGGTAATAAGTACATGAGAATACATGATTTCCTGGCTACTGTATTGAATATGCACCTTTAAACAAAGTTAGACTTGGGAATTTACCCCTATCTTCAAATGCTAATCTAACACTAATTAAAAGGCCAGTGACTACGCTTTGATGGATTCCAGTTCCTGGGATATGACAAATGAATTCCAACAGCATGCACGACTGCAGCAGAATGACAATGGCAGAGCTGCAGCCACCAGGGAAGGCAGGACAGCACATTCCTGCACTGCACAGGGGCAGGGAGGAGGAGGAGGCACTGCTGCAGCTTGCCATGGTTTGTGTGGGTGCTGCCATCCTCTCAAGGTGGGGCCAGCCACAGCCTTTGTTTCTCATTTCACAGCTGCTTCCAGGCTGTGCTGAAGCAAAAATTTGGCTGCTTCTGCACCCCACCCATCCTCTTTTTAATACATGCACCTCCCTGTTCCCTGTGCAGTGCTGGGCTCTTCAGGGAGGACAACAGCCACAAAAATAGCTCCTTTCATATAGACTTCTTCAACCATAAGCTCCACTGTTAAAGAAGCTTAAAAAGATCAGATAGATATTTCTAAATGAGATTCTATGCCCAATATGTCCTGCAAATAACTGCCTTGTTGATCTTCCTGCCTTAAAATTAGAAGAAAATTAAAACCCTGGTTGTAGTACATTTTGGAAGTATGGCCTATGAGCTCCCAAGTGCATGCCTATTTTGAACTGAGTGCAGCCCTCTTCAGAGGTACTTATTGCATGATGAGATCCAAAAATTGCCTTTACATTCCTTCTTCCCAAATATGCAAAGCCAAAATTTAATTCATGGTTAAAAAAAATAAAAGGCCATATTTTTTGAAGCAGCCTTCTTAGATGTCATTTTAGAAGGAGTTGAAAGCTGGGATTTCCAGGAACCTTTATTTGCCTCCCTGTGTAAAGCAGACTCAGATTTTTTGTCTAAATCATGGCAGAATTCGCCATGTGTCTCCTTACAGAGGACCTGAAGAGATGAACCATGGAGAAAGCAGTTTGAGATTATACAAATAAACCTGAAAACAGGAAATTTGCTCAGACTAGAGAGGAGGTCCTTCCTCACTAGGGCTCTCCCTATAGGTGCAATTGAATTTTGAGCTTCCCATCCATACTGGAGTCTGGAGGACACCCTTCCCACCCTTCCATGGATCTGGAATGCCTGTACTCAGGCAGTGATGCAGGAGTTCATTCACAGCCCCCCTGTGAGGCAGTGTCAGAGCTGGGCTTTGCACACACCCTCTGGCAAAACCAGAGACTGCCCCTGAGCCTTTAAAAGATCAGCAGCACTTTACCAGTGGGCTCTGGGATGGCTCTGTGTGTCTCAAAACCTGGCCCAGAGCTTTCTCCAGGGTCTCACAGTGAAGTGAGGCCAGTGCTGGATACTGAACTGTGCTCTTCTGAGGAATGTCTGTCCAGATTTTTTTCAAGCGAGGCTTAGGGGCTCTCAGAAGGTTTTTGGTGTTTTTTTATTTTAGAGCAGCACACAAATAGAGCTGCACAGACTTGGGAGTGGAGCTGGTGCTTGCTTGCCAGCTTGGACAGGATGATCTTAGCCTGGCCTGCAAAAGACCATGGAAAAATATCCAGAGTCCCAATCCATACCTTAAAAACAAGATCAGACTGTCCTTTCAAAGGGGTGGAGAAAATATTTTTTTTCCAGATTGTTCTTTTTTTTCTTTGTGATGGAGGATCTTATTATGAGCACAGCTGAATTTCTAGATGAGGTAAATTCTCCCTGTTACAAGTTCTGCTTGATCTCACTATCACAAACTGTATACACACCTCTAACATGTTCCTTGACTGCCACTTCTATGTTCCCCTGCTCTTCAATCAGAGATAAATAAATGAAAGGCAGCATGATGCCTCTTATCTAAAAAGATTCAGGTAGAGCAAGTATCATAGCACAATCAGGGTGCTTGAAAATTGTATTTTCCTGGAAAGGACTTTTACTTGCCTTCTTGGATCATACACAGAGGAAGTCCAAGGTCTAGAGGGAGAAAATAACTCTTAGTAACCAAATGTTTGAACATTCATACAGGATTAATTACTTGCTTTATTTTTTTCTTTAATTTTAAATGACTGTACTGCTAGCAAAAGTGAGAAGTAAAGACTCTGATCTATGCCAAGCATTTACTGCATGCAAATACTCTGCAAGTTTTTCCTATCTTGAAGAATTTCAGCATGAACTACAAAGGCAAAGTGGACTGAACTGATCCCTGGAGAAAACATGTGCAACTCCACTTACATAAAAAGAGTGCTTTGCTTCAATAGATCTGTGCCCATTTATCCTCAGGACCAATTCACACTTTTTTTTCTATTATTAGATGGACATTCTATTTCTAATGGACTCTGTGCGATCCAAGCACTTCTACTTAATTTTTTTCTAGAAGTAAGATTCTGTGCTCAGAGGATGAATTGCATTGCTGAGCAGTGCTGGAAGGATCAATTGAGGTGCATTAACATTTGCAGTGCCATTATGCTCCATCTGAAATACTGGGCTCTGTAAGAAATTTCAAACAAAGCATCTGCTCAGTCTTGGTAAAGCACATCTTTTGTCTGTGGCATATCCCACAAGCAAATTAGTGCAGCAAGGATTAAACAGCTCTTGAAATGTCATCAGAATGGATGAATTTCACAACAAATAACAAAAGAATTGTGCACGTCTATTAATTATTCCCCAAAACATATTTCAATGAAAATTTGCATCCTCTCTGTCATGATGGCTCATAAAGTTCTAGTTAACATTTACTTAGGACAATAACGAAGTCAATTGAAACACTCAATACAAGACCTAGGCAGAAGATGTAAGAGGTTTATGAGCAGTGGAAAATAGGTGCTCATTGCAGGGTAGGTGTGAATCACAAGAGCTGCAGCCAGGTTTTCAATGTGTAAAAGTCAAATGTCAGAGAGCCTATGCTTGGTTACAATTATGTGAGATCAACTCTCTCCATCCTGTGAGTCATACTCTCCACAGCCTTGGCCAACTTTCCTAACCTGTCTGTGCTATTATTGGGAAGAATAAAAGGAGTTTTCACCTCAATGAAAGTGAGTGAATTGTCCTGACTGAGCTGTGGGCATGGCCAGTGGGACAGGAATGAGCAGCATTGACCATGGGCAATCCAACTCCAGGAGAATTTAATTTACATCTGTGCAAGCAGCACATGTTCTGTCTACACCAGAGGGAGCTCAGGCACGAGGTTATGCTACAGCTTTATTTTCCATACTGCATGGCCACAGGAAGACATTTACAGAAATGTTCTTCACTAGATTACATTGATGACCTGAAAATTTTGTAAAATCCATGAACTTCCTCCTTCTAAATTAAGGGGCTCAGCTGATGAAGGTGCATGCACTCCACATTAGCACCAAAAATGTGTCCTACAAGATCTGTCTAGGAGCTTTTCCAGCTCTTACCAGGCTCTCTGCAGTGGTGGCAGTGGTGACTGGTAAGGCTCTGGTAGCAGTCATCTGGCTATCTTATGTGACAGCAACAAAAGGGATGTGACAGCAACAAAAGGCATGTGTCAGCTGCGATAAGCTCCCAATGAACAACAAAAAAGCATTTCTGGGAAGGTCTTTTTTTTGTTATGGCAGCAGCAGTTGTGTTGAATTTCACAGAGATCACATGCTGAAGTATAAAAAAGCAACCAGGCAGCCTTGAGGAAGGTGTTTAGTACTGCCCTGTACCTAAATCATACAAGTTATGCACCCTCAGCTTGTAGAAACCAAGTTTGGTTTTTTTTTTTAACAAACTCTCACCATTGACATCATTGAACCTGGAAGAGTTTCCACAAGACATTTGCCTTTATCTCTGGTCCTCCAGCCTTTTCTGATCTCAGTTACTCCCCACTCCTCCCCCTGCTTCAATGCACTCTTTTCCTTGCATCAAAGAAATAGGTTCTGAAGCCTGGACACCTCACAGGAATCCCCTCTCCAGAACCCATTCCACTTCAGCTTCCTCAAGACTGTAAGAAAGCAAATATTCAAGAAACTTCAGAGCTGAGGCACAGATTTTTGGTGGAGCCCCTTAAATCCACTGGGAATCTCATTTTGAGGATCTGTAAACACCTGCTAGAACTCTGACAACATTCAGTGCTGGGACCACTGAAAATTAATGCAGAAGAAGAGCTCAGGCACCTGCAGGCAGTTAAAATGTAGGAGAGTTCTTTCTATCCAGGCTGCATCAGCATTTAAGTGCTAGATTGTTTAGCAGCACCAAGTACAGCACTGCCTGCTTAATTTTCTCCACCTAACTGTTGCCTTTAGATTTTAAAGATTTATACACCCTTCTGCAGTCAGCATTGAAATAGGAGCTAATATCCACACCCCATAGCAAATGCAAGTCCATGTCTCCAGTCCTTTGTTTTCATACAAATTTTGTCACCCTTATTTGTTCCAGTTTGACAAATTTTGGAATAAAGGCTCTCCTTGATTGAGGGCAGCAGAATATGATCCCCAGAGATTGTGGATCTGTGGCTAAATTGTGCCACTTCCATCATGAAAGAATCTGGGAGTATATTCCTAGAGCTAAGGCTTTTTGATTGAATCAGAAAATTAATTACATCAGACAATTCTATGCTTCAAATCCATAATTATATTTAACAACAACAATGTCCAGCATTATCATCAGCTATCCAAAACAATGAAGGTGACTCCAGTGGGAATGCTGTGAGCCTGAAACTGAGCACAGGGCCCTCACAGTACAGTATGACCTGAGATAATGCCAGTATAAGACATTTTTCCCTCCCTCTTTCCTCTTCTACAGGAATCTCACCCTTTTGCTCTCACTCCTCAACCCATTCTCTACCACTCCCCCAATAAGCTCTGTGCAATTATTTGTGGATGCACATACTAAACCAGATCACTGAAAAAAGACTGCTTTAAAAAAAGACACTTTTCCTTTAGGAAGGAGAGATTGGAAAGGAAGCAGCAACTGCTCAGACACACCTGATATCTAACCTTGAGGCCTGACCCCGGGGCAGGCAGTGCACACCAGCCTGTAAGATGTGACATTGATCTTTAAAAAGCCTGGTAAAAGTATGGCATGAAACAGCAGCCCCACAGAGCTGAGAAAAACGTGCTGTTGCTTAACAAAGTGTACCCAAATCCCTTCCCTGAGCTGATCTTTAAAAATTAAAGTGACCTAAAGCTAAGCATATTTTAAAGTTTGTTAAACAAACAAACAAACAAACAACACAGCAAGAGAAGCAAAGGCAGTAATTCTTAACCAAGAGCATTGTGTGATGTCTGTATTTGTGTGAGAAAGGCCCTTGGCATTGCTGTGCTGAGAGAAGAGGACATTTTATAAACGTATTTCCAAAAAGAGGAAGTATTCAAATTGGAAATGCCTGTTTGGCTGACTCTCCCCCTTTGCAGCTTGTGTACTCCTCCAGCAGATAACAGAGAGGACAGCTCTTGCTAGCAGGCTGCTCTCAACATTCTCTTCATTAACTTGCAATAACTAAAAGCTCCATCCTCCATTGTTTGATGGTAATTAGAAGCTGAATCATGCAACACGTCGACTTTCTGATGTTCTTTGCATGTTTACACTTTATACCAGCACATTACACCTGGTTTTACCCAGGGCTTTCTCACAATCCGGTGCTATTACCGAGGGTAGTTTGAGGAGCTGGTGACATACTTCAAATATAATTGTGGAAAATGTATTTTTATAAGTTCCACAGAAGAGGAATCAATGTTAAAACAATCGCAGTGATCCTCGGTTATGCTGGGAATCTTTTCGATTCACAAAATAATATGATGATTTTTCATCACAGGTGCAGATGATTGGACAGCATCAGAATAATCAGAGAAGATGCAGATTCTTTCTCTTTGAGCAGTACTGGTAAATTCAGGGCACCACTAGTTCAGAATTAATACTGGTCTGTACCAGTAGAGGCCAACTGGCATTTTAGGAATTAAAGATCTGACAAGGTCAGCAACCACTTCTCCACAGAGAAGTCCTTAAAATACCAAAAATACTACCTAGCTAAGAGAGTCCACAGACAGCATTACACTTTACTTGATATCTGAACTTGCTGTTTGGGCTACCTGAATATATTGCTCATTTCAGAGAGGCTGTGAAAAAAGGATGAACAAAATTCCCTCTCTGGCTATGAGAAAGTAGCCAGTTCTCATTTGTATCCTTATTTCTGTATCTACCTTTTCTCTTGTATCTATTTTCCTCAGTTACAGCAAAAGCTGCCAAAGGCTGACTCATTAGGACACGTAACATGGAAATACAAATGCTCATTTCAATCTGTGGTCACTTCATGCCAGCCTGAAGTCACTTCCATCTGTGAGTCAGGCAGCCAGCATACCTGGGAAACTCCAAGAGAAATGAACATAGTATTTAAGTCAGGATGATGATTCAATATCAGTCAAAGAGCATGGCAAGCACAATCACATGAAAAATAGGTAGAACTCCTTTTAAAAAGTTAGCTGTTTTCATTCCTTAGTGTCTGTTTAGCTCCTATGCTTTTTTTAGGGCAAAATGTTTTACTCCAGGTCCAATTACAAGTCAAGAAATAGAAACCTCTCAACTCTGTTACAATCCCACAGAAACTGGGAAGACAAGATTTGATGGTAAAATAAACACAGCTGGAGACAGATCAAAGCAATACAGGCATTTTTCAACACGAAAAATGACAACTTTTCTCAAATGAAATTCGGGCTTTTCCTCACTCTTGTGATGCTCAGAACATCTGCATTCAATATCGCAGCTCTTTTACTCTCTCGGTGGGAGAGATGGTAATGAGGTGCCCAATTCCCAATGACTTTCAAAGAGGATTAGGCACCTGCCACAAAATTGTTCAAGACTGATTTTTCTCTGTTATTCGCAGCTTTGACAAAACAGCAAACCAGGAGATTCCTTCACTCGTCACTTTGCTGCCAGCCAGGAGTTTGCCCTCACATAAATTGCTCAACCTTTGTACTCCTCCTTTTAGCCACCTCATTTCTGAAGTAAAAATCCCACCCTGTTATTAATAGATTTAATATTTTTTAAGATGCTTTGAGCTTGCACTAAAGGTACACTACAGACACATTTGTACCTAAATTACCAACACTCAAAAATAACAGGAAAAATACTGTTGGTGGATTAGCTACATATGATCAATGCCAAATAAAAAATCTACTCTGGTTTTGCTAAGGTCATTTAGTGCTCTGCAATTCTCATGAGGTAAACATTTTTGAAAGTGGGGAATGCTTTGAGATTAAGCAATACATTACAGTTTTTGATCAAATGCCAGAAGCCATAGGTGAATAGGAAACAGACATCAGTAATTACAGTTCGTACTTCAGCTATTTCAAAACCCCTTGCTTCAATGAGCAAGTATTAACTGGACAGACACTCCTTCACAAATTAGAGGCTGCAAAGACTTATTACACACCACATTTATCTTTGAAACTTGTCCAACAGAATTAAACTAAAAAAATAATGATACAGATTATGGTTGCAGGCAAAAAAACTATTAAAACTCTAACAACTATATATATGTTTTTATCTGCCAAACTGTCCCTGCAGCCACTCTTTGGTTAAGGAGCTCAGGAATGCAGCATTAAGAAATACAAGTAATTGTATTAGTATGCTGTTGTCAAACTTCAAACTGGATTTTTTTATCACAGGAGCTGATAAAAGTATTTCTGATGTAGGCCTTAAAATCCAAGAGAATTGCCAGAACATGAGATGGGAGCAGCAATGAAGACATGGCAGCCGAGTGAGAAGTGTTCAAGGAGCATCAACACTGCTCAGTGGAACGGGGCAGAGCCCCCCAGCCTGGCATGGTTAGGGCTGCTGAACACCCCAAAGCAAACCCCTCACCTGGCACAGCACCTGAGTGACAAGCCCAGTTCAGAGGCCAGACTGACAAAGCCTTGTCCACAACAGAGCGAGGCTGGAGCAGGCCAGGATGCTCCAGAGACAGCCTTGATCAAACAACAATTTCTCACACAGAAATTGTGAGAGCACATTGTACTACCAGATAGTTTCTTGGTTTACTCTAGAGAGCCACACTTGGGAAGCTACACAATTTTTCCTCAAAAGACTTAAGGCTACTCAGGATATCCAAGAAAGTACCATGACTGATGTTGGATGAAATTGGTGGAGAGAAAAAGCTGGGATGTAACCAGTGCATGTATTTATGTTTTTCAGGATTTCTGAGAGGGAGGAAGCCCCCCACTTTGGCAGGGCTGCTTTTGAACTGTTGCCCAACTCAAGATAGCATCAAATGAACTTCTAATAAATATTTGGCGTCACAACAGAATTTTACTGATATTTATAATTTAACTACATTCCTCTAGATCCGTAATTTCAGCCAAACAAGGAGATATTGCAAACTTTTCATCTACTAAAAGAATTATTATTACATCTCAAATTTAGATCAGTGTAAGAGCTTGTATATTTAAGCTGATTAAAAAGCTTTCAGTTAACTAAAACAAGCATTTGGATTGGTTTAACACTGCTAAACAGGAAGCATTAAGTCTCAGAATGCACTTTTACTTGCTTGGCCAAAATTTACATCACAGTCCAAAAACAATTTAAAAAAAAATAGTGTGAGCACAATGCAAGATATTTAAAAAAACAGATCAGCAATTTAGGAAAATTATAATTAAAGGTACAATTCTGCATTCATTTATTTCTTATGTATTTATATGAACTCTAGAAAGCTGTGTTAGGTTTTTATATTTTCCCTGTTAAGATATTTTTGAACATGGTATAATTCTGGAAATCCGTGAGTATTTCAAGCCAACCCTTTAGGTGGATAAAGAGGTTTGAAATGTGGTCATTTTTAAATTCATCACACAAGTGACCCAAAGCAAATATTCTGCATACTTCCTAACAGCTTCATTATTAATGGCCTAACATAAAATTAATTGATTTAGTCTAAAATAGTACAGATAGCTGGGCAAGAGCTGTTTTTTGAGGGCTTGGGTTTCTGTTAAAGCACATTTTCAAAGCATAGAACACTGATCCTTGCAATTAGATCAAGATCGTCACTTGACAAATACCATTACTCTTAAGAGCAATTACTGCAAAAAAGAAAACAGCTTGTTTAATAAATGATACTTTAAAAAGTTTAATGGAATGCTGCTGGTGTGTTTGGCATCAATTATCAGCATCATTCTACTTTTCAGTATATAACAAAGGCCAACTGTATCTAACACCTTTAGAGGCAGTTCTTCCAGATGCCTAAAAAAACCCCAGAAATTATGGACAGATTGCCTGCAACTTCTGGACAGGAACACTTGGAACTGAGAGAGATATTGATGCAGGCTCATGGTGTAACCTGTGTGTTTACACATACAAACATGCAATTTGCCTTTACAATCACTTCACCAGAGGTGCAGCACTTGCTTCCTTCCACACAAAAGTTTGCAAAGCAATATAGTTTGTAAACCATAGTGTGAGATTTATGATGTTATACTGCAGAAACCTGTTTAGCCCCCAATTTACAATCCTGGCAATTGTATTCAACTCTGTCATCATAACTAATTACAGCTAACTGCAGATTACCATATTGCAAACTCTCATCTGTGTGAAAGAAATATGATGTTAAAAAAAAGAATCAAATATCCCGAGGGCTAATGAACAAAAATGCACTATTCCATCGTGGACTGCAAACCTGAACTCTTCGAATTGCTGCTGTAAAACTTCAAATTGCTATTTGTTGGCAAGTTGTTTTAGCCCCAAGTACTTCCACAGTAAATCACCATTACACTAATACCATACCCTTGGCCTGAAACATATTAATCTTGGTTAACAATAACTGACATTTACATTACCAATTCAATTCAGGCATTGTGGTGACTAAACATATATGCAAGAGCTTCAGGGAGAAAAGTTATTAGTTTTGAATGTGTACTTTCTTTTCACTGGGAACAATTTTGAAGAAACATTATCATCAGTTCTTGTTATAATCTTATAACATAAACATTCAAATCATAATTGATCTGTAAAACATTTGACTTAGAGTAAAATCTGCATTTGTATCTTGGGTGCAGTTAACTGTACAACATAACACTTCACATATTTTTCCAAGATATGTATTTATGTATTTTTATCTGGACTTTTAAAACCTGTGTTCTTAGGAAGGAAAGAAAACTAGGAACCTGAAATATTATGAAGAATGTGGCACCAGGATATGACCAATAGTACCAGATCCTTCCAGGAGAGGGAGGATGGACTTTTTCCCGGCTTTTTTTTTCATTTTTTGGTGTTTATATTTACTAAGGCTATAAATGCCCTTGGTTTAAAAAAGATAGGTTGGGTTTGCTCTTCTTGATCTATGATGGTGTCTTCCTCCAACTTACAAACAAATTTTGTTTGTAAGTTGGTGTAAGACAAGAAAAGAAATACTTACTGCATTAAGTCTGTGCAGCCCCAGAAGCAAACATACCCCTCTCTCCTTATACCCACACATTGCAGTACAGCACAAAACACATTTGGACCAAGGATTTTATTTCAACTACAGAGAACTCTCTACCAGACTCCAAATTTATCTGAAATGTGTTATCTTTAGCTTTCATTTCTAGGAGGAAAATTTAACACAGTTTTAATGTTTAGATAGTATTTTTGCTGTATTATTTATAAGAATGACAAAACAAGACAGTGCAGTTTAAAAACATTAAGATAAATACTAGGTATCTGATGTGTTGTGTTTTGGGGGGTTTTATGTTTAGATTTAATAAGCTGCCCACAAAAATTCTTCAAGTAACAACAGGTATTCGACTCCTGAGGAAAACAGGATGGACTACATGTATCCCATGTTGCTTTTTGTTTCCCATCTTTTCTTGGCTTCAAATCTGAAACAGAGTACAAAACCCACATTAGGAATGATGAGGGTATGTGTTTTAGGTATTTAACCACATTATTCTTAACAACAACAAAAATAACTTATTTTTAATACTGTAATAAAGACATGAAGACAAATACAGCCATACAACCACCACTTTATTTCTGATAAAGCCTCTGTACTTAAGTCTGATACACTCATAAAAAAGCCCACCAAAACCCAACAAGGTTAAACTAAACAAATAAGATTAGCACAAGCCTATTTCAACTAAAAAAAACATTTAACTGAGATTGCATTGTACACCCTTAGTGCCAATGAAACCACAAATGTTTAATTCCATACTCAAATGACTTACCCCCAAGCAAGCTTCTTTTTCTTTTGAGCTTCTTGGGCAGCCTCTGCTTCTTGCTTGGCTTTTACAAAGTTGCGGCAAGCGGCAGCTTTGGCAATTTTCACACCAAGCTAAGACATGAAAAGGAACAAAGGAAAACTGATTAGATGCAAATGGCTCATATGAAATTTAAGCCTCACAAATTACTCGGTCTGATATTGTTTCTCCAAAGTCAATAGTTACTAAAATATATTGCAAATATTAGGCTGACGATGCACTATAAGACTGGACAAACAAGAATGTCTCTTGAGGGAAACACAAAGGTGTAGGATCCTGGGCAAGCAATCCTCTTCACCAAATCCTTCATTTTCAAAACCAAAAGCAAATGGCAACAGCTCACTGGATACTTTTGCTTGGTTATTTTATACAGAGAGACATATCGAAATACACAGTTCTCCATTATCAGGACCAGTCTGTGACCTCAGCTATGCCAACACAATAGAATCAGGTCTTACAAGTGTCAGAAACACCCAAAAAGACATTTTTATACAGGAAGAGATGCTACCATGACACATTTTTCACTAGAACCACTAGACATGTTTTAATCAGTCTGTCCAAAAATACATGATGCAGTGTCCTTAGTGTCTATCTCCACAATTCAAGCTTTTAAACTGCAGGTGTGATATCCCAGCTTTTCATGTAGGTGAAAAATATCCATAAACTGATGCAGACTGTGAGAATTAAATTCACTTTAGTGAATGTCAAGCACAGGAGGGAAAGGCAGGGAAGAGTAAAGTAAAAAAGATGGGAAAAGATACAGTGAACTATGACCAGTTTATTTCTCTTAATCAGCACTTATAACTTGCAGTTATATTTTGTGGATGCTGCCTTGACTTGACATGATGAGTTATGAAAGAATTCATTCTCAGAAGTTACTACTATTCTTCAAGACAAGCATGCAATTCATTTACCCCAAATTACTACAAACTGATGTGGGCAAACAGGTTTTCCTTCAATCCACACCCAAACCTCTTGAAATTAACAAACAGTTATATCCAGCAAACTGGATATTCTAAATGTCCCCCAAAATGTCATGGGAGCATCAAAGAATGGGAGACCCAAGGGGAAGAATACTCTTTAACACCTTGGCTGAAGTTCTATTATTAATGATAATACACTTGAATAATCTGCAGCATCTATGCAGACAAATATTTACTCTGAGGAATGTTTTATCCAGGTAAGATGAGAGAGAACTCTAGAACACATCTGCAGGTGTAGATGCACTGACACATTTTCCACAACTATCCCATCAAACACACAATAGGTAGGTGATCATTTTGTTAACAAAGCAAAAAAAAAAAAAAAAAACAAACCCAAACCAGCATCACAAGCTCTTCTACCTTATGGTCCTCTCAGGGTTCAAGAATGAAGATAGCAGCCTTTAAGGAAAGGCAGCAAGCACAACTCAGCTTGTGCTTTGCTTGAGGCTCTAAATGCTGCCAACACAAGCCAGTTAGGAGCTGAGTAAAACAGTTTGAAAGAAAAACAGATATTTTCATAAACATAATATTTAAAAAGGAAAAACTGAACAAATGTCTCATCCACTATATGCATGTGTTATAAGGTCCCAAATATGTACCTTTGGAATCATCTTCATGCATAACATACTGTGACCAGCTACTTCAAAACTTTTATATTATCTACGTAATTTTCTCCTGAGCATTAACGTTTTTTATTAACAGTAATTCAATGCCAACATCTGAACTGCTAAGTTCCAGATCAAAGACCAAAACATAACATTCTTTTATTTGCATTGTCCCTTAATATAATTGTAGTATAAAAATACTTAAGAAAACTCACCTAAAATATTCAAAAATGTTTACTTTTAAATTGAAACAGGAGTAATTATTAGTTTAAACAATAGAGCAATCTGATGGCTGAAGTCAGTCAGCAGAACCATGCCTTTATTACAGTTATTTTACCCCCTAACACACGTGAAAATTAACTTTTACTGTGTGATGAATAACACAATCTCCTTAAAACATATTCTAGTGGCCTATTGAGCACTTATACACATACAAATATACACAAGGGAGCTCCTCTAAACAAGTGCTGCAGAAAAGTCTTTTTATCTGCATTTTCTGGAAGACAGAATGAGTTCTTCCATCTTTGAAAAGTACAGAAAAAATGGGATAATAAGAGCCTCTGCAGTATATGTGGAAGTAAATGCAGAAACATTTTGCAGCATTGTTATAATTTCTAGGCTACATAGGGTCAAATTTTTAAGATATGAAAACAAATGTTGCATATAAACACACACAAACATTTTAGTCAGATTAAATGTCTTCTGCTCCCACCAAACCCAGACATACATCTTCACTCCCTGCTCCCCCCCATAAGAAACCTATAAAAGCTTGGTCAATGGATTTTATATTTAAAAAGAAAAAAAACCATACTAACATTTCAGGTCATCAGATAACTCAATAAAATACAATCTTAAAAGAAGTAAGAAAGCATGAATAAAAATATATACAACAATTTCTTGTGTAGTCAAAGTATCAGCATTTTCCATATAGAACATCCAATATTTTGCTGCATTTTAATTAAGGTGTCTAAACATTATCACAAAGAACTGCAAATTGGTCAGAGCACGCAGTAAGGAAAATTAAGCTCTAAAGGCTTTTTATCACCATATTTCAGGAACCAAGGGTGTAAAATGTTCTAATTTGGGATATATTAAAAGCCATAAAAGGTCTTTCAAAAAGATTAATGGTACTTTGCTTGGATTTAAGATAAGGGCTTTAGCTGGTTGGAAAAGCAGGGCCCTGGCTAGACCCTTGAGGCATTCATCTTTACAGCCACTTGGAAGATTTGTAAAAGCGTCTGCATAACCTCAAGCAAACGCACTGCGACATTTTTTTTTTTAAATTCCTTTCAATTTTACAGGTTTAAAGTGTGTAAATCATACTGGGTAGTAAAGCTGATATAATGGTTCATACTTGTAACACTATATATATTTGTATTTTGAGACAAACTTAAAAAACAACTTAGTTTCGACAGGGCAAAGCCCTTTCCATTTTGAAGTTGACCAATAATCATGTCAAATATCTTACTCTAGATGTTTAATGCAGCATAAATGAAAATTTCCTACTCATCTGAAACTGTTACCTTGTAACAAATATCTGAAGCTTTGCTTCTTTTTGAACACTTTCAAGGCATTTATTTAAAAATAACAATTATCATACTTTCACTTTTTATGGAATAACAGGTCTCTATGAAAAATATTTATGCCATACTCTTTTGTTCTTTAATTAAATGAAAACAGATGTTTTCTGAAGTAAAGCGGAACCATTACTGGAGTACTTAAAGTGTTAAGGTCTTTAATTTTTATATCAGTTTGGTCTACAATTCCTGATTGTCTTTACTCAAGCTCAACATTAATGTCAAGCAAGTTACCTAGGAGACGAAAGAGATCAAAGAGACAAAAAACCCTCAAATGTCTGATTAATCAAGCCTGCAAACAGCTTATTTCTTTTAGCCTGCATGCAAGTATGAAAATGAGATTCTGGGAGCCGTACATTGTGCAGATTTGTTCATTCTTATCAGAACAAAGCCAGCGGCAGCTTATTTCATGGATCATTGGCACTGTCATCAGTGCTACACAGAACGGGTGACAGCTCCTCATTTTGAGGCTTGAACAAAATTAGCAAAAAGTCGGCACAAATTAGCCTCTCATCTTTTTAGTAATATGACATTATTCATTTACTTTTTATCCAATTTTTAATTTTTTCCTTGTCAGCTATCCCTTTCTAGTGTTTCTTGCACAGCATCATAAAACACTTTTAAAACAAGCAAAGAAATGGCTGAAGTTGAAATAGAATGTAAAGCTCAGGCAGAAGAGTAAACATTTTTATTAAGTTGCAACAGAATCTACTGTAACTTCCAGAAAACTTCCTTGCAAATCAGGACATTTAACATTAAATATCACAAAGCAAAGACTTGCCTTTAAGACAGGACTGTAAAATGTAAATGCTGAATGATACAAGTACGAGACAACGGAATCAAGAACTGCTCCAGAAATACTGAGGTATGAAATACAAAATATTAAACCTACAAAAGCTCCAACAAAACATCTATATTCAAACAGGTCCTGAAATATCCTGTGATCATAGCAGAGAAGCCAAACAGCCTTTTAATATAGTGTTACAGTTTCTCATCAAATATGAATCTAGTTATTTCAGGCTTGCCTCTAGCAATGATTTTCTCCTTTTATGTTATGGAATGTTATCCATTGCTGACGTATATAAAATATATAAAGCAAACAAGAATACCGAGTGGATTTTGCAGTGAAAATTGTCCCCTTTCAATGATGTGCTCAACTTCCCCTTTAAAATACTTTGTAATACCTTTGTTGTATTTTTATGCTGTGTATTACAACATCACATCATATTTGGATGACACAGGAATGGAGCAAGGACAGAAAACTGTTCTAATATTAAGTTCTTTGCTAGACTTAAGCATTTAAATGCAAGTAACTTCCTCCATTCACGAGAAAACACAGCATTAAAAAATTAACCATAAGCTGTTAGATGCTTTACAGAGCCCCCTTATAACAAAGGCAGTTTTAAAAAAAGAACTGTAGTACTGTTTTCAGCAATTTCTTTATCTCTGTTCTTCTAAGTAAGAAAGCTTATTAACAAGCTTTGAACTTAAAATCACATTTACAATAATGTGCCATCAACAGTTTTATAAGCTAATTAGAAAAAAAGATTAATTAATGACTGGCTGCTAATAAAATGGCAATCATGAAGAAAGAAACCAAGGGTGCTAAGCTTCAACTACCACCAATTAAGAGCTAATTACAAACAAATTATATATGTGTTTTGCTGTGGGCTTTAATTTACTAAAATGGTTTTAATTAAAAGAGAAAACATGCTGATTAATTGAACTGCAGAAAAAATCTACAGTATAAACTGTGCTTTGTCTGTCTCTTTAATTAGACTTGTAACATCTGAAATCTTTTTTTAAGGTTTGTTAAGGAAAAGATATACATAATTAAGGGAGCATAAGAATGTAATTCTAGGTGATAACCCTGCCATGTTCCAAAGGTTAAAAGAAAACCACCTCAATGAAGAGGAGTATTTGGAAGCACCTTCACTAAGGTAAGAAAGGAAATCCTTCACACATAAAAAAACCTCTTTTTTTTCCTTTTTTTTTGGTGGGGGGGACAGTTCTTCCACAACAAGAGTTCCAAGTTGATTTGTGCTTTGTTACACTCCACATAAACCTGCATCACTTCAGGTACCTAAAAACACTGTGAGAAATTGTGAACGTTGCACAGAACTTAGAAATTTTATTTTACCAACAGAATAGCGTCAAGTATTAACTCCTGTCCATCTCTGACAGTAATGTCATCACAACCAACCATTTCCTACCCAGATTCTCACATGGAAACCAGTTTCCAGAATGGTTCTCAGCAGTTATGACCAACAAACTGCCTTGTGTACTTCCCTTTCTAATTTATATGACTAGAGGTTACCTGCAGACAGGAGATACTAATTTGATCATGAGAAAATGGTCAAAACTGATGAATCAAATTTTAAAGACAACAGCAGGACCGATCTTGCTGTAACATGAGGATGATATTCCAGTGAATAGCCAATTAATTTCATCAATTACAATGTAGATCTTTCGTTTCAGTTGGATTAAATACCAGTGTCCCCATAAATTGCAGGTTTTTAAGTCTTTCCCCAAAATGCCAGAAGACACTAAGCCAGGCACTCAGGAAGTGCTGTCAAAAAGTCTGGGGTATTTAGAGACTGACAAGTGCTACAGCAATTTAGCACACTAAATTACAAAATATTTTAGAAGTTACTTTTGACAGGTAAGTCTAATATGGTCAAGATTATATAATTGTGTTCAAGTTACAGTCCTCAGGCTAATGTGTTCTTAGACAATGTGGCACCTGCCTACCAGGCAGCTCACACAAAAAAGCCCCACCAATATGTGCAAAGTTTGGGCTTTAGTCAGATTAGTTCTCACAGTATTAGAGCCATAAGAAATCTGTGTTCTGCATTTCACAGAAAAAAACCAAAGCATGATTTGAACACAGAAACACTATGAAAAAAAAGTCTCTCTAGGGGGAAAAATAAATGTAAGGAGTGGTGGTGGGGAATCTTTCAAGATTTTTCAGTTTACCTATGAAAATAATTTTTACAAGTATCACTTCAGATTGAAACTGATTTACAGCAGAGTGAAATTAGCAGATATCTGCACATACCATCCTTACTCAAAGGGATAAAGACATCCAGCTATGTACAGTCACAGTGCTCTAATTTACCAACATTTATTCTTTAAAGAAATCTAGGTGGATTCCTACTAACACAGTAGGAACAATTTAATTACATCTCAAGATAGAATTCCAGAAAAATTTTTACAAAGCTTTAAGAAATTGACATAATTCCAAGTGTCTGTTCCCAGCTCCAAGTATCACAAGGATCTGTTACGATTAGATCTCAGCTATCCTACCCTAAGGCATCACTAAAAAAATCTTGTCATTTCAGCCCAGATAAGTGTTCACATGAACTTTATTCTCTTAATAACTTTCATTCTAAAAGGCTCAGATTTTTTTTGGGTAACCCCTACATTAACATTTCTATTGGCATCACTCAAGTGAAATAAGTCATCCTTAAATGCAATGTCCAAACAACAGCTTTAGGTATGCCAGGCTACATCTGAACAGCCCAACTATAAAACATGAAGGACTCTGCCCATGCTGGAAGCCCTGGAATGTGATAACAAAGACAGCAACTGGATTACAATAATAAACACTAACTGTGCATATTGTACCATGCATGCTGCAATGAACTGCTAATTTTTTTAATACTAATAGTACTGTACTGCAGGTATTATAGGAATAATTCAGTAGTCTAACTATGCTTGAAGCTCTACAGTGAATTAAGGAGTATGACCCACATGCATTATTTTGCTGCTCAACACATTTGTTATAAAGCAGTGTTGATCTTGTAATTGCATCACAGCACTGAGGTGCTCCAGCCAGAAGCTGAAGGAGCAGAGTTACTGAAGGCCTAAATTATTCTCTGCCACATAATGCAGAGATGCCCGTATTTTTTTTCAGGAAAATCTTCACTTGTGTATAAAATAACAAAATCAAGAACTTCAGGATCACCAGACCTCTCAGGGAAGCAGAACACCCCACAAGAGAACGTGCTGTGGGGATGGCCAAAAATGCCACAGGTAGAAATCTGCTACCCTGATGACTGACAGCAGGAGACAAGGGGTAACACTTGGCAGTGAGGTTTGTCCAGAGATTGGACAAAAAATTCAGCAATGTTATACACACAGTTCATGTTTAGAATAGAAATGCAACTGCCAACAAACAAGGGGGAACACACCAGCCAGTCCCAAAAGCTACATATGAATCCACCCATGCAGCCACCAGTTAATACAGCCTCATGCAGGAGGTGGTCAAGTTCTAATTCTCACTCCAAAATCTTGAATGGTCCTGGATTGAGAAGATTTGTTTTAAAATCAGCATTTGTGTGTATTTGTCAAAACAAAGAAAACAACAAATAATATATTGCCCAAAGGCTCATTTAATGCAGCGCAGTAGCATTTTCCTTAAAGAACCTGCAACAAGTACCACCTGGAAACCTGAAGACCCAAAACCTTAAAGCTGTATCATTTAGGTTTTTAGAATGCAATTTTCCATGATGCACTGACAGCTGCTAGATTATGCATATTGCCTAAGTCATCACTGATTTTAAATGAATCTGATTTTAAAAAACCTTTTCTCACTGTGTCACAATGACAGGATATTGACAGCATCATTTTGACATTCCTTTGCTTTTTAGGACATGTTTCTACCGCCTATACTCATCATCTGTTTATTTTTGGCTTCATTTTTCTAAATACTGAAGCTGCCCTATCAGTTTCACAGGCTTATAAATGTTATACA
The DNA here is from genome assembly GCF_027477595.1 of Haemorhous mexicanus. Taxonomy (NCBI): domain Eukaryota; kingdom Metazoa; phylum Chordata; class Aves; order Passeriformes; family Fringillidae; genus Haemorhous; species Haemorhous mexicanus. The sequence goes on from NC_082347.1 coordinate 36,752,086, forward strand.
TCAAAAATTAGTTTCACTTATTAAGGCAGGAAACGGCTGTAAGAACTCTGGGATCTGTGCCTCAAAGCAAAAGCTTTATCAGCAGGTTCCAGTCACTGCTTCTTGCAAAAGAAAATGGTGCCGATTAAAACCCCATACACCTGATTTCAAAAAGAACACCTACCCACTGAACATTTCTCACATGGCTGCAAGGGGGGCTGCACCCCAAACACCACACAGCTGTTTCTCACACACTCTCTGTCCCCAGCCCTGTGACACCGCTCAAGAAAAATGAAAACTATACATAAAGAGATGAAGTTGAGATAAAAGAACAATAATTCATCCACTTATTACTCCACACTTCAGAAGTGGTGTACTTCAATACAGCCACAGTGCAGTTCCATGCCTGACTTGCTCACAGAGCTGTGCTGCATTTGCAAGTTAGAGGGATACAAATAGCCACATAATTTAAAATTAACTCACTTCTTAGAGGCATTGTGTACTAAAATTGACATTTCTGTAAACTGCTAAGAGAAGAAAAGTAGCAGTTGAATGACTACAACATGAAAGCAATATTTTATTAAGTACTTGTGTACAAAACAATGACTGTTCAATCAGCCTCTTCCATAATCAAATCCTCTTTTTATAGCTCTTCACTGAAACAGTCACTGTTAGAAGAATTTCCTTAGGAAAAAAAAGTATTTTAAAGGATCCATTAAAAAAAAGCTTCTGAAAATCACAAAGAAAAATGAACCTTGCAGTGAGCAATGGAGCACATCTCTACAAGAGCAGAGAACCCCAGTGAATTCACATGGATTCTGCCTCGACAGAACTCCTCATGAGAGATCAAGCCAGCCATTTGAGTTTTCCTTCTTTCAACATATTATTTGTTCAGACAAACCCACTTAACCAAAACCAAGTCAAGGCTGTGAATACTAATAATGTTTCAAGCATTTTGTTTTCAGAATTACAACATGCTAATATTTGAAAGTCAACAATTTGGAGCTAATGTTCCACAAATAATAATACACTGCTGGAGCACCTGGGATATGCTAGATGTTGTATAATCCCATGGCTACCAAAATCAGATAACAGTTTATCATAAATATTACAAAACCTTAAAACTTCTTACATTAATTTGTTTTTACAGTCAAACAATTTGCACTAGAACCTCAGTATGTTTTATTGATTATAATACTCCAACCACTTTAGAGGAGATGGGATAATGACATTTGTGAAGGAGAACAGCAAGTGTTTTTCATGTTGTACACATGAAAGGTAATAAAACAGTCAGAAGCTGGTCAGACTTAAATGGAACATCAGGGCACATTCCTACCACTGTCAATAGCTGTTATCTTTGCAGGCTGAAGTTTTGTGATCACTGGTGACAAGGCAGATAAGAGTCTAGTCATTAGAAACTGCCCTGAGTGACTAAATGGAGGAGTTTAATGATTTTGTAAGAACATTCACTGAGGAACAGTTACTTTTACCTAACCTCAGAGAACCTTAAGAACTGTATTTCCCACTTCAAAAGCTGTCTGTTTTTAAAGTCATCACAATATTGTAATACATTGCATTAAACAGATTTAAATCTGCAATTTTACATTAAAGCTTAGTTTAAAACACTGTATTTAAGAAACATTTAAAATATTTGTATGAGAATGAGAAGCAGCTAAAATTTGTCTTTGCTTTCCTAATCCTTTTATAATACCTTTGAATTTTCCAAGCATATACAGTGGACAGAAAATTGCCATTACTTCTGTAATTGCCATTACCTCTAAAGATGTAAGAATATTCAAGATAAAGGAATGAAAGCAAAACTTTATATAATTATTTTTTAGTCTATATCTAGAAGATTTATAGTTTAAATCATACTACTCGGATGACTTTAAAAAGATCACTTTTCCACTCACTGCAATAGTATTTTTTTTTCCTAACCTGGCTTCAAAACTGTTAAAACTATTTTATTAACCTAATTTTTGCCTCTGCATTTTCTCCCCTATGCACAACTAGCAGTGGGGAAAACAGCCTCTGTGGACTTCAGCTGCTACCACCTACTCTATGTGCACAAACTGAACAATTTCTTAGATGAACTTACTAGAGCTATCTGATAAATTCCTCACCAGTTTTAAGTATTCACTTTTGTGGCAAAGAGAGCCCAGCTTTCATGAAATTACTCAGCTACACCAACTATCAAGACAACATCTTGAAAAAACCGTTACTTTGCACTTGGTTTTAGATATGTATTTATACACTGAACAATTATGACAATGAGAAAACAATATCTAACACAGTTCTAAGGCTACAGCAGTAGTACAGAGAGACAACCATCTACTCCCATTCTTCTTCAAAATTCTTCCAGCCATCAACTCTTGACCACATAAATACACAGAAAAACAAGTATTGGCACACAACTTGGGGTTCATATGTCCTTATTTGCTCTAGGCTTGCTAAATCTCTACCGGTCTTCAGGCTTCCCAAGCTTATGGGAGAAGTAATGCAAAAAAAGTTAAGAGGCACAGGGAACTGAAATGAAGAGGAAATTCCTACTCCTGTCCTCCTGGCTTGCAACATAGAGAGATAACAAAAGCTCAACACAGATGACCAGATACCAGCTCCTCTGAGTTGTGGAGTGAGCAGCAGGGCTCTAAAGCAAGTACTTGGGAGAGTTCATGGATGTATTTTCAATTCTTAAACACAGCTACAGCTGTTCAAGCACTGCCAGATCAGCAGCAAAGTCCTTCTATCACTGACTGAATCTGCTCAGGAAACAGGAAAGATGCTGCAAACAACCTACAATGCTATTCTACCCATGACACTTTCAGCCCAGATGTGCAAAACAAAACAACCCCTCAGAGTTTTTGTTAACAGCCCACTTACCTCACGAATGGCTAATCTGTCACTCAGCTCCTCAGCCTTGGCAATGTCACCTTCAGCCACACACTTCTCTATGCTCAGCTCAAGGCCAGACTAGGGGAAAAAAAAAGTAAATGCCTTTAGAACAAAAAGAACATATTTAAAGGGAGTACCTCCTTTCTAAAAATATTTATTTCATAAAATTCTTTAAGACACTGCATAAACCTGTAATTTCTGTGTTCCACAAATCACTCTGTCTGTGTATTGTAATGGACAGTATAATTAAGAATTCACTGAGAGGCCGCCTGAGCACAAATCATTGCATTAGTTCCACCTTATGTGCAGGATAATACTATAGGTTAAAAAAATTACACGGGCTAGTTTATGCCTGTCACAATAAAATTTCATCTGAAGATCTGGCTTATCTCTTCCATCCCTGGAGCTTTCTAAACAAAATGTGAAATATATGTGTCAGGTAACATGAAGAATGGCAATTACCACTGTATCGTTACAGTTCTAAGATCTTATCTTTACCCAAAAAACAGAGTTCTGGCACAAAGCCACTCCACTGTGCTAATAAATTAAAAATTCTAGCAGCCCTACGGAAAACTATGAAAAAGCTTCAGGATTTAAAGGTTGTTTTCTTATTTTCAGAGGCAAACATAACTTGTTTAATGGCAACCCTTATGAATAACATAACAATAAAAAGTAACTATTTCCTGGAAATGATAGTTGTAAATTTCTGATGGAGTACAGACAGGTAGCATTGACTTCAGAATTTCACAAAAAACCTTACTCTCATAACAAAAGATCATTTACAGCCTGACTGATTTTAAATATCAGTAAACTAAAGAAAACACATTTGACAGTTCCATAACATACACTTAAGAGATAAAAAGGAAAAAGCTAATGGAATTCTTGAGAAACAGTGATCTGCAAACAATGCACTTGAGTTATTTCAGGTGGTAGATGAAAAAAAATACACAATTGGAATCTGCAGTGATGGCAAATTCTGTTAAAGATGCCTTTTCTGAAAATAGCAAGACATATCTTCCACTAGTGACAATATCCCTGAAATTACAATGAAACATCTGCATTTTAACACTTTGGGCCTCATTCCAGATCTACCCTGACCAGTTCAATGACAACTAAATAGCCCCCAAAAGTAAGAAGCAAACAAATCTTCATGACCTGCATGTAGAAACTTACTTTAAGAAAATGAAAACTACAAAAATTATCAAAAAGGAAGCTAACTGAACATTTCATGTAACAGAACTTACAGAGACCTTTATAAGAAATATTATAGAGCCAACAGCACTACCAGAAACTCCCAATGTAGTGAGATATCTTAACTTGTCCATTGTGTGTACCAATTACTTCAGATATGACTAGTTATACAGTAATATTTATGAACAGAATGTGTTATGAATCCATTCAAAATGTGTGCTAGGTTTGCACATTCAATTCTTGTAGCCACTGGTGTCAACTGAAGAATTTATTTGACACATTTTGGAGTTAAAAAACAATGAAGCAAAACAAAAGGAAAAGTTAAACAATGCATATGAAGTGTTCTGTCTCTCACAACAGGAAAACAGGAACAACAAAATCAGACAGGAAACAAGCCTGGATACTGTCTTAAAAGAAAGCACAGCAACCATTCAAGGACATTCATTTAAAAAGATCACAACATCATCCTTCCTCAGAGTGACTGGATTCTTTACCCTAAACAGCCTCAGTTTCCTGTCTGAGTTAAGGACAAGTTTTTTACTGCCAAATACAAGCTGACACTGCCCTTGTAATAACAGTCACCTTTTGTGGAGCCCTGCTGTCCACTGGTGATTCAAATCTATCATTGATTCCAAAGTATTGTGTAAGTTCTTTCCATTTGTCTTCATTTTCCAACTGCTGACTACTAAAAACAAACAAACAAACAAGTCATTACTATAACCACTTCCCTTTCCACATCTTGTAATATCCTGTTCAAAGCTAAAATAATCTCTTCCATTGGCAGACATGGTCTTTTTACCTATTCAGTTTTTTAAAAAAGTGAAATTAATTATTGCTCCCCCTTTGTGTAAGTGTGATTTCACAATCTTGAAAGCAAGCTGATAGAATCATAGAAACATTTAGGTTGAAAAAGTTCTTTAAGATTGAGTCTAACCATAAATCTAACACTGCCAAGGAGGAAAAAGAAGGGAAGGAGCAGGCTGAACAGGAGCTTGTATGAAGGAAGTAGGAAGAGCATTAAGTATATTAAAAGTTACATTAAATGATACATTAGTGTTGATTTTTAAAATCAAGCAATAACACCCCATCAAGCAATCACCAGTACAAATTCAGCCTGCCCAACAGAGACATTGAGCAAATTTAAAAGATATTTTACACAATGGTCAAAGCTAGGCTTTGGCTATGAATGTGGTCAGGCTTATTATAAGTTTTGCCTGCTACTAACAGACCTCAGGTAATCCCATTGACCTGGTTATACCTCTTAGCCACTTCATGGGTCTCTCTTTGTTTTGCTAAGGGGAAAAAAAAAGAAAAAAAATCCAACATTACACAGTGATACCCCACAGCATCCAATGAAGTTAACAGAACTCTAATTGGTCATGTTTCCTTTGAAAGATCAACACACTGGGTTTTTTACCCAATGATCATGTGGATTTAAACCACTCAGCTGTTATAAACTCCTGCCATATCTCTGAAGGTTTAACCAGAATGTGCAAAAGTAAGTTTTGTAGAACTACTGAAATACACTTAACCATTATAAATCAGTATTAATCGAGTAAGTTTTGCCTCCTTTAAAAGAAAAGGACAAATATATTACTTGCATTCTATATAGCAATCTATCTACAATCTCACTACAACCTTGCAAGTGATGCTTACAAGCAGAAAAATAAAATCCTAGATAACAGCTAGAATACAATTCTTCATTGAAAAAAAAAAAAACACAAGAAAGAAAACCTCCAAACCCCAAAATACCCACAAAACAGCATGTATTGATACTAATTTAATTGGAAAAAAAATTCTGTTAATCATTAAAAAACCACCTTTTCGGCGGCGCTTTCTTTTTCGGCATCTGTTTTCCTCTTTCACTTGCATTTTCATTTCCCGGTGTTTCTTCTGAAGCTCCACAAATTTCTACAAAATTATGAAAAACCAGGTCAGTATTTTTAATCCCCCCCCCAATTTTAAGAAATCACATAGAGAAATGTGTAATTACCCACAGTGCCTCGTGTTATCTACTACATCCCAATCTATAAATCCAGACCATGGGACTCTGATGGTGTTAAACTGGAATTGGTGTTAATCTTTCATCACCTCTCTCTGACTTTTTGCCCTCCCTACATCCCAGGACCATTCAGATCTGACAGTTCTCCCATGGGACGTGACACAGAACACATTTTTGCTTGTTGTGCACTCCTGAGCTATACCATGTATTTTTATTGCCTAGCTGGTAGTTTGTAATGCACAAATAGTGACAGCATGGTCCCTGCACAGCAGGCTACCTACAAGGACTGAGTGATGAAAGAAGGCAACTATTTTTTGCCAATTCTTATTTTGAATCCAAAGCCTAACACACATTGTTTTATTAAGGGCTTTTTCTTTTCCCCAGTCTTTACATGCAACTGCAAAATCAGGAGGTTATAGGAACTCTTGAGTCTCAATGCTTGCAGTTAATCCTACAGCAAGCAGCAGGGCACACCTCCCCTCCCTGGGTATGAAACACTGAGCTGTAAATCCTTACCAATGCAGAAAGCACCTACCTAGCAGCTCAGAGCCCATAAACCACTAAAAACACAAGTTTTATGCACCTGTATAGTTATGGCAACTCCTTGCTGTGCTTTCAATCACCACCAAACTACCACTTAATCACTTCCTTCCTAAATTCCTGTTCACTTTGCTTTAAACAATCATATTTAATCCAATTTCAGGTTTGTATATTGACTATTCAACAGTGAATTATTTTGCTCTAAAAATCAGCCACATGAGTGCACTGCATTATGCTCATTTGGAGACCTGTAATGATACATACATTCCAGATATTTACAGAAACTCCAGGAGGGCATGTTTGAGATTCACCTTCTTCATCTGTCACTAATACAAGAGGTTCACTGCTGGCATTACTTTCCTGTCCAGTCCCATGAACTCTTTCAGTGTCTTCTTTTGCATCTTGCTTTGAACAGGAATCAAGTGATTCGTCTCCATCATCAGAACTTAGATCAACATCACTTTCATTCAGTCCTGGAGGTAACAGCCCACTCCACATCTTCCAGTCTATATAAAGTCCAAACTATTTCAAGTCACTGCAAAGACACCAGGTGACCCATCCCAACACAAAAAAAACCTGCAGAAGAGAGAAACAGAAATAGCAAAACACGTCATCAGAAATATTTTTGCTTTTCCTACATAAATAGCACTACATGTTTTAGACAAGTACATTATAAAGGTCCTAATACTTACTATTTCAGAAAGAAGTTGATTACAGAGGCTGAGACTACTCTTTTATCCCCCACTCCTTCTCCATTAAAGTTGTGCTCCTATGCGTTTGCTTACAGCTCCTTTCAGTTTAGGGGCGACACTGCAGCAAAACGCCTCCACAGGGGCAACTTCCCGGGACAGCACAGCCACCTGCCCTTCCCGGGCCCCGGCAGGGAAGAGCCGGTGCGGGGAGGCGGCAGGCCGGGGAAGCGAGGGGAGCCAACTGCGGAGGCAGCGAGGCGAAATGAAACGCGGCTCAACGCCGGCCCAGGGGAAGGCAGCGGGCTCTCGCCGTGCCCCGGAGCCCCGCGGAGCCCCCTCAGCGCCGCCGCCCGCGGCCGTGTTTACCTGGCCGCCATCTTGGCACCGCCGGAACACCCCGCGAGCGGATTGGGCGGGGCGGCGCAGCCAATCAGCGGGCGCGCCGGTCGCCATGGCAGCGGGGCGGGGCGGCGCCGCGGGTGTCCCGGGGCGGGGCGGGGTGGTCATGGCGGGTGGCGCTGTGAGGGGAGCCCGACGGGGTTGGGTGGACAGCGTGTGCTGGCGAGGAGTTCTCGGAGTCTCAGAACCATTTAGGTTGGAAAAGGCCTCCGAGGATACGGAGTCCAACTTATGACCCAACGCCACTGTGTCCACCAGACCATGACACCGGGTGCCCCGTGCAGTCTTTCCTGGCGTTACCTCCAGGGCCGGTGGCTCCATCGCCTCCCTGGGCAGCCCTTTCCAATGTTGTCACCCTTTCAGTGAAAAAATTACTCCTAATGTCCAACTTAAATCTCAATTGATGCAACAGAAGGCCGTTTCCTCTCACCATATCTCTTATTCCCTGGGAGCAGAGGGTGATGCCAGTGTGGCTCCAGCCTCCTGTCAGGGAGTCTCACAGAGTGATAATGTCCACCTTGAGCCTCTTTTTCTCCAGACTAAACACCCCCAACTCCCTCAGCTGCTCCTCATCAGCCTGGAGCTTCTTTCAGAAGAAGGACAAGCATCAAGTTGTATAGCAATCCTTGCTGCCACAAAAGAATATGGCATCTCTTCCAACAGTAAACCTTGCAGTTAAGTCACACCAAAATGTTTCTGCTGGGACTGAATGATGAGGTGCATACTCCTCAAGAATGGAAAAATCCTTCTAAAGTTCCCAGTAGTGCCTTGGTAAAGAAAACCACAAAAATGCAAAGTCTGTGCAGAGCAAAGCAATTGTTTAAGATTCTGTTACACTTTGACCTTTCAGCTCTCCTAGGTGAGGCAGACAACACAGGTATTTAGGAGCAGCCTGAATGTGATTCACCAAGAACATCTTGCATAGAAGGAGCAGTGGGAAGGGAGGCACAAGGAAAAGATGAAGGGACAAGGCTGACATCACCAGCACTGGAATGTGTCTGAAAGACAGGAGGTTTCAGGTTTCCCATCTTCCAAATAATCTGTGAGAAGATGTTTTTTTGAGTGACAATTTGACTGGTTGAAAACTCTATCTCAATATGATAATGAGACTTTTGATAAAGGAATTGCTGACTCCAAACCACAACATGAGCCAGTTGTGGACAAACAAGTGGGGAATGAGAAAAGGGCAAGGGTTCTGAAGGTGGATAATTGGGAATATGGCTATGAGTAGGGATTTCTTGGTTGATCCCAGCTTCTGGGATTGGCTGTGCATGGAAGGAAAAACTAAATGCCTTTCTCATGGACATAAATCAGATCTTCAGATTGTTTTTCTTTTATGCCATAATTTTACATCCTCAGATTCATTTCTAAAATCAATTAATTCCGTAAGTAATCACTTTTTCATGAACTACATGTAAATTTCACACTCAGCTTGCTAACTAGATTTTCCTCTCATCTGGGAAATCAATTTTTAAGAGAGTTATTTTATTTACATTGAATAATTGCTTGTATTTGGTACACAGATAACTGGTAATTAATAACTGTATTGATACTGGATATTCATTGCCATTTGTTCTAGTGAGTTGTTAGACCATTAGGCTGCATGATATTTTCTTAATGTGACCCAATTTGAACACATTCAAAAAATGAAAAGGTGTGTGACATCTTTATGACCTGTAAATTTATACATTTGGTAGGGATACATTTTCACAAGGCAAGTTTAATTTCATTACGCAATTTGTATCCAAACATCATGCTCCTTTTTTAGCAATTTGTATCAAGAATGGCACTGGTGGAACATACAAATGAAATGCTCAAATATCCACATTAACTGCGTTTTATAATTACAAATTAAATGTTCTTGTCATTTTAAAAGCCACATTTTCAGGGTATTCTCCAGTCCTTCCACAAAAAAATTCTGACTTCTCACAGGTTCTTCCATAGGGAAAATGGTGGCAAGAGCTCCTGCTGGACTTTCATCAGTCCAGAAGTGTTTGTATTCACAAAGTAAGTGCTTGATGAAACTACAAAAGAGTTTGCTGGCTACTTATCAGAATTTGCAACTTACTGCTGGGTTTTTGTGTTGAAATAATGTGTGAAGTCTTTTTATCTGCAGAAGAAAATAGAAGGCAGCACAACCTTGTGATCAGCCCTGATGTCCCTAGATCAAATTTGTGAGGGCTGCTATTGTGGCCAACACTTGACTCAGTGTCAACTTTTTCTGATGGCAATTTTCTGTTCCCCATTGAGCAAATATTCAAATAATCTGATTTATTTCCTTTTGGTCAACTGATCTAATTTCCTTTCTCCCTTAAATTCCTGTCCTGGAGACTTGCCAAGCAATGACTCTCATGAATGAAACGAGTCATGCCTTTGAGATTCCTGTGGAACATCAAACTGGCACACCACAGTAACTACAGCTTAGATGTTTCTGATGCTGTTATTAAAAATGACTTGAACTTTAGAAGGAAGCACTGCTGCAATTAAATGTAACAACAAGTTTAATTTGAATCTTGCAGGATCTCTGATTTGTCAGGTTCTTGGCAATTTTTTCTTTATCCATCTTTATCTCTTCCTTTACCTGCTGTGGGATATTTACAGACACTACCATGAGTGCCAGTTCTGATAGTGTACTTTGTCAGATGTATTTTGGGAGCTTTTTGAAACTCTGTTAATGAGTACCAGTCACAGAAGTGGTGAGAGCTCTCAGATCCCAGAAAAACTGATGGCTGTGTGTATGCCAGGTCCCCATGGCAGGTTCTCACAGTGCAATTCACATTTTCAGGCCAGCTGTAGAACACACTGAAGGCCTGAACTAGTTCCTTGGATGTAGGTTTGAAAATATGTTTAGCTAATCACAAATACGCCTGTACATACTTATTTCCACAAAATATACACAATTTCCTAGTGCAGAAATGAAATCTACTCCAACATAAATTTTGCATTTTTATCTGGTTTTTTAACAGTAAAAGAAGACATAAGAAATTTTTCTTAAGCAGTGAAATATTCCATATTTCCGTTCTATCCTTTTGAAGCAGTGTTTTCAAACTGTGTCAAAATGATCAAGAACTGGATTCTTCTTTAAACATAATAGGAAGGCCTTATTGTATTAGCAGATTACAGTCATTGTGTTAGTATACTATCTACCTTGTATTCATTTTTGCTAACATAATGAGAAATTTTTCTAGCATGGTTATATTTTAATACAATAAAGTAGAGTTGGAAAGGAAAATTAGTATGATTTTAAAGAGAGATGTAAAGACAATAAAATAGCCTCTGAGTTTTCTTTCCTAGACTTTTAATTTGATGCTAACTTAAAATATACTTTTTATCAATCCTTTGAAATAGTTATAGTCAAATGAACATTTAAAGTCAGTTAAAAGGTTTACAGATGGCTTTTTTCCACATACTGTGCCATATAAGATCTAAGCAAGTCTGCCCAGATGTTTCTAAATTTTCTTATTATGGAGAAGTACATAACTGATTAATGTAGCATCAAGCCCTTATCTTTAATGAGAATATTTTCATGGCACCATTTACAATGTCCTTGCTCCTCTGAGGTTTGCATTCTGATGAAAATTCCAATCATAGAACCAGAAAGAAATGTCTGTGGTTTTAAGCAGCAGCAGCCCATGAACAAGTTGCTTTGTCTACTCTTTAAAAAAGGAATTTCTACATCACTAACACACGGTGGGTATTCAAGGAGGAAGTAAGACCTGTTCAAAATTCCAGATTGAAGCTTGGAAGATCGGTACTCAGTTCTCATTCTTGTCACAGGAGCCCTGTGAGGAATGGACAAGGTATTTTCAACTTGTATGCCTCACAGGTGGAAGAGTTCTCATCACCCTTGTCTTTTGTGAGCATAAACTGTGAAGGTTTTGAGCCCATTTGAACTCCAGGGCATCAACAGAGTCTGGCCAGGGCTGTGCTGGATTTCAGAGGGTCAAGCCAAGGAACAAATAACAACTGCTCAAATTAATCTTGCAGTGTAGGTCTGAAAAAAAAGGTGTAAGCACTTCAAGGTGCTGATGATCTGGGTTCTCTGGAATAATTTTTTTGCAGAAGGCAAAAGCATCAGGGAGCAGTTGGAGATGTATGCATACCAAACTCAACCTGACTCGACTGGGTCCCATCCAGGTCAGGCAGTGAGGGTGTGAAGTTCACTTCTGTTGTGCCACAGCATTTTTTCATCCCTTTGGTGTTCCCTTGGGGTGTGGGGACAGTTGTATTTTCTAACCTGACCCCTCTGCTGTTGCATTTATTATTTTAAGTGCAGGATATGTTTTATGGAACCTGAAGTTCACAACAATGTGGGGATTTTCATCTAGCATTGGACAAATTTCATTGATCCAAATATATAAATCCTAATTTTGTTGTAATGAATACAAAATCTTTATGCCTGGTTGGGATCTTGGATGCATTTCTCTGGAATAGAAGAGAAATACCCTTCTGCCATATCACCAAATGGAGTAGCACCTGACTCTTTTTACACAAAAAGAGTCAGAAAGCAGTTTTCTTAACCTCTCAAAGAATTTTGCTTTATGTATTAATGGATGTTATTTAGAAGTACAATAGGGAGCGTTACAGCTCATGTGGCACTCAGATATGGAGCAGGGGCATGGTACTTAACCTCTCCTTGGTTTATTTTGTGAAACAAACAACACTATTTTAACTACTTTTCAAGGATATTAGATAAAATTAATTAGTTTTGTATTTGTACTGCAATAAAGGTCTATATAATTGGAAAGTCTTATAAGAATCTCAATCGTTTTATTTTTGTGTTGATTTGACTTTGAAGGGCTAGTTTTATTACTTTGTACTATATTTGAAGTGTGCTATTGTTTCATTTTTATAAATAACAGCTGATTTTCCAAGCTCCTGTAAGGAACCTATTCAGTCTCCGTGTATGCCAATGCCCTCTACTGGTTTGAAACACAATTGCTCAACAGAGGGTATTGCTGTTCTCCTTTATTGAGAAAACTGTAATATTTAAATTATTTTCCTTTTGAGAGCAGTAGAATTTTGGTTGTGTTGCCAGGCTTGCTGTGAAGTGCAAGAAGCTGCACCAAGCTGACACTTGGGTGACTCTTGTGCTACATGTGTGATTCTGTGCCAGTTTTTTCGTTGCCTTCTGTGGTTTTGTTTCACTGGATTTGCTGTTCTTGCTGTGAAGGCTCATAGGTAGCAAACCTGACAGGGAAGAAGACACACACCTGAGATTTGCTCAGTGCAGAGCCGCTGTGTAGATGTTCCCTCACCACAATGGCCACCACTCTGAGGAGCCTCTCTGCTCTTCAGCCTGGTCCAGGGCCTTCCAAAAGTGCAGGGTGGTTGTGTTGACAGGCTGTGATATAAACAACCCTTGAGGCACAGGAGCTGCAGAGGTAATGAAGTGCCTTGAGGAAAAAGTCTTAACTATCAAGGGATGGATCCACTCCCCCCTGCCACAAACCCGGGGTCACGTGGCTGGGAATGTGTATCCACAGATAGTGCTACCTTCAGAGAACTCTACTTACAGGTAAGTAACTCTTCTTTAAAGGAGGTATCTTTGTGTGGCAGACTGTTTATGGGAGCAATTTGAATTGAACTTTAAATGAAAAAGGCATATCTCTGTAAGTGGTAATAATTTTAGTCATCTCGCTGTGGCTAGGGGTTGTGGAATTCATTAGCACAGATTAACATATAAAGTGGGTGAGATATCTAATAGCAAACGTAGAGGTTTAGGGACCTTAATTCATCACTGAATGAACAGCGTGTACAGTATTAGGGACTATGAAATTTTTAATTTACACAAAGTGTCCAAGAATATAGGGAATAAATTTAAACCCAAAACAGATAATGGAGCTGTGCCCTGCCTAGCTGGCAAGTTGAATTGTTTTTACACTGAGTGAAGAAAGCTAATTATCCCAAGCACAAGGAGACTGCTAAAAATAATAAGATTATAAAGAATAATTTGCTGATATAATTACAACAAAATTGGGTACACACAATCGTCAGATACATGTATTGCTTGACCTGGGCGAGAAAGTGAAATAAATCCTTCCTCTATAGCCTTCGTAAATTTGTTTTTATCATCTCCAAGTGGTGTTTGCACAGGCAGCACAATTTGCATGTGTAATGTGGCTGTACAAATTGACAACAAGTAAATTATTCAAGGAAATAGGCTGGTCGTGGGTCTGAACTATCTCGCAAAGCCTATTCATTTTGAAGAATCACTGAGACGTGAAGCTCATACATCAACCATTTTCTGACAATCCTCAGACTTATTGTCTCCTAAAATGTCATTATGGCTATTATTTATGAAGCTAATTCATTTATTAATATATATTTAACTCTGACTTGTCATGCACCTTAGCAGGCATTCTGTGCACTGCATATTTTTGAATAGATGAAAGAGTTTTGCATGCTTTAATGATTACTGTAAGCTGCTATAGATTTATAGAATGCAGCTTTATTATCTACTTGCATTAATACCTTTTTGTAACTTTTTTTTCCCTTAAGGCCATCAAATATAAATGGCAAATGACATATCCAAAAGATTGTATAAAAAAAGAGATTTTCTCAGAGTTTGTAGAATTTTAGAATAAAATGAGGTAGCTAACTGTTAAGGCCTAACTTGTTTCTAAGAATCTATAATATTTATATTTAATTTTTTGTGTATTTTGCAGAAAAACATGGAATAAATTATATAAATTTAGATGTTTACTGTATTTTTCTCTTTGAGGACAAGTGGCCATCTTTTGATTGTACCAACAGAGGTAGAGTTTGAAGGGGGGGAAATGTAGCAGATGGAAAATAGATCTGTTCTACTGTAGTATACATATAATATAGATAATTTCCCTCATATAGAACACTCCTTAGGAAATGAACAGCACAGTATGGACTTTGTGTATGGTTCCTGGATTTTTTCATCTTGATTCACTTATCTCTAGGGCATATTAAAAGACCTAGGCATCACAGTAACCCTTTCCTGACATCTACACAATGTCAAGAAACTAAAAATTGCAATCTGCTATGAGAAACATATTTGAGGCAGTTCTAAATTTTATTACACACCCAGAAATCAGATTAAACTTGCAATTATAACAAAATGGCTAATTTAAATGCTTAGTTATTATGACTCTATGGTCCATTTGACTATTTTCAAGGGGCCTGTGATCACAGTTGGAGGTCACTGGCCTGATTTGGAAGTTATGAGCTCCTGCTGGTGAGGCTGGTGTCACCCACAGGTTTGGTAGGTCACTTGGTCCTGCTCCCTCAATGTTTGTTACCACGTGTAAATTGAGAATCAGAAGCTTGTCTTATTTCCTGATGGCACAAAGAAATAACATGTAGGGGTAAAAGTAGTCTCTGGGTAGAGTTGTTCTTTACTATTGATATTAGGAATTGTTATATTTTTCACCTGCTCCCAGGATGTGCCAGGTAGTAAAAGCCATGGGATTACCATGGGATGGACAGTCTATGACCCAGGAGGAATTTCATACTCTATCATTACCTTTCCATCTTACAGAGCAGGGCTCTTCATGGCCAGAGGTATTTCACCTAAACAGAAGAACAGATGGAAGTTTTCAATGTCAAGACAAGGAGTCTTTGCATAACAAAGAATTACTAAGCCTAAGGTCTTTAAAAGCTAATTTTGTAGTAGTAAATACTATAGATCTTCATACTGGAAAACTTATTACTTTGAATTCTTCAACTTCTTTAGAATGTGAATAAGAACACAAAAAGTTATATAGGAGAAAACTTAAGTGACTGAAATAAGGGCACCATGAAAATCCAACTCAATCCAGACAAGGGCAAAGAAAGTCATGTGGTTCTGAGTATGTGTGGTGAATAAATAAGGCTTTTTCATGTCTGGATGTCAGTAAGAATAATAACTTTCAGTGCTTTGGAAATAGAAGCTTATGTTTTCTAAAGTATTCTGGTACTTTTAATTTCAGGTGCCTGCCTTGAGACATCTTAGAAAGTAAACCCAGACTTGGAGAATACTGTTTTTAAATGGAGCTTTGTCAGGTGATCTAAATTTGCCCTATGGTAACTCAAAATAGTTTAAAATTGAAAAAAAACCCCACATTATTGAACCTCTGGAGCTTAGATATATTTTGCCACTTCAAAAGCTCCCGGTATAAATATTGGTTGGTCTTCCAGTCAGACATCAATCATTCAGTAATCAATGCCTTTATAGTTTTTGATCTTGGTGGCCAGTTTCACTAAGAGAAGAGATTCACAAGCTCTCTGAAGCCTTGTTGACTGCAGCCAGTTAGAGATTGAAATTAATGCTACCACCGAATCTGTGTGGAGGGCTGATTTCTAGGATATTTTCTGTTTATATTTAATAAGAATATTTAAATATTCTCAGAATGGCATGTTAAAGAAGAAAATTCATTGAGTGTTTCTGTATTATATCATCTTAGAGACTTCCCACTTACAATTTTTACAAATTAAAAAAATAAATAAATAAAGAAGAGATTGACTGAATTGTTTAAAAAGAGCTTTTATTTTTTTCATCCAACAAGAGATTACAGACTTCTGCAGAGAGCCGGTGTGGCACATCGAACTCTAGTTCATGCCATTGCTGTTTATGGGAGTGGAGCTATTTTTTTTTTTTCAGGAGATCGAAATTCCACCTGCTACATAAGATATTCATTCATCTTTATTCAGTAACCTGTAAAATTCAGAGTGTAGAGAAGGTGCAAATCTGCTTGATAGTTCTGGACAAAAATTTTTCAGCTGTGATTTTCTGAGTGGCTCAGCTGTAGAGCCTCAGAATGATGTGCAAAGGAAGTGCCCCATCAGACTGCCTGTGCAGCTCTTGCTGCTGCTTCTGATGACACTAATCCATATTCCACTTCTAAGTTGGCTGCTTCTCAGAGAAACGCTGCTGCTTCAACATCTTTTACTGCTGATCCTGTTTTACATTTTTGGAACAACCGAGGAATTCTCGGATCCTCTTTTATAACCAGGGGAAATAAACACCATTTATTGTTTCATAAAACACAATTTGTGAAGCACACAATCGTTGGGTATTCCAGCTGCAATGCCTTGTGCTGTGTTTCAGTGTATCCTGTGATAGTCCTTGTTGGCTCTATGGCCAACCTGAGTGACCAGTTTGAGATTCTTCCAAAATGTCAGGTCTCTGTGGCTGCAATAATCAACTTATTTTACTGTCAGCAGTGTGTCAGGGACATGCCAGCTGATAGCCAGGGGACTGCCTGGAGCTGCCTGCTGCTAATCCCTTCAAAGGGGGCACGTCCAGAAAGGACATGCAGTGAGCAGCTTTCAGATGCTACAGTTGCAACTACCCCACCTATCCCTACCTCAAAACTGCTTTCCTTTTAATTATGCCAATAGGTATCTTGGGGAAAAAAATGTTTGAGCTCTTATATTAAAAAGAAAACAATAAAGGAAAACACAAACCAGGTTTTTTCATTGTATATTATCCTTCCTTCTGATGTAGTCACCCAATCAAACATCATTATTCATTGTGCAGCTAAAGGATGCTAACCATCAAGATACCTTGGGAATGCAATAAAAACAGCAGGGTTGTAAACCTCAGGGCTTAATCCTGATCAAATTCCAAGTTCAATGATTATATTTGCCCCCTAAACTGATAACCAATTCTTCACTTTAGTTTTAAACATTTACACAGTATTGCCAAGTGCTGACAGCTTCAGAAATAGCAGTTGCATATCAACAGTGGAGGTTGATGCCATATTGTTAATTATATTTGCAAAGCACGTTGGGATTCTTTGGGATAGAAGAGTCACTGCAAAAGGTAAGGTAATTGGTGTGTAAATTTGGGGGGATGAAAGGGTCCTGAACACACGTTGTTAAGTGAGTGCTCTTTAATTCTTTTTTAATATCTTAAATGGTCTTTGATTAGAAATAAACATGTCAGGAAGATATATTTGTTTACATAAGGAAAGGAATTAATGGTTGTAAATCAACACACATTTTGGAAAATGTTTCTTCTTAATTCTACATAAAACAGATCATCATAATTTAGCACATTTAGGCATAGGTTTATTGTGTCTCATCATTTTTCAAGAGTAATTTTCCAAAAGCTTTAGGGTTGGAATGTTGTTAAAAAATTGAATGTGATGCTTACAAGAAATGGAATCCTATTCTTTTCTCGTTAAGCATTGTCTTGCCTACTTGCAGTTTACACAGAGCTGGATTCCAAGAGAAAGATGTAGTTTAAGTGATGGAGACATCATCTACAGCATCTCTTATCTTTTAACAGCCTATCATTTATGTTGTAAGAACCCAGGATATTTTCTTCATCCATTTTTTTTCTTCAAAACTGCATAGTATTGCTCTGCTTCTTCCTTTCTTTTTTTTTTTTTTCCCCAGAAAATACATGTTTTGATAAGGGCTTACTTAAGTCACTGTTGAGTATTTTAAGTTCTAAATTTAGTGTTCCTACTCTAAATTCCTCATGTATTGACTTTCATCTATTTCAAAGTGTCAGAAAGCCCTAGCACATATTTTCTATATATTGAACTATGTGTAAACAGCAGACGTCTATCTGATGTGGATTTCTGAGTGGTTTGTGGGTTTTTTGAAGGTTTGCACTTTCCTTACTGCCACTGTTTTATTATGGCTAGACACCAGTAAGATTGACTCCTCTAGCCTGTCTTTTGGTGTAGGAATCAAACCCAGGCTAGTTTGTATCAAGCCCTTGATGAAACTCAGAAATACTAAATCAGTCTGGTCTGACCATTTAGGGTCCCAAAAGGAATCCAGTGCTTTTAATCAAGAGTCCCAAAGACTGGATGCCTCTTTTGCATGCACCATTTGGCAAATAAAATATTGTTTCTTAAGAGTGCTTTGAATTTCTTCATGAAGTGACTGCTGCATTTTGCAGATGGCTGGATCAGCAGTGAGATCTGTGCAGCTGTGTGTGGTTGGCAGACAGGTGTGTAATTTTTGTATTTGTGACTTAACCATCAGCAAGGAAGAGCAGCAATGGGAAAGGGAGGAGTTGAGTGCAAGGTTGACCTTGCTGTTCACACTTCTAGACAGCCAGAGTCAAATCCTGGTTTGTATTGGAAAGCTCAATTGCTTCCCCCATGGTGCTTTCATGCATTCAAATTGCCAACTTCCTAACAGTAAAGAGTTCTTAAAATATTTAGTGCTTATGAGAATGCAGAGTAATACAGTGTGTCTTGGAAGTAACTGAAACATGCAGTACATGAGTCATGAAGTGGAAAGAGACAGTGAGCTCCTATAAAACTTGTTTACATTGTGTTGGGTAGTGACAGGGTTATGTATAAACATGGAACAATCTGACTTTCTTCAAAACATAAATGGGTGTTTACCAAAAAAATTGCTTTTTTAAAAATTACCTATAGATTCTTTATATTTTTCCAGTTTGACACTCTCATTAGGAAAACACCTCAAAAGCACAAATTGCCTGAAGTTTTCCCATTTCTTGTATAGCAACAAGGTAAGTGCCAAAGAAGTACTATGCAGCAGTCCTTTCAAATATTCTCTTCAAACTTATTAAAAATATATACAAAAAGGGATGCTAGAGGAAAGACCAATTACTTGTGCAAAAGTCCATGCATTGTAATGAAATAAATTATCCACAGCAGTCACTTTTGGAAGCCATCTGTACTATATTCTATCTTCCTGAAAGTTACTTGAGATTAAATGTTAAAAAACATGCTAAAATAGAGATGGATTAGGGAGAAATGATACATTTATTAGTCACCTTTAGTGAATAATCCACTCCCTGTTCCCATATACTTGGTTTCCACTGATTCACATAGAAAATGTTCAGAGTTGGTAGTTAAACTCAATCTGCCCCACACATTATTACTGCAGGACTGTGCTATTTGGTGTACTAATCTCAATAATATGTATGTATGTATTTTCTTAAACTTCCAGAGTCATGTTTCTAAGCATTTGAAGCATAGATCCTATAGGATTACCTAAATCTGACATTTATCTGGGTAAAAGCTAACATATAAAGTGTCATAGCTAATCACATGTTTTTTATACTTTCCCTTGGAAAAGAAAGAGTTCTGGAAGTGACACACTAACAAATAATACATAATCTGCACACGTGAAGTAATCTTTATTGCTTTGTTACTTCTTAAAAATGCTGCATGCACCACTCACAAATGCAGCTTGTTATCTCTGTAGCTGAGAATCATGATATTTATTGCAAGTAGCACAATAAGTAAATCATCACTGAAAATTTGGATTGGGAGAGATTAGCTGATTGGGATTCCAAGGCATGCTGATTTTTTTTTTTTTTTTAGTCACATAACTTTAAAGTACAAATCAGTGGCAAAACTCTGCTTAGTTATACCCATATGGAAAGAAAATATGCAATCATGAGATTGCATGAGAGATCAAACCACCAGAAGTCTTATATTGCACACTTTCATAAAATCTGAGGTCCAGAAAGATCTTTTTAAGTTCATTCAATCTTACACAATTCAAAGAAATCTTGACTATGTCATTTTTATCTTACTCTACCTCACTGGTCTTAATAGTCAAAAGCTTTCCCTAAATACTTAACTGATGTCATTTGGACTGACAGTTGAACCTGTTCTCCCCTCTCCCCTGACCCACTCTCTAACTTTCCTGTTCACAAGACAAAATCTAAACACAAATGTATCAAGAAATATGTTTGCTTCTTGTACTTACTCTAAGATATCATGAAATGCCCCGTGCAAATTTTGACTGAAAAAAAATAAAACCAGAAACAGAGATGATAAAAAGCAAGGTCTGTTACTTCCCCTATTTCTGTGCAAGGTACATGAGACTGTGGAATAATAAATGGAACATTGTGTCAGACACAATCCAGTATGTATTCTAGTCAGATAATGTTCAAGTGTAGCAAGACAATCTAGCTTCCTAAAAGAGTGTTAAAATTAACATTCTCCCTTGCTTGTGCCCAAAGAAGCCCAACTATATGTGCTATTAGTGTATAGCTATCATAAAAATAAATTAGCCAGTCTGCATTTTCAGGTTAATCTTCAATTTCATAATTGAATCAGTAATTACTATAAGTTAATATAATTAGGTGCTAACACTTAATTGAGAATTATTTATTCAAGAATCTTCACTATTGTTACATTTTTTATAGCTCTAAATGATTCTGAGTAATGGACTGCATCAAATAAGCTGAAGCAGAAACTGAATGGACATTACTTGGAATCTTGCATTCAGCTTCTCTGAACTACTTTTTATCACTAAGGTTTTTGTGGAAACAAAAGTAGAAACAGTGGTTTTGGCAGTCCTTCTAATTCTACCCATGGCTGAAGTGCCACCTGAGCATTTTCAAAGGATTGAGCCAAATTCTGTGGGAGACAGCCCTGCTGTGCTCAGGAGTTGTAGATGAACATCCCCAGAGGACACTTTAACTCAGAATAAGTGATTTACAAACCCTGACCAGTATCTGATGATTGCACGTGTGCTTCTGCCTTTCGCCTCATATCCAAACATGGATTCACAATGCTTGTTTCACAAAAAATGACTCTTTATATCATAGTATGTAGGTGCTATGGCTGATAAACCTGAATACACAGTGATGCAGTGTAAAGATCATCTCAAAGATCAGTGAGATTTTCTCTGTTTTTCTTTTATTTGGATTAAATTGATCCCTGTCAGTAATTTAGTGAAGATACACCAGTTAAACTCTGTGGCTTCATCTTTGTTGTCTGTGCTTGAGTCAAGGTTCACTTTTTCTCTGCCATGTGATTTGAACAAGTTGCATTGTTCTATGTACTTCAATTTGCTCGAGTTTGTCTCATCCTTCTCTTTGCCTGCTGCACCTGATGACTCATTCCAGTGTTGGCCAAAACATAAATCAATGTGTGTCACTTGTGAAGTCTGCCAGGGGAGTTTGGGCTGGAGTGTGAGCATGAGTCTGGAGCTTACATGACAATAGATTAAGAGAATATGTCTAACTCTGGTAGATAATACTCAATAGGCAAAATTAAAGCAATATGGAATAATCAACTTTTTACCTGAGTCCTGCCACAAATCAGGTCAATTGCATAGAAGGAAATATGAAAATGCAGAAGGCAACTTGTGTGTTACATCCAAATCTTGCATTGCTGATTCAGTCTATTCCAAGATTTGTCTTGGTGAGCAGTTCACAGTGGTTTCATTTGCTGGTTCAGCAGAAAAAAAATGCATTTTTCAAAATGGTGTGAAAGTGTTAAGCTGGCTCCCAGGGAAGTCAGTGTTAGTTGGGCTCTCAGATGTCTCTTTCCCACTTTATAAAGTAACAATGAAGGGCAGTAGGTTCAACAGAACTTCAGAATTACTTTGATAAATTTGTCAGAGGGAAGAAATATTAAAATCTGTGTACTGTCTGTTTGCCTTTTTTCTTGAAATATAAATTAATTATGACTATATAAAAACCTTTTACCATAGCTAATTAATCAGAATCTCCTAATAAACTATGTGTCGACAGCACTGTATGTCTAATTAACTTTTTCACTTCAGAATTGTGCAGTTGAATAATGAAGAAAACATTACCTGATGAATTCTTTTATTTTATGATGATATCTCTAGAGACAGAAAAGACAGAGCAGCTTAAATGCCATCTTAAATTACATCTTGGCCTTGGCAAGCTTTCAGCTGGTTTTGATTTGCATGGAAACCATTTTTGTAAGACTCTTATTCTCTGAAAAACAGAACTTAAAGCTATAACTAGAATAAATTATCTATAGCTATTTAGGGCTCTATTAAATCTAGATGCTAGGCACCCTTTTCACATGCAGAATGCAATGGAACAGCTTTTAATACCCTGTCAACCTGTTCTGTGAAAAGTCGATTGGGCAGGGAAGGTTTGATTTGGCTGGTTTTATTAAAATATCTTTCCTCTCCTTACACCATCCTGAACCACTCAGCCTAATTTAAACCAGGCAAATTCACCAATCTGTCTTGCATGTCTGTAGAAACAGCTTTTATTTTTTAAAGTGATGACATCTACCCATAACTGTTGGCATGCAAGCTCAAGACACAGTTATTCATACGCTGCTGATAGGGAATTGTTCTTTCTATGATATACCAATATAGAGAGCACGTTCATGGATTAACTGCATCCATGCCTCCCTCTTTTGATTGCATCATCCTCTCTGCAGCCAGTTGACTTATCCCCAGGACACAGGGGAAGGGTCAAATCAAATCCCCTTAGATTCTTGTTAGTCAACCTTTTAAGTTTGTTATGCTTTCATAATTTAGAATATGTCCACCTGCAGTACCACTGTGGAATGTAAGCCTCGTCACACCACACAGGAGTTCATAACAACACCTCTTGGTACAGTAAAATTATGATCCCAACAAGTATTAATAATTATTTATATTAGAGTTTATTTTTATCTGTCTGAATTCAATGCTCACTTACTGTGGTGCAGACTAGCTAAACCAAGCTTTGGGTGTGTACTCATGAGAAAAAGGAAAAGTGATAAATATCTTAAAAGGAAATGCTCATAATATTTGCAATAAATACTTCAAAAACTTAAAAAGAGAGTTTTTCTCTTTTTCATCTGCTGTGCTTCCTGGAAATATTGATCTAGATCATATTGTCAAATGTGCTTTAAAAGTAGGAATGTCTTGTCTAAGCTTTGAATTTCCATCTGCCAGGTCTTTTCTCTGCTGATCCTTACAAAGTTATTGGGGAAAGTTGCAATAATACAAAGTGGGTTTTTTCTTGTGGTGCACAGAGGAAAAATAACCCTGAGACATGACTAATTCTAGCTCTGAAATACTGACACTCAAGGATATGTACAGATGTGAAAAACTACTGCAACTTAGTAGAGATAATCATATACTTTTTATACATCCTAATATAAGCAATCTGAAAATGTGTACCTAAGTTCAGATTGAGAGCATGTTAGCGAGTCAGCCAGTCTGACCTCCATGGTTAATGAATTCCATGAGGAGCGAGCAAACACTAAAAATGCCCTGTAGCTCAATGTCTTCAGCCAAAAAGAACTAATCCAATTGACTGAGACCAAAGAAAACGACTGGGGATGTATGGTTCCAGAATGTCTCTGAGGTATTCAAACCCAAGTCAATTTAAGGACTTGTAAGTTAATAACTAGGACTTTACACATAATCCTGTACTTTACAGGTAGCCAGAGAAGGTTTTTTACAACCAGGGTAATGTGATTTTCATGCATGGTGTCAGTCAAAATTTCAGAGCTGATTTCCAGACTAACTGAAGTTTCTTCATCAGTGCAATAGTGAGGGCAAAATGCTGACATGGAATTGCATTATTGAGTTCTAGAGTGGGCACAGCCATGCCAACCTGCATCAACAAGGGCAGCTACCATGGGGGTTTTTCTGGGTTTTAAAACAGAAGGAAATAAACCTGTCAGTAACTAACTCAATATGAATAGTAGAATATACTACAGCTTCAATTATTGCCTGCTATTATGTCATTTAGTCTCACTAATCAAATATGTTAAATCAGTGCCTTTTGAACCTTGAATCTATAAAACTTGGTGTCTGTATTAGAACAAACTAGTCACATTTTTAGTACATATGTGTTAGCTGTAGCAGACATGTAGTGAGGGAGAGGATGGGAAATGGTTTTCTGACAGAAAAAATGTCTGTGATAAAGGGTTGCTTTTTCCTTTTCATGTTCAAAAAAGTTAAACTGTTCTTTCCAGACACTTGATTCCTTCTTTGGGATTGACTGAGTGAAGGATATCGTTTTCATCTTCAATGCTTGTTGTTGTAATGATGAGCTGTTTGTACCTTAACAGATGATAAATAGATACACAGACATTTAAGCATAGAGCCACCTGAGTTCATCTTTAAACTTGCCTCAGCAGATGAAACTTGCTTTTCAATAGCTCTCCTCAGATATATTGCTGAAAGTTAAGATACGAGAATCAATCATTAGGGATGAAAGCGCTGGGTATTTATCGGAGAAGGGGTTATTAAAAGAAGATCAGCAATGGTTTTACCAAGAATAAATCCTGTCAGACAGAATATGACCGAGTTCTTTGAAGGAATGACAAAAGAAATAAATGATGGGAACGTGGTGGACATAATTTATGTAGACTTCAGTCAGGGGTGTAGCCAGCAATTTGAAGTTTGTACACATCCTGGCTGATCCCTTGCCCCCTGCCTGCAGTATCCCCATAATCTCGCACAGCAGACAGGCCATTGCTTATGATCACTAATGCAGCAGGCACACAGAGATGTAGATTTGTATCAAAGCTGTGCTTTCAGAGCCCAGGAGAAAAAAAAAAAAAAAAGGTGGCCCCAGGAAAAAACAGATTGTATTTTGCACGTGCTGCTTAAAATGACAGTTTTAGAAAACATCTTTAGTAAGAGGTTTTCTAATGTAAATCGGAAACACAGGTATCAGCATTATAAAGGCAGAATGGCCTAGGTCAATTAGAAATGTATTTTGGACATGTAATAATATTTATTCTGGTGGTTTTCCTCTCTTTTTTGCAGACTGAAAATCAAATATTGATTTGGAGAATTTATAATTTTTTTCTGAGTTTTTATGAGTTGAGTAACTCTCCCCTCTAGTTCCTGCTTCCAACACCAGGTCCACAACACAGTTCCCTGTTTCCAAAGGTCTCCTCCATTATGATTACATCACCTTATGTAAAATGCAGATGTTTTCACCGTGTTTTGCAAGCATTGTTAATCTAATGAGTCAGAAAATCTGACAGTTTTTGTTCTGCCTTCCCTGAAAAACTGAGTGGAAATTATACAGAATTTCAGCCATCATCCTTGTGCTATAGTCTAAAGCAGTTTCCATATCACATCCATAGGTGGGAATCTATATGGTGGTTAGTTTCTTGTTGCCTTTTTTGAATGCATTGAAAAGACTCTACTCTTCTTCCACTTATATAATCTGTGATGTATCACTGGATGTTATTACCTTCAATAGTGTCATGCTCCTAACTCATATTATTTCTATTCTCCTGCATGTAATTAACTAAACATCATTCTTCCTTATTTACCTACATCGTAAAATTACACTTTGTCTTACATTTTCTCACAATTCCTCTGGTGAACTTAGTCTTTTAATTACTATTTCTTCATAATAATAATATTTCAGCTAAGCTTGGAATAAATCTATGGCTTTGAAGAGCTACACGTGTACAATTTGAATTAGGTTTCAGATCTGAACTTTCCAGTGTAGGTGAACTACACAGTGTTACTGAGTCCTGAAAATTTGCATTTGTGTTTCAATTTATAGTTCACATTAATTTCTGTATAATGTATGTATTAGGCACTTGCTTTTTCTTTACAGAATTATCTGGAACTGAAGCAAAGGAGTATGTGTTTGTTTGGAGCTGGATATAGATCTTGAAAATGTAAACCATGTACTGCTTCCTAATCTTGTTCTTCTAAGATTCTGCCACGTGGAATAACATGGAATGTAATACAGAGTGTACTGGATGGTTTTGGTAACACACAGTTTACTGAAGGTGCAGTAATTCTGCCCTCAGGTGCCCAAACCTCTATATTTTTGACCACAAAGGACCTGTGTACTTGGGCTTTTTGGAACCTGATTTGAACCTGACATGAGAAGTACTTTACTTGCAAGATGTTGTTTCAGCCTCCAACACTCACTTTGCTTTTAGCTTTTGTCTAGATCTTCAATCTCTGCAAAAAAATTGTTTTCACTCCTCAGTATTTTGATATAGGAAAGATTGGAACGACATAAGGAGAGTCTGCAATAAAAAGCATTGCTTTTTCTTTTTGTTAGCATCACATCTGTTTGTTTCCTCCCATTGCTACTAATGCTCGCCACTAGACAGCCAGGGAGATTTGTTCAAGTAAGCATGTAATCACGTCCTCTAAGAAGTGGTGAACCAGATTACCACAAGGCGTGCAAATGTTTGACAGATTATTACTAGCTGTGTGCTTGCTCACAGGAGTCAGGCCAAGCTCTTCCCTCCCCTGTGCTGTGGGTTTTAAATACTGGCTGAATTTGGGTTTGACTCTACAGGCTCCCCACAATGGCAGTGCAGTGATATGTGGTGGTCTCTCCACCTGAATTCAAGCATCCAATGGCCTGAATGTCTGCCTGGAATGGCAGCAGCTGGGATTTTGTTGTGTGCTCATCCTTCTACCAGTGCTATCCTTCAGGGTGTCATTGTCAAAGTAGAGCCTACTTCTCAACCTCAAACAGTGTGAGTCTTGTGAAGCAAAAAAAAAATCAAGCAGCGTGATATATGAAATTCTCATTGAATTAATGGGCTTCTTTGATTTTTTGCCCAAGAGAATACAAAAATCAAAAAAACTTTAAGCCAAAAAAATCTGGCGTCTCCTGGGTAAAATGTGAGAGTTGAGAAGTATGACATAAGCATTAGTAGCCTTTGTGCCTCTTGATAGCTCTGCTGAATCTCCCAAGACTCTAAAAGTTGATTTGTCAGCTTAACATTAGCTTCAGCCTTAGCTGCAGCAGTAGCTGTTGTTTCACCTTTATCAGCAGAAATGGTACAGCTACTGGAGGGACTGATGTGGTAAATCTTTTTGTGACACCATTTTGTTTTTGCCACTATCTCTAATTGGTTTGCTCGTGCACTCTGCATCCCTAGCTAGATAGGCTGAAAGCTTCATCACACTTTAATTAGAAAAGAGCTATTTTAAAGTTACAGAGTTGACTAATTTTATTCATCAAGTCTCTAAGGGTCACATTTTCAAACTGGACCACTAAAAATGCCATTGGTGATATTTTGCAGAGGCTGAATCCACAATACTGCATTATAAGCATCATAATTCGACACATTCTCAAAAATTAATGTAGGTCTGCAGCTGCAAGCAAAACACAGTGGGTTTTGTGTATAAAAAACTAACTGACAGCTTCCATCTATTTGACCAAGTCTGGATGCCCAATATTGAGTGGTTGGATATAAAGTTCCTTTGGCATGACTCCGTCTTTCTTCTTTTGTCTTCTATTTCCTAGTCACATTAACTGAAATTAATATATCAGTTTGCAAAATAAGGCAAAAAAACATACTGGAAGTACATGTGGCCTCAGGAGGACCCAGAGGATTTCTAGGAGAGGCTTAGAATGGCTGATGGAAAGTTCAAAGCTGATGGTGCTGAACTTTCTGAATATCCACACCCTCATCTCTGAGCCAGGGTGTGGGAGGGAGAGAGAGGCAAAGGTCAGGGTGATCACCTGAGGTGAGCCACACACTCTCTGCAGGGAAATCTTGCATTGTCCTGCAGAGATTTGTGGCACTGCAGAACAGTCACTGCAACCTCTCACCTGCAAATCCCCCCCTGGCTTCATTGTAGTCAGAAACATTTCTTACTACAGCAGTTGTTCACTGTTCTGAAAATATCATACCTTCAGACAGTCTCCAGGACAGCCTTTATGTGAGAAGGGGTTTTCAGTTTGGTCAAGCATATTGGGATTTTTATTGTTCTGGGTCTCTGATGCAGTCTGTTCCTTCTGTGTTCAGCTTATTTTTTTCTGCCAAAGAAAATCCATTTCTGTTATATAATCTAGTCCCACTGTAGTTCAGGAGAAGTCTCTGGCTTGGTATTCCAGATAGGTGGTGGGTCACAAAGAGCCACATCATAAATGAAAAACACACCTTGCTTATGCAAGTATGCTGAATATTTTCTTCCTGGTGCATTTTTCTTCTATGAGGTAGATAATATAGTAGATATTATCAGGTAGATATATATAAAATAAAGCTAAACTGCATAGCCTATAATCCAGTTTTGAAGATAAAGCCAATCAGCCCAAGGTTAGTGGAAGGTGGTAGTAGGAAGCCACTGCTGACATGCTGGAAACAGTGAGAGTTCTGTGACCTACCTGCAACAGGGGGAGGCAGCTCTTTATTAGTTCTTTTGTGTTGTGTAGAACTGCTACATCAAATTGCCCTTTGATTTCTAAAGCCTTCAATTTGTTTGTTGCTCTGGTACAAAGAAATTTCTTAAGCAACAGTTAACATAATCTCTTTTCCTTATTATGGTTTTAGATGTTATCTCAGTATCTTTCTTCATGTACAACGATAGAGAGAGTGGAGCAAGAAATCTTTCCTCACTTGATAATCATCAGAGAGGGATTCACCTTGATTAAATGCAGTTATGCTACATCATATTCCCCATCTCTCACTGTAAGGCTTTGTGTTCACAGAATATGGAGCTTCATGATGTATTCAAGCAATCTGGATGGCACTTACTGCTTTTTGTTTAGTTGTTGGGAGGGTCTGTCTGCTTTTTCTCTAAAAGCCCTAATTCCTGCCTGTATTTTTTTCCTCCATTATTTCCCTGTCCCTAATTTTCCTAAATATGGAGCCCAGGAGAAAGTATTTTGCAAAGTACAGCTGAAGGTGCATTTTTGCTATGTCCTGTTATGCCAAAGTGTTTGTTGTGTGCACAGAAAAAGATCTACAGTTTATAGTCGGGTAGAGTGTGTACACTTCAAAAGTAATTCTGATGCTACGTGATGAAACATTGAAATTTTGTGACAAAATTTCACCTTTTGCTCTCATTTCAAATGTGCAATGCAGGTGGATATGTGCTGTTGCTTCTAGTTCCCTTCCTTTCATACTGTTCTATCTATTTATGGTGGGCAGGAAAATAAAAATTGGATGGTCATTGTAGGGTCACTGGAAACACTGCTATGCTGACATGGCTTTGCACCTTCTTGCCATCCAGCCACCAGCAAACCAATTCAATTTCTAGGTCTAAGTTTGTGCATGTCAGTGGAGGAACTGGCTGAAAACAGAAATATCTACTATGCTTCAGTTTTGATTTATCTTGGTTCATTATATCACACAGATTTTTTTCAGTTTAATAGAAATAATCTAAAAATTTCATTTTAGTTTATTAGCCCAAACAGGTGTTTTCTGTGGTGTGGTTTGAACTGTTTTTCTTCACGATACACTGCAGGGACTCATGGGAAGCATAATTCAGATGTTTTCAATTAATCAGTTTCAGTTTCATTTTAAAACAAAAGCAAACCCCAAACCCCCTCCCATTATTCAAAGGGAGTTCCTGCCTGACAGATCTATTCAGATTTTATGAGAAAATCATAACATTTTGATTCTTATGACAAAAGCACTATTTTTCCTGGAAGCAGAATTTTGTAAAAAATTCTCATCATCTGTAGTGAGATACTTTCATGATTACAGCTTGCAGAGAGTGAAACATGAATGGCAGTTGTTTCTCCTAGAATCTTTTCCAGTGTCCTCTACATCTCTATCCTGCTGTGTATTTAGGTTCTCATTTTCTTCTGAGTTTAGGGCTCTTCCTTTGTGTTCTTCTTTCAGGAAGCTTTATGCAATGAGAAGGTTGGGCTGCCAGGAAAGTCAGACTGGAGAGCACTAATATGTCATGCAGACAACTCCTTTAATAACCATGTGGTTATTTCATATCTGAAAGGGGAGAAAAATGGTTCTGTTTGGGACCTACTTGGAAGAGGCAGACAAGTCTGTGACAGGACACTTCTGTCTGCCAAAAAGCCAGCTCTAGTGGAGGCTTGGATGATGCTCAAAGGAAAATCAAAACCAAAACAGTATTACACAGACCTTCCCAGCCTCTGGAATGGGTTTGATCTGTACATGACAAAATGCAGGTTTCTCTGTTTCTTCTGTGAAGTCCTCTATGTGACAACTTCCTCACTGATTCTGGAACCTAACTAGTGTTGGGCCATGGCAATGTGCTGCTTAAAACTCAATTATTTTGAAAAAAATCTGAATTAATCAATAAACAGAAGGCCTCAGGTGAACCTCTTACTGATTCTGTGTATGTAGGACTTTTATTTCACTCACTGAGATCTACATATGGCAGGTAATTAAAGTGTCTTTAAAGGTTAGAAGAAAGTTGGGTTCAGTTTGCTGGGGTTGAGGGCTGACTAGATTGGCTTGATGCTCACATTGTTTACATTTTTGTGGACAGCAAAGACAGATTACAAATTGGCTTACTTTATTTTACCAGCCTCTTAGAATCAAGGTATTGATATAGAGGAACAGGCACCCAGATTTTCATTATAGCTGATATCAAAGTATGTCTTTCAGTAATCAGTCCTGTAAATTTCGTGTTGGGTGTCTTGGGTTCTACCTCCAGCATGTTCCAATGTCCTCAAATTGAATGCCAAAGTAATCAAAGGCAGTAAAGCCATTTAGAAACCTAAACATCTTAGAAAATCTAGGCCCTGGAATCTTAGATGAGAATGCTCTATAAATGTAGCTGCCAAATATTATCCTAAGAGTAAAGGAAGTTTGCATTCTGAGATTCATGTGCTTCCAGGGATAAGTGTCACCACAGCCTCTACAGCACCAGCACCTGGGGCTGCTCTCTGCTCCCATTTCCAGCACAGCAATGGTTCCTGGGCTGGAACCCAGGGACCTAGGGCTCCTAGACTTCCATCAGCTGAGCCATGGCAGGTGTGTGCCAACACAGGGCACTGCTGAGGTGCTCTTCTCAAGGTACATTTACAGGTTTCCAATATTTCTGACAGAAGGATGAATATTTTTGAATATTTTATTATGGTTTGTGGTTTTTTGGTCATGTACTCTTGGTACACTATTAAACTTGGAGGTGTGTATGTGTGTATATATATTCATACTTGCACAGATGCATATTTACCTTGTATTAAATACTTGAGACCTGCCTGACATGGAAATTGTGGCAATGTGTATCAAAAAACCACTAAAATTTCTGAAGATTAAATTGAGTAGATTATAACAAAAGTCTTTGAAGAATAGCAGTGTCTTGCATTTCTTTCATACACCTTTGTTGGCCTGGGTTAAACTCATAGAGTGGGATTTGAAGCCTCCACCCTTGTATTGCTAAACAATATTTTTTGTTTTCCTTTTCAACTCCACTCTTCCTTACACACCCTGGAGAAATAGTATCTATGAAACAAATTAAGAACGGGGGAGAAAACTATCTTAATTTTTTTTTTTTTTTTTTTTTTTTTTTTTTTTTTTTTTTTGCTGACTAAATTTAGTCTTTTGTATCAGAGTCAGACCAAGAGACTTTTGAATATCAACAACATATCTTGAACTGGTTCTAATTTCCACTGAAATTATCATCTGGATCTGTAGAAACACTTTGACTGAATCTGGCCAAGTGTTGTTGCTGTGGTTTCCTATACAGGAACATTCCCTCCCTGCCCTCCTCTCTGCATGCAGGGTAGCATCTTCCATTCCAATGGCAGCAACATGATCAGAAAGCAATCCATATTGTGGGTGACATGTGAAACACAGCTCTACATAATGTACTTGGATAACCATTGATTTCTGAGTTTTGCAGATAATTCTTCACTAAAATTCTGTAACTGGAAAAAAAATTATTCTTCTGCATGACAGAAAAAAGACAAGTATTTTTTTAGCAGAAAAAGAAATTTTATTAGGATCTGATTTTTGTATTTTGTAAATACAACTGCATCTGCTTAAGAAAGAAATATTAGCAATTTTTATCCGTAATCAAAATGCTAAAAAAATATTTTTTCTCATCCTGTCTTTTAGCTTTCTTTGAAGTCACAATATTAAACCTCCTTAAAAATATTTATGTGTATTTAGTTAACAAAAGCTCCTGTAAGTTGAATCCATGCTGGCAAAAGGTTCAGGTAAGCTCTCTATATAAGCTTACAGACAATTGTGTAAATCTTCAGCCATTAAAGAGAAAGGAGAAAAAAGCCATCCTCATTACACTGCTGTCATTTACTCTTCATCTCCTGTCCTCTTTAGCAGCATTAAGATGGGATGTAAATTTGCCAGTTAATGCTGTTAGAAAATGGATGGTTCAAGAAGGGCAGGAATTAGAGATCAGTATTAGGTGCAGATAAGCTCCTTTTCCTCCGCAGTGGCGGCTGTTTAACATTCATGGGAAAATCATCATCAAACAGCGTTATCACAGCTCTGTTGATGGCTGAGGAACTTCATCACTATGATAATTTTTTTTTTTATAGCTGTGAGCCAAAAAGCTCCCTTTTATTTCTGCTGTCTATAACTGAGATAGAAGCTTGTTTGTATGGGTAGGGTATTGCAAACTCTTAGCTCTTCAGCCAGGTTTGATTTCTTTCCACCATTGCTCCCCCACTCAACCCCTTGTGTATGTTGCACTAAACAGTAATGCTGATAAAAAAAAAAAAAAAAAAAAAAAGGTGCTCAAACAATCCTTCAAAGAATAACTGATATTTTTATGATCAGTAATTCAAAGTTTGAAAAGTGATGCCATTCTGTAATGAAACTGTCATCCATTTTGTGGTGAGTTAAAGGTAGAGGCTGTAAAGCAAACATCCAGGGATGAAGTGGATAGCTGATTCCATGTGAACCTGCCCACGTGGTGCTTCAAGGATCACAACATGGCTAAGAGCTACTTTGTTTTGCTTTTTTCATCTTCAGCTGAAAAGGTTCATAGCCTGTTACATCTTTTTATCCCCTCCAACCCAAGAAAGGGACTGTACTTTTCTGTATTTTCTTGAATTCTTTTAACTTAAAGTTACGAGAGTTCATCTGTAGGTATTTTGTCACAACGTGCAGTGTCCAATTTTAAACTCATTGAATTTCTGTAAGGACTCACCTCTAAATGGTATTTCTACCCCATGCTCAGCCATCTTTGAATGCATCTGAGATGTAGATCATGGTTCTTTGCCTCATACTTGTGAGGAGTGAAGATACACAGGTCCAGACTGTATGCATTCTTCCAGGGGAGATAAGGTGCTATTCAAGGAAATGTTTTAATTTATTAAGGTTCTCAGCTAGTGCTTCTTTGCAGCTTTGACCTCATTTTTTGTAGTTTATCTTCTCTAAATGACATTTCTCATTTTGAATATAGCTGGAAAACATTGTGCTAAACAGCAATTTTGTAGCCTCCACAGAACCACCTGATAATTTTGATATTTCCAGTTTGAATTCAGTATTGATTTGATTACTTAGGTAATTTACTTTTGACACAAGCTCATTCCTTGTCTTTTCCTGAGCAGGGAATTCCAATCATGACATGTTGTGCTGAATTATGTTTGGAGTTTAGAGATAAGGACTTTTGTCTACTCAGGACTCTGCTCAGGCCACCAAATTCATTTCCCATAGGAAGAGGGTTTGAATCCAGTCAGGAACCTAAAGGTGAAAGGCCAATGCTTTATAATTTAAATATTACCATATAAACATAAGTTTAAAGTACTTATTGTGTGGTTGGGGGAATAGTAGAGTTATTTTGGGTGAAATTTTCAGGAACTGTTGCCTAAAGAAGGGGACCAAGAGACTCCCAAGGCTGCTGACTTCCAGGAGTTCCAGTTGCCTCCAGAATGCCCCCTTGGCTCTGGAAAAGGCTGCCAGGCTCCTCCTCAGCTTGACTGGCATCATTGGGAATGGTGCCAGGAGAGCCTTCCTGGGCTGCTGCCCTGCTCCCCACAGTGTGGCCACCAAACTGCTGCTGGAGACCAAGGAGAACAAAGTGAACCTTCGTTTGCTGAGCTTCAAGTCAAGGGAGCTCTCAGCCATGGCCAGAATGGGCTCCCAACTATTATTCTAATCCTGCCTGAAATCATTGTCATCAGGGATTCAATCATTCTTCATGGTAAAACAAGGATAATATAAATAAAAAGGCATTCTGGTCCAGATGGCTGCTGGGTGAGAATCTGCCAGCTCTAGCTGAGGCAGCTGTGCTCTTGCTGTGTAACAGCCTCAGAGACTGAAAATGTGTTAGTTTTTCTTCAGACAGAAAGTTTTCTTCTTCTGAGCTTCTGAAAGATATAGTCACAGTTTAACCAAGGTTTTTTCAGGAGCTATTAAAGGCTTTTTGAAAAAGTGGAGGACTTTTTCTGATGTTTGGATTTGAGGGGTTAGTTTGTTTCAGAAGGGTAGTAATAAACATTATAATAATTAGTTATAATTATTATAGAAAGAAATCTATATGCCTCTCCTTCTTAGTTCTTGCTTTTCTAAGCAGGTAAGCCCATCTTGTTTCATCAGAAACTACTGCAGAAGAAATGATTTTTTAATTCTTGGATTTCTGAACTGGATGAGATGTTGTATTGGAGTAGCTGTACAATTTCTTCTCTGTGTTCAAAGGGGAGGAAGCTTGTGTTTCCATAACATTGACCTTAAGATGCTGTAGTACTGTTACAATGACATTTGAATGTTTTCTTGCCTTTTCCAAACTGCATGAAGCCTCTGAAATGTGCAAACATATTGGGGTGTTTCTGTATTGTTCCAGGTTGGTTTCATGACCCATTTAAATATCCTGGGCTATATTCACTTTTTCCTAGGACAGCATAGTTTCTTGTATGGTTCATTTTTAAATAACTTAAAAAAAAAAAAAAAGAAGAAGAAAAAAAAAGAATGCCTTGGGTTCACAAGAACAAAAGACAATGATTGTAATTTGCCTCTGCCCTTTAGCAAAGCAATCAGCAATTTTCTAGTATTTTACAGTCATCCATCTAGCTATCTGTTCATCTGTAATACCCTTACTTTTTCTTGGAAATATTCAAATTTGTTAACCTTTTAGTAACTGGCAACCACAAAAATGCTGTATTTTATTAATGAAGAGGAAACTTGTCTGTGCAAATCTTTGTGTGCAAATTTATTGGTTTACTCCCCTTTCTTTATAGGCAAAAATTGTCCAAATGTTGGCAGCTGCTACCTTGACTTCCACCTGGGCAGGGTGGTAGGAAAGCACATTATTCTCACTAAGAAGGGTCTTTCACAGCAGTGCAAGGAGGCACAAGGCAGTTGGTGTTGGCTCACTGGATCCCTCTGGAATGTGGCAAACATGGGAGGATCTTTGGTTGAGGCAAGGCTGAGTGCTACTCATGTACTGATTTTGTCTTGATTATTTAAGGATTCTTTCTCAAACAATAATAGAGGGCATATTTATCTGTATTCATATAAATGGAATCTGTATATCATTGGTAAAAACACATTTTTAAAAAATTACAATTCATCATTCAATGTTTTATGAAGTGCCATGGTTTCTGATGAGACTCTTCATGGCCTAACTCAGATACTGACAGCAAAGCACCTCCATCAGCACAGTGCTCAGCTGGCCGAGGAGCCCAGGGCAAGCTCAGGATTGCAAGGTTGTGCAGACATAAGCAACAGGCTCACCCTTGATATCTGGGGAAATCCAGGACTTCTGGTGTGAAAAGGAAGGTGCTTTGAGCCTCAGCTGTTTGTTCCACATACTGCAAACCCACTGACTGCTCTTGGCTGAGTCCTGAAAATTTGCAGTGCAGATTGAAAAGTGGGCCAGACTACATCAGGAAGATTGATTTGAGTAAGGCTGAGCTGCTATTTATAAAAATTATAGAACTAGGCACAGATGTGGTGGTTGTAGAGGACAGAACCATAAGAACTTGGGGTTGGATAGTTAAAGAATACAATAATATTTCCATCCACTCTTGGATGGAAACACTAGGACTGTTTTGAATAAGAACATTCTAAGTACTGATCACAAATGGCAACAACTCATCTGCATTTCAGAAAGGTGAATTCAACCAAATTATCTTCAAGTTTGATCTTAAATCTTTCATTGATTATTTTCTTATTCTCTGCCCAGGGAATCTGCTCAGACACTTTTCTGGACAGCAATTTCTAGGGCTTAAGCTCACCTGAGCTGACATTGCCCAACGATGGTATTTAGGGATTCTGCAGTGTCCAGAACTGTGAGCCTCTTCTTGCTCCAGTCCTTTTCCAGGCATACACTCCCCTTCCTCCAGGCATGATCCTTTATCAGGGGAGTTTACATTTACCAATCTCTGTGGCTGGAATTCCTGCTGCAGCCTGTGGACTTGTGTGTGTTTGTTCTTGCTTCACTTTTGCACTGGAGCTGGAAAGATGCAAACAAGTAATTGCACAGCACTGCTGAGCTTTGTGCTCTGATACCTCTGGCTACCTCAGCCCCTGAATTCTGCAGGAGCAGGGAGCCTGTGTCATCTCCTCTCAGTGGCTTCTGTATGTACCAGGACAACCAGAAACTAAGCAAATTTTGGACATTTATCTGTAACCTTTAATAATTTGCTATGCATATCCACTCATTCCTTTGTTATATTATCAATATTCTGCAGTGCTACTGGTTTTAATAAGCCTTTTCACTGGTTTTCTTTGTTCTAGTCATCTAATCTCCTAATGGAAGTTTCTAATTAAATTCCTCCAACCATTTTCAAACTGTGTTTTGAATAACAAAGTCTTGCAAATGCTCAAAGGGCTCTTCCCCTGGCTTGGATGCTCTACCTTCCAAATAGCTGTGGAGAAGTGAGGCAGGTCACTGTGGAGAAATGTTGCTGAGAGCCTCTCTCAGTGAATGAGAGGGATGCAAATTATACATTTCCTATACAGAAAATAGTGCAGAAGGTCTAAGATTCTAGAGGCTCACTCACAGTTTTAATGAATTTTGAACTGATGAAGAAACACCAGGTATTCATGAAGCAACAAGCACTTTCCTGGTGGACCTGGTGCTTCTCACAGAAGCTGAGAAACCAGGATTACCAGTGAAATTTATTACTTCTCTATCCACAACCCTCTCATTTGGGTTTGAACTTTATGCACTGGGTGCAGCTAAGGGTTGAATTACTGTCATTCATATCTCATCAGCATTCTTCAGCTACTTCTGCAGCAGAAAGGAGAAAAGTGGGAAGAAAAAGAAATGTCAGAATCATCTCATAAATATGGTGATTATGATAAATATGAAAGACTATGTTTGTCTAATTGATCCTTCTTTTATTAATGCCAGGAAATATTGCTACTGGCATGTGCTGCCATTTCCATCTGGGTCAGCAGAAGTACTCAGAGAAATGTTTCTGGCAAAAAAGGTATTTCTTGTGCCCGCATCTGCACGTGGTTCTGCACAGAGATTTCTGCATACAGACCTGCTCCTCCTCTGCTGTGCAGCTCAAAGTTCCCTAACTGCACACTTGATGTGAAATCCTCAGCCAAAGCTGCCTCTTTGTCCCCTTTCTCTAAAGCACTGTTACATTCCTGCTCCTGCTGCACACCTGCAGAGGATATTGTTTTGGCCAGAAAAAGATGAGCCCAGGTGGTAACATAATGCACATTGCATCTAGATTTAACACCTGTTGCACAAAGGGCTTATGAGTTTTAATCAGTTTTATGCAAGTTTCTGGCCCTCTGGTTTTCTACTTTTTTATTTTAATCCTGTTTAATATGCAGGCAAAGAGCAGCAATAGATTTATTTAGGGGTGGTTTAGATTTGGTATCAGGGGGCTGCTCACAGAGGGCCTGTATTTCAGAAGTGTTTATTTCCTCTTGCAAAAGCTTATATGCATAAATTAAAAGCTCTGTAAATTTTACAGATTTATAAATTTTTTTCAGCTTTTTTATGTTACAATAATACTCAAGTTGTCTGTGGTCAGTCTTGCCTGACAGTCATAAAGCACAGATTCCATGCACAGCTGACTTTAGGGACTAGATAGGTTTGATTCAGAACACTTCTACCTTTCCCCTGTCTATGGGATATCTCATTTACAGACTGGTTTCAGAGTTGCTAGCAACTCCTGGTGCTTTATTGCAAGCATAGAACAATTTTTAGGTTGAAA
This sequence comes from Haemorhous mexicanus, assembly GCF_027477595.1. NCBI lineage: Eukaryota > Metazoa > Chordata > Aves > Passeriformes > Fringillidae > Haemorhous > Haemorhous mexicanus. The sequence continues at coordinate 36,790,253 of NC_082347.1, forward strand.
TTAGATCTCACAAAAAATGAGGAAAGACCTTTGAAATTCCCTGTATGAGCAGTGCTCAGTACTCAGAAATGTCAACATCTCAGCTTCCTCAACATTCACCAGAGAGACTTCTGTCCAGCATGGCACCCTAGCACCTGTGCTTTTAATTTCGTTGTTTAATAATTTATTTGAGTCCTTAACTGGAAGTTTTGTGATCTACTAGAAAAACAGCTTATAGGAAGAGTATTCAAAAAAATTTATTTTTCTGATGGTCTTTTAAATTCCATTTAGTTCCATTGACAGCACTCTTAACCATCACCTGAAAAAAACCCCATTGATTCTAAACATTTTTTTCTGAGCTTGGAAATTTTATTCCCATTCTCGGAGAAAACTTTGAAATTGCAGCATTCTTTTAAAACTGAAAACAGACAGACAAGCTGTCAGTCTTCCAATATGTTTGTGAATAAATTCCCTTACCTTTTTCCCCAAATAAAAGACTGGTTATCTCCGTGGAGGAGACTCCAGTACAGAAACCCAAATGCCTTATCAGAGATGTAGATTTCAGGACAGACAGTACATTGCCTGTAAACTTGCAGCTCAGATGACAGATGGAAACCTGATAAAGTGAGTGTGCTGATCACTGCACAGAGATTAACTCTCTAATTTGCATCTTGTCTTCCAATAACGTTTGCTCTGTTTTTGACTTCAAATGTACCTGAGCTTTAAACACAAAAAGCATTTGGGCCCTGAGCTTATTTAAATTTTATTTTTTCAAGAGGAGTATTTCTGTTTAGCTGGATTTTAGTTCTGCATCTAACAAAAGACAAACACTTCAAGAATATGTGTCAGCATTTCTGCTCCCTCCAAATTCCCCACTGGGGCTTTGTCTGGCCCTGCACCCTGGCAGCCATGCTTCTAAGTTTTTGTGCTTAACAAAGTGTCTCAAGTATCTCTTTGAGAATTCCACTCCAAAGTGTGTTTCTGAGACATATCTCCTCTTCCCCAAGATGCTGGGGCATTTTCCAGCTGGATAAGCCTGTTTACAGACAGGAGGGAGCTCAGGGTCCTTCTTGAGGGCCACACCCCCCAGGCACTGTGGAGGTGAGTTGACATTAGCTAGCCTGCATAAATATTTGCTTGCATCTTTGCCATTTTCAAATTCTGTCTCTCTTGTTTACTCTTCTCTGTGCCTGCCTATCATGTTTCTTTCCTGGCTGTTGCCATTAGCATGTAATCTTTCTGTTCTGTGCCCTAAACTAAAGCACATTCGTTGGTCATTATCTGAAAGACTCTTTATAAATAGGCATAAAGAACAGTGCTGGTGCCTAGTGCACATAACTTTAGTGCCAGTGCTCTTCCAATGAGGGGCTCAAAGGCTTTCCCTGCTGGGCATTGCAAGGCCAGTGTCCAGCTGACCTCAGGTTAAAAACTTCATTTCATCCATTCAATATGTAAAAATTTGTGGGAGCAAAAAAGAGGAGGCTGAAGGAGGAACAGCAATGAAGAGCTGGATCTCCTTCATTTCCCATCATTTTCACTGGAGTACAGTCAAATTCCACAGGGTAGGAGAAGTTCATTCATTTAGCCTGAGTGAATGGCAGTGGGTGTTTGTGGCATTGTACATGTCAACAGAACATGGCTTGAAATGCTTAAAAATTGCTCTGGGAGTTAAAAAACGCTTGAAATGCTTAAAAATCACTCCTAGAAATAGGATGTGCTCTTTAAACAGGCTTCTGTAAATTTGAGTAAGATCATGCCAAGCAGTTTGAATATATTCCCACTCCTCTTGAACAGTAAAAGGTTTCATTTCAAGCAGTTCTGCTTGTGAGTTGAAGACATTCACCACCCATGGGACACAGACCTTGTCCCTTTAAGGAGGACACCAGAGAAAACTGGTTTCAGGTAACTGATCACAGAATCACAGGATTGTCAGGGCTAGAAGAAACTTTCAAGATCATCTAGTCCAGCTGTTAGCCAAGCACCATGATAACCCCCCCCCCCCAAACCATATCCCCCCAAATCCTAAAACCTTCCTTTGGATCTTAGCATCCCTTCCTAAGCATGCTTTTTAAAGAAGGTGCAAAACCCTCATAAACAATAGCTCAAGGAGGAAACAGTTTTACCTTATCTTGGGGCTCTGGATAGTCCAGTATCTGCTGAGCCATTGAATACTTTCCCATTCACTGTGGGGAAAAACAGTTTTGATGTTCATGCAAGCTCCCCAGCACTACACACAGCTCAAACCTTAAGCCTTCTTTTTTTTTTTTTTTTTTAAGTAGCAATTAATGAGAATCGTGATCTAAAAATTAAAATGGTAAGCTTTTAGCATAATGAAAAGAGCTTGTACAGGCAAGAAAAAGCATTTGTGGGTCTCTGAGTCACATTACTCCCCAAATACAAAAGCAGATGTTAGCCTTGGCTGGAATGAGGCATATTGACTTGTTTCATTTTGCACAAAACCCCTCATGTCACACACAAAGAGGATGCTCTCATGTCTCCAACCTCATATTCTGGTGGTGCTCTTCTTATTCATAGCTTTGTTAATTTTGGACTGAGAAATCATTATACTAATTTTGGACTGATTATTTTTTCCTGTGTTTGCACATCCTTATAATCTTTCCATCGAATCAGACTGGTTTTGGTTGGAAGGGACCTTAAAGATCATCCAGTTCCTACCCCCTGTCACAAGCAGGGACATTTTCCATTGGAAGGTACATTTCAAAATGTACCAGTACAAAGTGATGTACAGTCAATGATTTAGGAGTCTAATAAATAGCTGAGACAGTTTAAATCTATAGAAAATAATGCATTGTTATGTGCCACAGATTATACCTGGAGTAATTCAAGTGAGATTCACAAAATGGCTCCAAATTAAAAATATGTACAAGTATATTATCTTGATCTTTCTCAGTGAGCGCAAACAAGAGAAATACCATTTTGAGGAGAGAATGAAACTGATTTTTGATGAGTAACTTGGTTGCATTTTTGAATGAATAGGTGACATTTTGCAAGTCTTACAAGTATCCAAGTATAACAATGAAGCTTCTCTCTGTGGCAAAGACACCTAAGAACATACAAGAGTTTGGAAGAACATACAAAAACATAAAAGTTTTAAGCTTGACCTGATAAACAACTCATTAATGTTGTAGCAAGAATTTGCTCCTCACTGTTGGCTGAATTGGTGAGTCAAATAGATGTCCACGTTTTTTTCTCATCTGAATTGAGAGTATATTTCATTTCTGGGAGAAAAAAGAAAAAAAAAGCATCATTCAGAAGAAGATACTTTGTTTTTGAAATAATTTTCTTTCTTTTAACATTTACAGAACATTCATCTATTTGAAGTCTGGCTCCCAAATATAACAGGTTTTATCTCAGAGGCATGAAAAAAATGTGGTAAATTAAAAAAAAACAAAAACAAAAACAAAAAACAAACCAAACCACATAAAGACTGAACAAGCAAAACAAAATGTATTTTAAACTGTTTCCAAGTGTTTTGAGTTGTTTAGGCAGAGGCGGTACCTACATTTGGGGTCTAATGGAGTGTCAGGGATATTTCCTGGATATCTTTTCTTTTTCTCTGATTTTGTTTTATGAGCATAATTTGAACCTACCTCATTAAACAAACATATATTCTCACAAACATTCCTTTTGCATTTCATGGCAGTAGCTTATCACTCTTCATATTTTTTGGCTCGCTACTCTATTGAATTCTTAAAAAGTTGGAAAAGTTTGAAAAACAAGAAGTCTTGCTCTCACCAAACAACTTTAAGAAACTCAGTGTATGTTTTCAAAAGTGTTGGTATAAAGAAAACACCCAATTTGCATGCTATGTCTAAGGGATTTGTGAGATTAATTTCCTTGTTTAGCTTTGAAAATCCTGCCTTGAAGACTCAATCTCCCAGTTCAGTCTGGAGAGGGGAAGGTCAGATTGCCACGTCCAGGGCACAGATGGTTCCTGTGACACCAGGGCACTCCCTGTGATGGCTTTTGGAGCAGATCTTGCTGAAAACCCTGTTCCTGAACCCTTAGCAGGCAGCTGGGAGGTTTAACAGTTCAAATTTTGCTCCTAAACCCTTGACTGAGACTCATCCTAATGAATAGGGGGCTTTATCCTCCCTAACACAATTTTGGATGTGCTCAGGAATATTTCATTTTTTAACATATTGGACACAGCTCTCCTGCCAACCCACACATGCAAGCTGTGTCTGTAACTTTTGTATTTCTTGATCTACCTAATGAGTAAAAGAAAGTGACCCTTAGAGGGAAGCCTGTACTGCAAGCCTGCCTATGTGAGGCTACCTGTGCAAATGAGGTTTTCAGGAAGGGGAGGAGGGGTAAACACTTACTCTTCCAAACAGGTTTACAAAAGAGATACAGTGCACCATATTATCTAACAGAGCTCTGGTTTTCACTCAGGGAGACAGACATTAAGGTGCATTAGTACTATCATTTGTATGTCTGTAAATATCAATAAAGTATGTTATTTGGCATTCACATGGACACAATGAAGGACGAGGACTATCCTTTTCAGGAAATTTCACAGAGCCATTCACAAACAAAAGCTCAGTAATTTAATCTTTCAAAAGCTCAATAATGCTAAGTTCAAAACTGCAGGTTTTAAACTAATGTACCTGATAAGTAATGATGACAGAATTTAAAAGGTCCATTATTTGGTAATCTAATATTCCCAATCCCAGTTATCTGTCAAAGAGAATACTCTCCCTTAAACAGCGCTAATGCGTTCACATCTACATTAATCTCTCAGGGAGAAAAGAAGCATTCTTTAGGGGCTTTATCTGCTCCCAAATGTCTGACTCCAGCAGGAGCCATTTCGCACTGCTGCCGGGGCCGTGTCAATGACTCCAATGTCTTTGTGCCACGGGCGCGATTTCTGTCGGATCCGCCCCAGAGGCGCTGCCAGCCCTCGGTGTCCCTTACACGCTGTGCCTGCTGCCTCTCAACCCTCTGCTGCTTCTCCTCTCCAAAACAAACATCGTGCTCAGCCTTTGCTCCTGACCTGCTCTTCTTGCACCGTGTGTTGCTTTTCTGTGTGGCACAGCTCTGGTTTTCTGTCGTCATCTCCCATCCATGCTCCAAAAAGTCGCGCGGTATCAGTTCGACAGGATTCACAGGGGCACAGCCTAAAAGGGCTGTTCCTCTGCTTTCTAGGGAATGACATGTGATCATATAGATACACAAGAGATAGGATCAGGTGTGCCACAACTGCCCATGGACTCTGAATTCATGCAGGGTGCCACAGGGAAATGGAGTCACTCTGCGTTTTCCTTGGATTTGCAGCCAAGGCTCCTTCCTCTCAGTTTACCTCCCCTGGAAATTTCTCTGCTGTTTAAATCTCATCACTGGAGAAGCTTTGGGTCCTGAGTAAAGCTGAGTCTGCCCTGCTCCATTCTAAATCCACAGAACCATAGAATGGTTTGGCTTGGAAGGAACCTTAAGCACCATCTGATTCCAACCCCCTGCCATGGGCTATCCATGGAATATCCATGGGATGCCACCCACTAGCCCAGGTTGCTCAGGGCCCCATCCAGCATGGCCTTGAACACTTCCAGGAAAGTGTTCCAGGCATCCACAACATCTCTGGGCCACCTGTGCCAGTGCCTTGCACCTTCTGAGCAGAGAATTTCCGACTGACATCTAATCTAAATCTCTCCTCTTTAGGTTTAAGACCATTCCCCCTTGTCCTATCACTATCTAGACATATAAAAAGGTATTCCTCTGTTCAGGCTGATGCAGGACTTTTCAAAGGGTGTGTGCAATAGAATAAAAGCAGTCACTTCTTCAGGAGCACTGCACTTTTTCCTGGTTGGATTTTTCAAACACTGAAGTAGAATATATATAAGTACACACAGAACTCCTGGTGTTTTTTATGTCTTTCGCTGTCTTGATTTTCAGAACTTAAAGACACCACAAATTGACCCAGAAGGAAACTTTTCTAAATCATTGCATGTATCAATATGAAAGCTTTATTTGCAATGCTGCCTGGAGCACTGAAACAATGTGATTTCTCTGTGAATCCTATGGAGCAGCATATAAATACACTTGGCATAGTGTTGTAAAGGAGTTCTGAAGGTGGTGTTAACTCAAAGGTTTTTTTGTAGCATTCAAAGAAAAGGAGAAATGGTCAGAATTGTGGTATTGTTGAGAAAATGTAGCTATTTACTATGTCTGCAGGCTATTGGTTTGGGAAAGTAGTTGAGTGGAAATTGCTTTAAAAAAAAATCCAATCCTGAGTCAGGAAAGAAAGTCTCATGTTCACATGTGAAAGCAGCTCTGTTTAAATTTAAAGAGTGAAACGAAAGGACCAGTTCAAGGTATAGTAACTATCCATGTGTAAAGCACTTAGTCCTACGAATTAAGAGGGAGTACATATTAAAAAATATTAAGTTGCATATTAAAATTATTAAGGAATCTGTCCCATTCGGTGTAATAAGCAGATGGATGGTTATAGTCTGTCATACACAGCTGCTTCAAAACAGCACCCCACCACTGCCCAGAGAGCAGAGTGCCTTCCCAGCTCCTGCTGAAAACTGGGAGCTGCCTTGCTGCTGGTGTGGGTGCTGCCCATGCAAACTGGCTCCAGGAATCCAATAAATGCCAGTTGCCCAAAGAACAGGACTTACTTCAATTAGGAAAATCATCCCAATGGTGAAATTACCACAGCCATTTCCAGGATGCATATGTGACCCTCTGGAAGCTGTGGAAATTTCCTAAATTTGCTAAATTTGCTGTGGAAAAACAAATGCCTCCCTACAGAAACTGAGCCACATATTCAACACCTGGCTGGAGACGAGGAAGCAGTTATCAGGCAGCTCCAGGAGAGCTCTTCACCAAGTGTTTAAATCTGCATTCCCATTTCAGTGTTTTGTTGAATCATGGCAAGGGCAGCATGATATGAGCGTGACATGTGTAACCCTTGTGGGAACACTGAACTTATGCATATCCATCCTTTCCCCAGGTGTGACACCCACCCTGCCAGCCCCTATCTGCTGCAGCTCAGGGGACAGCAGGCACAAATACAAACTTAGGAAATGTTTACTGTCTCCCCAGCAGCATTTTACTCCTGGTTTTCCTCTGTGGAAGCCTGCAGGGAAAGCTGGCCCTTTTAATCCCATTTAGCACATTAGGCATTTATTTGGTGATGTTTAGAAAAGTTTTGAGAGATTGAATTACATTTTCTCGCAGCTGTATGACTCAGAGCGATTCGTGTTTTCACTGAAGTCATCTCAGTGCCACGATGTACATGGGGAGATCAAACCCTGTGTGTGTGCCACTCAGCTGGGAGAATGTGCAGAATATTCCTGTCTCACTCTGACCCTTCAAAACCATGGAGTGCTCAGTTCCCACCTGATATATTGTATCTGATTGCCAAAGATAAATTGATCTTTATCTACAAAATGACACCTTTTCTTCTCCTCCCATGAAAGCATCTTTTGGGATGATGTGTAACAATTGCATATTAAAGAACCTTTCAATATCAATAATTAAAAGTAAATAGGTCAGAGAGTTTGTTAGACTCTTTCTCTATTTCTAGGTGGTTCCTCCTCAATTCCAAACAAGTTAACTAACAATTTCTGCCTTTAATTACTTCTTTAGTCAGATTTTCTTAGCTTTCATTGCTTCACTGCTCCCTTGGGTGCTTTTAAAAGCTGAATATGTTTGTTTTGATTCATTCTTCTGTTAAATACCAGACTTTGTACAGTTTAGTTCAGCTAGCCATCAACTCAGGAATATGGATGTTTTCATTTTTTTAGGCTGATCATTCTGTCCTTCCAACAGATGACAGTCAGTATCCACAACTCACTCAAAAATCTGTTCCAGGCCTGCCTTAAAAAGTCTGGATTTCTCCTCAGGTTTGTGGATTTCCCCCTTTTATTTTCTTTTTTTTTTTTTTTTTTTCCCCTCTGAATTTGCTCTACAGGTCTTTAGCTCCAGCTAGTGGCTCACTCCAAAATGCAAATTTTGTCCAGTGCCTTAGAAGAAAGGTGGAGTTCAGTTGTAATTCTTATAACATTCAGAAATGCGTGTTGAGAGGAAGAATTATTCAGAGGCATTAGTTCTTCCTGGGTAATTTGAGTTAACCCCCAAAATCTTTAAAATGTAATAAACACACTCCTTTTTCCAATTGCAGGCTCCTGTGTTATCACATCGGGCCAAATTCTGCCCTCAAGTGTAGACTTGCATAGCTCCTCTGGACTTCAAAGGGACCAGCCAGTATGTGTCTTAAAGCAAAAACCCAGATGTTTTATCAAATAAAAAGAGCTTTACCTCAGCTTCTACTCTGCACCCTTCCTGTTGAGAGTTGGTGCAGCTTTTGAACAAAGTCCACAAACAAAGCTGGAAGGATTTATTTGTGAGTAAGGTTGGAGATTTGGATCCACCTTTGGTGGGTTCCTCTTCTCTCAGGACTTTGAGGTGCACGTGGATCTCTTCTGGCCCTGGCAGTCCCTTGCTCAGCCTGGACTGGTGACAGAGGATTCCCAAACTGTGCCCTGGAGGAGTGCAAAAAAGAAGTTTTTGGGGCTTCCACCGGAAAGAGGGGTCAGAACCCCTGGTGAAAATCACTTTTAGGTGGATTTGTGCTAAGGTTCTGCAGGTGCAGCTGTGTCCTGCCTTGGTAAACCTGAGCCTGCAGTCACAGGCAGGGAGTGTCTGAGTGAAAATGAGCACTGGTGTGGAGGGGTGCAGGTTGTTTCCACATGAGGACAGAAATAAGTTTTTCCAGGGACAAATGATTGTGTCTTAATTCAATTAATTCACACAACCTGCCCTAATCCTCAGAATGCAATGTTTAAATGGTAAAAACAAAATGCAGTTTAAATTCATAGAAACCCACACATCGCTTTCTCCTCAGGTTTCAACTGGAAGTTTCATTGAAATTGTAGATAAAATAAGTATAATTTAAAACTCTTTTCTTTCCCTCAGCCCCCACCCCAAGAAGTACATATATCCATACTCTGGGATAAAGCCAAGCTTTGTTGTGTGGCTCGAGCATTGGCACCAATACAGATATGGCTGCCTTGGCAGCACTAGAGGAAACCCATTTGAATTCTACAATCCTCTTGTTTAAGCCCAAAGACTCAAATGTCTGTGTTTTGTTCAAAGACTTTTATTGTTTCCATTTCATTACTTGGTGAACTGGATACTGGGACAGGTGTGTCTGCAGTCTGTTCATATTGATGTCCATCTAAGATAGCAGATAACATGATAATGCATTCCTGGGTTTCACAAACTTTGTCACTTCTGCCATAAAACCCTGGCACCCACTGTAAATACATATATCTAGAATATACTAAATTCAATCCAGGTCTCTCTCCGAGGGCAGTAATGTGTTCCTGAAGGCCTAACCTTCCTCATCCAGCAGGAATTCTGCTAGTTCTACTATATTGATTCAATCCTTTTCTGAAGGTGAGAAAAGCACCAGAGTACGTGAAGAGATTTTATGTCAACATCTCAAATGTAGCTTTTGCCACAGCTGAAGCAACTAAATAACATCTATACTATGCAACACCAAGAATACCTGTGCCTGCCCTGATACAGATAAAGCTGTGTCTCTGCTTTGTCTGCTAATAAGTCTAGGAACAAACTCATCTGGACATACAATTTATGTGTGTGTATATATATTTATATAAAAAATTATGGATCTGCACACAGACTTCTACAAATTTTTCAACTCCTTATCTCTGGCAGATATTTTCATTTAATTCCAATATATCAGAGAGTGACAGAACAAGCAGAATTGTTAAGTACTTCCTAAGGTTCTGTTGTCAGTGTTATACCAAGGCAAAAAATAACATATTAGCGCTGTAATTTTCTGCCAAGTGCATCAACAACACACTTGGGACACATGTAGAAGTCTATTGATCCACTAGGTCAGAGACCTGAAAATATTTGAAACTGTTCTTTAGAAAAATAAAATAACCCATACTCTTTTTGAATTACTGTGGTCTTTCAAAGTCCATATAAAGTATTACGAAAGGAGACAAAGCTATTTTACCAGGCAGGCAGATATTCCAAATTACTGGTTCTTAACAAGCATGGTAATACATCAGTCAAAAGCAATAAATTTAAACTTAATGAAATCTCAATTTGCCTACAGTGCATTTCACTTTGACATTTTCTACATTGCCACGGTGCTTTGATAAAGTTTTTTAAAATGCAAAGAAAGTGTCTGTAAGGCTAAAGAGCAGACTTGGTGCCATTGTGCCCAGTGGAACATTACAGTACTTAAGTTCCATCACTATATGCCCTGTGGCAGACTAAGCCTGAGTGCTAACACAGGTTCAGTTTTCATTATCATCATGTGATTATCCATTTTACTGCATTTAACTGATAATACAACTACCAGCTCACCTTAAAAGAATTAGCTTGGAGGTTTCATTGCTTTCCAAATGGAATTCATTTGACAAACAAATGACAATTAGCCCAGTCTCCCTGTTCTGTGTCAGGATGGTTTTTGATTGAACCTAGACCAATTTACAATTTTTAAATGAGTTTAGACATTTACATTTAAAATGTCTAGAGGAAATTAGCCTTGGGACATCTAACAGCCAAAATGCTTTTTGAAGTTGATTATTATTTGATCTAGTACCCTCTACCTGTACATTTTGTTCTGACTTCAAAGTTTTGGAATGAAAATGCCACCTACACCTCAAAGCATAGGGAAAAACTTAAAAGCAGTTTTACTCATTATGTTATGCAAAGAAACCTATATTTTAATATTCGTTTAATATGGTTAGTTAGCTTTAATGACACCAGTTTGACAGTGTCATAGTTTTCGAATATAAGACATTGATTGAAGTTCCCTGTGCTTGCCGGCGTTTTTCTGTAGAACGAAAGAATATCTTTTGAAGGTGAGATTCATATGCCCCACACTGCCATTCTGCCACAGATAGAAGTGTAATCATTTACAGATGAATGCATGTTTTTGTACAGAGCCAGAAATATGTTGTCATTTCTATATTATTCCGCCTATCAAAATCTTCATTGATTTTTTGTTTCCCTGCATGCTAAATCTGTCCGGCCATATTCATATTGATCTTAAAGCAGGAGGAACTCCTTATGAAAAAAGGGCTGTCAATAATTCTGTTATAAATATGCAGGCCCAGATAACACAGCCATGAAAATTGGGCTGAAATTAGGCACATGGTAGCTCAGCCTTTAGGTAATTTGGATGGTGCTATTTTTATATTGTATCATTAATTTATGCAATTTTTGTAAAGTTAGAAGACTGTACACATGGCCACTGCAAAATTATGAGCATAAAAATAAGTGCTGTTGCTTTTCTGGATTCTGAGTCTTTAAAGCTTTTTTCAATGCCTATGGGAGTCTTACAACTTTCAGAAATTGATCTGCTTTATTTTAAAAAATCCCTATTTGACTTGCAAGCAGTAATGATTACTTGGGAAGTATTTTTTTAAAAAAACACATTTAATGACTTTTTTGATATATATGAGCATACAAAATTACCACAAAGTAAGGTTTTCTATCATGGATAAGTATGATTTTCTTGCAACAGTTCCTACAAACTCTGCTTAAGACAGGTTTAGGCTTCTGAGGCCTTAAGTGTCCAAACAGAGCTGAAAGCAATTGAGATTTTGGAAGAGGCTGGGTTAGAAACCTAAGTCTGAACCAGCACTCCTGTTTTCTCATGCCATGGTTGTTTACAGAATCAAAGGAACCCAACATTGAGGAGTGAAACAATCTTGTATCATCATCATAGCACTCTTGCCTAACTTTCAAGTAATGCCAGCTCTTGAGGGTTGCCTGTGTGATCTCAGTTGCCAGTGTTCCAAAAATTCTGCTTCACTACATGCACAGAATACTGATTTTTGCCACTCCTCAGCTAAAAATGCCTGGGCTCAGCTGGGATCCATAGGTGTGGTGCTTGTCCACATTTGTCATCTGAGACAACTGATCTAAATATCAAAGCAGGCCTGTACAAATGTAGTGGGGACTGTTGATTTTAGAGGGAACAAGGTGATGATGACACCCTAATTTTGCCCGCTCAGATCAGCCTCCCCAAAACAAGGTGATGATGGGATAGGTTTCTTAGACAGTCAAGGAGAAGTGTCCTTCCCTTTTGGCACAGGGAAGGATTTAGGATAAATTCACTCCTCTTTTGCCAGCTCTGGAGCTTACTGGTTTTTTGTATTCCCTCCACCAGGCACGTAATTCTGCTTCTGCTTTGGATGTGAGGCCGAAGTGCCTCCTTTAGAGTCCCAAATTTTGCTGAGGGCATGAGTCTCAGACAATCTGGGTAATCCAAGATCTACTGAGCCTTGAGTCTCAGTGTTCCATGATTTATTCCTCTAAGAGGACAAAATCTTCACCCTGAAACATTTATATGAGTGAAGATTCTCAGAAATGGGGGAAATGTAAATCAAATAACAACCTGGGAGGAACCATTGGGCAAACTCTGTTTGGCCTGCAATGATGGGGGCTTGAAAATGTGAGCAAATTTCAATCAAAAATGTATTATTACAATCAGCTCAAAGAGATGCTGCCCCAATCATTCAGAAACAGTAACTAATATATTTTCTGTGCCTGGTATACTCTAAAATCACACAAGTGTGATAAAAACATTTCAGGTGTACTTGTTGCAAAAACAAACATCCCAAGGATGGAGGTCAGAGAAAACTTTCCTGTGAAATCTCTAACTATTAAATTCAAAATCTATCATTTTCTATGATCTAAAAAGCAAGTCTTTAAAAGTAGATAGTAAAATCCTCAAGTAGGCAAGTGTGAGTGTCTATAAGCAGGGGTGAAAGTGCAGTGGGTGGACTGAAGGCACTACAAAATCAGATTGACAAATTCCTCCAGTATCATCATTTAAAAAAATATGGGCTTTGCCTTCCCATTAAGAGAACAACAGCTGGGTGTCTCACTTAGGAAACTCTTTCTCTTGTAGTACCTGCAATGAATTCTCATAAATTTCAAAAATTTCTTCTCACCAGCTCTGGGAATTTGATTATCATATTTTTGTTCAGATGAAAATGTAGATGTAGGGGATGAGTGGTAGTGTTCCTTTTCTGGAAGGTACAGGATGTAGCAACCTGAGCATGAAATGCTCTGTTCTTCAGGGATTCCTGCTCTCATTGCTCACCCATGTGATGCAGGTATTTGCAGCATCAAGGAATGAAACAGGGGAGAGGCTGAAGATATTTAAATCTAAACAAGCTGCTGTAGATAGAAAAGGAAGTAAAAGGAAGTATTTTTAGAGGAGAAAAAATGCTGGAGGTCCAAGGCATGGAGCTCATTGACTTCCATGCTCAAAGTCACCTTTCTCCAACTCCCTGTATCAGCCTGACCTTGTTCACAGGCACACAGCTCTCAGAGAGAGAGGAAAAGAGCAGGATGACTGAGTATTTCCAGCAAAAGTTGGGTTTCATTTATTATTTATAAATTTCATTTTGTACATATCTTTAGGGACATTAAGAGATTAGTAGTCATGCAGTTTGTTCTGAGCATTAATGCTAATCCTTCAAGATAGGTGAAGGGTAATTTCATTAGTTTTTATAAAGGTTTGGAATAAAACTAACCATTCAGTCAACAGTTTGAAAGGAGACATTTAGCACTGTGCTCTCTGCTCTCCCAGCAGGCTCTGCCTCTCACAGGAACGTGTCAGCACAGACTGGCATCTCAGCAATGAGGGTACATTTCTCAGATGTTCTTTTATGTAAAATAGGTGGGTTCCTCTTTCCTAAATATGTCATATAAAATCATTGTCTCTGGCATGACATACAGGAAGGGAAGCTAATCTAGGAAATAAAGGGATACAGACTATTGATGCCAAAATCAGCAATTACATTGTATGAGATCTCATGAATAATTCCTGAGCTGTGATTTAACATTAATCTGAGTGTTTAGTACAAAGCTGGGCCGACACCAATAAAATGCTGACTGATTTGTTTTAAAATAGTGCTCCTTCAGGCTTCACTACACTGCTCTGAAAGAAATGCTTTTAGGTAATACCTCAACCTTGCCTCTGCAAAGCACAGACACATGGACTCATGTGACTGCACAGCCAAACTTTACCATTATTCTTTTTCCCCTTTATTTTGGGCTGAAACTACTTTTCCAAGTGCAATATTTAATAGTAGCCATGATTTAGTGAAGTGGACTTCATAACTCAGACCTTCTCCTCCCAGGAAAATCTTATCAATACAAGACTGTCCTACTGGATGGTGATATTTGCTACCTGTGAGTGACTCAGGTGCAAAGAGGAGGAAGCCATGAGCAGTGAGGCAAGCAGGAGATTACCAGCCAATCCCCAGGAGAGTTTGGTCTGCTACAATTGCTTCTGCATCATTAAATAATGCCTCTTTTCCATGAACATCAAAGGACAATAAAGAACAGGGGAGTGAAACAGTGGTGACCATCTCAGGACACACCATCCATGTGTTCAGAAGCACTTCTACCCATGCCTAGGGAGTGCTGGAATCATCTCCCATCTCCTTCACAGCTCCTGGCCCTGTAATATTGGGTTTGCCACTCAATAAGGGTAAAACACTGAATCTGTTCATTCCATCCATTAGCATTGCATGTCTATTCAATAGAAACCCTCAGCCTGGGGCCCACAAAAACCCCCAACGTGCTCTTTTGGGGGGATGTTGGTTAGTTGTTCTTGCAAGAAAAAGTTCAAGCAAGGCAATCATCTCTGTGATCTGACTTCTCCTTCAGTTCTGCTCTCTGAGGAGCATTTCCACTCATGAAGCTCCTCCCTGTGGAATCACCAAATGAGCACAGGGACTGGAGAGTAAGAGCAAGATGGGCTGAGCTGAAAAGGTAACTTTTTACAAATGCTCCAATGAATGTTCTCACATTATTATGTCTCGTATTGTCTGGAACTTAAAATATAACCCAGTGTCAATGGTAAACGAACTTTGGCTTGACTGGATCATAAAAATGTGAAGCTCTTCACAAAGAAGGGAATTTCCAACTAAAATGCAATTTCTAGTGCTGTGCATCAGCAGGTGTTGGTGTCCTGTCTACTTTTTCTTCTGACTAATTTTGCTCAAGCATAAATAATAGTAAGGAATAAGATCTTTGTCTGAATGACTTGTTTCTTCTTTATATATTTGTTTATAAAACTGCCTGGACATGACCAAGTACCTTGGAACTGGCAGTGTGTGGAAGTATTAATTCAGTCTCCCCATTTCTAATATCAATATTTACATACTATGCACAGCAGTTTGCACTTCTGTTGATATACAAACCTATTCTGTCTTGTCTGATCACCACAGCAGGAGGAAAGGACAATAAAATGAAGCAGGAATATAAAACAATCTGCTGGCTGAACAGCCAGGAGACTGAGGAGCTCTCTAAATGGGGTGGGAGAGGAACCATTTCCACCCAGTAGCTGTTGATTAAGATGGAGTGTGAGGGAGGTGAAAGGTGATTCCATCAGCTGCTGTCCTGTCTGGGAGAACATTTGCTGCCCTCCACCATCAGAGATTATTCACTGTCCCCCACTCTCTGCACAGGAATTATGGACTAACAGCTGAGGAGGATAAAGCTGCATCACCAAAAAAGAGATGAACTTCTTGCTTTGCTTCTTTGAAGTTTTGTTTCCAGTTTTGGAGCCCAGCAGCATTCCTGGAGGCGCTGAGGTGAGCTGACAGGCACAGTGTGCTCTGTGCACATCCATTTCCAGCTGGCCTGGCTTGCTCTGGGTGCTTCCTGCCCAGGAACTCTCAGCATAGATGTTCACCAAGCTGAGTGTTCCACCAGCAGAGAAGAATCTCCTTAGGGGCACTTGCCAGTGTTTTTTTATTGGCAAATGAGTGTTTGGAGAAGATAACTTAGCAGTGGACACATTTATGATACAGAGGGGTTTGAAAATAATTATTCTTCTTGAGAATAATCTAACTATAGGTCAGGGGCAGGAGTTCATAGGGTTTTTTAAGGTCTTTTCAGAGCTGTTTGAAGGATTCCCTCTCAAGATCCTGCTCTCTCTTATATAAATCTTTGTTGCTATTATTATTTTCCCCATTCTTGACTCATGATATAAAGCAGCCTCAGGACTGATCTAACTTTTTTATCTCCTGGTAAAATCCCCTGGAGTTATGTTACATTAGAAGTGTCATAATAAAGAATATTCCAAATATATCACTTATTAGCAGTGGCATGCCCTGGCATTTGGGAATATCCCAGCACTAATAATTACATTGTGTGATCCTCACAGATATGCAAGGACAAGCTGCCTAATCCAGGAGAGGAAGGAGAAAAAAATACAGTTGTCAATACTTAGAATTGAAATTCTTTATACATTTAAAGTGTGCAGTTGAAATATAGGTAGTTGAGTAAATGCCGTGACTGCTACCCAGGGAAAAGTTTAGCCATTAAAATTAATGAAAAAATGTATGTTTGTAGATTGCAAAATGAAAGAATATATGGTGTTAGAAGAGGTTTTATCTTCTGTATATTTTTTTAAATGTAATAAATACAAAGCAAATAGCATTGGTTTATCCAAGGGAATATTGAAATCCATTAGGAATGTGCTGGGAGTAATCTGATTCAACAAGTCAGTATATTTCTTTCAAAACATAATATCGGCACTGCATTGTGCAAGATGAAGGTTAGATTACATTTCTTGCCAGTGCAATAATTCCCACATCATAAATTCTGATGAAATTATATCAATATATAAAGCAAATGGATGTCTGACCCACGGTGGTTCTCAGATGTAGAAGCTGACATACAAGTAAATCCCAGCTGCTTTGTGCAAAACTATTCCAACTGTGCCATTCCTGGGAACTGTTATTGGCTCTCCTGACCAGAAGCTGCTGCTGGAGCTTGTGGTTTCTGCTCTGAATATTAAACTTTGGCATACAAGAGTCCTTATTGTGGGGAGCACTTGGAAATGGAAATACTAAATTGCTTTATATTTGCAGGGTTTGATTGCCTCAGATGATACAGGTCTAGCTGGTGGGCCTCTCTTACTACTTGTATTTCCAGATTATAAGTCATTCCTTTGACAGGATATCTGCCATAACCAGTTCTCAGTTTCTGTAGTATCCTGCTTTATATTACACCTGGCAAATGGTTTTCTGGGCTGTGTGCTTTTTTCCATAAGTTTGAAGAATAAAGTCAAAAATTTTGTTTTTGTATATATATATATATATATATATATATATATATATCCTAATTTCTACATGAAATGTCGGTGAGGATTTGAAACTACAGGATAGAGATTTGGAAAGAATGAATGCTATTTTCCCAGTAATCTTCAATTTTAATTGCCACGCTCCAGGATTAATGACTGAACTTGAGGGACCCTGTAAATGGCCAAAAATGCTTAGGTAAAACAAACCCAACACACTATTATGAGTGCTGCTCTTGACATATAAAGCCTTTTAGAAGAATAAAAACTTAGAGTTGTTCTTCCAGGTCATCTTGGGCTAAAAAGTTTGGACAGTGTTTGAAGTCTGTGACAGAAAGAGTTGAGTTCATTTAGGACAGTCTGTTAAAGCAGCATAACATTTTTCTCAGAAATAGGAAAATTATTAGAGTTATGCTTCTCTGATTCTTGAAGAATAGTGATGTTAAATTGGAAAAAATAGTCAAAAAAGAATTCTTGTTCGTGATATTGCCGTTAAAATATAGACTATAAACTATTAAATACAATTTCACAGTTTCTAATCATTGTTAGGGCAGAGTCTTGGGTAACTCTTTGCTGTCTCCTTATGCCTTTGTGAGATGAAGACCTCAATGATGTTTCACCCACTATCATATTAAAGTGCCTCAATAGGTCTTTAAGAGTATATACAAGATTTTTAAACTTCACAGGTTTGCTTTTGGGTTTGTTTGGTTTTTTTAAATGATTTTCATTGACCTGCCGTTTTGGAGAGTTTCAGGAAGTTCATGAATGCCAGATTAGTGACTGTATCAGAAATATCCTGATTTCTTTCCAGGAAGTCACAGTAGCAATGATATAAGAGTTAAACAGAAAGGTATTTGAGTGCACAATATTCAAATAATGTGAAACACAAAGGTTTTAGTGACACTTCCAAAATTATTTCTTTCTCCAAACATCTCCAGGGAAAATGGAGGGGACTTTTTAAATTAAAAAATGCTTGAAAAAATATTTTTCCTTTTCAAGAATTGTGTAGGAATTTTGGAAAATATTTAAAAATTCTAAACAGAACTTTTAAACAAGAAAAACTCCAGATGTTCTTTGAGAATTCAGCTAAAATTTCCTTTAAGGAGAAAACACACTATTGTCAAAATTAAAATTTGAAGAAAATCAAACATTGATTAGCCCTGAAAAGTGTTCTCTACTTGGAAATAACAATTTATGTCCAAGGAAAATTTTAAATGTATTTGAAGGACACATTCAAATGCAGACACAGTAGGAATCTGACTCATCAGAGATTTCCCTGTGTGCTGATTCTGTGATGGAAAAAGTGAAGGGAGGAAAATCATTCATCCACACACCCCATAATTCAGCACACAAACCCCAGTACACTCTTCCCAAATCTCAGCAAAGATTTAACAGTGAAATACTGCAGCAGGGTCTCATGTTACCAGGATTTATTGTTTTCCAAAATACACTAAGGAGCATTGACTAGAATGCCAAGAAGTTCAATTAGAAATTAGAGAAAGAAAAGTACACCTGTTGGGTTTGAGGAAAAGCATATTTGGGGACTCAGTTGGCTTTTCAGTGTGCTTATGTCTTGGGGAATTCTGAAATTCCCCCCTGCTCTTGAAGAGGTAATGCTGGCCCAGGAGAAGTTAATGGTATATTGATGTCAGAGAGCAGGAGCTGGTGCTGACTTTGACAATGTGATAAGGGGCTCACTGAGCACTGGGGGTGTGTGGAGAGGCAGCTTTCTCCTGAGCCAGGGCTGTGCTACCTCTGGGAGAAACAGCTCAGTGTTACTTCTCTCCACAAAGCAATGTGTGCCTGATTGTGCAGCCTTCCCTGCCATCAATGTGCTCACAGGCCCAAAGCAGGGCCACTCCAGCAGTAAATGCTGCTCCTGACCCCAGCAGGGGCCACCAAGGGCACTTCTCCCCAGGGCTTCATGCTGGAGCTCATTCCTGTGCAGCAAGTCAGCATTAGGGCCTGGGATGACACCAGCATGGCTCTGAGTGCCATGGAGGGACTGGCAGGGGCACAGGCAGGAGAATTCTCTGTGCCTAAAGCCAGGGCACTCTCCTCATCCAAATCCCAAAACATTGCATCAGTCAGGAATATTGCCTGCCTTCCTGGCCAGCACAGAGCTCCCTGCTGGCAGGGGCACTGCAAGGCTGGGCTGACAGTCAACTGATCAGCAAAGTTGCATCTGGCCCTCACTTTGATTTGGGAGAAAGCTGGGATTTGCCTGTGTCATCCACCTGAGGATTTACATGCTGCAGCATCACTAACAGCTGTAAATGGAGACACAAATTTTCTTGTGGTGTGAGCATCATTATGTCTCCTGTGAGATGTGAATGCCATGCTATATTAGAGGAAGATTGCCTCCTTCATGAAAGGGGAAGGGACTGTGGCAGGGCAGAGCTAAAATTACTTGTGGCAATTTCTTATCCAAATTGAGATTTTCCCTAGACTCCACAAACCAGCTGCTTGCTTATTCCATCACTGCTGAAGATGTTAACTGCCCAGCATAACAGCCTTATAGAAATGCTGCTCATTTTCCAAAAGCTGAGCATACAATGGACAATGTGCAGGGGTGGTGAGGGTGGCTTCACTACTGCAGAAAATTTGCTGAATCAATTTCTGCTGACACAGATTTATGCATATGGCTGCTATATCAATTTATTTTGGATCCTTTCTGGATTCACAGGGCAATTATAAAAGATGCAGAGAAAGAATCTAGGTTATCTCAACAGTCAGGAATAATAACACTGGATGTGATATAACAGCTAAATGTTACTGCAGCAGCTTTCTCTTTTTTTTAGCAACTATCCCTAAAGTTTTGCACTTAAAGAGGATGTGACATCAAATAGGACAAATAAACAATATGTGTAGCTCCCCTACACATTTATTTGTGACCTTTAAATCAGTCACTGGTGTGAAATCCCATCCCATTTGGCCAGGAAGCGTGAGGCAAGGTATGGAATTTTGAATTTTTAGAAACATGGGAAAACATAAATTATATCCTCAAGGAAAATCAAAGTAAAAATGGACGGGGACTGCTGTGCTGCTGCTGCAAAAAAAAAAAAAAAAAAAAAAAAAAAAAAAAAAAAAAAAGTGCTTAAATCCTTTTGGAGCTGGTAACCAGTTTCAAACAGTTTCTTATTACATCTTTGTTAATCTGAAAACAGAATTAAAAACTATCTTAAAACCAGTTCAGGATTTTGCTAACTGGAGGTTTCTCACAGGACCTGATCTTCAGAGAGATAGGTGGACATTCAGCATTTTCTCTGTCTCCTCTACACTCTCCAATCACTAATCATAAAACAGTAAAAGCTGTTTATATGTTTATACCATTTTTTGAAGCTACTCAGATAAAAGACTGCCTATATATTGAAGGCATCTTTCTGTACAGATACATGTGCCAGGAAATAAAATATACCCACTGAAAAGCCTCCTGCCTAGGACTCTGGTGTTTTTGTTCATCACCAGTTGTAGCTGTTGTGAGTTGTCACAAGGTAAGCTTGGAAAGCCTGCACTGCCTGTGACTTATTTTGTGATACAGTTTTTAAATGCACAGGATGGTGTTTTTCCAGACACCCTGGTAGTTTAGAGAGGAGGGGCAAATTTTGTCCTTTACATCAGGTTAAGTGGAAATGAAAAATGGTGTTGGTTGGCAACAAATGAAGGGCATGAAAATGTTCCTGCAACACAGGACTTGCAGCAATCTAATAACAAACCTTGTGGAAGATGTTAATATTGCAGGAATTTAATTCTGTTTATCCAGGGCAGAATACTCATTAATTGCCTATTTAATCATGTTTATAATTAAACTCGTTATAACAATGATTCATGCATCAGCTTCTCTAACTACCCAGGCAGGACAGTGTTATTTCCTCCTGGCTGCTCTCTCATTCAGGCTGGAGATTCCTGGTGTCACCTACAGGCTGATGCTTCCTATGAGCAGGTGAATATGGACAGGGAAAGCTGTTCTCTGAGGAGAGGGGCTCTGCTATGGCTGCTCCACTTGTTTGTTTATTTAATTGGACTATTTACTATTAAACAAACAAACTACTTTGTTTGTTTATTTAATTGGACTATTGGCTTATTGAAAAAAAAAATAGTTCTTGTGTTTACCTTTCCTGTTCCTTTAAAGCTTTCAGCCAGGTGTCACTGAATGTGACACAGCCCCACTCTGGGTGCAGAGGGATTGCTTTGGGATCCAGGCTGTGGAAGGGGACAGAGGCTGGGGACTGAGGATGTCTGAGCATTGTCAGTGACCCTGCAGAGCCAAGGTGAGCTTTGGGCACAGGGTCTCACCACGGTGCCCTGTCGGTGACCGGCGCGGCTTGGCAAAGTGTCTGCAGCTCAGCACTGAGGGGACTGGGGACCCAAGAGGCTCCAGCACAATATTTCTTTTCTTTTTAGATAGAATTACATGATTCATATCAACTAAGAGCATTTGGTCTTCTTCCAGTACCACTGTCAAGCGTTTTGCAAATGAGTTCAGCATCATTATCCCCAATTTGCAAACCAGGAGGTTGAGACAGCAAATACACCTCAGAGTCAGACAGTGGGAGGGCATTGAAAGCTGATTCTCTGGGATCCACCAGGTCCCTTATTCACTGAACAGCCCACTTGAAGCAAGATTATCCTTTTTTTTTTTTTTTTAATTTTCATTTTTAAACAGATAAAATATTAAAGTGCAGTGCAGTATAGCTCATTCTTTCACTGAGCACAAGAGGTTCAGTTCTTACAACAGACAGGTTAAAATATCTGGGAACATATATGCATGTGTATATATGGCTAGAGACACATCATTAGTTCCTTCTGCTCAATACTACTTGCACATCATAGTTAAAATTCTGGAAGATAAACTAGGAAACCAAATTTTCAGCAATATAACAGCACTGTCATAAAAATTCACAGCAGGCTGAAAATATCTCAGCTCAGGAGCTAATTACTTTAAAACAATTTTTTTTTCTGGAAAAATCTTGTTTTCCCCTTGAGGCAGTGAGTTAGAAAGTGTATCCTTGTTTAAGTCTCCACGCCCCCCTTCCCTCATCTGCTGTAGCTGAAAAGCAGCTCCGTTATTTAGTTAAAACAATTGCAGACAAATTGAATCTGTAATGAGGATCAATTACTATTGGTATCTTGGAATGTTTTTACATAATTAAGTTCTAGACTTTCCCAAGCAGGTCTGGCTGCATAGGAATTAGAGATGAGGATTTGAGTCAGCACATGAGGCTGCTACAGAGCAGTGCAAAACCTGGGGCACTGGAAAAAGCTCTGGGTGCTTTCTATTCCTCTGACTTACAGAAGTGCTCCAACTCTCCCCTGAATATCTAGACCCTTGTTTGGGGGGGCTGGATGAGTCCATCAATCAACGGACTCAAAAATGTTTTGATCTAGAAAAGACTTTTGTAATTTAGGTCTTGAAGGGAAGAGGTTGCACAGCTTCAAGCACAGCAAGGTCAAGGTAGCAAGACTGAGATGTCTGTACCCATGCAATGCCATTGCAGCTTTTTATTGTTTCCTCAGAGATGCAGCTAGGTGGGAACACACTTGAATTCTCCTTACCCAGCTGTTCAAAGATGCTTTCTCTCTAAGTTTGACTACGAGAAGATCATGTTTGTGGGCTGACTTCCAGTGGGCAGGTGCCCCCTGGCCTCAGCAAATGATCAGCTCGTTCATAAAGAAAGTCTTCCCTAGAACAAAAGTCAGGGTTGGTTGCTCGTTCAGGAAATTAGTTCCCTTTCCAGCATGCTGGAAGAAACATGCTCAAAGATCAGAGAAGCAGGAAGCAGAATAATGGAAAAGCATCTTAAAAATCCTTCTCTGCTGTGGAACAGTTGTACCAGCTGAACACAGTCACACATTCTGCATTTGTTGGGACCAAGTCACTGTTTGTCTTGCATTTGGCCCAGGAAACTCCCAGAGCATCATGCCTGTTCTGCTATCTAGTGGCTATTCTTAAAAATACATCCAGTGCCACACAGCCTTCAAAAAAAAATTAATCCTGCTTTTCCCCTCCTCCTTTATCGTATAACTTGTTCAATTATATTGTCTTTTCTTGTCTCAATTCCTATCTACAATTATAGCTCCCCAAAGCAGCTATTGTATAACCTGTGGGTCTTGGATTAAGTTCAGTAGTCTAGTTGACCCTCCTCCTGACCTTCACTTAATTAAATACAGGATTAAGCCCAAGACTGCAACTCCAGGCTCAGGTTAGAGCAGAGGGAGCTCAGAGCTGGCAATGAACTGTCTGATGTTCATGAACGAGCTCACCTGGCCTTGTGAAACAGCAGAAAGTGCCTGTTGCTCTGAAAGGACCACTGCTTTTTAACTCTTTCCTGCTGAATCCCTCCCTGCCTGAGAATGGAGCAGCGTGGGAGAATGGGAGAGGTGCTGTTGAGGAGCACAGGGCTGGATAGCTGCAGCTGCCCTCCCCAAATCATGATAAAAATGAGAAAGATGAAGTCTCACCACCAGTTTTGGAAGAAATTCAATGTCAGAGAGGCTGTTAAGGGCTCTGAGTGCTACCCCAGTGACCTGAGGAGGTTTTCAATAATTTTAATCAGCACATTGTTTTCCTCCCCCTGGTTTTCTGCTGCCAGGGCTCGGGATCAGCCCCAGCAGATAATCAGCATTTCTTTGAAGCTCCCATGGAAGCATGGGTTATCTTTATTGTAGTCAGAAACACAGACTAGTTAAAGCTAAAATAAGTCATAAATCAGCAAAAAAGGGCACCTAATTATAAAAATGAGGTATATATAAAACAATTTTCTCTTCTGTAAGCACAAGAATGAGTATTCTTCTCAAAAAAAAGAAAAAAAAAGCTATTTACATTTAACCCTTGACAGAGAGCATTCCTGTTTAACTGAAATAAAACAGAATAACGGCCTTGGGTGTGTTGGGACTCCCTGCATTTCTTTCTGAAGCACACACTAACCTGTGTCATCTCTAGGGTACTAGGGTAGGGAGTTGCCCTGGTTAGAGCTGTGGGTGCAGGGACACTTTGGTACAGCTGAGCTTTCCTAGAGCAGTTGTGTGCAAATTCCCAAAAGCTTTCTTCCAGAACCTGAATTACCAGAACCTGAGTTACCAAAATCAGCAGCTCATCCTGTATTTGTGTATTAAAGGGAAGAGAAACCACCCCATGCTGGGCCAAATCTCCAGATAGTGTGAATCAAAAGAGAAAATGAATCAAAACTGATTTTCACCTTTTCACTTTTTCTTCTAATCTGGGGCACTTGAAAAGTGCCTGTTAAATTTTACAGAGCAAATCTAAAGCCTCACACCTAACAGGGATAATACAGATGTTACATTCTGTACATTTCCCAACGTGTCTGGCCATAAATGGGAATTTTGAGAAAGAACATCCCATTATTACTGTTAAGGGACTTTTGTGAGGGTTGACTGTATAGGATGCAGAACTTAATGGATCTTTTAATTGCACACAGGAAATCCTGCTGTCTTCCAAAAGTCAGACCATGAGGATGAAATCTGGAAACAGTTGGTGGACAAGGTCCCAGACTACAAAAACTTCTGGTTTAAGCAAGTGGGTAGCTACTAATGAAAATTGAATTTGTACTTAAACATTTTACACTTTGAAGGATAAAATATCTCTCTCTTTGCTAGCCCAAGCAGAAACTAAGGGAGAAAAACTGAAAAACTCAGGGGTTATTGAACAGTTCAGTGAAAGTTCAGTGCTTAGTTTGCATCCTCCAATACCTATCTGCAGAACATTTTTTCCCAGTGTGAGACAAACACCGAGCTTGAAAATTACAAATTCCCTGAAAAAAATCAGTGGTTTTCTGCATATCAAGCTACAATCCCTTCACCACGAACCAAACCCAGCAGGCACAAGGCCCAGCAGCAGCAGCTCTGAAGGGACCAGCCAGTGAAAGAACAATTCCAACCACATTATTCAGGGTGTCTTGTATCATCTCTATAACGTATATTGACATTTTCTTGCTGCTGTCTGCTTTGCAAATGTCATGTCACACGGGATAAAATGAAGAGCAGTACCAGGAAAACCACATAATCTGACTGGGTCAGGGACTGAGCTCCTGGGAAAGCCACAGGAGAAGTCTCAGCCTGAACTTGGCCAGGTAATCAGCATTCAGGTACTTCAGGCTTTTAAATCCATGGCATTAGTTGAAGAGCATTTGTCTAAGATGTCCGTCACTGGCAACAAAGAGTTTGTTTGTTTTTAAAATCTGCTTTAAATCTAATGGGCTACTGAATCTCCCCAAACTCCATTTGACAGTATTATTTTTCCAGATTAATTTTTTTTTAAGAACAAAGGAGCTTGACACCCCATACAATGTGGAATAAAAACTTTGAAAATGAATAAAAAGCAACCCCGTGACTAATACATTCACTATGTGAAGGAGCAATGGCTTAGTGGATCTCCTATTTCATAGGCAAAAATGCAGAGATTGCCTCTTTTGTCAGTTCATAGATAAAATCCTATTCTTTGTAATCCCTGAAGAAACAAATCAAATAAGCTCTGGCTGAGCTAACCATTTTCAATCCATCAAAGCAATCAAATTCTGTTTACCTGAATCAGAATGATTTCTAAAATGTTATTAAAAAGTAAAATGGAGTTTAACTATTCCAAAAAACTGAAAATGATGTGCAAACACAAAAGGGATAAGATTTCAGTAATTATGTAGACACAAAGTCGGTGCCATCATTTGTACCACAATACAATGTAGCTATGGCATATAAAGATAAAGCTTCCTTTGTCTGACATTACTGCTGCAAGTGATGCATAAACATAATTAATGTAAGAAGTCTTCAAAGGGGCGAATATTCATTTAGTCAGTTAGTTTTATTGCTCTTTCAGGCAAACAAAAGTTTTACAATTTAATAAACCAATTAACAGATTATATATTTCACCCAAAATATTTGTATATCACACATTACTATCATTTCACCAATTGCCATGGCTTTTCACACAACAGAGCCAGTGTGTGGTGCTACAGTTAAAGCATTGCATTTAATGTTCATTTGCTTTGCCCATTACTCTGGAATGAATGCCATGAGAGGCTTCTGCCAAACTAGATTCCCCAAATTCAGCATCAGGGTTCATCCAAACCCCATGCTGTAGTGCCTCTGAAATAAAATCCTTATGTTGGTCCTCTGTCACCATCCTTGAACTGATCTACATGAAAAATAGGGGTTTCTTGTTTGGCTTTTATTTCGTATATTCATTTAGGAGGGTTCATAGATTTTGCCTTCAGTCTACACTTCAAAAATAGCTTTGCTTCTTTAGTTGCTGAGGTCTAATAGACACTGTGACATTTGCCATTGTACTTCTGTGCTCTGTCAAAATACAGCCCTAAATTTGTCAAAGCTAGGACACAAAAATTATGTCCTTGTTCAGTGTGGAATAAAACCTCATCTGATAGTTATTTCATTGCATAATGAGAGACAGCATATGCCAGTGGTTAGCATGAGACTGAAAGTGGGAACTCAGCCATCTGTTTCCAGCAAAAACAGTGCCTGTGTGTTTCTGGAAAAATCTTGTCCCTCTTGTGCCTCAGTTTCTCAAGCAGAATTAGGGATAAATTGCTCTGCACCTTTTTAAAATGTGAGAGCCATTCCTACTGCTCTGACATGGCCAGCAAGGGGCAGAAAGGGCTCATGCACTACATTAAGTTCAGCCAAAGCCTATTCTGCCTCCTGGTACAGCCCCACTCTCAGCTCCATGGAATGCTGGAGCCAGGGATGACTGTCCATGGAAGTTCAGTGGGCAAAATACTCAGGCAGTGAAACTGTCCTAGAGGAAATAATTCAACCCCTCCTTTTGGGATCTGAAAATCAGCAGTGAGTTTTAGTTCAGAAACTTCTATTTTGTGAAGGAATACAATTCCTAGAAACTTTGGAATCTGCAGTGCCTCCCCAGGCCCTCCCTGTATGAGTCAGAACCCATCAGTGCCTCTGTTTTTTCTCAAGCCTTCATTGTGTTTCAGCATGTCTGGAGGAACCAAGAGGCACTTAGTCCAGCTGCACTTTTCTTTCAATCCCCTTCCTTCTGTGCATGTTGCTTTTTAAAGAAAAAAAAATGCTATTTCTGCAGTTATTGGTAATAAGAACGCCAAATTATTGTATTCTCAAAAAAAGAAAAAAAAAACCACAAACCCCCCCACACAACTCTTGGTACTTTGTCTTTGCAGCTGGCAGTTTAACTTTCACATTTTGCTTTCCCATGCAGCAAGGTGCTCAGCTGCATTGATAAATTTCAAGTAATGAGGAACACACCAAAAATGTGCAGTGCTGTCCCTCTCATATACACATGCACAACCACACACACACACAAAATACTCAGAACATTAAAGAAAGCTGTTAAGCTAATCTGGTGCATCTAAATGGGCAATATATATTGAATCCATGCTCCATTGATCATAATTATTGCAGTGCCCTTTATCAAGTAACCATCTTAAACCATTATTTAGAGATCATTTTGCTTTCCATTACTGTCACTATATTGCAGAATTTGCTAGGAATTGGAGGCTGTGTGATAGAGGGGTGTGCAGTTGTATTAGTCTGGAATCTGCTCCTGTTATCCAACAATGTTTCTAAAATGAGAGACTTAGTGCCGTGTTCACACAACTTTTGGGCAGCCTTTAACTTCATTCTGGAGGGACAAGTCACTCACATAAGCTTTGTTTGCCACATAACAACTTCCCACCTCGAATTCTTTGCATATTTCCCTTAAAATTAATTTGTCTTTTTTATAGAAGTACAGCCTGTATGTATTGAAAAGCATTTCTTATGATGTAACCAAGAGTTGCTAAATGGCTGCACTACTGCTCTGTGGGTTTGAAATGATTTATGAACCTGCACAAAATCATTATTACTCTTTAGGTTATGTGAAAGAAGGAAAGAGCAGCATTTTATTTTTAGCTGGCCCTCTCAAATTATGCATCACACAAACAATAACATAATTGCACAAAACTCAGTCTAGGAACATCTGAAGCTGAATTCAAAGTACAGTATTTTCACAAGTACTCAGAAAACACCTGGCTTGTTTGCCTTGTAAGAAGATTAGAGGAACACAGTGAGAAAGAGGAAAACATGGTTCTTAATGAGACCAGCATCATTTTAGACTGAATCCCTATCCCAAGCCTCTCAAAGTAATGCACCTGGCATGTGCTGCTGCATGCTGTGATATTAATAGATGTATCAGGAACACAGGTGTTTAAGCTGATATTTGCCAGTTTAACCAGGTGGTAAGGAGATTTTAATGTCTCACAAAAGTAAGAGGATGGAAAAACAGAAGTTTCAGACACTCATCATCAGTGTTAGGCTATGAAATGGTACTAAACATGTTGGATATAACTAAATCAGCATTAATCTTACGATTTACAGTGAGGTGTGCAGCATATTAAGAGATCAGTTCAACCCCTGAGTTTGTCCCAGGCCTTAACACTGTGGGAGTCCTTATGAGCAGCCTGGATACTCAGGAGCCCTGTGTATATCACAACCCAAGTGACCTCTGGAAAAAATAATCTAACCTTTCAAAGCCTTTTTTTCCCTATCTGTAAAATGAAAATAATAACTCTTACTAATCTCAGGACTTGTGAGACTTTAATTGATTATTAGCATTTGTATAATCATTTTGAGCTCCAGAGGATGCATATGCAGTGCATATATAATGTAACAGGTAAATATCCTGCTCAGCCATGGGGACAGTCATCAAATCTTATCTCATTGGGGCTTAAGGTCAAAGGCAGAGAGAAGGTACCTGAACCTGATAAGGGCTTAAGTGTTACAGGAGAATTACTTATGTTCTGAGGAAGTCACCTCTATCACTTTCTTCTTGCCTCTAATCTGCTCTCAGATGCTGTGTCTGCCACTATCAAGCTATGATCTCTCTCTTTCTCCATGCCTGAGGAAGAGCATATTGACTAAACTGGGCAGGCAAGCCAGGGGAGGAAATGTTTTGTGTCTTCACAGACAACAGCAGCTCTGAATTTGCTCACTTCTTGTCTCTGACATATCTCTTCCAGCCGCCGTAGTCCATAAAAATCCTTGGAGGAGGAAAGTGAAGCAATGAAATGAATTTGACCAAACTCTAACATTGCTTGGAGAGCAGGTAAGCTGTTTCAGCGTTCAGACCACTCATAGATGTAGATGTGCAACCGAATTTCTGATATAATTACAAAGCTTCTTTACTCTGCAGCCACCCTGGATGTACATTGCACAGTAGAGTAATGGCATAACTGTGAGCTGGACAAAGAAACTTCTGTTTGTGCAAGGGTTTAACAGAGGTGTTTGGGTGCTAACATTTGCAGTATGGGATGTTCTACAACTGACATCTTGAGATCTGAAATATTTTTCCAAGTGCTCTGGTGGTGGAAATCAGTAGAGCAACCCCTAAGGATCTGTGAAGGAGAAACTGGGAGGTGTGGGATCAGGTGTGATTGATGGTGAAAGTCAAGTAGAACAGAGTCCATGTCAATGCAGGTCTCACATACATTTGGTCACTGCTTTCATGGGCTTTGTTTTTAACTCCTTCTGAAACTACAATGTCTATGAATATTTCTCAGCTGCAGCAGACTGGGAATTACCACCCACTCATGGTGACTGCACAGAAGAAAGGAAAAATGGACCATTCAGAATGAGCTGTTACCTGTGTGAGATGGAGCAAAATGAAGCTCACTGTCCCCTGAACAAGGCTGAAGGCCAGTGTCCACAGACATAGAAGAGTAGCTCTGATGGACCATTGGTCTCCTCTGTAACTCTGCCCAGTGTGCAGAGCTTTTGACAGGACAGTTTTTGCATTTGTTGTGCTTTGAGGTTCAGTGCCTTCCACAGTAAGTCCTCCATAGGGACTGTCTGCAGCATCTCTGTCTCTTCAGAGCAAAATTAATCTTTGCCATGCATGTAAGTATGACTTCACTACAGATGGGGTGTAAGTTACCATCAATAACCTTCTCCTGAACATTTTGATGGCAGAATGTGATTCAGAGAGATGTTTTGCTCAAACTGTCATTTTTCTCCACCATAATGGTGATCAGGAGTGTCAGGATGATTAGTCAGAAAAGAGCATTAATTAATACAAGGAGTCCTGTGAGGGAGTGTGCCTTGTTATGCAACCTAGAGCTACATTCAACAATTTGTACCTCCCTAGGTTAGGCTAAGCTCTGCTAATTTCCATTTTCTTCTGGATATTACCTAACGCAGTTACCAATTTTGCAGTTCAAAACCTTTCTAGTTAATTAGAACTTAATTGTCTTTAACAGTGTAAAATATGTTTGCCTTGCTTCTTCCATCCTTTAGAAAAGGAGTGTCCTTGAAAATATCGAGGAGACAGAAAAGGCAAACCTGGCTCTGCCCTGCTGTGAATGTGCTGCTCTGTTTATTGGTTCTTTACCAACTCAAGGCATTCCAGGATACTCTGTAAACTGATTTGCAAGCAAAACTGCTCTGTCTTTGCCAGTGTTGCCAATTTTAAGCAGTCTTTGGAGGCCTTTCTCAGGGTCACACCCTTTTATAGACACAGGTACCCTGTGTCTATAAAAGCAGCACACCTCTAAACATAAAACATAAACTTGTTTGTGAACAAACAACTCAATTTCTTTACCCTACAAGAACTAGAAAAATCTGAGCATTTATGCAGTAGGGTGGAGGGAATCTGAAGGACAATCAGGTTAACTTTGCAGATATGACTCAAAAAGTACCTTGGGTACTGAGCAGCCAACTTTCACTGTTTCCTTAGACTTCCTTGGGGTTAACAATAAAATTCAAATTAAGGTCTTTATTCTGCCCCAAGATTGGTGTTTGCAGATTGCTGCTTATCAGGTTACATCAACTCCTGCTTTGCCACACCACGCAGCAGATCCTACAAGGCGTAGTGTTGATGGATGGGAACAGCCCCTTGAGGCTCAGCTCATGTGAGTCATTAGAGAAAGATTTATTTCTCCTTCACTTAACAAAGGAGGCTTCCCACATGTGATTTTAAAAGTGTTTACATTGAATGTATTGACTAAATTTGATTAAGTAATTGGAGTTGCATAATTAATACCATTAAGAAAGATTAATGATTTCTTGAACAGATAAAAAAAATTATGTCTTCTGAAATAAAGTTACATATGTAAATTAAAAATGAAAGAATGCAGTTAGCATGACAGGTAAAGCAAAGTAAAAAACCCAGAGTAACTGTACACTTCAGAGCAAATACACAGCTTGTATTTTTAAATTTTTTTCCAAAGCTAAGCTGTTTCTTCTTGTCAAAGTATAAGTCAATTATACTGTAGCACAAAGAGAAATCTGCAGTATTTTACTGTCATTGTTGGTAATTTGTCCCTTAGGGTGTTAGTATTCCTACATAATTGCATATTGTCTCTCCCTGTAACATTTTCTACTTTCTTTCTCTGTTAGAACAACATAAGAATTATTGCATCCATGGGTTTTAGCAAATTATCCAGCTAACTTGATTTACATTCTATTCACAAACAGAATTACAGAAGGGAAAAATAAATTGGCTTTGTTTTTTTCCTTAGCTATCGTTTGGCCCCGAAAGATTAGAGTTTGTTGGTTTTTTTGGTTGTTTTTTTTTTTACTTTGTGTGAGCTTTCTTTAAAAGTATAACCAATGCAACTGTCTGCAGACCATATCTGGTATTTTGAAAGAGATTCACTCAGTGATAGCAATGTCTTAATTTACAATTGTGCTCCCCTATCTTTGTTTCTAAATACTGGAGGTGGCAGTACCATGCCAAATTCCCATCATCTTAAATATGGATACCCTGGTGAATGTGCTGCCCTAAGCTTTGGCAGATTTCTCATCTGAACAGACTTCAGGATGGGTGGAACAGTGACAAGTGCCTGCCCTCAGAGCTGCTGGATCATAATTTAGGGACCTGCTTGGTTCCCAGAGCCTCCAGACCCTGCAGCCACCAGTCACCAATAAAACAATTCTCTTAGTGAAATCTTCTGAGGATGCTCAGATTATCAGGACTGTAAACATGCTGGTTAATTGTGAAAACCTGAAGGACCTTATCGGCTCCTTGAGTGATAGGGCAAGAGAACTGATGTTGAAATTTGATTGGGTGAAGGCATTGTGATGAAAATGGAAAAATACTTAATTGTGCATGTACTGAAATGGAGTCCTGCTTGTCTTTAGGTATGAGGAACAGTGTTAGGGTTATAGTGAGTAGTTTTGCAGAAAAATCAGCTTAAAGCCAGACCCCAGTCAAAACAATTAACTGGATACTATAAGGAAAGAAATAGAGACCCAACTGGAAATATAATCATGCCCCTTTGTGGATTCAGGATGTGCACAATTGGATGTGTGGACCTGGAGAAGGCCTGAAAATGGTGGCACAGACACAACTTTTCAGTGATTTCCATTTGAGTGGATGTTGAGCCCACCTTGGAGAGGCTGCCCTGGTGTGTGACCTCTGTGGCCAAACAGTGATGACCTTGTCAGGCCTGCCTGAACTGGGAACCTGGAAAACTCAGGCAGCAGAGATTTGTGTGTGAACACGAACTGCAGAGCAAGTGGAGACCCATTTGGCGCCGTTGTTGCTGCTGAAGTGACAGGCAGGAAAAAGAGGAGCCTGGCTGTAATTAACAAAGCAGCTTAACTACTAATACCTTGGTAATGTCCCTCGTATTGTAGATGAAAGGCTCAATTGGTAATTTGAAATGAGAACAAACACACTGAAAGGATGGTGGCTGTGAGAAAAAGGAGTACATGAAAACAGTAATTTATCCAAAGCAGCAAGTTTTTGGATGTGCTTACAGGGTCTCCTGTGGATGCTGTAATCTGCTTTTGCAACTGCTTTTCACAGCCTAAAGCAGGTGAACTGAAGTTTTGTGCAAGTCTTGCTCAGGAGCTTCCAGAGCAGTTCAGACAGGATTTTATCATTATGGAAGCACCACAAAAATCCCACAGGCACACAAATACCAACCAAAAAAAAACCCCAAACAAAACCAAACCCGACCGAAACCAATCAACCAACCAAAATGCTCTTTGAAAGGTTTTTAGAGTATACATCTGCATCAATCAGAAAAATTAATAAGAATGCAACTCTTGTCTGAGAAATGAAAAAAAAAATTAGCACATTTTCAGCAGGTAGCTGTACTGGGGAAAAATGCTTTTGTCAAACACAAAACCTCACAAAACTCTAAGCAGGAAATAGGTTTTTTTCCATACAGAGGATGTCTATACAGAGTCACTTTGCTTTACAGCATTGAAATTGTATTGTGTTGGTATTTTAGATATAGATATTGATATCTAGATCATATCATTTAGCTATGATATTGATATTGTATAGTATTGATATTGTGTAGTATTGATATTTTAGACCCCACTGCTTCTTACTGCACCACGTTGCTGGTGCTGTCATTGCAAAGTAGCAAAACAGGATGAGGAGATGAACCAGCACACAAGGCGTGGGATCCCTTGGGAAGACCCCTCATTTCCTAGTGGATCTGACACTCCAGGAGCCCAGTCCATCCCACTGTGTGATGCAGAAGTCCCAGGCTGTGTCCTCACCCTGCTGATTTGGCTGCCTGCACTGAACCTTTCTTAACAGAGACTGACACTGGGCAGCAAATGTTCTGACAGATCCCTGGGATCTTGTTGAGTGAGGGGGAGCAAAGCTGATGACATGATCCATTTCCATTTTCTGTTTGGTTGTCATCCTTTGAACATGAGAACACTGGGGAATTCCCTTTACCAATAATTGCTTTATATGGAGAAAAAGAAATGTTTTCTTGTGTCCCAGATGTAACTTCTGGGGAAAATACATCAATCTTCTAATAACTCTACGTTCAGTAAGTGTGAATCCCTCCTCATGGCCAGCCCAGCTCTATCATAGCTATCATAGGTAAACCAGAGAAGTGTTTCCTGAGGTAGAAAAGCAATGAGTCTGATTCTGACAGGTAATTCCTTCCCAGGTATCAATCCAGAAATTATTTGTTAAAAAAATATTAATTTTTTTATTTTGAAACCCAGATGATGAATTTTCCAGCATTCCAATTCTGTCTGCCAGAGCTCCTACTCTCATGCCTTAGTGGCTCTTTGTATTCATTGCCCATTCAGCATGGGCTATGTTTGCTTTGCTCTCCTCCTCCTCTTCCATTTCTCATGAATAACAAAACCACAGGAATAGGCTGAATGTCTCTGGAATCATTCAGGTAGCAGATGAACTTTGAGTATTGACTTTCTCACCCTCACAGGCATTGTCCATTTACTTTCTTCTTATATCCCTGCTCTAATTTGTACAAAGCTATTTGTGATTAGCTGGCATTTACAACCAGGTATTGATTTTTTTATTAATTTATAAACAGTTCAAACAAACAGTGGTAGTCAATTCTAGGAATAATCCCCCAGGAGGTTAGGAAAGATACAGAGAAGTGCACAATCTGAAGGCATTGCACAGTGCATTAATGGGGAAAGATTTCAGATGTCTGCGTATGCCTTCACAATATTCCTTTGTCTATGTGTTGAAGCTGGTAAATACAAATGTTAAGGGAATATTTTTAGCAAAATATTTTCAGCATTTTAAATGATTCCACCTCGTATCAAAAGCAGCATGGCTGGAAAGATGTGCTGGCAGCTGGCAAGGGGTTCCCTCTGAACTCAGGGATTTTTGAGGAAAAAGAGGCCTGTGTTAATCACACTGAGCACCAAATGCCAGGGGCAGGAACAGAACAGGTACTGCGGTGTCTTAGCTCAGAAGAAAGGAAGGTTCCAGCTGGGGGTCCCCCAAGATGGTTCAAGGCTGTTCAGGGACAGGATGGAACAAACACCAGTCCAGTGTCACAGGGGTGGAGCTACTGATCACCTTCTGTGGGACACACACAGAGTGTGGCTGGGCAGGCTGCAGTAATGAAAATATTTACATGTACAAGGGTCTTTTTATAAAAACTCCAGAGATATGAGGAGATTTCTTTCTCCAGGTGTCAAATTTCTCTTTTTTTCTGTGTATTGATAAGCATTCCCCAGAGTGTGGATGTGGTATGTCTGCTGGGACAGTTGTTTTCCAGGAGAATAAACTGACTGAAATTGATGGTTTGATTACATGAATGTTTCAGAGGAGAGATATTTCATTTTCCTTACAAACACCCACGTCTATCTTAAATAAGTGTTTCAGTGGTGTGTTAGCCTGAGTGCTCTTGGGAGATTTTGTTTTGGAATATTTGACTTGAAATGAGGATCATTCCATGCCTCGCTAAGAGGCAGACTGCACAGGGGATCCTTCTGAATCTATAGATTCTGAATCCATAGATTCCAGCTGGCTGTGAAAGAAAGCACCTCATTATTCATGGCCTCTGCCTACTGCCCTCTCCTGAAGGCTTGACAAATTAGGTAAATTGATAAAAAGTAGCAGTGTCTTATGCAATGAAATGTCCTGTGAATAAAGGAGCTGAATGCTTGCAAATGATTGTGAGAATCATCTGAATTAAATAAAACCACCATCAGATAGTCTTCAGTGATGTGTTAGGGAATGTTATTAGTCAGAGTCCAGCAGTCCTGTGGTATTTAGCATCCTGTGGCATTTCAGTGACCTTTTATAAGGCAGATTGCATGGAACAATTAATTTATTTCATGACCATCCCATTGTATCCAAGATAAAAAATGTTAGTCAAAACCAGGTGTCCGGATCAGAGCCACGTATTCCATTTCAAAACCCATTGAGTGGAAGCTAATTTCAGCAATTTGCATGAGAGCCTTTTGCTATCACTTCTGCCGTGGTATCAGTGTCAGCTCAATTTTCAGAGCAGCTGTAGCTCAAACACTGACCTGCTGCCTATTACAGTAGTGTAATGAAGTGCAATGGACTCGTAATTATTCTACATTACTGTAGATCAAGTAACATGCAGCTTTCAGTTATCACAATGGAATCCCAGTTCTTGCTCAAAATGAGAAAACTGACCATGAAGTTGATTTAAGGGTGTCATCAAATATTACTTTCAGAGCCTGCAAATGTACTACTTATTTCCCAGATAGCATCTGACATTGCTGTGCAAATGTCCCAGAGTCTCTGCATACTTGAATAAACTAGTTTCAAATAACTAAGCGAGGAGTTCTATCTGAGATGCAGGAGTAAATTGAGATGGGATGTTCTTAAAATTTCTGGTAATGCAATTGCATTAGGCAAATTATTTCAATGTCTCCTTTTTAGCACCATCTGTGAAACAGCCAAACAACTTATTTGTGAAATCATGGGGATTTTTTTTCTTTCTATTGCTGCATATGAAATATTGAGCATTATGAATTTGACTGAAAATCACT
Organism: Haemorhous mexicanus; assembly: GCF_027477595.1. Taxonomy (NCBI): domain Eukaryota; kingdom Metazoa; phylum Chordata; class Aves; order Passeriformes; family Fringillidae; genus Haemorhous; species Haemorhous mexicanus. The sequence goes on from NC_082347.1 coordinate 36,826,593, forward strand.
CACTGCCTGCCTGTACAATCGTGACCTCAGCCTGCTCAGACCATATTTCTTCCAAAGAATGAGGCATGATTGTCAAAATCTCTGCATTCAGATCTATTCCTTCCCCAGCCCCCTTGATAGGACCATCTCAAACCCTTCTTTTAGCCCTGTCTTTTGGAGGGTGAGAATCTTGGAGGCAACTCACAACACAGCAACATGGAATACTGTGTGGGACAAGCAGGGGGACCAGGGCTTCACAGTAATCAGTTTTTGTCACCAAGTACTGACACATTGCCTACATAGGAATGACAGAGCTTCTCATAAGTAATTTGCATTTTTCTGTGCAGGCAGCAGGCAGGGATTGTTTGGAAGTGGGCTATTCACTTTTTATTTCCAATTTCTTGCTTAGCTAACTATTACCAGTAGTTGCTTAGGAAGTTGTGTTGCTGCAGATAGAGGTAATTATTTCTATTTTTTAAGCAAATTTTCAGAAAAATCTCTTGGCACATCACCTTCAGTATCTGGCATGAAATTTTAGCTCTTCCCTGCCAGAGGTAGCAGGATATTGAAATATATGGAACATGCAGACTGGAAAGTTTAACTGTCAAAAGCAGTCCATTGTGTCAGGAGTAAAATCAAATTAAGTTATAAAAAGGTAAAATAATCCCTGCAGAGCAATTTGTTAGAATCTGGGTGGTTTGTTTGGGATTTTTTTTTTCCTAGAGCGAGGAGAAAGGGAATGTGGGTTAGATTTTCACTTTCAGCCCACACAGAATTCACACGCAGTAATTCAGTTCAGGTAAGATGCAGTACTGGATGAACACACACTCCTTTCTTTGGGAGAGAAGGGGGAGTGCTGGGATGGAGGGGACAACAGGGTTTAGAGAAAGGTACAACAAGGCAGAGAACTCAGCAAAAAGTAAAGATTCACAAAATGGTTTGGGTTGGAAGGGACCTTAAAGATGGTCTGCTCACAACACCCTGCCATGGGCATGTTGCTTACAAGATTCCAAATTCCATCTTCATTTAAACAAAGATATGGGTGATAGAGTATCAGAAAGATGTGTTTCTCTTTCAAATACACAAAATGGAGAGAGGAGCAGTTGATCTCCAGCATAGCAGCAGCACATCACATTTATGGAAGGGTTTCAAGCTGCCTACAGCACTCACATTTCCAAGGGATTATAAACCTGAACTCTTGATTTTGTAGCTCAGCACAATCCTTCCCTGATCTGGCTGGTCCTGGACACAGGTCAAGGAAACCATGAACCAAGAGCAGCCGTGGGCTTGAACTCCAGGGGTAAGCATGTCTCAGGACAGTCTTTAAAACATCAGTCTGTCTGTGTCTGTGTGTCCATCTGCTCCTGCCTCTACCCCAGGATATCAGTGAGAAAGGGCAAGCTGCAGCAGTTAACACCAGTACTTACAAATAAAAATGGAGGTAAATACTTGGGTAATGCTAGAAAAGAAAGGGAATGTGAGGTTTCAAATCTATCTCAGTCTGGAGGAGTTTTTTCCCCTTTTTACATTCATCCTATAGAAATGATTACCCACAGAATGACCTGGGTTTAGAGTAGATTTTAAAGAGTCAATTTTAAGGAAGTATCTTCCCATTTTCTTGAAATGCAGGGGCACTTATTTCTACTGCTTTGAAACCTAATTTAAATCCTCATTCTAGATGCGACAATATTCCAGACAGAGGCACATCAATATGACAAGGCTAATGTGTCCAAGCAGAAGAATTTACATATGGAGAATTTACTATTTTCAGTAAACAACTCATTAATGAGCCATCAAAACTTGGTTGTAGCAACTATTGCACAACTAGTCTGAGTGAAATAATAATAATCAGAAGAGAAAAGCTAATTTTGTGCTTTTCAGATAAAAGAAAAAAAAATCATGTAAGCTTTGTTACAAAGGCATATTTGACACCACTTAATATGTATTATTCACTGGCACTAAATTATGATTCTAAATCAGGAGGGTAACAAGGTGTTTTCCTGCATAAGATTTAGCTAAACCTCTAGAGTTTTTAATCTGTTTTCCTAACAAAGTTTACTCAGAAACATTGGCTCTGTTCTGACTGTCTGGAGACCCCAAGTCTCCCTGTGTAAACTGAACGAGGCTCCCCATGCTGGCTTGTGCTTTTATTATGGGAGTCACTCTAAATGTGATAATTTTAGAGAGGTGTGTGTTCACTGTTCCATCAGCTCCTAATGGTGCTTCCCTGGCATCAGCAGAATATGAATGAAGAGCTTTGGTCTAACTTTGAGGCCGCTCACCACACACAGGAGTGACCTTACTGGGCCCCCAGCAGAAGATACACCTAAAATATGGCAAATTCCAATGGATGGCTTTACCTGCTCTTTTTGAGAGAAATATCTGAAACTCCTCACAAATTGTGCTCTGAATATAAGAGCTGAGGGTCCAAAATCAAGCATCTGCCTTTATTTGCATGGCAAAGTTTTTGTTGGGCCACAAGGAGCTGCCATGGGTAAGACTAGAGATTATGTCTCAGGAGGTTGGAGGTAGAGGCCAGCTTCAGCTATGTGTGGGAGCTCCACATCTCCTAGAGAACATGCATGGGGATTTCTGGGGTTTTGAGAGAGAAGGCTGAAGGGGTACTATGACCTTCTAGTGCTCTGATGAAAGCCTGTTTGCAGAGCAGGTAGTTTAATTCAGCATCCATCTATATGGTATCAGGAGATAGCAATTGAAAATGTAGAGATGCATATTCCTTTCTCTTTTTTTTGGTCAGTCTCTCTGTTTCTGTTGACTTGAATCTGCTAATTCCTATCTGCGAAAAAATTTGGCTCATGAACAAGATATATTTGAAATGTAAATCTCTGATGCAAATAACCAGAGATGATTGGGTGTCTTTTATCAGGACAATAAATAATTTCTTTTTTAAGATTATTTTTTCCCCCTAATAAAAATGCAGTTAACTGCCAGATCAGAATTTTCTATTGGAAAGTTTTTGTTTCACTGAATATTTGCAATTTCCACAGAAAGATGGAATTAACTGTTTCATTCGACTTGGAACATATTGTGTATCACAGATTCACAAGCTGGAGTTTGAGGGGACCTCTGGAGATCATCTGGCCCAACCCCACTGCCAAGAGAGGCTCACCTACAACAGGATGCATAGGATCTTGTCTAGTGGGGTTATGTCCAGAAGGAGCCTCCACAGCCTCTTTGGGAAATTGTTCCAGTGCCCAGCTGCCCTCACAGTTCAGGACATTTTCCTCATGTTAAGATGGAACTCCCCATGTCTCAGTTTGTGCCTGCTGCACCTCGTTCTACCCCGCTGAAGATGGTCTGGACACCCACCCTGGGATATTAGTGTGTACTGGTGAGGTCCCTGTTCAGCTGTGTCCTCTCCAGCCCCAACAGCCCCAGCTCCCTCAGCCATTCCTTGGCAGAGAGGTGCTCAGTCCCTTCTCTGTTTCTGCAGGAAGGGCAGATCCCAGCTCCAGGGCAGCAGGGCCTGGCTCCCATCCACATTCCTGACGTGGGACATTTCGTTGTTTTATCAGTGACTGGAGTGAAAAACCCATCAGTTCCAGAAGAGCTGAAAGTTTCATTCTGTTAGAGGAACGCCCAAATGAATCTGTTTGTCATTTCCGAGCTAGAATTGATGTGGAATTTCCATCCCACACACACACAAAAAAAATCTGAATCTTACTTTTAATCCCATTTTAAATTGAGAGAAAGGCTGAAATGCCAGCATTGCTCTTGGGATGGAAATGCTGTACTTGCTATACTCTGTAAACAATTTGGAATAAGACACTGTTTCAGTGGAGATCACATTCTCAAATGCATGTTTAGGCTTATGAGGGCATTAAACATCAAATTAGGTATCTGTAAGGATCTTTTTCTCACATGAAGAGTCCATGACTTTAACATAAACTAGCCTAAACTGGCAAAAAGTGAAAGAAATCAATACCACAGAAAAGAGTAAAACAGCAAGGTACCTGATAAATGTGAAATTAGCTCCTAAAAATTGTAAAGATCCAGCATGACACTAAATGAATCATCTGAGTGAGCAAACTGGCTGCAACTTCAATGCAGTGCCACTGTCTCCCTCCTCACTGCGTTGTACATTCCCCTCTAGTGGCTGATAAAAGATTTATGTGAGGAAATTCTTCCGACAGCTAAAACCAAATTTGCAAAGGAAAATCAAGGGGAATTTAGAGATGTAAATACTTCTAACATAAGCAGGGGGTTCTTACTCCATGCAGTGACAAAACTTGCCCCGTCTTTGCTGTGGGTAGAGATCAAATTGCTCTTTTGACGTGAGTAATATCAATTACACCTAGAAAACAAAGGCTGTGTTCCATGTTTGGTGCAGCTTGAGGGTGAGAGACAGAATTAAGGTGAAGAAGGAGTTGGAAAAACTCTATATTGTATTATTTTGAAAAGTGTTAACAGTCATTTTTTGCTCCTTTGGTTTTCTGTTTGGTTGGGGATTTTAAAATAGGGTTCAGTAGCTTTGTGGTAGCTGTTGTTCAGCTTCCATGGGTTTTTGTGCATGTGCACCTTTGTTTGCTTAGGTGCTCTGGGCTTGAATTCCATCTGTGTCCCCTGGATTTGGGAACTGGGTCTGGAGTGTGTGTGTGTTTTCTGAGTGAAATGATGGAGTGCTTGCTCTGAGCTCTCCCATTCCTCCTGTTGGCTTCTCTGGTGCACCTGCCCAAACCAGGGAGAGGAAGGATCACAGGGGGATGTCACAAACCAGCTGAGCTCTGTGGCTCTCCAGCTGCTGCCTGGAGAGAGGGACAGTGTGCAGGTAGTCTGTGGGATACTTCAAGAATCAATGATCTTTTTTTGAAAGAGCACTGATCTCTGGATTAAACCTGAACTTTGGTTTTCCCTCTGAACAGTGCTCTGGGCTGTGGGTGCAGGGAGCACCTGAGATACTCCCACTGCTCCCCTCTCAGGCCCAGCTCCACTTCTGCTAAAACTGCAACAGGCAGCTTCCAACTGCACCATTTCCTTGGCTACTCAGGGCTTAAATTCACCACTTTTGCTGAAAAAATAAATATACTTCATTCTCAGTATGACTGCAACCTGTGTTGGCACAGGACTGGCAGTGTTTTGGTGCCAGCAGCCAGCAGGTTAGGTGGCAAAGCAGGTTTGTGTAATTCCTCTTAGAGCAAGCAGAGTGAGCCAGGCTCATCAGCAGGAGGATGTCCCTACCACCTTCCAACTGTGTTTTCAAACAACATTTGGGAGTGATTTATGCTGCGTTGTGACACTGGTACCATCTGTTCATCATCATAAGTATGAATGAAGTGATAATGAAGAAAATGTTCTAAGCAGCTAACAAGATGATTACACTTTAATAACATAATTTTGGCATAATTTGGATCTTCAGCGATCTACAAACACTTCATTTCAAAATCTAAAGGTCTGGAGCCTTCCTGCAGTGACACAGAACTCTCCTCTGACTTTTAATATCAGGGAAAACATAAAATTGATCTTGAAATGTGTCTGAGGTCCTGCCTCACCTGTCTGCTGACTCACACTGTCTCCTGCATGGCATCTGCTGTTTGCAGACTGTTGATTAATTTCCTTGACTGCTTCGCCTCTGTTTGGAAACTTCTCACAACAGACTCAATATCTTCCCAGGGCAGGAACAATCTATTCGTCCTGCCAGGGGTTTCCACCTGGCTCACTCACTGTTCTCTTACAGGAAACCACCAGGAACTCTCCATTCTAAATTTTGTCAGGGTCCTTGAGTATTTTTTCAAAGGAGAGTACACTGGAAGTCCAGAGAAAACACAAAAAAGTGGTGACTTTGCATTAGAGCCAGTGACGTTTCAGAAGAACAAAAAACCCCAAAAAAACCCTGGTTTTGTTAAATTATTAAAAAATAATTTTAGATTTGTGTATAAAAAAACTTTTTTCAAAATGAAAAAAATAAAACTCATTGCTTTAAATCTGGGGATTGAAAGGCATATTTTTGTTTGGGGATTAACAGAAATGTCTCCATTCAGTAACCAAATGCAGACCTTTGATTTTTCTTCTTTGTTGTTCCAGGAGGAAATATCTTGGTCATCCACAGCAGCACTAGCTCCTGCAGCATTGGGGTGAGAGGTTATTTTTAAGAGCCCTACTTTTCCAAGCAGACCTGTGAGACAAGTTTGAAGTTTCCTTCAAGTCGCCATGACTGTCCCTTCCTTGTGGCCCTTCCATCAGATTCTCCTGACAGACTCAATTCCAGTGTCTCCTGGGGCCATTCAGGTGCTTTCTCCAAGTCCATCTGGACAGGGATGGCCAGAGTAAAACACTGGGGACAACATTTTGGAATGCACAGATTTGAAGCTTCTGGACAGAACTGGAGGTCACCTGTAACCAGGGGATGGTTTGGCCTTTGTTTGCTCAGCCTGTGGTGGGTGAAGGCCCAGAGCTGCAGCTTTGCCAGAACTTTGATTCCTGCTGTCAGCTGTCAGTGACTGATGACTGGACCAGGTCTCTGTGATGGTTCAGTTGTTTCTTGTAGTCAGTCCTGGCTGTCCCCCAAGCCTTTGCCTGGACACCATGGTGTGGCAGTGATGCAAATGTGGGAGCAAATGTGCTCAACAGATTTTAGGCCAAAAAAACCACCCAACAACAAAATCCTAGGAACTCTTGAGCTGATTTCTTATGCCTACAACAGCATTTCTTTGTTACTCAAGTAGAAATGCTGTCTAAATACATTGCTTTTTTTCTGGGGTAATTTTTACTAATGGGTAATCTTTTAACATCTGTATGACATCTTGTTAGCAGTCTGACACAGGACCTTGCTAGGAGGAAAAATGCTGTTTGTTGGGTTGGTAATACAGCAGAGCTGCCATCCAAGCTGATCTATTGCTCAGTTAGAATCCACTTAGCTGAGGATAGGATCAGAGTGACTAACAGGAACAAGAAATAAGAAGCATAAAGCAGATTTTTATGTTGCCATTTTTCTTTCTTATATTTTCATCTTTCTATCAATCTTTTCAAAGTGAATATGCCAAAAAGCAGGGAAGAACCCACATGAAAAGGGGTGGTGCTGAATGGGGCTTGCGTAACCCTCTGGCTGGAGCTGCTGAGAGGATTCGTGCGTGTTGAACATGACTCATGGAGCAGCTATTCCTGCACCAGGTGGTTAAAACTCATCAGTGATGGGTTTACAAGAAACTCATCCTTAATCTTTCTCACCACACATGTGGATCAATGGATCTGCAAGAAGAATCATGATTCTTGTCTACATCATTTCATGGATTCTGGCACCGCTGAAAACAATTTTATCCCGTCTTTGGGCAAAAGCATTTCAGAAGACTACCAGAGTCTGCTCTCATTTATCTTCTGAGCTGGAGAACTGCACAGAGGATGTCCCTTCAGCCCAGAGGAGTCTGAGTGCTCAATGCTCTTGATGCCTCTGTCTCCACCCATCTGGGACCAGGAGAGCCAGGGAATGGCACTGAAGCCCTACCCAGCTTGTCCTGGGAAATTCCATACAAGGAAGCTGTGTTCTTTTCCACTTGCTTAAGGCCACTACCACAGTCACAATGCAGAAAGAAAAATACATATGTGTAGAACAAAATCTAGAAAAAATGTAGATGACATCCAAGGGAGGTCACATCCACATGTGACCCTGTGTGGAGGCACAGAGTCACAGACACAATCATTTTCCCAGGAAAGGAATGGCTTGAAGAGGTGTTAGAAAATACTCCTCAGTAATTTAAAGAATCAGAAAAAGAAATTAATAAGAACCTACGACCTGGAAGAACTCTATAAGACATAACAAACAAGCTTCTGATTGCAGTGTACAAATATCTGTCTTAATTTATTTTTAATCATTAGAAGGAAAAGAGGGGGAGAAAGGGAATATCAGTCTTTGCCAAGTGTTCAGTGATTCTCATGTACCTGATTCCCAACTGCACCCATCTCATTATCACTTTTGTGACTATAACACTTCTCTGCAAATGCTCCAGCCACTTGGATTTTTGAAGAGGGTTTTTCAGCAAGGATCGAATGTGATAAATGCAATTTAAACAAGCCATTTAATCAACTTATTTATATTAGATAACAATATAAGCAAAGTGAGTGGGTCTTCCATACAGAAGCCCTCAGGAAGTCTCTATGGAAAAGAAAACACCACAAGATCACTCTTTTTTTAGCCATCCCTTTAAATATTTCTCTTCTGGATGGTGGGTGTGTGTCCTCCATGCCCATAATGGGCAGTCAGGACATGTTGGTAGGGCAGAGCTCATGGGTAGGGAATTCATACTTGGTGAGGATCCATCTGCTCATAGCTATTGACTAAATTTCTGTGAGAATGAGTAAAGGGAGTCTGGGAAAAACAAAACAACTTTGATTAGTTTTATAAATGTTATTAATATTTTTATTAGTTTCTAAGAAAATTGTCTCTGGGAAAATGTCTTTCTACCACACTGTTAAATATGCCCTGAGGCCATACAGAGAATATGGAACAAATTTCTATACTCAGCTTTCCCCATCCTAGTGCCCATGGGCCTCAGGAAACAGTTCAAGAAAGAAATCAGTGCAGGTGGAGCGAACAAAAACAGCAGTGAGAAAAAAGCTAGCTTTTAAAATTAGATTTTCAGATCAGAAAAAGGAGATGATCCTCACATTGGGTGAGGAATAGAAAAATAGAGACAGAATTTTTATATTAATTATTCATCTTACTTAATCTGAGAATTTAAGTTGATCCTCATTTTACAGAAGCTTGTGGAATCCCTAATTTGAGATAAGGTCTGAGTGGGGATCAGAGACCCCAAGCAGAGAAGAAGGCTGATGGAAGTTTAAGCTGACAGAAGTATAAAAAGAAACAAATGGGCTTTGCCATTCAGAGAATGCAAGCAAAGACCACAGCTCTGGAGGGAAAACAAGACAAAGTCATAGTAAAACAATTCAGAAACCACAGACTCCACTTCAGGAAATGCAGAGGCAAAGGTGAAGCTCCAAGAGGAGATGGAGTGAAACGAGAGTTTGTTTTCCAGAGGCATCCTGAAAGTGTGCACAGACAAGCATAAACCAGCCAAGTTCTGGAGTTTTTGTCCTTTTGTCTGTGTGAGAAGCTAAATCCTGACTACAGATATAAATTTTTTTTTGAAAATTAAATATATTTAATTTGCACAGATGAGAAGAATTTGTGGGAAATTTTAAAGAGACAGCTACCCACAGTGATGGAATATTACCCTGAGCCCTCTTCACTCGTAATTCCAACGCTGCTCCACAAGCTCACTGCTCAGGAGGACTGGAGCTGAGCTAAAAATTTTGAAGAATAAATTTAGAAATGTTCACACAGGAATGTAGACCTTCGTTAGAAGCAGTGGGGAATCTCTGAGCTAGATGTAGACAGAAGGAGCCTTTCAGCTGCAGGGTTCTTGGAGATGTGAACTAGAGCAGGATGTGATGAGTAAAACACACAAGTTCCTTTGAGGATTTGTGAGACAGGGCAGCCCAGCTCAGACTGATCAAGACATTTTGCTATGCAGGGTATATTGCCACTTCTCTATAATATTTCCTTATTATGAATAAGAGCTAAGTCAAATTAGCCTTTTATGAGATTTAGGGTGAAAAATGCCACTTGCTGTAACATTGTAGCTGAAACTAAGTGTTAAATTAACTGGTGAGCAGCCTGGGGAAACTACGGACCAAACATTCCCTCTCCATCACAAGGACCTTGTCTGGAGTGTGTGGAGCAAGCTGCTCTTCAATCAGGGATATTTCTGTGCTGCATATCTGTGTGAGAGGGTGGCAGCTCCATGCCCTTCTCCTGGAAGCCCAGAGCAGATCAGTCCCTCTCCCTGTGAGCACACATTATCAGTGGCTTCCTCACACCCAGGACTGGGCCTAAATCCCACCTTTCTGCCACTTTTGTCTCCCCCACCCACAGCATTTGCATTTGTGGAGCAGTAACAGCTGTCAGCCACCGATGGCCCCGTCCCAAGTCTGGGCCAGGTCTGTGGTTTCAGAGCTCCATGCACACTTGCCATATGGACAATCCTGCAGTAACACATCTCCTAGACTGTCGTGGGCTGGAACTGGAAGCTCATATGGAAATTTTTTTGTGTGTGTGTGCACCGGTTTTGCCAAACGTCCTGTTTTAATTATTCATCTCGCCTCATGAATAAATGAAAAGGGGAAACATCAAAAGTCGCCAAATACTCTGTGCTGGTCACAAACACTGAAGGTTTCTTTTTAATGTACAATCAGAAAGTTGGATTAAGATTCACTCCTTTGATATGCAGCTGATTATTTTTTTTAATATATAAAAAAGAGAGAAATTCCTGTTTCCTGCAATTAACTGTATTTTTTTTGAAGCGCAACAGGCATAGAGAAATCACATATCTGTGGCGACTCCTTTCAAAGAAAACAATTAGCATCCATATCAAAAAGCTAATTCAGAGAAATTAAAAGAACATATACATCAGTAAAATATAATATTTCCTCTTTAGCACGTCTCATTGTGTACAATGTGTCACTGTAAAATTGTTAGGCTTGGAGATAATGAAGAGTGACAGTTGAAGGGTTCAGGGCTTCATATAAGACTTTTGGGTATGTAAAGATTTTAATTGCACATAATTATGAATGTGCAAGTGGAACGATTTAATTTTTTAGCTTTCATGCTATTAGAAGGCTAATAGAACCAATATCAAACTGAGTTAGTTACAGCAGAATTACTAGAAGAAGCTATTTTTTTCATTCAGCAATTTAAATTCAATCAAAACAAAAAAATTAAAATAGCTCATATATTTCTCTCCTCTTTTACTTTTATATAGTGGTAGCAAGATAAGTGGTGTGTGTTATTAACAGAGAGGAAGAAAATAGTTCTTATAAGATTAGAATATCCTGGAATAATGACAATGGATAGTGGGGAAGCACAGAAGAAAAGGGGCAGCTATAAAGGGTGCAGCTACAGTAATAAAGGGGTCTGTTAAGTTTGAGACTGACTATTGTCTAAAGCAACTCTATATTCTTGCTATAAACACATAATTGTACTGTCTCCCCACTTTAGACAGAAATGATTCTGCTGATAACAAGGAATGAGCTCCTTTTTCTGGCTCAGTAAAGTTTTTGGCTTCTGAAAGCAGGACAAAGTGCTTCCAATAAGCCAGAAAGGGCCTTGACTCCATGAATCAATGACAGTTTTCATCTTGGCTGTGTAAATAAGGACTATATGGCAGGGAATGTTGTCTCCCAGCATCCTGGATGACTGTGAGCACTACCACAGCTTCCAGGAAAGCTCAAGGTGGAATAAAACAAGGTTTTCAGCACAACTCCCCTTCTGCAGGGTTCAGAACTCACCATCCAGTACCATTCCCCGTGGGAATTAGTAAAGGTAAGAAGATTTTTAGAAAGCTGGGAAAGCAGGCCTTAGAAACAGAAAGAGCAGAGAAACAGAGAACTAGCTGCAGCTGCAAAGTCTGGAAGCAAAACAAAGTTACAATGGTATGGCAAGCAAGGACATTAAACAATAGCTTGAGTCTTAGGCTTGGCTAAGAGAGACCTTAAGACTGCAAGAAAATATGCTTAGCAAGATAGAAGAAGATTTTAAGCTTAATAATGGTGTATTGTTAATAGGAGGAAGACAATTAGCTAAAACAACTGTCTGTAAGCTTTAGCAATATACTGTTGGCTAAAAAGTTTTGAAGATGCTTTGTAACAAAGAAATCATAAACTGCTACTGGCTGTATGTAAACTTTACCATCTTCCTATTGTCCCAACCATGTAATGAGATTAATGCTACAAATAAAGCTTAAAGAATGTACCCCAACAGTCCTGTCCTGTTCATAAAAAAAAAAAAAAAAAAAAAACAACACATGAGTGCTCTAGCTGAGCACTCATGTCCCTCCTGCATTTTTCCCCCTTTCTCTCTGCAGCATCTCATTTCCAGGCTTCTCCTCTGACTCCTCCAGCCACACTTCTGTGGGCATTTCCCTGAGTCTGCCCAAACTCAGGCTCTCCTGGGAGATGATGCTGAGGGAGCTGGGGCTGCACCCCTGCTCTGCCTGGAGCTCCTGCTGTCCCCTGAGCAGCTGTCACACAGCCAGGGGACAGGGCAGGAAGAGCAGCTATCAGCAGAGAGGAGGGAGAGGAAATAGTGTCCAGACACTCTGCATTTTCTCTGCCAGAACAGGGAGTTTCAGCTCTTGCACGCTTTTGCCTTCCCTTACGACAGAGCTGGAAAATGATTTTCTATCTTCTGCTAAACCCCATTTAGGTCCTTCTTTCAGCAGTAATTAGAAGTCTGTTGGTGTTAGGATCTCTTTGCAGATCTTGGACCTTTTCAATTAATTTTAATCAGGTTCATTAGCACTTTTTTTAATGTGTAAGAAATGGGCAAATACATAACTGAAGAGCCACTTACCTTTTAATGAAGGTAACAAATATGCAATTAAAAAAGCTCTGTCTTTCAGCAACTTTGCAGTAAATTAACTTGTTTTGTCATTATTGTGCATGTAGAATGTCACTTACTCTGCAGTTTTGACATAAAATTCTTTATCACTGGCAGAATTAGTGAGTAACATTAAGAACTAGGAAATTACAATTAGTTCACAAATTAGGTGGGATATACAATGTGTTAATTATTGAGGGACCAAACTTCATGCAATTAAAATTTAACATCAAGATAAGAATAATGTATTATTAGGCATCTGAGTATTTAATGAAGTTGTGAATGATTACCAAATTTTATAAATTAATTCTAAGGTTCCTTGACTATTCTTAGAAAATTTTGTGCCTTGGGACTTAAAACAGGCTGCAGTTGTTTGTGAATAGAATAACAATATGAAACTCAGAAATGCTATAGGAATCTTTGCTTTTTTTGTCAATTCTATGTGGGTCTCTGAAGATGCTTAATAAATGTCTTGCTGCTAAAAAATACTGTACCAATGCTTCTTCACCAAGAGTCCAGTCCATGTCAGCTCCACTAGCTGGATGATACCACAGCAGACAAACCTTGAAAAATTTGCATTAACAAGAGGTCCTGGGTAAAAGCTCATGTTTATCTTATTTGTTTATTATTTCTGTCATAATCAAGAGCAGAGTGTGATGCTGCAGTGCCAGCATCCCTCAGGGGCCCTCAGAAGGACACCTGGTGTTTCCAGCCTGTGTTGGTGTGTGGTGGCAGGTACCCATCAGGCCAAAAAACTCCATCTGTCCCAGGACAATGTGTCTGTGTGTGGAGGCTTCCAAGTGTCCCTTTCATCCTGTGGGGTGTCACATTTCACCCCCTAGCAGTGGCCCCATCCTCATGGCTCTGCCCAGGCTCCCATTCTGGCTGTGGACGTCACTCCTGGGCCTGTGTGGGGTAATGCAGTGTGGGTGCTGATTCTGCATGCAGCCCACAAAAAGGGCTCTGTGTAAACTATCTTATTTATTTCACTATCCTTCCCCCATTCACCAGGCAAATTATCACATGTGTATTTAGTTTCAATAAGATAAAAAATTGCCTAATAAAATATTTACTCAGCCTTTGTCCCTGCAAGTGTAAACTCATGTAATTACAGAGCACTCCAGAACCTGTGGCTATAAATCTCTAGAAATAAAATCCTCAGCACACTGACAGAATAAGGCTCTCATTTAGTGTGAAAATGGGAAGTTGGTCCATGCCAAGCTGCTAGATTAACTTAATGTGCTCCAATTCATGCTCCTTTTCTCTCTTCAGGGAAGGATGTTTATCTCTTCCTACTGCCTAGAGATGGCTGTCATTACCCTTCCATCTTAGGCTGGAGAAGTGATGATCTCTTTTTCTCTGAAATCATTGTCTCTTAGCCCACTATTGGCTTGTGTTGCTGGCAGTCAGTAGCACCTGGGATGTGCTGTTTAGAAAGGCTGATGTGTATGGATAACCTTAGAAAATTCAAAGTATCCCAGTAAAGAGATGGCTTTATCTCAGCTATTAACAAGAAGCTGGTAGATATTGAGGTGCCCTGGCCTGATCATCCTGGCACAGGCAGCGTGCCAGCCTTCCATGGGACATGCTGCCAGCAGAGACATGGTGTGACCAAGCTGCTCTTTCCAGGAAAACATTTCCAAGGGGATTGGGAACCTGTGCCTGAGGAGGCTGCATGCAAAAGGCAAACACTCAGCCATGATCTGTTTGTTAGATGGGCAGGGGAGAAGAGGGACTATTATTCTTTATTTTCAATAATGTTTAGGTTGCAGGGCTTTAGCTTGGAGGGATCAGAGAAGGAGGGAGCACGAGGCATATATAACAACCTCTTTTGTACCTGTCACTTTAATGTATGCCTGCTCCCACTTTGGCACAGCACCAGAGCCTTTGAAACACAGGAGAGTGGTAAGGAGTATATTTTGAAGGAACTTTTAATTAACTCTTCCCTTGGGCTACTGAGCAAAAAAAAGTAGGAGTGCCTGTGGCTGTTTTTAAAGAGTTCCTCTACAAAGGCAATTTTTTTCTCAGGCTATCACAAGTCTAGGATTGAGGGGGGAAAAAAACCCCAAACAGGTAAGTTCTCTAACTCAGCAGGTAACCTAACACACCAGACCCTGAAAAAGCACAGCAGTGCAGGCTTTTACTTTCCCAACTAATTACTTGAATAAAACACTGCTTGGACTCAAACCAGATATCAACATTGCATTCAGCATTGTCACTCCAACCACAGCAGCCAGCTAACACACAATAGGGGAAAGCAGAGAGCAAAGAAGGAAAATGTTCTTTCCTGCTGGCTCTGTAGAGGGTCAGGGTGACCCTCAGAAAACCCTTCACAGAAATGGGCGAGCAACTCAGTCCTTCAGGAAGTCATGGCTGAAGTTCTCTCTCTGAGAACCAGGGGAATCTTCCTGATGAATAAAGCCTGGCTGCTTTTTCTTCTTAGCTGGGCAGACCACTCCAAAACACAGGTTTTCCTTTGCCAGTATATTTTCTGTCTGAAAACCTTTCATTGATGGAAAATCCCTAATGGGATCTGCTACAAACTCCTGCAGAAGGTGACCCAAGGTAAGAATAGCTGGAAGAGGTAGGAGGGAGGAATTTCTTCAGTTAGAAACAAAAGTCAAGCATCACCCAAGTTCTGTAATCGTTGTATTTATGAAAATGAGGTTCCCATATCAGCCCAGGAGTTCATGTGGATCTTTGTGTGAACCTCTGAGCTTCATGTCAGAAATCCCAGGACTCTGTGGGGACAGTTTTGCAGTGGTGCATGCTGACATGAAACACATCCCACATATGCAACAGAGCCTGCCTGAGACAAACTCAGGCTGAGCTGAACACTTACTCTGGTGGTGGAACTTCTCCATTTCCATTTCCACTTTCTCCATTTCGAGCCCAGAAGGATGGCCAGGGATGGCAGCTTGGCACTTACAGTTTGCAATGACAGCAGACAGGGTCCTTCTGCTCCAGGACAGACCTACCCAGGTAAGATGGCTCTGCTAAAATAAACTTTCTTCCTGTGTCTGGTATGAGCTGGCCCAGGAAGGAGCAGGGAGGAATCTGGAGGTGGTGGCTGACCAGGCTGAGTGCAGACCCACCTCTGGGGGACATCACAAAGCTTCCCCATGAGGTTGAAAATGGGAATTAGGATTTTCATTCCCCTTTCCTAAGTCAAACATCATTTACGGAACCAAGGGCTACTTCCCTCTGAATCTACCACATTTTTTATGCTGATTGAACATGAGACAAATAATCTTGTGTCACAGTCTTAGATCTCCTTCATACCTCCGTTATCCATTCCTCCCTCACTTTCTCTCCATCTTGGTGCCACAAGGAAACTGTCTCCTTCTACCCAACTGGCAAGGCAGAATTGCATTCCAGAGAGTTCAGCCTTTAAAATCAGAACAAACCTGTTTCCTATGGCCTGGCCCTCCTATTCCCAGAGTCTCCAACTTCAGATGATGTTTTTGTTTCAACCAGTGCCATTCCAGGTTCCAGCACCTGTGAGGGGTGAGAGCCCTGCCCTGAGTGCTGCCACATGCTCACATGCATCCACTGCTTTAAAAAAGGATCATAGCAGCCTAAAAGAAGTGACTGAAGGTCTGATTTTCTTCTCATTTCTGCCCAGTCTTAATAAAAAGCAAACATCCCCTTTGGGGAGTTATATTCACGCAGCAAATTTAATTTCAAGAAAGGCCAGCTTCAAATTCACCCAGGCAGCATCAACTCACCACTAACACTTCCACCAGATGCCACCCTGTGGCTGGAAAGCTCCTTTCCCAGCTGGTGTGCAGAGGAAGGGCTCCTGGAATTGCCCTGTCCCAGTGCTGTGAGGCAGGACATGGGCAGTGGAGGTGATGCCTCAGGTTTTAGATTTTATATTTTTCAGGTTCTGCTCTGCTTTAGTGTGTGGGGCTGGGCTTCATACTAGGGGATGGTGAGCTCTGTGCACAGAGCAGGGAGACAAAACAATTCCTTCTCCAGCTGGGGACCAAGGACAAATGACCCAAATCTCAGCCCAAGAGCACAAACCCCGTGGGCTGGAGAGAGAAAAACAAGCAGGGTGGGACTGCATGGGCTAAAGCTGGAATGGGACAATTAACCCCAAGATGCAAAAGGAGCAGAACTTATAAAAGTGAGAGGCCCCGTGCCCAGTCGTGCATTTTGTGACCATTTTGCTTCACCTGGGGTGTGAGGCCCTTGCTGGGCTCTTGTGCTGCCCAAGGCGGATCCACTGAGGCCTGTTAATAAATCCCTGCCTTACTCTTTAGCTCGGTCTGGTGTCTGTTCTGGGTCAGCCTGCTGAAGGCAGCAGAGGGGATCCCGTGCCTCGGGCAGGTGTGTCCCGGCCTGCAGGCCGTGCGTGCGAGCGCGTGACGCCACCGCCGTGACGTCTGGAACGTTCCTGCCGGGGGAAAACAGCGCTGGCTGCAGCCCAGGCATCTTTAATAGAGACAGAACATGGATGTGGGGATGCTTGTGTGTAATTATACACAACGTATAGGGCCATTTCCCATATGGGAGCAGTTGGAGCCCTTTGATCCTTCGCACCCATAAAACTGGGCCGGAGGGGCCTGGCGTGGGGGAGTGGGGTCACAGAGGGGCTCGCTGTCGTTCCAGAGAAGGCCAGGGCTGGGCCTGTATTTTCTCATTTCCCATCACTGTTCAGGAAAGAGATTTGCCAGCACAGCTGGAAGAAAGCAGGAGAGCAATGCTGGTGTCCTCTAGAGCCCAGCTTGAGGCCTTTGTAGGCAACCCAGAGGGGTGCTCTGGTGGGGTTTGCTGGGGCCAGCAGCTCAGCTCCTCCAGGTGTGACCCCCTTCCCTGCACCCCCGGTTCTGGGGAGGGCACCCCTCAATCACAGCACAGCTCAGAGTGGGGAGCCCTGGCTGAGAAATGGCCGTGGTGCAGGGGTTTCTTGTGCTTAGGGTGATAATGCCTGAAACGGGGGGAGATCCCACCTGTATCCCAGACCCTCTGCCAGACAAGATGCCAAGTGCCAGCCAGGGATGCTGCACTGCCAGTCTCCAACACCTTTTTGGGAAGCTCTCAGCTTGCCCCCACACTCCTTCCTGATTGTCATCTGCTTCACCTGCACCCATGACCCTGGGGCAGGAGTTTTCAGGGCAGGACTAGGAAGGAGCTGCTTACAGATTTAAATGGGGCTTTACCACAGCAATGCCTATCATTCTGTGCTTTCCACAATTCCCTGACTGGATGATGCCAAAACTTCTTCATGAAAAGGAATTACATAGTACAAATGTTACCCAGACTCAGTTAATTCTTGTGTTTTTCAATTCTGAAAAAATTCCCCAATACCTCACTTTGCAAAGGTAACTGAGAGTTTAGCTGTATTTTCCATAGTCTGGAGGGCATCAGGCTGTGATTCCCCAGCCTAAGGTTATTTCTGACTCTGCCACTGAGGTGTGAGTAACCCTGACCAGACCACTTGGCCCCTCTGACTCGGTTTCTTCTTTTCTCTTTTATTTTCCTGCAGTATAAAGTCCTTGATAGAAGAACTGGTTATTAGTTTGCATTTGTGAGGAGTGTCATGCAATGGGGGAGATGGCAGGACCAAAGCAAAAGCACTGAGGAAAGCTTGCCAATAGTGTGATATAAACAATCAGCTGGATGTGTTGCTGAAGACAGGGAGGTTTAATTGCATGACTTGTCTGTCCCCCTTGCTCACCAGCTAAACCTAAACCTGAGCTTCTGGATAGTCCAGATCTGGGCTTGCCCCAAAAACTGCTCCAAACCTCATGGCAGCCTTGCCATGCCCCTGCCATCCCTGCAGTTGGACCCTAGGGACCTGCAGGGACAGCACAGCATCACAAATCCTCATGCTCAGAGGCTTTCCTCCATCCTACAGGCTGCTGGCAAGCATTTGCTTGCTGAGGAAGATCCAACAAAGGAATGCTGGTGAAGGGTAAGGGTGTTTTTGTGCAATTTTCTCACCCACACTCACCTGAGCAGTCCTGCTGAAGCTGAGGGAGATGTCTGGGTACAGAACCACCTGCCTCAGCACCCAAATGGTTCAAGGAATTTTGCACACATGGGTGCTTGCTGGTGAATCTCCCTGGAGCCATTTGTTTTGCTCTCCCTATAGCTAAAACATGAGAAAAGACAGCACCTCTGCCTGCACAAGGGGGTGTCAACCCAACCACCCCCTCAGTAAATCCTCACCACCCCACAAATACTTGTAGCTCCTTCAATCCATCCTGCATGAACAGTGATGCTTGTTTTAAACTTCTCCCATTTCTCAATCTTCTTTTTTTTTTTTTTTTTCCAGGCTATTTGAGCCACAAAACTGGCCAACAGACACAGCTGGGAAACACACTGCAGCACAAAGAAAAAATAATAAAGGCTGGGAGAAGTTCTTTTCCCCTCTACAGAACTGTAATTGGGTCTTCTCTTTTTTTTTTTTTCAAGCTCAGTTGGGGTATGAACTCCTTAATCTTAGTTTGACTTATGGGAAAGGGAGGGCATTAGCATATTTATAAAAATTTACCTTGTTCTGAAACTGTAGACATGCTTCACCTTATAATTTCATGATTAGTGTCATTTCATCATAGGGGAAAAGCCACTTTTTCTATCCAGCGGCACAAAACGAATACAAATCAAACACATGCTTTCTGGAATTATTCACACAATGTTTTCAAAAATCGACATAGTTCAATAGTTGAGCAATAAATTTTCTTACTAATGAGACACTAAAAAATGTTTTTGATGTTACGCCCAGGGAGAACTAGTTATTGCAGATTTATAGGCAATCTGTGCAAAGACTGTCCTTTGCTTCCAATGAGTTTCTAATTTTGATTTGATGATATCCAGCTGCGGAGATTTGGCCATGATATTATATAACTTGTGATATCACAGCTACACAGTATTTTCTTCCCCCTGGATAGCTGGCCTTTTCATACATGACCTGGACTGCAGCATCCCATGGTTTCCTTGTGCAGACAGCCACGGCATGTGGTGTTTATGGATCCCTTTAAGGAGTGTGTGCAGTTACAGAATGTGCATCTCGTAACTCTCTGAAATACAGGAGGCAAATTTAAATTTTGCTGGAAATGCGGCTTTTCCTTTCAGCTCCTCCTGCTCTCTCCATGGCTGGGAGCTCAGAGCAGGTCGGGTGTGGGCAGTCATGCACCAGAAGGCCTTGCAGACAGTGTTTTGTGGTTCCTTTTGTTCCAAGAATTTCTTCTAGCATTTGGCTGGAGCCAAGCCAGACAGGCTTGTCCAACCCAGGAGAAGCCACCACCCCAAGGACTGAAGTCACCAGAACCCACCCGCCCCCACACCAGGATGGTTTGGAACAGTCAGTGAAGGGCAGTCAGTGACCTTGTGACACCATTTGACCAACAAGAAGCCTGAGAGGGAGGGTTTCCCCATCCAGGCCCAGAATATTTTCAAAGCAGAGTGTTCAGTGAAGGTGACCACCTATTCATTTCCTGGAAGTAGCCAACATCAGGGCTTTATTCCCCAGACCCTGCTGAACTCAGACCTTCCCTGGGGACATTTTTAATCCAAAACAAACCAAGCTGTGCCTGTATTGACACTGCTGGCAAGCCCTTTCCCTAGGAAATGAGGGAATGTGGTGTCTCTCCAGGGGTAATAACAAGGCTCCTTGCCTGCATACAAGAACGATGAGTGCTTCAGAAGTGCTGGTGATCAAGGCCGCTTGGAAAAAGTGGTCTCTGAGACGAAGCAGCCACCAGCCAGTTCACTCTGCCACTCACCCTCCTTCCCCCAACGTGGCTGCCATGTGAGGAGGCCATGGAGAGCCCGGGCCAGTGTTCCTGGCAGGAGGATCCTGCTCCAGCTGTGCCCAAGCACCTGGGGGTTGCCCAACAGACACCCAGCACGGCACAGCAATGCAACCCACAGGTAGCCCAGCACATCAGGAGAGCTATTATGGGGTTTTTCACTCTTTTTTAGGAAGTCTGCCACTTGAGCATGCTGCCAGTAACTCCCAGGCTCTGCTCCCCGAGGAGGACAATAAGACAGTGGTGGGTTATGCGGAATGGCTGCAAACACAAAGGCTACATTTTTCCTAAACAAACTTTTCCAGATTGAAAAGCATGATGAGGAGACTGTGGCCACCCTAAATAGTATCAAATTAACTGATAACTCACAAACATTTCAGTCAGTTATTCTTCTGAAGAGCTGAAGGAAGCACACCCATGGCAGGGACAGCAAATGCCTTTGGCAGATGCTCCCCTGGGAATGAGGCAGAGCCATCCCCTCATCTCTCACATGCCATGCATATGCATAATTCCATATAAATCATGGGCCTGAGCAACCTAGAAGCACTAAACAAAGTTAAAAGTTCACAGAAACATAATCAGAATGACGTCTTATTCCCAGCTCTCAGTAAGCATGTTCTGCGTTGAAGAGCTGCCATTCTTTTTTCCTTCCTAAACCCAGGGTTTTGGTCCCCTCCTCCTCACATGCACCTTCTCGACACATTTTCATCTCCAAATTCACTTCTGATGCAAATTATTTCAATGGCACTTCAGAAACATACACAGAAAATGCAGCCAGATGTCTTCCTTGAATTTCAGGAAGGCAGAGAAGTGTCAGAATTAAATCTGGATGCCTATGATGTTGCCAAAAATAGTTTCTGCACTCACCCCGTGACTGTGAAGATGGATCCCAAGGCCAAACACAGAAATTAGCTTCCATATCAACATTTTACTGTCACTTTCATCGCCACGCCAATAGATTAGTTAAAATAACATTGTTTACTGGCATGGAGTGTTATTGCAAACAGATGTCATCATTAGGCTAAAGATGAGTCCTACTATTTCATCCAGGAATTTATTCATGGAAATTTTGATTTTTCTCAGTGAAATAAGAAACAGTTTTCAGTCCTTGAATCTTTCATCCCTAAAAACCACTTTAGGGT
Organism: Haemorhous mexicanus; assembly: GCF_027477595.1. NCBI lineage: Eukaryota > Metazoa > Chordata > Aves > Passeriformes > Fringillidae > Haemorhous > Haemorhous mexicanus. The sequence goes on from NC_082347.1 coordinate 36,847,868, forward strand.
TGTTGGGGTTTTTGTGTTGTTTCTCTCTCCCATGAAGAAGGAATCAGTATTTTACTTGACATGGCATAATTCTGGTGGTTATTTTCAGTTAAAAGTTTTCCCCAGTGAAAGGCAAATGTTAGTGAGAAAAATACCTATGATCAGCTGTAATTTCTTGTGTATCTTTCATGATTGTGTCTAATTGTATTCTGCTTCCTTCAACTCTTCTTAATCTGGAGATGAATAATTCTAGTAACAAATATATTTGTTTTTCCATAGTCATTGAGTCACCTTCTCTGTGTTATTCAGATAAAGCTGGGCATTTACTTGTAATGTTTAGGGGTTTTTGCCTTGCATTTTTGTGAAGGATAAAGGATCCACATTTGACTTCATTCATTAGAAAGGAACATGAAACAGTGCAATATAATGAGATCAGCCACCAGAACACAGCTCGGGAGGGGTAAAACAAGAGTGGACCAGGCAGAAAGCTGAAATCTCAGTCCTGCTGGAATGAGAGGCAGCGCTCTTGTTAACTTCAGCAAGGATTCTAGGATTTCATCCTGAGAATTTAATAGTACTGCTGTTCTAAGTTCATGCAGAACTGCCTGCTCACTGGCATAAAATAAGGTTTCAGTCCTACACAAACAAAAGCCTAAACATTTAAGTAAAAGAATTTTTTAGCTCCTGCACTTTATTTATTTAATCTTCTTACAACATATTAAATATTAAAAACTGCATTGTAATAGATTCTATGTATCTCTGAGAAATAACCACAAAAATCACCCAACACACAAAAAATGCAATAGTGGCCAATTTGTATTCTTACTCAATCTGCTCCAGAGGGGAGAGCAACAAATCAGATCATGTTTGGCACCTAGTTTAGTGTAATATGTTGACTCATTGCTGCTCTCTGGATCTGTATATTCCTTACACCATGACTAACAGGTTGTCCATAACTTCTGCATGAAACTTGCAGTGTCCCCATTGCATGAGCCCTAGTGCCAAAATAGAAATTCCCAACACTCCAGCACAGCCCTGGCCTCTCTGCTCCTGCTCACATAAATGGAAAAGCTCCTTTAGACCTTGGTAATGGAGGGTCAGTCACTAAAATCAAAATCCTTTGGAGAAAAAAAAATCCTACTATAATCTATTTTTAAAAGCCAAAATCTTCTTGAGTTCTCTTATAGTATGTGAGAATGGACACTGGCAAGAAAAGGCATATTTGTGATGTAATATAGATGTTTAACTTGGGAAAAAATGGAAGAGCTTATATTAACAGCCCTGGAGTGCACACAAAGTCAGCTTGACTTCTGGAAAAAAATCCCAACAAATCTCTGGGCACTCACAAGGAGCCTGGAGCAGGTGCAGATGATGCAGGACCAGCTAGGCAGCAAGGAGGTACAAATGCCCACCCTGGAAAACACTGAGCTAAACCAGCCTGACTGCAAAGGTGCATAAAGAAGGACAGAATGGCTGGAGTTTGAAACTACCTCTGGAAATCACCTGGTCCAACCCCCCTGCTAAAGCAGGTTCAGCTACCGCAGGTGACACAGGATTGCCCTCAGGTGGCTGGTGAATATCTGCAGGGAAGGAGACTCCACAGCCTCTCTGGGCAGACTGTTCTGGTGCTCAATCACCCTCACTGTAAAGGAGTTTTTCCTCATATTCAGATGAAAATTCCTGTTTCAGTTTGTGCCCACGTGGTCCTGCCTTTTCTGGGATAAACAGCTTCAGCTCCCTCAGCTGAAGAGATGCTCCAGTTCCCACGTTCTCCTCTGGACTCTGCTCAGTTGTTCTTTGTCTGCTCACTGCCACTAATCCTCTCCTCCTTTTTCCAGCGCAGGGTGTCGTCACAGCACTGCAGCTTTCTGGGATAGCCAGAACAGGCTGTGGAACAGCATTTGCCTTCTATCCTCACTCACAGCCCTGTGCTGAGTTGCTTAAATGCGTAAAAATCTTGATGCTGCATCTCCTGTGAGTGCCCACAGGGACCACCGCTGTGTCTCATTACGCTGAGCTGGGAAAAGAGCAGGAGTTAGTTACTGACGGCAGAGCAGCCCCCAGAAACTCTAGCTGGAATTTCTATCTTCTTCTGCATTTGCCTTTACTGCAATTATGTTTCAGAATAATTTCTGTGTCAATCTACCACTTCCAAATATAAATGTCACTCCTCTTGCCCGGATTCAAAACAAACTGTCAGTGTGAAATAGCTTCTAACACGTTAATAATGAAATACCGTTTTACCCCCACTGAGAATAAAATGCTAGGACTAATCATACCATTCTAAAGGGCTTATAAATCAATAAACCAAGAGGCAGTGAATGAACAAAATGCTGATTGAAATCATAAGCACATCAAGTATCTGCAGATAATCAGTGTCACATGTTTAAAATAAAAATAATTTTTAAAAAATAAATCGTTTTCCCTAAACATGTGGATGCACACAGTGCCTTGCTAGATTTTATTCTCACAGCGTGGTTTTGTTCCTCACCAAGGTGGATGAAAGCACAACTGACTGTTAGAAAATGAGGGCAGCAGATCCCTTTGTGGTGTGACATTCACAACCCAAGTGGTACAACCTCATAATAAACTGTTGCAGTAGCTGAGACTTTTCCTGTGTCTCTTTCCCCCCTTTGCTGCTGGGATGCCAGCTGGCAGCCCTTGGCTGGCAGCAGTTCTGACGCAGTTCCTGAGGTCAGGGCTGTGTCAGAGGGCCAACATCACAGCTAGCAGCTAACCCATGTGCCTGACTGGGGTCACAGGGTGGGAACTGCTGGAGTCCTGTCACACCTCAGACCCCACTGCCCTCTAACCCAGCCCACACTGCAGCCTGGGCAGCTCAGGGCTCTCCCTTTCCCTCCCACCTGCAAAATGTCCAACAGAGTTTCCCATGCCTTTCTCCCCCTGAAGAACCTGGTTTGTGGCCTTTGGCCCCATGGATATTTTGGGCAGCAGCTCCACTGGGATGGTCACCTCTGGTATCTCATATAACACACTCCTTCAAAGTTGGCTGTTTTGGTGTCCTTAGCTGAAACAACACACATCACACCTGAAAATCCTCCTGGGTGAGTCACTCTTCCCCATTCCACTGGGGCTGAGGAAGATTTGTAAGTTTGGTGGTGGAGAAAGCTTTTCTCAAATTCATGGTGTTCTCTTTAGAGATTCACATGACTACAGTTAAAGAATTCCTTCCCCATTTGGGGGTGTCTATGAAGCTCTGATATAAAAAATGCTGTCAACCTTCCGTTTCTAAGGATTCCCAAAAGGTTGGCACCATGGAGGCGTCCAAGCACCTTAGCTTGGGCCCAGGGGACCTGGCAACACAATCCAGTGTTTGCAGGTGTAGCACCTCCTGTGAAAGACCCTCCTGAAGAAAGGAGCAGCCTCCTGTGAAAGACCCTCCTGAAGAAAGGAGCAGCCCTTTGTCGACTGACACTTGATCACCAAACCCACAGCTGCTCTCCCTGCATTTGTCACCCAAACCCCATCCCTTTTGTCCCTGGAAAGGAGCCTGTGAGAAACCTCTGGTACTTTAGAAGTGGCACATTGCCATTTTTAGCAAACAAACCTTGTTTCAGAAGTAAAGGCTGGCACTGGATGTACAGAGAAATGTTAGATGCAAAACACCAACAGAGCAGCTCCTCAATTTTATGGAAACTGGTGACAGCAATTTCCTGTGTGAGAGTAAGAATGGTTCTTATTTACAGTCAACTCCAAATTATTTCCTCATATACTTTATTGAATCTTTCTTAAAGATAGATTCTCTAACCCTCATTGAATGTATTTCAAGAAAAAAAGTTTACATAATGCATCAAGAACCCTCTATAAATTCTTCCTCTGAATTCTGATGCAACTTATTGAATAAAATGCAATAGAAATGAAGCTGCTGAGAAATCGTGACAGAGTTTTTAATTATAAATCTCAGAGTAAATGAGCATGAGGTTCTCTTGCTAAAGAATTGTAAATTAAGTTAACGGATATTGAGATTAAGTCTTTTTTTAAAATTTATTTTGCAGTACTTGATGTTAATAGAAATTTACGATGTGTATTAGTCCAAGTACCTTTAAAGACTTTTAGAGTCATTATTCAATGATGGATGCATGTTTCAAAAAATTTGCATTTCTGAATAGGTAAATGGATTAATTGAGAGAGGATCATGAAAAGCTTTGCAAATGTGTGTTGATGAACCTGTTAATAAAACACAAAATGCTTTATTCACACAAGATAGGTAGGCTCACCCTTTGTTAATATTCAGCAAAGCTAAAATATGCCTGTGAAGTGGCACTGAGGCATCATGATCTTCAAGTGATATGGGGTAGGAACTTCTTTTGACAAAACCTTCCGGGGAAAAAGACCACATCAGTGTTTAAAGTGTTTATCTTGTGTCACACATGTTATTCTAGTTGTGTCTCTGAAATGCTGCTGCCATTTGAAGCATTTCTCCCCAAGTGAGAGTAGCCCTTCACAAGTGAGGTATCTCTTAACAAGTGCTTTAAAAGCACAGTAGAAGATGCTCAGCATGGGCCTCTTTTTGTCCTTTGCAAGATGACTGATATTTCTTCATCTCTTACTTCCTCTAAGAAACATTCAATGAACCTATTTTTTCCTACAAGTCTCAGTGAATGTTTTGTAGCAACGTGTCCTTGTTGGATCCAGTGAGCAGGGCAGCAGGGCTGTGTTGCACAGAATGCATCCTGCAGCATCATGGAATTCAGGCACCAATCTTCCAAAAAGTATTCAGAAGCTCAGCCCCAGCTGGAATTCAGTGCCTAGGAGGTGGATATTTCAATAAAGCCAAGATTGAGACATAGATTTTAGATTTTTAGGTTTTTTTGCTTTGTTATACCAAAGCTCTGGAAGCCCAGCTCTGCAGCATTCTACAGCTCATCACTGTAGGTCTGTCCTTACTCATCACCACTGCTTTCTGTCACTGGAGGCTCTAATTCTTTAGAGATCTCAACTGGAAATTTTGTGTGACTGTGTTAGCATGCACAGAGGCAACTGAGGTCTCAGAGAACATCACAGGGCACCAGGACAGTGTATGAACTCATTACCAACAGAGCACTAAGATGAAAATATATTTATACCCTGGGAAACAGAAAAAAGTTGCCATTACCTTGCACATAACCTTGCAAAGTTTCTCCTACGTGCCCTTCTTCACAGTCCACCCAAGTTGTCACATTCCTGTCTCCAAGAGCCTGGGGACTGCCAGCAAAATCCTTACTGGAAGATACTTTGCAGGGTCATCAGTCACATCTAAAGCACTCAAATGTTAGGAAATATCAGGATTTAAGCTGCTGAGAGAACCTTTCTTGTGTTTGTGCTAGGGTAAAGCATTACTCCAGTGAGTAAAGCCAGAGATCCTTAACTCCCTGCAGCAGTATGAGTGAATTGGGTCACTAATTCAAATGTTTCAAACATATCTACTGTCCCTTCAATAAATATTTAACACCTGCTTAATCACTGGTCCCTTCTGAAGTCATTTCGCAAATTTTTGACCCATACGTCAAAGAAGGAGAAAAATCATTAAGTAACCTGGCTGGCAATAGCATTTTTTCGTAGAATGGAGCATTCCCTCTGTCCCCGGAGCATTTGTAGGAATGAAAGGTAAATAAAGCCTGGCTTTACTGCAGTTTCTGCATTCTGTAGCTTCCACTGACACCTGCTGGAGGCAGGCGCTATCAGTTTGAGTTCTGTCTCCAGACAGAATTCTTGTGTCACTCACGTTATTCCCATCCCAGCCGAGAGGGCTGGGCGCTGCCATCGGGCACAAGAGGGACACGGAGGGGCTGGAGTGAGTCCAGAGGAGATCACAGAGACTTTCAGAGGGCTGGAACCTCTGCAGTGGGGACAGGCTGGGAGAGCAGGGGGTGTTCAGCCTGGAGAACACTCCAGGGATACCTGGGAGCTCCTTCCAGTACCTGAACAGGTAGAGAGAGCTGGAGAGGGATTTTGTACAAGGGCCTGCTGTGATGGGAGAAGGGGGAATAGCTTTGAACTGACAGAGAGTGGGTTTAGAGCAGACATTGCTAAGAATTTCTTCCCTGTGACACATGTGAGGCCCTGGCACAGGTTGCCAAGGGAAATGTGGGTGCCCCATCCCTGGAAATGTCCAAGGCCAGGTTGGACAGGGCAGGGGATTGAAAGGAGATGACCATCTAACTCTTTTCATGTTAGAAATTTCAGCAGGTTTCTGCTCAACATCTGAAGCAATATTGGGAAAGACAGTTAAAAAAAACCTAAAAAACCACACAAAGAAACCACTAAAATATAGGCACAGTCCTAGAACTTCGAAAACTAGAAAATGTATGATAATTTTTACAGCAGGTTGTTCATGTTTGTGTAAAGTGTTCTTGCTCTGCCAAGCCGGGGAACAGAGCCAGTCTGACAGACCTGAACCTTTCCTTCACTCCCAGATTAACATCACTGTTTGTGCTTTTGCAAACACCAAGACTTGTGTGCAACTGAAAATGCCTTTCCAGGGTTGTTTCACAGCATCTAGCTCAAAGCAGTAGATTTTCCCTGAAGTCTCAAGAAAAAAACATTAGAGGTCTATATAAAAATTATTACATTTAGAGTGCTGCCCAACAGGGGCCACCTAAGGTGAGGATGGTTTTTTGTTTGTTTGGTTGAGATTTTTTTCCTGGTAGGAATGGAAGGGCGGATGAATTTTTGGCTTAGCATCTTTTCAAGTTCATGTAAAGCTTTTATTACCTGGTGGCTCAAGTCGCCCTGGTGGCATCCAGGAGGTGGCAGTGGAGGAGCATCCATCACTCCACAAGCACGGGGCTCGGGGCTCACGGTGGGGGAGTCAGGGTTGGGGCAGTTTAGGCACATTTGCCAGGTCCTGAATGATGGAACAAACCGTGCCTGCCTCAGGGAAAAGTAGGACCAGAGAGAGAAATGCAGCCCAGGGGTTTTGATGTGTCCCCTACTGAGTGTGTCTTATTTTCTGCTAAAGACAGCAGGATCGCGTTGATGTTTTTTTCATAAATAAACACTAAAAATCCTCCTATTTCATATGTTTCTGGGATATTTTGGTTTGCTTTCTTTACACTAGTGCTCAAATGGAAGTTTCTTTCTAAAAAATCCCTTTAAAAGGAAGAAAAACAGAGGGAATCATTGTGAAAATCTTACAAAACCCTTGATTCAATTTCACTTTTTAAAAGTAGATGTAGAAAAGAAGGAAAAAAATTTCAGGGGTGAGCAGTATGAAGCAGGGCAGAGCTCTTAGTTAGACTCCAGCTCTTTTTTTGAGAGGCACAAGGGACACTGACTCCTTCTCTTCTCAGCACATCACAATTGAAAAACAAGTGCCAGAGAAGATTTTGAAATATGAGGAAAAAATCACAAGTTCTTCAATTTAAAAACAGAGAATTTGCCTACAGAATGCAGTGACTAAATGAATCTGCTGTCACAAATCTCCTGGGACAGCAGGAGCAAGCAGAGTCAAAATTTTAAAAAGTGAAGAAACAGAAAAGGATTTGACAAGTGATATCGGGAGTAGCAAGAAGCAATTCTCAATATACATTGAGAAACAAAGGGAAAGAGATCACACAGGTTATTGGTTCATCAGCAAATTAAAAGGAGGGGTCATCAACAAATAAAAAAAAAGCTAGGAAAGCCAAAGATCTCTGTGGGGTTTTTTTTTGTGTGTTTCTAAGGGGAAAGACCAAGTGCAAAGGCTTCAAGCAGCAGCAGAAGAGCAGGAGGAAATCCACATGGAAATGCACAGCAAGGCAGCAGCACACTTAGAGAACTGAAAAGTTTCACACTGCCTGAGCCTGATGCATTTCATCCCGAGATGCTGCAGAAGAATATGACAGAATTAATGTCAAAAGCACTTGGGGTTATCTCAGGGAAGTCATGGGGTGTAAATAAGCATCAGAAAACTGGAGAGGGGCAAATGTATTCAGTTTCTAAGAATGGTAGGAAAAGATTAATCAGGGATTTGTCTATCAGTCAGCTTACCTTCAAATGCTAGAAAATCCTGGAAAGCACAAAATCTTTGTGAGCAGTGCAAGAGATCAAGGCAATGAGGAAAGTCAAAATGGATTTTTCAGCTGCAAATCCTCTCACAGCAAACTCATCTCTTTTTATGAATGGGCCCCTGGCCTGGATGGAGAGGAAACAATAAACAGCATCTAAAGTCACAGAATGAGCTTTGATACCTTCTCATTCAAAAGGGAAAAAAGTGGGTTCTACATCAGACTCTGGCATGGCACAGGCCCAAAAGGCTGAATAAACATGCTGGACTGATGAAAATGCAGCAATTTCCCTGCAATCCAGGATACTCTTTTCTGAACAAAAGCCATGACATGTGCCTTTAATGGAGTGACATTCATGCAGCACAACACTCAAACACCCCTTTGAGCCAGAGCATGATGATCCATTGCCTAATGTCCAGTCCTCTCAGAGAGCAATTAAAGCAAATGTTCTGTGAGAGCCAGCCCTGCTGGAAGGGGCTGTGATAAAGGAGGGATCTGCCTCCAGTAATGGCACTGACTCACTTCCCAAAAGCTGAAATCACTAAGTGACCATCAGTAATGAAGGGCCTGACACATTCTAAAATTCCTTTTGCTAGAACTTTGCAGGATTGAACTTCCCTCTGAGCTGCACATGAAGCCAGGGCAACATTGATTCAGCACTTTCACAAACCTTTTAGCATGGGCACAAAAAACCCAGAACTTTCTGCCATAGCTTGTGAGAGGCAACCTTTGCTAGCTAACACTGATGAATTTTAACAGCATTGCTCTTATCTAGTTACATAGGAACACAGGCTTAGCAAAAACATCAACCATCCCAAATAATGTAACCTGTTATTTACTACAGAAATGGTAAACAAATGCTAGGGCACAAATCACAGCCTATGTTAATGCAATTCCTGTCTGTGCTGGCAGAGCAAGGTTATATTTCTGAAAATATATTAGAAATAAATCACCAAAAAAATCCAAAGGAAATGTAGTAAATATGAATCCATCAAGTGTGAAGGGACAAAAAAGACTGCCCTGAAGTCTCTGTGTGTCCTGCTCATAAAAAGCAATGAGTTGGTAGTGTTACCTTCTTCCTCCTTTGCTGAAAATATTACATTAATTGGTTTTGCTTGGAGATGTACAAGGGAATTTGCACTAAAAGAGTCAGGAGAGCAGTAAGAAAACAGCTTTGGAGAACAGTGGGCAGGCTGGATGTGCTGCTGGGAAACACCAGAGCACCACTGGTGGGAACCAGTGTGGTGCTCCTGCTTCCCCATGGTGAGGCTTGAGGGGTGGAGCAGGCTGCTCCTGGACAAGCACAAAACACATTGTGAATAAACAAGTCCTGTTGTGTTCATGGATGCAGGCCATTGGTAGGGGGAGTTTTGACTGGGTTTTTTTGTTGTTGTTGTTGTTTGTTTGCTTGTTTGTTTGTTTTTATTTTAATGATCCTTCAGTTTTGGGGGTTTCACATTGTCTTCCTGGTAGGGTAAATATGTAGGATAAAAGTGAGCTTTATGGGTTTGTGCTGTCCTGATTTGCACAGCTCTGTTTTGTGTCTATGCTAGCAGGCAGGGCTCTGCTGGACAAGCATGGATTTCCTTGGGGAGGAGTGCTCCTAGGTGTGCAGGAAGAGGGAGTGGAGAAAAATATAAAAACTTATGATCTCTTAGAAGCTCAGCAGATGAAATATTTTAAAGCAATGGCAGTAAAATTTCTGAGTGCTGGCAGGGATTTGCATGGTGTGTGCAATGGGCTCCTTGAAGATGTGTGATTGCACCCAGAGGGTGAGGCAGACTTCAGTGGTCTGATAGCTGGCAGGGAGGGAATTGCAGCATGGCTGGAAAGTCACACAGCAGCATTAAAGTTCACATTCTCTGTCCCAAGCTGTTCAGGACCAGGAGGGTTTGGTGGTGAGGCAGTGAGGGGTTTAGAATTAGGAGCTGTCCTGAATTGTCCTTCCTGGCCTGATGTGGCCTCCTTCTGCAGGTGTGGACCATGCTGGGGAGGGACTCTGAGCTGTCCTGGTGGCTGCAGACCCAGAACTGCTCTGTGCTGCCTGGCTGCAGCCCAAGCAGCCTTGCTGTAAGCTGGCACCAAGCCACAGTGCAGTCACAAGTGTCCCAGCAAACACCTCTGTGTGCTCCCTGTGCCCTCTCTCTGGTTCATTCTCTTCTTCAGATTTTGGGTTTTACTTAACATAAATCCTGGAGGATTTTACTTCTAGCTGTCCTTTTGACAGTAATGGACCATTAACTCACTGGAGATAAAACTGAGAGCATAAATCCCTCTCCTTTAGGGAATTAGAGAGCAGCTGAGGATGCAGGCTGTAAAAGGCAAGAGTTCACTGTAATCTGGGACAAGACCTGATTAACTGTCCCTGCCAGGCATCCCCACCTGTGCCAGGTGAGGAACAAGACAGCAGAAGCTGAGGTTTGTGCTGCAGGACTGTTGGCATCTGCCAAGGACAAGCCTTCAGTCCTGGTGGTTGAGCTTGCTTGCCAGGGTCTTCCCTGTGAGACAGTGAGGGCAGTCTGGGCTGCTGAGGAGTTATCTGCAGAGATTGATGCTGTGTCTGATTGGAAGTTGGGGTTTTTTATCTTTCTTGAGATAGGGTGAGATGAGAAGAGCCAGAGCTTTGCTCATGTCAGAGGTGTGGGAGGAGAAAGCACAAGGAGTCTCTGCCCCAGGGGAGTGCCCAGACTGCTCCCAGCCAGGCAGTGGGATGATGAGATGAGATGAGATGATGAGGCAGCTCTGCAGGTTGGGGTGTACCAAGTCCAGTTCCCAGTCCTTTCCCTGGGGTCTCTAGTAATGTAGAAGGGCCCTGCTATGTGTCTGTGGGAGTGAGTTTGCTGATGACTCCCTTCATTAGACCTTGAGGTCAGCCCCTACTGATTAAAAAAGTTAATTACCTTCCTCTTGCAGGAATGACTCTATTTTCAAGGTCTCCCAAGCCATTAATCAAGCATCTTCTTTTGAAAGCAGTTTTAATTAAAAGTAAGTCATCATTAGGGCCAGGTGGCCAAGTCAGAGGGGGATGTCTTCAGAGACCTCACTGGGCTCTGTGTGGTGAAGGGAGTGGTTCAAGTTTATGCAGCCCCCATCCCCCAGCCTTCCCCCCACTCCTGGTGGGTTGTGAGTGTTCTTTTTTAAGTGTCAAGCTGAATATTTAAACACTGTTTAAAATCTATCATTTATAGGCAGATCTTCAGAAGAGATCAGTCATCTCTTCGTGCTGAGGGTGTCTCTGCAGCAGCCCCCACTGCTGTCTTTGGGGTCAGACTCAAAGGGTTGAGTGAAAGACTTAAAGTGTCAAAATTCGTGGTCAAAATTAGATATTTTGGTTTTAATTTAGTATATTTTCAAGTTAGTTTAATGTTTTTATTACTAAATCTCTCAAGTGCCCCTGGTCGTGTCCAGGAGGTGGCAGTGGAAGAGCATCCATCACTCCTCAAACACGGGGAGCTCAGCAAGGGCAGAATCAAGGACTGCTGTACAGCACAGCACAGCAAACAGCTGCAGTTTGGGGGTTTTAAAAGGTACCCCCATCTGTGATACCCCAAGTGCCAGAATCTGTGGCTCCATGGTTAATAGTCTGGAAATGTGTAAGGAAATTTGTTCACTTGAAAGCCAGGAGGAGAAAAGCTGAGTGTGTAATTGCAAAGAATTGGATTTCAAAGCAGTTTTAATCATTTTAATTACTCAAATGAGTAAAACATCTGCATTTCAAATCCAATGCAACTGACTAAAAAGCATACAGGATTCTCAGAGTGAAGCAAACTAAACAGAATAGTGCCAACATCATGGTTTAAGTTTATTTTTGTTAATGGTTAGCATTGATATTTGTTAATGTTAATGTAGCCCCCTTTTTAACTGGGATAACTGCTTCCGTGGAAATGCACAAGGAGATATTGGAGAACTGGAAAGTTTCACACTGCCTGAGCCTGATGCATTTCATCCCAAAATACTGCAGAAAAATATGACAGGATTAACGTCAGAACCACTTGGGGTTATTTTAGGGAAGTCATGGGGTGTAAATAAGCATCAGAAGACTGGAGAGGAGCAAATATATTCAGTTTCTAAGAATGGAAGGAAAAGATTAATCAAGGGTCTGTCTATCAGTCACCTTACCTTCAACTGTCAAAAAAATCTTGGAAAGCACAAAATCTTTGTGAGCAATGAAAGAAAACAAGGCAACGAGTCAAAAGGATTTTTCAACTGCAAATCCTCTCAGAACAAGCTCAGTTCTCCTTATGAATGGGCCCTGGGCCTGGACAGAGGGAAAACAATAGACACCATCTAAAGTCACAGAATGAGCTTTGCTACCTTCTCATTCACAAGGGAGAAAAGTGATTAGTACAGATTTGTCACCTTGCTCAGGCAGATCCCAGGTTTGCAAGCAGGGGCCACATGACATGGTCTGAAGCTTATGTGGTCCTCACCTGCTTGTTTCAGATGGCCAGGGCAAGAGGAAATAGGTGAGGTAATATCAATAGGAGCAAGAGACCCACTTGGAACAAAAAAAGGCACAATAAATCCATGGGAATGAAATCTGAAACTTTTTTAGAAAGAACACAACTGTGGACAGCATTTTAGGACTCTGAAAGAAATGGGAGGTCTAGAATAAAGGGAATATCAAATTCTTTATGCACCCACAAATTTTTTTTATCAATTTTCATTAATTCCTTTTCTATATTTATTTTCCAAAGAGATTAGGAAAGACTTTTTAAACTCTGTTGCAATAGGCTGCTTTATTAGTATCAGATACTTATTTTAATCACTGTCTTGTATGTGTGGGCTCTGCCTGGCTTCATGTAATTGCATCTCCTGATGACACAGCCTTGGGAGCTTGTTGTTTAATGAGCTGAACCCTCTCTAAAGCACTCCCATCCACCCCTGCCTGCAGCAACACTGCCAGTTTTTGGCAGGGGTGTCCTGTGTGTGTTTAAAGGCTCTGCCTGCTGGGCTGGGGAAAACAGATGGTGGTGGAAGGGCACCATGTTCATCAGAGGTTGAGTTCTGCTGGGAAATGGGATGTAAGCATTTCTGGGGGTAGGGAAAACAGGTTTTGTTTCTCTGATGAGGAAAGAATTAGTGAGAAAACAGCTGACTAGCAGGTTCCAGGGAAACAAGGAATAATTTACAAGAATACTTCGGTAAATAAAGACCCAGCCACTTCATCAAATGTTTTAATGCTGGATGCTGAAGGGAAACTGATATTAATTTCTTGTGAAGAGGTGGTGCTTGATAAACCTATAGCTCCAATTCAGAGTTTAGTTTTGGCTGTATATTAGGATGATAATTACATGTACTTGTGCTCAGCCTCATGGTTTGTGCCACATGGACTCCAATCTCCCTGAGCTGTTAGGAGGAGATATCTCAGATCTGGGATTCTTCCTCCTCCTAGAAACTGTACAAAATGTGTGGAGGGAGGAACTGCTGCATCCTGAGGGCTTCTGATCTAGAGGGGGAAGAAAACAAGCATTTTCTAATTCCCAAAGGGGAACTTGGGAATATTGTATAACAGGAAACACGTTGGAACTTCCCTTGTATTCTATTTCCCCTCTGCTAAGGCAGCTTAGAGTAATCTGTAAGGTTTGCCATTTTTGCAACTATTTTTAAATAGGTGAACTGTGAAGCTCAGTGTAGCTTCACATTACCTTTTATCCACCTCATTGAATTTCAACAGTTGAATGTAAATAGCTTCAGATTTAGAAAGCTGTACTGACAATCTTCATTTAGTTTTCATTCACAACTGTTAAAAATTTTAACACCATTCTTGTGTCAATTCAGCCCTCTCCAAACCCACCTTCCATCCCTGTTTTTAAATACTTCATGTGAGAACTGGAAGAGAAAGTGCTTGCCTAATTATCCCTATTTTCAACACTGTAAATTAAGCTGTTCATGTGAATAGTTTCTTCATTTGGCAATAAGAAAAGAGTGTTAAGAACCATGAAATAACGCAAGTTTTGTCAGACACTGTACACAAGATTTTTTGGAAGTAAAAACTGTTTGGAACAGTGCTTTCCACAATGCCTCTAAAGCAAAGAAACCCATATTTTTGTCACTACAGAAAAACACAGGTCTTCAAAATCTTCCCTTGACTTTGTCTGTGTTGTTGTCAGAACTTTGACAGGTGATGATTTGCATTTCCTCTGTCCTCAGCCTGTGACAATTTTCCAAGAGAAGGTAGTATCAAAGCAATCTAGAATTAGCTGTGACAAGTGACAATTGCATGGGTGGCACAAAAGGCTTTTATAAATAGACATTATTTTATGCAACAGACATTAATACATGTTTTAATGAAGAAGTGATTCACAATGATAATATTATTGACTTGTTAAGATTAAACAGGTCTGCCATATGCTCTCAAGTGCTTCAGATGGTTTCAAATTTATTTTTATCTTTTTTAATTTATGCATATTAACAACAGATGTTGCATTTTAAAATGATCCAATAATCAAGGGGAAATCATTCCAAAGCTGAGTGATAATTTTGTTGTGTAATTATTTGAAATACTTTGTATGTATTATATATTGGTTATTTAGCTCATAGCTAGCTCTTGCATATAATATTTTTTGTCATCTTACTTCTTCCAGAGTTTTTCCAGTTGCTGAGGAGCGGGTTGGTTGAACACTTGCCTTGGACCTCCATCCCTTAACTTTAAACTATTTTTATTTTAAAAACCCTGTCACAAGTGCATCTGCCCTCAACTCCTCTGTACAGAAATGGGATGTGGGCCTCACCCTAATGTTCCTGCTTTTGCCTGGCTTGCTCCTGTTGCACTGAAGGGTTGAGGGGAGGGAAGAAGGACACCACAAAGCAAACACACTGAGCTCATACGCCACAGGTGAGGAACCCTGCTCTCAGAAGGATTGAGTGGCTCCTACATTGGTACAGGAGCAGCCTCTGGGTGATTACAGATTCACCCTTTGGTTGGATTTTGACAGCTTGAAGATCAGAAATTTGGTTTTTTGCTTTCTTTCTTGCCCTGCCTCCAGGAGCCCAAGATGGGGTTGGTTCCCAGCACAATCTGTTGCTTCTCCTTCCCACTCTCAAGCACAGCAGGTCACAAACTCAGCTGTGGGTGGTGGCAGCCTGGGACAGTGCACCATGGCTCCCATGTCGTTTGCTCTCTCATTTTCACCTGTCTTGTGGGTGTGATGGAGTAAACAAACAGTAAACAAACACATCTCCCTGAGGCTGGGAAGCTCTAGAAAGAGAGACAACACCTCGAGCTGATCAGCCTCCCCAGAGCACAGCTGCCCCAGGCTGAGCAGTCACCTTTGTGGTGATGCTGCTGGGGAGAAGCTGAGCTGCACTGAGTGATGCCCAGCACACACCCAGCACCAGCTTCTCACAAAGCACAGCATTAAAACCACTCCTGCTGCTGGGAGCCACCAGCTGCCTTTCCAGCATGTTTTCTGGAGACCCAGAACTGTGCTCAGCAGGAGAAGCAGAGCCCATCTCCAAGCTGAAAGCTGCAAGCTTCTCTTTGCAGTCCTCCTGCTGCTGCTTGGCTCCAGCGCCTCATGGAAATGTAGGAATTGTAGGAAATGCAGGAATTGTAGGAAATGTAGGAATTGTAGGAAATGTAGGTGTAGAGATTTTTGGCATCATCTCCTTCTGGATATCCCCTGCAGAAATTAAAAAAAAAACAACAACAACAAAAAACAACAAAACAAACAAGCAAACAAACAAAACCCAAACAAAAACAAAGAAAAAAAAACACAGGGAAATTACAATGTGATAATTAACATAAACAAGATACAAAGGATGGAGAGCCCAGTCAGTTTCAAATAGGTAGCAGTGATCCCAAATTGATTTCCAATGGGCTGGAGACATTGGAATAGGGGAGCTCTTGACTGTGTGCTTTATCATTTTATAGATTACTAACATCATTGACTTAATTTGACAGAGCAAGCTGTAGAAAGGGAGTCAATCCCATCTGCTTCTCGGTGAAGAGAGTAAATTTATAGATCCTAAAGGGACATTACTCCCAATGGGATACATTTGAGCCTCATGCCCTTTACCCCTCACTTTTTGGCCTGTAGGGAGGCAGCCTGATTATCAAGTAGTTAGTCCTGAATCATTTAGGTGGGAAAACACCTCTAAGATCATCAAGTCCAGCTGTTAACCCAGCATTGCCAAGCCCATCACTAAACCATGTCCCCAGGTGCCACATCTTTTGAATCCCTCCAAGGATGGTGAGTCCCCCACTGCCCTGGGCAGCCTGTTCCTATGCCTGAGCAGCCATATGGAGAAGAATTTTTTCCTAATATCCAATCCCTGTGTAATCCTGTGTGGGTTCCTAAAAGAGAGAGCACTTAGATGTTTTTTTCTTCCCCAGGGAGCAATGAGGAAATGCCAATATTCCTAATTTCAGGTGGCAACAACCTTGAGGGTCCTGCTTCCATTTAGTAGCTGATCAATGACTTCAAAAGTCTGGGGGAGAGTTAGGAGAGCAGAGAGCAGAGAAAGAAATATTAGAAAATTTTATTGAAATCAGCCTGGGGAAGCCTGCCCCATCTGGTTGTCACTGCACATTAATAGACTTCAAACCTGCTCTTGAGACAGGGATTGTGAAAATGATTTCCAAAGGAAAAGTCCCATTAGTATAGGATGAATACCTCAGATGCATCTGCAGCTCCTCTCTGGGACTTTCAGTGAAGCCTCTTGTTGCTGTGGGGTGAAATCAGGTGCAAAGGATCAGTTAGTGATGGTTGTGACCCAAAATGAGGTCACTGATGGGGAGAGTATTTACTGAAGGTAAACATAAAAGCCTGAGCTCCAAGAGTCAGGCCAGGCCAGCTGGAAACCCACACAGCCAATGGTTCAGTTCAGAGCCTGTGTGTCTTGCAGAAAGAAGAGAGAAGAGGATAGTCTTCATTTTAAGAAGCTCTTTTCCCTTTAGAAAGCTCTCCCTCTCTCTATGCCTTCCATGAGGCAGAAATGTTTGCTTTGACCCTTGAGCAACCTTTTCTCCAGGGTAAGGAGGAGGAATGTGATTAGTTTTTCCTGAGAAAAGAAAAAGCTAGTGAGCAGTGAGATGGGAGAGCTGAAGGTAAAAGTTTGCACTACATTTCTTCAGGCAGAAATGGCCAAGATGGCAGTGGCTTTACCACCAGCATGTTGTTTTTGTCTTTACCTTCTCATCTGGTGGGGAGATTGATTGATTGATGCATTGTACAGTTCTCTCACATTTTTTTATCCCTTGATGCAGGCGTACCATTTTCAGCTTCAGTCACCTTAAACAACTAATTAACTCAGCATTGACACCTCAACAAGGAAAACTTGCTCAGTTAAAACTGTACAGAGCACCTTTTGTCCATGAAAAACCCCAGCAGCCCCCAATCCACCTGTAAAAGGCTCACCCTGCTCCTGTGAGTGATGCCCTTATGGCAGGAGTTGCTTTTGCCCCCCAGAAAAACTGACATTCCCCAAACCTGCTGCAAATATAACTCTGAGTTTTCTTCAGCCAAGAACAGGGAAAATTTATTTAAAGCAATGCTTTGCACAGACAAGTTGGTTTTTGGTGACTGTTCTGAGTAGATATCCCTGAGGTGGAGGAAAGACCAACTCTACCTGGCCCTAACTGAGGTTTTATTGTTTTCCTTTGGCTGCCTGATCTCAACTTTACTGAGCTTTGGTCACTTTCTAATCTAATTCCTGATCAGAGAGGGGCTTGCTTTTCTATGTGTTTCATGATTACATTGCCTTTTAATGCCAGCCCCCCTCTAGACCACAGGGAGTAGTTAATGTTTGATCAAGCACTAGTGTAGCTAAAAGGTTTATCAAGTTTTGAACCAAGCTACTCTACAAAATAAAAGCATGTCATGATTTCTTAAACTGTAATTAAAAAATATACCATTAAAAATGTCTCAGTGATGAGCCCTGGTCCTTCCAAGAACTGCAGCAGTTCCCTGGAGAGGGGTGGAGATTAGCAAACACGTTTCACATGACAGCTTTCAATATATTTATTTGAATAACTGGATTACAGAAGTGCATCAGCATGCCTTAAATCTTGTTACTGTTTATTACTCTGGATATCAGACGAAACAGTGATGAAATTGGGCAGAGATTCTTGGGGCTCAGTTGACAGAATTGAGGCTCAGTGAATGTGGCTGTGCATTGTTCTCTGCCCTATGGAGTCCCACAACCTGCACAACTCCTTTGAGCAGGGAAAGCCTGGAAAAATGGCATTACAGGACCACTG
The DNA here is from genome assembly GCF_027477595.1 of Haemorhous mexicanus. Classification (NCBI taxonomy): domain Eukaryota; kingdom Metazoa; phylum Chordata; class Aves; order Passeriformes; family Fringillidae; genus Haemorhous; species Haemorhous mexicanus. Next base: position 36,866,039 of record NC_082347.1, read on the forward strand.
AGGTGGACCAAGGGTGAGGTGGAGGACAGAGAAGGAGGTTCAGGAGCCCACAACTGGGGAATGCAGATCTTTTCAGGGTGTCTCTGAAAACCTGCAGGCTCTGAGCTTTCTGCTGCAAATTCCCATCCTGACAGAATCAGGGCATGTACAGGTTAAACCAGCACTTAGATGAGGGTGCCAGCTGTGCTGGGCATCTCCAGGAGCTGCCAGACCTTGGCACAGCTCTAAGAGCAGCTCCAGAGGCAGCCTGAAGTGAGCTTGCATTTGTCACTGTGGGAACAATCTGTGCACTGAGCAGCCCTTCATTTCTGTCTCAAGGAAAAGCAAAAAGAGAGAGAAATCCTTGTTTGCTTCATGCAGCTCTTGGCAATCACCATCTCCAGTCATTATTGTTCAAGAGAACATGAATAAGTCAAACTGCAGTGATGAGAAATGAGAGGAAATATGTGTAAGGAGGAAAAGATCCCAGGACTGCTGTGGTTTAGAAGTCTGGGAAAACTCCACTGGGCTTTGGATCCCTCTGGGTGACAGCACTGTCTGTATTTAGTGGAGGAGGTTGTAGGTATTATGAGACAGGATAATGTTAATTGACCTCTGCAAACTGAAAAATTAGCAGTTTAAATTTACCTAATTTCACAGAAGAAAAATCTCTAAAAGTCAGGATTTTTTTGTTATTTGAAGCTGCTTTTTGCATTGTTGTTTCAGTGCTCTCTTAGTGTCCTGCTCTCTGTACTCTTTTAAAGAGTCCTGGAAATGAGATTGAAAAGCTTTTAAAATTAGGTTGGTTTGTTTGGAAGTGGGCTTTTTGCCTTTTCAAAGTGACCAGTTATTCCAGTAATTTACTATATTGAGCTTCAAGGAAAAACTATTTCCTGCAATTCAGCAAAAGCAAAACATTCTTTAGAAGGTCACTCAAATCTTTAAATAGAAGTAAGAAAGGCAGGCACACATAATCACAGAGTGAATGCAAGTAATACCCAATTTAAATGGACCTTCTTCATTCAGTGCCTCTGTAATCAGCTTTTAATGTCCTCATTACCAGCAGTAGAACAACTTGAAATTGCAGCAAGTTCATGAAATGGGACTTCAAATGTTTTCCCAACACTTTCCACAGGACGTGCGTACAGATCTGGGGGACTTTTTATCAGATTAACTTTACTGAAACACAATGAGCAAAATGATTTTCCCAGATTCACAGTAGGATTACATTTACAAACTAAAGTAGCCATCCCCCTCTCTCTTCCTCCTCCCCTTGTGTCCATTTGCACTGGCTCCAGCAGAGAAATCTCTGGCCATGTGCAGGTATGGTCAGAGAGATGCCCTTGCTGACCATGGCCAGAGCTGGCCCTGGATTGTGCTGCTTTTTTGGCTGATGGAGGTTCAGTGCCAGGAAGTTTCTCATGCTATCCCAGACTGCAGTTGAGCAGACTGGAAGAAACCTCTCAGAACTTTGTCCTGTGCACTTAACTGTTATACCAGGTATTTTCAGGGAGGAAGAAACTAGAAACCGTTAGGCTGATTATGGCTTCTAACTCCCTTTGAAAGGTGAATGTCAAAGGAAATTGTTTCTTCCCAAAAGACTCCTCCAAAGGAGAGCGCCTGCCCCTCCTCTGTGTTTGGCAGCTCTTTCTTTGACTGGCCTTGCAATGCTCATGCTTGGCTCAATATCCACAGCCCCTTCAGCCTTCTGTCTCTTGGGGCACCTCCAGAAGGGCAGTGCCAAAGCCTCTGGCTCTCTCTGGAGATCAAAGCTGAGGGCAGCATTGCCACATGTCCAAACCAGCTCCTCAAGGAATGATGGAATTCACCTCGGCGCTGTCGAGGCTGTGAGGTCAATGCAGCTGACTTACAGTAGGGTCAGCAAATATGGGCTGCATGAGGAAATGGCCCCAACCCAAAAAGGACTGCAGGAATGCTGTGAGTCCTCTACCCTAGAGCCTGTGCTAAGGAATGGACTCTGGGTATACTCACAGATTTAATTTTTACCCAATCCAAAACACTCCCTCTTTGAGATATTTAGGCTTTCTATTCATCCTTGCTTCTCTTTGTCCCCAAAACCCATGTCTGTACTGACAGTACTATCCAACACAGACAGGAAGGATCTCTGCATCTTATTGTGCTTACATCCCCTTGGCTTGTAACTCCAGTCAAAGCAATAAAGATATTTTTGAGGCATGACATCTGCCTGTCATTCCCCATTAGAAGTGGAGGTGCACATGGGACTTGTGTTGTTATAATTGAGCCCTAAGGGCAAATGTCAGGAATGAGGACTAATTAAAAGCAGAAAAGACTTACAATGTTCATGTACAAAGGAGGTGCACTCCCACCAGCTCTCATTTACAGCACCACACTGGCCATGATGCAGTTTGTAGCGGGTCCAATTTTCTTCTTCCTCCAGGCAAACATTTTTTTCAGCTCTCCCCTGAAGCTGTCGTGGAGCCAGGCATAGAGGAAGGCATTGGTACAAGCAGACATCATTGCAAACCAGTGGCACAGCAGCTGGATGAAGTTGAAGTACTGCTTGTCAATCAAGCTGATGTCGATGTCCTTTATCATGTTGAAGATGTGCAGGGGCAGCCAACAGATTCCAAAGGCTGCCACCACTAAGACCAGCAAGCGAAAAGTCTTTCTCCTCCTGGCACGGTCCCACTCAGCTTGGCCCTGAGTGACATTGCCCGGGACTACACGGTTCTTCAGCTTGACTGAGATCCTCAGGTAGGACAGGGAGATGACAGCCAAAGGCAATACATAGGTGATGATGAGGGTGCTGTAGGCGTAAGCCAAGCGATCTCTTTTCATGTGGAACCAAAACTCCTCGCAGATGGAGAAGTCCAGCTCCGGGAACTCTGCGTGGTAGGTGTGCACCAAAGCTGGGGCAGCCAAGGTGCAGCTCAGCAGCCAAATAGCAGCCAGGATGTAAGCACAGATGGGGATGGTGAGCCTCCTGCGGAAGGGGTACACCGTGGCACAGTACCTGTCCACAGCTATGACAGTCAGGGTGAAGACAGACACAAACACCGTGACAGGTTGCATCAGGAAAACAAAGTAGCACATGAAGCGCCCGTAAACCCAGCCCCGGGGCTCAAAGGCATAGGCCAGGGTCAGGGGCACACAGGTGGCACACATAAGCATGTCTGAGAAAGCCAGATTGCCTACCAGAAAGTTGGTGACGTTGTGCATTTTTTTCGTCTTGCAGATGACATAGATGAGAAGGTAATTCCCGATGACACCGATAAAAACCACCAGCGAGTAGCAGGGGATGATGAGTGGCTTGAAGGACTGAACAAACTGGAGCCCTGAGAATAAATTGCTGGTGTTGCTGTGAATCGCAGAGAGGAAGCTTTGGGAGGTTAAATTGTCCGAATTCATCATTTTCCTCCTTCTGTTGTCTGCCGTCAGCTGAGTGAAGTAGTTAGCACTGCGCTGCTCCTGCACTCAATCAGTGGGGATAATGAATGGATCACTGGCTGTCCAGAGGTTGCCACTTGGATAGTAAACAAGCAGCTGGAAATGCAAAAGGTGAACTTGTAACCCTCGAGAGGCAGCTTTCAGCAAATCCTAAGAAAAATCAAATACAACCAATTTCCATTAAAGTCCTCCTGTATTTACTATTAAATCTAGCTTTTGACAGCATGCCACTTAATAAACATTTAATGCAGTGAGTACTTACTGCTGGGGGTTTTTAATCCCATCTGATTTTCCTGTGGATGCCAAGAAGTGCCCTAGATGTCTGTCTTCTGCAAATCCAGGAGCGTGTATGTGTGTGTGTGTGTCAGAGAGAGAGAGAGAGAGAGAGAATATATGAGTGAGAAAGAGGGCGATGTGCATTTACAAGCTAAGTGGAGATCACTGTTTTTAAACAGTCTTCACTACTAGGTCATGACAGATTTATGTATAAGCTTTTATCCCCATTGGCTGCCCTGGGTATTACGTTGGTCTTTCTGTGTTTTTTACTGATAGTAATTAGTTCTAGAATATCCTTTCAAAAATTCCCCTCTCCTTCCAGTGCATCTATAATTGCCCCTCACATCTAAAAATCAATTTACTTTCATTAACATGAACCTGCACAGTATCTAATCCTAGATTAGCTTTGCCAGAGCCCCCAGAGTGTCCAAAATTACTACCTGTAATTTTGTTGCTATAATGTGAAGGTAAAATAGAATTTTAATCACATGCTGAAGGCAAATAAATGTTTATGCCACTAGAGGGTCTCAGCTATGTACCTGTGAATGAAGATAGGATTAGAAATGTGCATTTAGCTTGTAGCACAAAGGATCTTATTTTACTTAAAATTATTTTCCACTGGTGCCACAATGTCTATTCACCCACTATGGTTATTTTCAGTAGGATTTACACATCTTTAGAAGTAAACAAACACATGTGAGCATCTCTAAGGAAATACTAGCATCCAAATAGGATAGATGTAAGGGTTTACCTGCAGAGAACTACAGCAAAGTTCTACTAGTATTTCAGCTACCCAAAAATATTTGGGGTGTCTCTTAATTCCTGTGTTAGATTTTTTTAACCTTTTCTATACCAGACAAGTGCTAACTGGTCAGTAAAACAATCTATAGTTGGTTTGCATGGTTCAGATATTAGAAAGCAGAAAACTCAGGATAAGTGCTTACAGAACATTTAATTAGACATCCCCATTTAGCTTTTGTCTATTGTTCTAGTTCTCCCTTAACTCTTCTCCATTTCAACCCAGGACCAGGATCTCATCTGGTGAAAAACAGTGAAAATCCACTGCATCCATTTGTACTGGCCAGAGAAACTAAAACAAATCCATGGAGCAGCCTAACTTCTGAATGCTTCAGAGCAGAGAATATTGTTAGATTCTGCAAGGCACTCAGGGGATTAAGACTCAATTTTAAATGAGAGTTTGTGTCCCAGTCAGTTAGACTAAGGAAATATTAACCCATTATTTTCTAGGAGGCTATGGGCAGAACCATATCCTTTTGATTTTATGTCATTTGACATAAATCAGAAGTTTAAATAAACTTGATTTTTGTCCTACTCTATCCTCTGATCCTAAAGCAGAAGTTAATCTTGTGTAGCCCTGACAGTCTGCTTGTGAAGGATGGGAAATTCAAGCATGGCAAGTGCTGGCTCAGTGCTGCTGCATCCAGAGTTAGATGATGCCATGGACTGGAATATGGCTGGAATTCCAGCCTGAGGGGAGAACGAGCATGTAACCCCATTGCTCAGGAGTGTCATCCTTCACTGCACGGCTATAGTCACCTAGCCATGACCCAGACTGAAAATAGGATGTTACAGCCCACTTCAGAGTCCAATCTTGCCTCTCTGAGCCATATGGGACCCAGTACCTGTTTATCTCTACATATCCAAATCCAGAATAAGAGAGAGACCTCGGGGGAGAGGTTGCAAAGAGGCAAGGAAATAGGAAATTCCTGCTGCTGTCACCACCCGGTGCAACCACACTGCTTGGTGATAAGCAGCATGCTGCAGAATTCCTAAAACCCATCAATTCAATTGCTCCATTTAATGGGGGAGAAAAGCATGGCCTGGTTTAAAGTAGGATTGTAGCAGGCTTTGTATATGGCCCCTTGTAGAAGACAAAACATAGAAAAATGAAGGGGGGCACATGTAAAAGGCTTTCATACTGCCCACATCCTACTGGAATGACAAGGCTTGTACAAGGAAAGAAGCCTCACCATAATATCATTGCAAATGAAATAATTGAAAATTTCATTTTTAACTAAGTGAATTTTTTGTTTCATTCCCAAGAGTGCAGAGTAGATCCTGTAAATATTGTATTCCTATGAGAAAAAGGTTAATTCTTCACTATGTGAGAAAAATCAAACACAGTATCATCTCAAGAAGCCTTCAAGGTCACCTTAATGCTCACGTCACAAAACCAACCTTATGTATTTTTTATTTTAAGCTGTACCAGGCAATGTTCCTGCATTTTCCCTTGTCTTTAAATTTATTTTTTCACCTCTGAAACCAGTAACTTATACACCTTTTGTTTGAAGGCTCCCACCTATTTCTCTTAGTGATTTTCTGTTTGTTTTGGCTTCAGGCAGAAAATGTCTTCAGTTCTGCTGTATGCCACAGTCAAGGTCTGGAAAGATAATATTAATTAAGGGCTTGAATAGAAAAAGTATTCCAGCAATTTATCCCAAGGAAATAATCGTTTCTCCTTCTGAAATGGCAAATATTAATTTTGTTTAGAATTTCCAAGGCTATCTGACAGAGTCCTTACTGAACAGACTATAAATCCTTTTCACATGCAGAATTTCCTCATTAAAAGAGAAAAGGTCACAGAAACTGCATTACTGTCATACTAGAACTGTTTTGACATTCCAAGTGTGTAAGGGTGTCACACACAGGAATGGTGATGAGTGTCTGGTTGAAGTCCTGGTTGTCCTTGATGTTATATTATATGTAGAGCCAGATCAACACTTCACAGAAATGTTTCACAGCTGAGCTTTCATAATCTCATGCTAACCTGTCCAGCTCCACACAGAAACTGAGTATAAACATTGGAAGTTGCTTTAAGGCTTTACAAACCAAAACATTTTCTTCTGTCATTTGTCTCACCACTTCAGCTGTTACTTTTCCATGTTTATTTGCCTTTATTTTTTTATTTCCCATAAATCACAACTTTTTTATGCATCACAGATCTGCTTTAAAAATTCTTTCACATTCTTCCAGGAATCTTCTGTGCAGAACAGCTCAGGTAATTCTTGCAGAGCCTATAATAACAGATGATTTGCATATTTTGAATGATGTCAGCTGGGGGTTCCTTTACCAAATTCTTCTTTTGGCCAGCCTGGGAACAAGATTTTATTTCACACAACAATTTCAAGTCAGGGAAGCTTACCCTTCACCCATTTAAGCATATAAATGCATCCTGTCTGTCCCTGTGAGGCATCACAGTCCCTAAACTCTAAGAACCATGTTTACAACTAAGAGGATTTTTTGTTTGTTTGTTGCTTTGGGGATGTTTTTTTTTGTTGGCAAGGAGTTTTTTGGTTGTTGCTGCTGCTTTTTCCAAATCTCAAGGCATCAAAGTTTGATAAACAGAGGATTTAGATTAAAATAATTCACTATAGATGAAAAAGAGTACATAAAGTGAAAGTCCTGTAGTCTGATAGCTGATTTATAGGAGATTTTAGACTAGATTTAAGGACAGAAGAAAGCACACAAGAGAACAGAAGAGGACATCAAAGGAAGATTTTGTGAAATTAACTTTTTATCTATGTTGTTAAAATTATTTTCTCAGCACAGAATATGTAGCAGTTTTCAGTTTGGGTTTGTGTAACTTATGAGAAACCATCATCTATACCAGAGGAAATATCCTAAGGACTGTGAGGCAGGCAAAGAACAGCAGCATCTAGGAAGAAATTGGACCAGAAGACAGCAGCTATTTGTGGTGCTTGAGAACCTTGTTTAGGATTCTTCAGCCTTGGTAGCTCTTTTAATTTTACCATGTTAGCACAAAAAGCAGGGCTGCACCAAGTAAATTTGGTAAAAACAGCAAGTTTGGAATCAGAGACAACATAACAGATGACTGCACAATTAAGCAGTGAAACTTTGAAATCCTGAGGGAGAACAGAAGAAAAACCTGTCATAAAAGACAAAATCAAGGTCACCATAATAATAATTTTCACTGTGGCTTAGGACAAAGCAAATTGTGCTGTGGGTCTATAGAAAGGAGCAGGCACTGCATTTGAAATGCAAACAAAAGAAAATCTACTGCTCTGTGAGAGTTCTCAGGCTGAATTCACCTCTACTTTCTACAACCTCTGGACAATTGTGTTGCTATAAGTGTCTATTCACCAGGGCAGAATTGCACTGTATTCTTTAAAAGCACTGGGGAGGATGGTAAACTCCAGGGCAGGAAAACACATATTTAGAGAGAGGAATAACAGTAATGAAAGAACAAATTCACTTTGGGCAAATTTAGGATGGAAAGTAGAACACTTCTAGGTTGGAGGGCAGCAAATTGCCCCTTGTAATCACTTGCCTTTTGAACAACCAGTGTATTATGGGGGATTAAAACATCCATGTGGACTGATTTCTTGCATAGGTCATGGATTTCAGGAGGTTCCTTTCCATCCTTCATCAACACAGGCTTCAGACTGTACTCACACCTAGTTGAAATTAACTCCACTATCACCTTTTTCAGCAGTGCTCCCATTGATAATAGGAAGATAGAATTCAAAGGATAGAATTAAAATTTATATTCCTGCATACCCATATGCATGGGCACAGCTCACACTCAGTCTTATTATGTTTGTAGTATTCTTTGTCATTTTTCAATGGAGAGATTGCTGTTCTAGTGCCTGTGAAGATCTACTGGAACAGCACTTAAATATTTGCCAGACAGACTTTTCCTGTTGCTGGTCTCAGCACCTGCTCAGAGCAGTTGATTTACAAATCAGGGAGAAAGGCAGGGTCAGCACAGTCACTCTAAAATCATTTCAGCCACAAGGCACTTCAGCCAGTGCAATCACTGATTCTTCTTTCTCTAATCTGCCTTCCTACAAAATTACTGCTGAGAGACTTGGTAGAAGCAGCCCTGATTCCCCCATGTCCCCAAACCCTTAATATTTTCTTTCTCAGCCAAACCCACACAGGAATTAATGACCAAGAAAAGCTGATTTTTTGTTTCTCTGTGTGTTTGTGCTATTTTTGGGGGAGGAGGGGGGTTGGTATTTTTTAATTTCTAAGTAATCACAGGAGACATAATTTGAATATTAGAATGACTAAAGAGGCAATTGTGTTTAATAGGTTGTTTGAGCATGCTAAAGTAGAATTTTGCTGAAAAATAGGGTCTGGCTAACAAGTCTGACCATCTCTGAGTTGACTGGACAGACAGCAATAGAATTTCAGATTTTTACTACAGATTTTTTTGTAAACCCAACACTGAAATGGATCCTTATCATGTTACAGTAAGAGACTGCTGCTGCCTTCAGCATTCCCATGGACAGGACTAGGAAACAAACAAACAGACAAATCCCTGGGGCAAAATCTTTAGGAATATCAGAGCTAGAAGTTTTCTTCTTCATGTAATTTTAGGCAATTACTGCTGACACATTGTGGTAAAATGCGCTTTTGTTTTCATAGCTCAGTCAGAACTCACCTGGGAAAAGGAATCTGAATGTTTCTGATCTAAAGGTTGTTACAAGGAAGGATAAAAATGGAAAAGTATGCAGGCAGATTTGCATACCCATCAGATCCAATTCCTACCTCTCCAGAAAAACTGGCATTTCTGCTCTGCTCCCGGTCCTGAAGGGATGCAGAGAGCAATACAAACATGTGCCCCGAGCCAGAGCAGACCGTGGGAAGTGGCTGCCACAAACATCTGAAGATTGGATGCTGAGCCCTGGAGGAATTTCGTTTTCCAGCTGTTCCCTGAAGCCCTGAAGAGCCGAGAGTCAGGATCCCTGCACACCCCAGTGTCCTGCAGCAGTTTAGCCTGGGGCAGCAGAGGGCTGCCAAGAAAACCCAGTAACTGAGGCTTGACTGGACAAAACGCTGCCCTGCCCACGACAGTGCTCTGCAGCACCGCGGAGACACAGTGCCCCTCTGCAGCGCCGGGGGTGTCAGGGGAGAGGGGTTTGAACTCCTCCAGGAGGTTTCCCGGTGCCTGCAGCACCAGGGACAGCGGGGACCTGCAGCACCAGGGACAGCGACACCTGCAGCACCAAGGACAGCGACACCTGCAGCACCAAGGACAGCGATAGCTGCAGCACCACGGACAGCGACACCTGCAGCACCAGGGACAGCGACACCCGCAGCACCACGGACAGCGCCCGAGAGCCGCAGCTTCACCCCAGGGTTGTGGAAACCCAGCTTCACCCCAGGGCACCGGGAATATTTCTCTGTCTGCTCTGGGCTGCCCTGACCCCCAGGGGAGCACTGACATTGACCTTCACTCATGGAGAAAGTTTCCCAGACTTCAAGATAGACTGGAATCCACAAAAGTGTGAAATAGATTATAGAGAGCAGTGTAGGTATATCACTTGGTGAGAAATTTAGGTCTTGAGATTTTTAGTATGTTGTGAATGGAAGCAAGATGGAGGGCACAGGGTGTCATCCTAAGTTCATGCTTCTTCTTCCTTCTTCTTCATGGGTTTGGGTGGCATTTTGTAATTGGGCAGAAAAGTCCTCATTGTGGGCTCTTTGGGATCAGTTATTGAGTTTAAATGGAAAATAATGCAGGTGTCAGTTCTTAATTGGATAGTTTAGTCTTAAAAGACCTTGTAACAAGAGCTTGTTGGCCATTTTGTGCCTTCTAATGAGAAGCTGCCAAACACACAGTAGTGAGACTGTTTTACTGGTAAGAAATAATAAACGCTTGAGTCCAAACACAAATTACTGTCTCAGGTGCATTCAATCCAAACCCAGAAAAACCAGCGACTGGTACCCCCACACAGGGTGAGCTCATGTCCCTCTCCTTGTGACAAGGCAGGACAGCCCAGAGCACCCCTGAAAGGCAAGGACAGGGCTCTCAGAGCCACCCCTGTACCTGGACATTCTCCCACCAACTACAAAGTGGGCTTTTTCTACCAAAATCCTCTATGTGGAATCCATGAAAAAATGTTGGACCAGAAGTTGTTTTGAGCTCTGCCCCCATTGGGGATATCTCCCCAAGAACTAAAGAAAGGGGAAAGCATTTCCTGCTTCCTGAATGCCGTGGTTTATCCACAGCAACTAAGCCCCACAAAGCCACTGCCTCTCTTCCACCTGATGGGAACCAGAAGAGTAAAAGTGAGAAAACCCATGGGTTGAGACAATGACAGTTTAATAACTAAAGCGAAAGCTGCGTGCGCAAACAAAACAGAACAAGGAATTCGGTCACTGCTTGCCTTGGGCAGGCAGATGTTCAGTCATCTCCAGGAAAGCTGGGCTCCATCACATTCAGTGGCTTTCTGGGAAGATCAATGTTATCACTTCAAACATCCCCCCTTCCTTCCTTCCTTCTTTCCCCAGCTTTACATGCTAAGCATGACACCATATAATAGGGGACATCCCTGTAGACAGTTGGAGTCAGATGTTCCAGATGTGTCCCCCAACTCCTTGTGAACCCCCAGCCCCCTGACTGGTGGGGTGGGGTGAGGAGCAGAAAAGGCTTTGACTCTGTGCTGCTCAGCAGTAACAAAAACCTCTCATTTTATCAGCACTGTTTCCAGCTCAAATCCAACAGCCCTTATCAGGTACTGTGAGGAAAATCAGCTCTATCCCAGCAAAACCCAGCATACTGCACCATCCCAAAATTTCCATTTACCCTGGTGATGGGTAAAGGACAGAAGAGATCAACAGCTACCTGATGTTCTTTAGCAACCATGTTGCCATGAGCAAACTTGCTGATTTCATGGAACAATGAGTTCAATTAATATTTGTCAAACAGAAAGGAAAAAAACCCAGAGGACCAGCATCATTCCAGCTGCCCCATGTTGTTTATAAAAAGTAACAAAATCCAACTTCCATTTAATTAACTATCCCACTAACAACAATCTGCCTGGGAGCTTTAAAAGCTCTTAATACTAAAGGTTTGTCTGGAGGACTGTCATCTAGTTTGATTATGGTTTGCATAATAATATTATGTAGAGATAAGAACACTATTTAGAATTGAGTTGTTCTGCTCTCTCATGCAAATTCCTGTTAATAGGAAAAAAAAAAAAAAAGAGGAAGATAAGAGATATTGGACTTTTATAACCTACATCATCAGAATAAAATTTAACAGAACTTCTAATGAAGCCTTATGCATGTTTTCAGTATGGTTACATTAATAATAAGGAACAGATATTTTAAGCAATAAAATAAAACTTTTTATAATATCTTCACAGCCAGGCTGGTTTATGATCATCTCCCCTCAAAATGTAGAGATCTATATTTGCTCTCGGGACTATTCCCTCACTCTGTGTGTGTGTGTGTGTGCATTGATCCTTTCTGCCTACACTTCAACACCTGGGTTTATTCTCTTTCTTTGTCTGCATTTCTGTCCCACACTAGAATTTTGCTGTTTATTTTTCTCTGCTCACAGCTGCCATTAAAGGCATCTACCCCCAGGTGAGCAAAATAAGTCAAAAAGGATAAATGTGGAAGAAATTAGAGGAACATAGAAGATCAATGATCAGTTCATGAGGACTCCTACTTCCATGACTTGCCCCCACACACCACTTCAGCTGTTTATTCTTACTTGCTATTCTGATATGTGTAGCTGGTTAAAAATGGCAACATTACTGGCTAAAGATTCTCTTCCTGTGAAAATCAATGTGAATTTTGCTGCAGATTTCAACATTGTTCAGTTTCTCCCATGCCCTTTTCTTTAACATATTTGCTTTAGAATGTTTCTCTCCAACTCTGTCATCTTCCCCATCTTTTTATCTAACACAAGAGGTTTGAAAACAAAAAGACCATCAGATTTCCTTTGCTGTGACTCTTTCTGTCTCACCTCTGTCACCCTCTCCTTTGGATACTCTCCCACTCTTTAAAGAGTCCTAACAAGAAGGAACCCAGCCCCTTCTGCAGAGTTCCTCAGCTCATGTTTGTAAGTACTATTATTCCCCGTGGATGCTCTCTCCTTACCTGATTGCTCTTAGATTAAGAGTTTAATCTCATAGTACCTTTCCCCCAACATTTTTCTTAAAGAATTGTGGGGTTTTTTATTTTGTGACAGCATTTGTGATGGGAGAATTGTTCTTACCCATGGCTCTGTCAAGTACATGAGCAGCACTAAGAGTCATGGTTTAGCTCTAATTTTCATGAACACTCTTGTTTCAACTGAATGCACTGGTTGAACTCCCATCAATTAGAAGACTTCAACATGCAGTTGCTACTATAAATACCTATCCCACAATGTATCCATCTTTCCACGGGTATTTTTATGGCAAAGAACAAATTTGTTTTACTTCACAAGATTTCTAAGTGTTTGTTATCCATGGTCACTCACTGCAGGGCTGGATGTGACCACCCTCTGACGATGATGAATTATAGTGAAATCATACTCATCAAGCAAAGCAGCTGGGAGACTTAACCTCCGAAATTATTTTGCCAAAAACTTGTAGTTAAAAACTGTAATGTCAAAATAACTAATGGATGAGAGCTTGGCTGAAATCTGTGAGGTCCAGCGTGCCCCAGGAGTTTACAATCCTTACATAACTTTACATATATTTTGTTTCATCAGGGCAGCAAAATAAATCTTTCCTATTAAGAAACATAAGTGCTGTTCCAAATATTTCATTCCCAGTAGTAGTGACTTATGAGAGCCATATCCTAATTAGAATAATATAAAAAAGCTCCATAAAAGTGAGCTAATACTTGTGATATAGGACTCATTTATTATTTTAACCCTATTGCTCAAGCAGTTCTCCAGGTGTGCAGAGGCACTTGCAACAGGACAAGGCAAGACGTGTCCAAACAGAAGACAATTTAATCACTGCAAATGGAACAAGCCCAGAAGCTCACACCACTTTAAACACCATAATGAACAGGTCTTTCTGACACCAAGCAAAGATCACTGTCACCTCCTCTCCAGGGAGGATGAATCTGGGGCTGGGTAATTTTTACCCTGGAGCAGGATAGAAATTCCTGATACAACTGACGAGGGAATCCAGATCTGCTGATATCTTATGTAGGCAAACCACCTTTCCCTACTAGTATGTGATGTGTCATCACTCAGGAGGAACAAGAAGATAAAAATTTCTAATTAACCATTCTCCCTTTCTCCTGTTTCTTTTCCTTTTTCATTCTAAAGCCAGATTTGACCAGACAAAATCAAAATACACAGCTCTAGGCAACAAACTACTCCAAAGCCTCTTCTGAAGATGCCCACATTATTGTACTTTCAAAAAGGCCAAAACTCTTTTCTATATCAATAATGGTTCCTATTTTTGTTCTTGTAGGAAAAAGAGCTTTTAAGCCTGGTTAGAGTTTTACTCAGCAAAAGTATTATACAATATCCTGTGTAATAGAAAATGAAGAAAGAAAAAAGCCCCGCTGAATTATTGCCTCTCAATTATCCTTTTAGAGCACTGAAATATTATTCCTATTCTTTTGAAAGCTTGGAGAGAAGTGGTGTACCTCAAAAACAGTGAAGAAAGCATTGTTGATGGGGGGTGATTATATAAGATGTATAGTTAAAAGCTCAGAAGGACTGAAGTACCTGTATTTATTTAAGCTTTTCTTTCTTTCTTTGTTGTTGTTTCCATTGAGTATTTTAATTAAAAAAATACACAAGAGCTTCTAGAATTTTCATGGAAACATGCCATCAAATGGTAACTTTTTTCATTCTCAGGAATCCCAAAGGAACATCAGCAGTTTGATTCCATGTTGAAGGAAGTGAAACACTTGGAGGTGTTGGGAGATGACACTGCCATTGACATAGAGGTTTTTTGCAAGGCCATGGGTCACAACTTTTGAAACAGAGTGAAAGGGTTACTCCTTGCAGCCAGATCTCAAGCTAGAAGAAATCAAGAGAGAAAGTGGACCAATGTGCTCACACCAGCTGTTCCTAGTATGAAGATCATACTAGGATGTAAGGATTGTAAACTCCTGGGGCATGCTGGACCTCACAGATTTCAGCCAAGCTCTCATTTTTCAGGGTAGAGTTTGTAAAATCTCAACCTTTGTTCTAATTTATAGTGAAAATTAGAAGTTTTGAAATGATTCTTAAACCATTTTTTCTCCACTTCCCTTGAAGCACCTTACCCCACAAAACTCTAGTGAAGTCAACAGCTCAAAGGAACTTGCTTCAAATCTCTTCATTTGTTGTATCCTTGGGAAAATGGAGCTGCCATGAGTCTGGAGTATGAATACCTGGGGTGTATTCCTCAGCCAATAACTTTCTGCATCTCAGACTCAAGATCCTATTTTAAACTGAAAACACCATCTTTGCCATAGGTGCAATAATACCCCCCCTGCACCCTGGCTTTAAATATTCAAGGCTGTAATTCCCCTTCACATGACCTCTGAACCAAACCTACACAGCCCTGGGTTCACACCTCGCTTCATGGCAGAAAGTTTTAACAAATTACAATGAAACCTCAATAGCTGAAAGCAAGACAAAGGCATCTTTTAATCGTCAAATTAGCTGGAGGGAAGAGCTGAAACTGCTTTCAGTCAGGAAAGAAGGGGAAATCATTAAAGGAAATCATCCCCTTTTCTTTCCCCAAGTAATTAGAAGAACCATCTGTATGTTCATTTCACTACAGTGAAGGGTGTGGATTAGCATTTCAGAGAGATTTGAGTTCAACCAGCAATACTTTGATGTGTTAAAGTGAATGATGGTAAAATTTCTAAGGCTTTCAATGTTATACAAGTTAAAAAGGGTACACATGTCACTATCCAGTCATTCTTTTTAAATTACTATTCAGCAGAACCAAATTTACATTCAGAGAATTTTCCTTTTATCTCCAAAAGCATATTTTTAAAAAAATATGTTCCCATTAAAAGAAATGTATTGTTTACAGAATGCCCAGCTATAACCCTTTGGATCTGTAGACTATACAGCAAGCACTGCCAGAATGAAATGAAAATTGTACAAAAGGCTGATAAAAAGAATCCAGATGCAAAAAAGCTAAATAAACCTTTTAGTTATGACTGCTTTTACTCAATGGGAACAGTAACATTTCAAATATTTCTTTGGTGGTTTACAAAATTTCACGCACGAAATCATAAATAACTAAAGCACACTGAAAAGTGAAAATGAAAAAATTCTTCAGGCTTGGTTTCACAAGTATAAAACAACAGTCTCTAGTGTGGGACCAGCCCTGGTTAATCTGGAGACAAATCTTTCACACTATTAGTTCTCCAAGAACTATAGAAATCTGCACTTGTCCCGAGGCAGGATGGAAATTATAAGATAATATAATAGACCCTACAGACCTCATAGATAAAAGGCCATGGGATGTCTAAATCGGTCCATCAAGACCCCTCCATGATTGAAATGAAGTCCTATGGATAAGTGAAGCTGAATTCAGTTTTCCCAAGATCCCTTGTTCCCATCCAGTTCTCTTAATTTACTTGTTCAGGTCATTACAAAAGGTTCTGTCTATTTATTTACCAAAAAATGGTGAACTCCAGCTCCATCAAGCTTAGATTGCCCCCCATGAGCCTAAATCTTTCCTCATCATCCATCATAATAACTAACCAGTTAACTGAAAATAAAAATGCACATTTGAGGGAAAAGAGCTTTGAGACTTGGCCATATCTTTGAAATTCCCAGACACATCAAAATAATAGCATCTTTTCTCTTGAAACAAAATGAAATTTCCGAGTAAAGCCACAATACTCTAGATCTGGGTATTGCAAAACACTAACAGTTCTCATCATTTCTTACAGAAATAATTAGGGAGGGGTCTCAAACCCCCACTACAAATCTCTGCAACCCCTTTGCTCCATAAAATAAAACAGGATATGGAGGATGTTTGTCCAAATGGCAGCAGTTCAAAACAAGAAGAATGACAGAGGATAGAAGTAATTTACTTTGCTGCATTAATTTTGTAAATGAGCTGTTGTTGTGGTGTCATTTTACCACCATGTCAAGTCTTGTTCTTGTGTTCTACCAGCCAAGGATTTTACCAAGACAATATTAAAATGAGGTGGCTATTGATTAATTAAACTTCAATTAAATGGTGCATTGTGACATATCAACCTGATTGAACTTGAACACACACACATACCCAAAAAGAAATTATAATCTGTAATGCCTCTCAGTGTTCATGAGTCATAATAAGAGAGTTTTCTGCTGAAATAGATGTCCACTAATACACTATGATATTGTGGCAGAGGTTCACAAGGGCTGAATTTATTCCAGTGAACTAAATCTCCCTGGGGTCTGTCAAATGTGACATTGAGAGAAGGTAGTTAAAAAGCAGCAAAATTCATCCATTGAAGGGTTTGGAACCCAAATTTATCAGTTCCTTATGAAATAGGTTTTTGTTAGTTCTGGGTTTGTTTTTTTTTATTCTGTTAAAAGCAATTTCTTTAAAACGTAATAAGTTTCATGGTTTTATCTCTGATTAACACGCTTGATTCAATTACTCAGACACTCTTTAACACACTTTATACTGTACACCATAAAACTTCAACCTCAAAAGGGTTGAGAAGGTCAGATCTGAATGAGCAGAGTACAATAATTTAGTACAGCCACAGTGCCTGCCCACACAAAACACCCCATTACCAATGGAGTAGTTTCCCTTCTGTCCCATTTCTCTCTGAAATTAATGCTGCTTGACTACGATGAATCACAGTAGACAGTGCCCCATTATCAGCAAAAGTAGTCTATAATTCATAATAAAGCCATTTTTGACCCTCTTGAAATGCTTTTTGCACTTAGTTATTCTTTCCTTTTTCCACATTTAGCATGAGTTACCTCTATCCAGTCTAGCAGCTTAGTTGCTGTGCACAGACTTATTTCACAGCACAGAAATTGCACAGTGCTCAAAGGCTACCAAAATGCTGCAGGAGCAGTGAGGAAGAAGCACAATTAGCAAGAGATGACAGGAGCAGAGACCAGCTGGAAAACATGCTTCATGTCATTGGGGCTTGCAGGAGACATTCCAAAGCATTTGCTCATTTGTTAAATGTGAGAGGGGAACAAGGCTCTGAGAGCCCAAAATGCAAAGGCTGGGACAGCTGCACGTCCTTGCCATGGGAGAAGGCACATCTGAGCTGGATGAGGGATTTGTAAGCACCAGGTTATCAAACCCCTTGTCCATAAAGAGAAGAGAGAGGTGTAGAAGGCTCTGCAGAGGAGAGTGTTTGGTGCAAAGGAGGGGGCAGAAGGAGAGATGTAGATTCCCTTAATTTTCACTACACCAGACACATAGAGTCTTCCAAGTCACCTAACAGGGCTACAGCCTTCTGTTTATAGTCACCATCACCCCTGAGAGCACAGCTGGAAACAGCCTCAATCAGCTGCCACACAGGGCTGCAGCTCAGTGGCTCCCAGAGCCTGAATGTGTGGCAATTATCCAACTGGGGAGTCTAAAATTATTCAGCTGGAAGCACAGGCCATTAACTCCAGCCAAAGAAAGAGTTATCCTGCTGTAAGGCTCCTGAGGGGAGGCTCAAGCTGCTTGGAGAGTATTTTTGACACCAGGCAGGCACAGTGTGGTCTTTACTGTCCCCACACATGCTGAGGTGTTTGGAGTCTTCCTTTTTAGTGGTCTTCTGTCACTTAAACAACTTAGAGTCCTCATTATCACAGACATCTAGTAAGTTGCTCCATAAAAAACAGAAAAATCCTGGTAACACAGATAGAGAGATAGATCTCTTCAATTTCTCACACCACAGCAGCTGTCACAAAACTCATGTCCTTTATGACCTTCTCACCACCTTGTTCTGGCTCCCCATTAAAACCTCCAACTGGTGAGGACTCACTGGCACTGGGAGTCTCTCACAGTAAAGTTAATATTAGTGATGGAGATGAAAAGACACTGAATAACAAACTCTGCTGTGGAGCTCATTTGTTAACCAGATGTTTGCCAGGTTTTCTAATCCCAAAGTAACACAATCTGTCACAGGAACTCCCTTCAACTCCAGCACACAAACAGCTGGTAAAATTTACAAGTCAATAAAAGTTTGGTGTTGAAAACTTGATATTTCTGCCCAAAATTATGATGCTTAATTATTTTATACAGATATTATCTATTATCTATTATCTATTATCTATTATCTATTATCTATTATCTATTATCTATTATCTATTATCTATTATCTATTATCTATTATCTATGTGTATGTCGTTACTACACACACAGAGTTATAATATCCACACACTTTGAAAAGAGGAAAAAATACAAGTAGCTAAAAAAATTAAGTGACACAGATAATTTTGGGTGGCAAAGAGGCACAATGGTGAGTCAAAAAAGGTCTATGAGAAGGATCATGAAGAATAATGCAGTTAATGGACTATATAAATTATTATTCATATGCCATATATAAAGCATGACTCACACATGATTTCAATACTTTCATAATTTGAGCTCATGTCTCATTAGGAATGTGATTCAGGTATATAAATGAGACTTCAAAGATTTTAATATGGGAGGAGAGAAATAGTCCCATAACAGCAGGTTGAAGAGGCAAATTGTGACTATCAAATGAGGTGTGGCAAGGTAATGACAAGCCACCACTGACCAAATCTTCCTGTTCTTTCCCCTTTAATAATGTTGTGATTTTTGGAGTCACAAACTAAGTTTGTGATTAAATTAATTTTAATTTTGTAATAGAAGAATTGCAGCACTAGGTTAATGTATCTACTCCAGCAGCCCATCTCTGGTAGAGACTTTTGGGAGGAGGAAAAGGAGAAGAGAAAAAGGATATGTTGATGCCTTCCAGGTGAAAAACCTTCCAGTGATCAACATTCCACATTCCTCTAAGGCAGTGGTTTAATCCAGAGAGATTTGTTCCATGGGGGTTTCTCCCACAGATTTCTCTTGCTTTTATTCTTCCATATTCAAAACAAAAGTACCAAAAACTTGCCACGTTTTCACTTTGCAGCTTTGGGTTTTGAGCTGACCACCTGACTGATAATTTTATGGTTTTTTTCCTAGTTTCTGCTGCTGCCTCAAGTTCTACCTCATAGTTTGTTTGCTACACTGAACCCATAAAGTGACCCACTAGGCAATAGGCTTAAAACCAAAGCCTATGCAATTAAAACATGGCATTTTTTGGGCAGGCTTCCTGTCTGAATTCCTGCCTTCTTTCACCTACAGAAAAAGCCAAAAAAATTTATTCTTGAGTACTGCTAAAGATGCAGCTTGAACTTCTGAACATGAGAGTATAGACCTACATACCAGGCATTTCTGCAGAATCAGGAAAAAAATAGATAACAGATTTAAAAATATAGAAAACAGATATGACATAGAGATATCTAGTAGTTAAAAGAGATATAACATGAAATACAGATATCTAGTTTTTGTTCTCCATCCCTTCCTCAGCAATTTTCTCCTGCCTTCATTAGTTAATTCATTCTGCCTGAAGCAGCTTCTGATGCTGAAGAAAAAAACAGAAAAGCAGTAACTCAAGAGACCCTCGGAAGCTTTGATCATTTGTTCACTCATGCTAACCTACAAATCTTGCCTTTTTTCACTTTGAAAATTCTTGCTATAAATTCCTGTAGGAGAGTCTCACACTCTGCTGCTGAGGTCCTTCCAGGTGAGCTTCTTGTAAACACTTTCCACCTCAGGTTGCTGCAGAGAGTTCTCCAAAGCAGCTGAATGCCACAGAATAAACACATTAACCAGAGAGTCAGAACTTCTCATGATCATTACAATACCTGATCAGAAAGATGTGAATAAACTCAGCATTTTTGACTTGTGATTTCTCTCCCTCTGCAAAAACCAGTGGAAGGCAGCCCTGAAACCATGCTGAGCTGGAAAGTTACTCACCAATGTTAGCCCTGCAATAAATTGCCAAAAGTCTCATCCAAAAGCAATGGCAGTGTTCATTTTTTCATAAAATGATCACTTATCATTTTTCCTCCAGTAACTTCATTAAGTCATGGTTCAGTAATTAAGAGCATCTTGCATCTATTATTCATCTTAAAAAGATCAGATGCTGAATCTCAGATGAAAAGAAACCAAATGTTTTTGAGAACTCCAGGCATATGATCTGGAAACAATATTGATTTAGTTAGCCTGGTTAGTGTTAATAGCAATAAATACTACTGGGAAAACACAAAATAAGTTTAAAAACATTTCTTCCTTTTCCAAGTAATAGACTGCATCATTGACCTTTTTGTTCAAGTGCTATCTACATGAGATTCACACATTTCCCAGCAGAGCCACTGCTTTCAAATTAGGCAATTTATTGGAATTAAAGTAATTTGTAATTTAAAACTATTCATAACAGCATTAGGATTATTTTATTTACTGGATGACTGGAAAGTTAATACTGCAACGATGAGTTTCTCAAACTGTTTCCAGAATAATAATCATGCTGCAAAAGCCTGAATATGACTGCCTTAAAATATGTGTTAGCAAAATTCACAACCCCAGACAAAGGTACATTCTCCAACATCTCTGTTAGAGAGAATTTGTTTGTGATATCAGTCTATTTAAACATCAGATTGAGGCCAGTTGAGGAGAGCAGCATTAGGAGTCAGAAATTCCTGTGCTGTCCTTATTATACCTTAGCTTGAACCTCAAGAGAGAAAGCTGTCTTGCAAGGTCTTTTTAACATACAGAGTGCCTCAGGCACTTGCCCCTGCAACCATTAATCACAGAATATTCTATTCTGAAGTACAAAAAGAACAAGGATTTATTAGTACTCTATTTGAGGATGTACAGGAGTGACTTTTCTTGGGAAGCCAGCACTCCAGATCCTCTCATAAACCCACCCAAACAGCATCTGACCTTTCAAATATATGTGCTTTGCTAAAGGTTACACATTCTGACCTTCCCAGACCTGTCAGTGGAGAGGAATTTGACTGACTCAGCACTTGAATTCTGAATCTTTGAAAATCACCTTCCTTTTTTACTTCCAATCCCCCTGCCAGCTCATGGTGACTGCATGACAAGTGTACAGCTTGATAGAACAGTGGAATAATGGTTTATGTTGAAAGGGACTTAAAGATCACCTCATTCCAACCCCCTGCCATGGGCAGGAACCAGGAACACCCTCCACCTGACCAGGCTGATCAGGGCCCCATCCAGCTTGGTGTCAAACATTCCCATCCTTCAAAACCTCCCAGCTCTGGTCCTGTGCTCAGCTCTGTTAGAAGCAGGGGAAATTTCTTTTTCTTTTAACATTATGATCATGTCCAGACCCAAATTTCCCAAAGCCTGTGCTGAGCTAACCATCCAACCAGTTGTAATGTCACAGCTGCCATTACAGCTCAGAAGTTGTTTTCCTTGGAAATGCAGAATTCCCCTAAAGTTGTTTTCCTTGGAAATGCAGAATTCCCCTAAACAGCAGATCCAGCTGATGTAGCTCCCAGTTCCAGCAATATTCCTGCCCCTCAGATCACCTGCTGGAAGTGTTTGGGCAGCTGTCCAGTGAGCTGGGTGGAGCAACTGGCCTCATTGAAAAATAGCAGTGTGAAAAACAAAATTATTGATAAGTAGGGCTGGTTCACAGGCTGTTCTCAAAGCACTGCATCTCTGACTCACTCCAGAGGGGCTGGAGGTGGACAGACCATGACCCTGACACCATCCCTTGTGCCTTGATAGTGGCAGAACACACGTGGGTGTTTACAAAGCCACAAAAACCCCGGGTGCCCACAGTTCTGATAGAGGTCTCCAGACTGAAATTCTGAAGATTCTATTAACAGCTCACTGGCTCCCATGAAGAGCTTATTTAACCAGATTATTTGCCCCCACTGCCCACATTTCATTGTTCACAGGTTTATCTTCTCCCTGCACATATTCTATCGCTACCCAATGGGTCCAGCTAATTTTTGCAACATCCCACATGCACACATCTTTCTCAGCAAGTGGCAGCCAGATCCACATGACTCATGCTCAGAAATGATCTCTTCCCACAAAGCTCCAAGGGTACAAAATTCCAGCTGTCTCCTAACAACCGGCCCCGTTGTTGATCCCTCTGGTAAGTGGTTGCTTCAGTCATACATGTGGCAATTAGTGGGGATGGAGAAAGAGCCTTTAATGCACAATTCCCAGCTGTGAGCAGAGTGATTCTGGCTCTTGGCTGAGCTTATTGACACTCTGCTTGTTTCCCTCTCCACACATGGGAATGGGGAAGAAGATGAGGTCTTTGTTAAGGATTCAGCACAGGCTCGATGCTGTTTTCAGCAGAGATTCAGTGAGGCCACAGCAATATTCATCTGGTTCCACATGACTAAATCACAGTATAGGTAAATAAATATGATCTTATAAGCCTCCCAGTGGAAGCAGTCTGAAAAATAGAGGTAATACAGAGCTACTATGTCTGCAGGGAGTAGAGTTCTGCCTGTTAATGAGACAACTAAGAAGCAGGAAAATCTTTTTTGTGTGTGCATGGCACAAAATAATTTCTAATTCTTCTTTCTTCCCCCTCTCCTCCCAGCTCATCAGCACCCAGAAATAAGAGGAACATCATGGAAGGTTTTTCAGACCCTTTTGTCAGACAGCAAATATTTCTTCTTTCCCCAAGGCTTTGTCTACCCCAAGGCTGTGCAGGACAGCAAGAACTGGTTGTAATGGCAGAGGGAATAATCAGCCATGCAGAATTTCTGTCCTCCCACTGCTCATGGTCCCACTGAGCCATGCTGGGCTCTGCACCAGCCAGACTGCACCCACCTTTGATCACACAGAGGAGCCTTCAGAAAAGTTGATGGGGCAACCCACAGTTTGCAGAGAATCAGCACAGAGCAGACATCAAAGGTCACACAGCAGTGTCCCATTGAAAAAGTCTGGTCCCATAAGGGAGGAATCAGATTTACCAATAGGCAGCCTTGAACAATCAATAGAAATCCTTTGAACAGTTTGATCTGACGTTCAATGATTGCACCAGATGATTTATTTTTCTAATACTTTACACATTAGCCTGTCATCACTATTTCTTTAAGCTCTGGCTGCCCTGTGTAGCAATCAGCTTTAATGGGTACAATCAGGTATAAAAGGAATGTTCATTTCCACAAAAATATGACTAAGGATTTAAAGTGTCCTTGAGTAAAAATTAAAAAAAAAAAAAAACAAATAGAAAAGTAAACAAAAAGAGGAAGTGAATTACACTGAAAACCATTTGCACTTAAAAAATATAATCCTATTGATTCCCATAGAAATTAAATCAAATGGAGAACACTGAAATGAAAATTACCCTTTCATCTACACAAATTATTGGAAAGTAGTTAGACAAGGTGATTGTTATGCAAATGTAGATCCAATGCAATCACAAGGCCTGGGAGTATTTTCCAAGAAGGCATGTTAACTCTTTCTAACACATGATATCTGTTTTGTGCAGAAGCCCTTGAGTCTGGCTTTTCTAATCATCCCATCTTGAACAGAAATATTTACAGTTATGAGCATTCACACACAAATACATTTGATGTTTTTCATGAGTTGCATATGAGGTTGATGAAGAAATATAAGCATTTAATGTACTGGCATATGGCACTTGGATTTAAAAAACAGAATATACACAAAAGCAATATATTGTAGAAAGTGAGCTCAGATGTAGATGACATATACTTGAGAGAGTAAGAGGCTATCACAACATCTCTGGGGAAAGGTTTATTCAGTTGTTTCATAAAATAAAATTTTGTTTTTTAAGAGTCACGAGGGATAGGTTTGTACCAACAGAGCAGCAGCAGAGAATGAAGCAATGACTTGTACCTCAGAGAGACAAAAAAGCAGATACCCCTGCACACATGCCAGGTTCCTACAGCCTTGGCAGACAAGGGGGCAGAAATGGCCACAGACCCCAAATTACCACTTGTCAAACACAAAACTGTCTTGTGGACCAGCTTTAACTTTATGTATGAATAAGCAGCACTTGGAGGAAGCTGAGAGAGAGAGAGAACTGTGTCTCAGTCCCCAGGCAAGGCTGTGTGCAGGCACAGAGCAGCCAGACAGGGCTCTGGTGGCTCCCAGCTGCCAGAGGTCCAACAGGAGCCTCTGGGACCAAAGCAGAGCAATCTCATGCTGAGGCAGAGGAATGTTTGGTGGCAAATGATCCAGCCTCAGCAGCAGCAGAGCCACAGCTCAGTTTAGTCACAGCTCTCATGGGTCTTGTTGATGGATCAGCTGTAGTTCTTGACACCAATGTTTTTCCAGCTCTGTCCTCACCTCCTGTGTGGCCCCACTGCCCAGACCTAAACCATCCCATCTCTTGAGGTGCACAGTCAGCTCCCAAGGCAATCTAGCCTTCCCAGAGAACCCATCTCCCTCAAATAGCCAGGAAAACCCTGTTGCAGCAGGCTGTTGGCTGTGCCTGTCCCACCCCTGACATTTACAGCATGGCTGGGTGCTGGATATCTGTGGGGCTATTTACTCTCTCCCAGTTTCTCCATACCCTCCAAAAAATATCCAGAAAACAAAATAGTCTGCAGCTGCTTTTCCTAGAATCCACTGTTATCAGGAAAGCCTCAAGGGACCTCAATATGAGTGCATACAAGAGGAGGTTAAAAGGTGAGGATGTTCTAATTCATGCAGACATGATGGGAACATCTGGTAATGGAGGGACTATTAATCAGCAAAAGGCATAATGAGAGCTGATGGCCAAAGCTGGAGCTGGATAAATTGAAGCTAAATAAAAGGCAAAAACCATCAGGTATGAAGGTTATTAGGCATTGGAGAAATTTTCTGAGAATATGGGTTTTTTTGTTGCTCAAAGTCTTCCTAAATAAGATTTAAGGGCTGGTTAACTTTCTAGAAGAAATTCTGCTCCTCACTAATGGTTTACAGGCTTTAAGTTATGACTGAGGCTGCTTGTGCCATACACAGCATCCAATTATGCAGAGAAAGTTCCCCTTTGCTAAGGAAAATGCACTCCTGTGGAAGTGATGGGAAGATAAATTCATGCATTGAGAGTTAAACCCCTCATGGCTGTCTGATGCACATGCCCTTCTTCCTTGCCTGGGATTTGATTGTGCATCTTGCTAAAGAGCTTTTACTTCTATTTAAAGCCATGGGTAGAGATGTTCATGAGCCACATGCTACATCCCTGGGTTACAGGGACACGAATTTCAGATTGGAATGAACGGATCTGTGACAACAAAGGCTCAGGAGTGAGATTAATTTAAACCACAGGTGAGCATTTCCTAAACAAAAGGCTGCTGTTGGAACATGCTTAGGAGCTAGACAGAAGGAATCCAAGGACACTGAGCATGTTCATTGTACTTGCTAAAGGCATGCCTCACTCCTCATGCTATTTTAATCAGGCAGCAGTACACAGAGTTAAGACACACTTCTCCCACCAGACTGTCTCTTCTCTGTGTGCCTCTGCTTCTGCTCCATCTGTAATTTCCCCAGCATAAAGAGAAATTGCCACCCAGCAGAGGAATTGGGCAGATTTTGTTTTAAGGTGAGGGAAGGCAAGAATTCCAGCTCCACACGAGCTAAACAAGGGATGTGCTCTCACACTGAGGATTGATCATGGAAATGCTCCTGCTGCTGACAGCACACTGTGTATCTGACCTACACCTCAGTACCATTTTTTAAACAAAGCAGCATACCTGAAACAGCAATGAAAATCACACAAGTTCAGTTTAGCACTCCAGTTTGGTCTTTGTTTTGTTTCAGCACCAGTTGTTAAAAAACCACGTGATTTTTCCTACCCATTGAATTTATTTCTTGAATGCCATCCCAGAGAGGAGTTAGAACTGTGTGAAAGCCTTAAATGGATCCATAGTTAGCCAAAAAAAAAGCTCTGTACATAAAACTTGCTTTTATCAGTATTACAAAATAATTTTTGCTTTCTGTCTATCACATACCTACTCAAATCTCAGCACTTGAACCTTCCCAAAGGGGTCCACAGTCAGTTTTGAGGCAGGAAATAAAAAATTTCTCCTGGAAACTTGGCCTAGGATGAACTTCATAAGAAAAGGAAAAAAAAAAAAGGGGAGGGGGGGTTGATTGGAGTAAAACAAAAAAGAATCTACACAAAATTCATTTTGGGCTGTGTTTTGCCCATCTGGGGTTACTTCAGCTTTTCATCCAGCATCAAAATATAGCATGTCAGTATGAAAAGCCAAGATTGCTTTTTGAGAAAAAAACCACAGCAACATGAAAATTACCCATGTGAACAACTTTGGAGTGAAGCTTTTTCAAAATGCTGAGGAAAGGCAGGTTTTTAACATTCCTCCTCCTTCTCTTCCCCTCTGGCAGAATCTGTTTCCTAAATTCAATTGAAATTCTCAAGTAATTTCTCTCCTCCCCACGCCTCAAGAAACCCTCCAGTCTTGTGAATCTGCTACTCACAAAACAGACTTGAAAGATGTAAAATGTGTAGGAGTTGCTACTGTTCAGAGCTGAAATAACATAAACAGGAAGAAGTTACAAAAAAGAAGGAAAATTCTTTTCCCATGGTCAGGTAATCACAGGAAAAGGGGGAGCATTTTTTAGCTAAAAGAGGAGACATTTAGATCAGATGTTGGGAGGAAATTCTTTACTCAGAGGGTAGTGAGGCACTGGAACAGGTTTCCCAGGGAAGCTGTGGATGCCTCATCCCTGGAAGTGTTCCAGACCAGGCTGGACAGGGCTTGGAGCACCTTGGGATATTGGAAGGTGTCCCTGCCCATGGCAGGGGGTGGAACAAGATCACCTTTAAAATTTTGTCATGACTAGGATCTCCTCAATGCAGCAGTCCAAATAAAAGCCCAAGTGTTCTCCTGGTGGGATTTGAGCCCTCAGCCAGGGGTTTCCAACAATGTTTTGCTAGATGGTTTCATGGAGCAAAGGATTAGGGTGGAGCATCCTCTACTTTTCCCATTCCTCCCTGCATTTTTTCAGTGTTACAAAAGAAAGGATATCTGTAACACCAGAAAAGGGGTGATGCAGGGAAGTGGCTCCTTCGTCCTCACAGCTCCACCTCCTCATCCTCCTGGCAACCTCCTCTCAAGATGATGGCCATCAGGTACACTCTGTGCCCATCCATATAAATAAATCTATTGCCCATAAGGAGTAAATCATGCTGATCCAGGAGCTGGGACACTGAGTTTGATCTCTGAGTTGATGTTCCTGAATTAACTTTAATATTCCCTGGAGCTGCCATGCCCGCAGACCCACGGCGCCACTGGGATAATGACTCTGCTCCTCTGAGCAGCAACTGCTCCATGCTCCTGGTAACCAAACCCCAGGCCAGTCACTGCCTGGGGCAGCTGGCAAAGTGTCACCCTGATTTTTACAGATTTTCTGAGCCTTCTGATGTTTACATTCTTGTAACAATGCTTTCTGTAAATAACTCATTGTTTTGCCTTCTTCTATGGAGGAGGAGAAATTTGATGGACTGTTGGTTTGTCCAGTGTCATTGCAGAGGTGGCACTGTCACCCTCCAATCCACGGTCACTTTGGAAAACTATAAATGTTGGAGTCAGAAAATAAATGTTCCTTTTTCCTTCACCTTGAGAGCAGCAGTGTGTGTGCTTGTGTTCTTTCGTGCCCTACAGCGACAGACAAAGCCCTGCTGAGGCCAGCAGAGCTGGGCTGAGGATCTGATCTCCGGGCTGCAGTTCTGTGCCTGCAGTTCATCAGATCAAGGGCTGTGCCCTCAGACAGCTGCCAGGTGTTTCATGGTGAGCAGATGCCTCCCAACATGAACCCACATCTCCAACAGGTCACTGCAAGCCTTTGAAAGGAGCAAGAAAATCCCACTGGCAATGCCA
Source organism: Haemorhous mexicanus (assembly GCF_027477595.1). NCBI lineage: Eukaryota > Metazoa > Chordata > Aves > Passeriformes > Fringillidae > Haemorhous > Haemorhous mexicanus. The sequence goes on from NC_082347.1 coordinate 36,894,285, forward strand.
AGTAAGAAGAAGAAATGCCATATAGTGCCATATAGTCACCTGGAAAAAAAAATTGGTATTTTCAATCAAGGAGCACTGTAAATTCTGAAATTGAATGGAGTCATCCTGTCCAGACTGCTGCTCTTCTCAGAAGGTGGCAATGCTGCCCAGCCCACACTAAAGCAGCAGCTGGGCTACCTTGGGGTTTGCAGTGCCCAATGCCAGGTGGCAAACACAAGTAGCACAAAGCCCAGCTGTCCTCTAATCGTTGACTGATAGTTTTACTTCATAAAAGAGACTAAATCAAATTCCCTTCCAAGTCAGTCCAACTGACATGGCAAGGAGTGACCTTGGGGAGGGCTTTAGACTGCTAGAGAGGTAAAAAGTGCTTGTTGACATTTTTCAGAACAATGATGCCAGAAATCTGGCTCTCACCTAAACAGAAATTGTAGTACGAAGTATCTGTAGTCCATAAAAATTTGCATTCTGACTAAAAGATGAAAGCCACACAAATCTGAAATATTCTTCCAGGCTACTCCCTGCCAGTTTAAATTTAGGACTTAAAGGGGAATCTAAGGTACTTCCCCCAGGTAATTAGTAGAGCCTCCTTCAATGGATAGATTCAGCTAAATATTAAGAGCATGTACAATTTCTGTCCATGCCCCTCTTCCAGAGGCTCTGGTTCAAATTCAACAGCTTCAACAGGAGCCTCACCAACCTGCAATTGAATAAGCCTGGTGACAATTTAATGATAGCATGGTCCTGTCCTCCAGCAGGGGGAAAGGCTCAGCAATGAGACCTGAAATAATGGCTGTGCTTTGGTGGTTCTGGGTGTCCAAGCCTTACACAAATTAAAAAGGGAAGCAACAGCGGCATTAGAAGAACACCACAGGAGGCCAGAGCAGGCTACTGGTTGTCCTCCTGTTCCTCCTCCAGTTCTCAAACCTGTTAATTTTCCACTCTGGGAGCTGAACACAGGGTTACACAGGAATTCAACCTGAATCAAGGCTGTCTCATGCAGAACCCCATCTGCAATGACAAATAATTCAGGGTCTAAAGGATTATTCTGATAATTTTATAACAAAGTAAAGAATACAGAGGATTTGGGAAAATATTTGTTTTGTCAATATTTGGCTGCGATGACAAGATTACAAAGGAAAAGTTGTGAAAATCCTTGATTGTTTCAACTGCAATCCAGTTCCATAAATGATTTGCAAAGCACCTGGGTCTACCCCACAACCTGAGTTTCTAATTTGTGGGACAATTACAAAACAAATCCCCCAGGCAATTTAAAATCTGGCTGGAATAACCTGGTGCTTTCCAAGATTATGACAGAAAGAAGTGTAATAGAAAAATTGTTCCTCAATAAAATGACAACAGCTGGCCAATTTTGCTTTTGAATGTATATCAGCACTGCTGGCCTTTGTCAGACAGACTGCAAAGAGTAAGTGGAGGCTCTTTTCAAATGTGCCCAGTTTCCACTGGCAACCAATGGAGCAAAAGGACAATCAGATTTAATCAATTGATCTCAATGCGCCATGTTCAAAGTTTTCTTTAAATGATTCAAGAGACAAAAGGAGGGAGAGAAAAGTCAAGCAATAAACTGCAATGGTTTTCATTAATGGCTATGAATCAACTGCTTCATAGTTTAATTTTGTTAGGAACTTCTGAGCTTTTCATATTGTCATCAGATAAAATCTTTTTTTTCCAAGCGAAGCCACAAAACTTAAAACTTAAAACTTAAAAGTTCAACCCCTTTGTTTGGACGCTGATTTTTCAACTCAGTTTTCCCCAGAATTGCAAATAATCAAAATACCTTTTCCTGTCTAAAATGCCATCTGCATTTTTCTTAAATAACTCTCTATACATGAATCATCTGTATTTTTACGCTGTTGCCGAAACGACGTAAAAAACCTTGCGCCCAAATTGGAAATGCAACGGGGCTGGATGACATTTGCAAAGAGCACTTTCTCAGAATAACCTAACCTTTAATAAGTGTATTTTCCATATATTTATTAATGTCAGTAGAAGAACACGATGTTCTGGAATAAAATATTTACGGAATTTCTGTGTCTTTGTTGCGTGGGGCTCCTGGTTCCAAGAACCACTCAGAGGCTTTTAAGCTGTTCACCATGTCACTCCTGTCAAGTGGCACTTTTCAAGTGCTGAGCTCCCTGCTCTTTTTTTTTTTTCCTGTGCATTAATGTGCACTGGCATCATTTTTCCTTGAAATTTAAAGTGACTTGGAACAGCACCACAGAACATATCCACCTCACAGACCTTACATTACTTTTGCTAGATTTAATTTTTAAACAGACCTAAATCTTTATGTATCCTCTTCAGACTCCTCAGCTTCTAGTTCAGCATGTTTAGGGCAGCTCCTGACTCACAGCCAGCAAGGAACCAAGCCTCTTATTCTCTCTTCCATGCTGCTTTCCTATTTATATTTCTCCACCTTGTATTAACCCTCGTGCTCTTTGTTAATTTTGTCTGTTCATTAGCAAATGAGCACACACTCAGTGGTGTTTGTTCTGCAGCAGCTGAACATACTCTGATGCCCTGATGTCACACTAGCAATTTTTGTGAGTCTGGTATTTCTCCAGGTTTATTTCACCCCATTCCTGGGCAATGCCCAGTAAGTTTGTTATGAGGAATGTGAGTAGAAAGGGAGATCCTTTCACTTCCATCCTGGATTTGTTTTACTTGCTTCCCTCTGATTTCCCCTGTTATTTCCTTAATCCTTTTCTTTTTCTGTATTCTTCCGTGATTCCTTTTAAACTGTTTCACAAATGCACATTTCAATAGTCTAACACTGTATTTCTTCATAGCTCTCAGGAGGAAAGAACATCAAGCAAACAAAACACTTGCTCTTTGATGAGAGAAAAGTTTGTCTCATGTTTTCCAAGCCACCACCTTGTGATGAGATTTCACCAGCTGGGAATTCGACATGATAGCCTAAAGTGAGAGTAGGATGTGCTCTGCCAGCCCACACTATTCTCAGAGCCTGCAAACCAGTTCCAGTTCCTCTTTGAAACAGATCTGTTGTTTCAAGTGCTTGTCAATATTCATAGCCTTTCCCCAGCAGTTGCACAATTCTTCACTTTCAGTGAGGAGGTTGAAATGTTGGTAAACAGGTTGAGGAAGGAGTAAGATAATAAAAAGGTCAGACTGAACAAAGATTACACTGCATTAAGGAGGAATGTGAAATTATTCTTTGTGATTTTTTTCAGTGAAACAATGAAATCCAGATTTCTGCATTCTTAGGAAAGACAGTAATTCTCTGCTGGATTGAGGGTGAGATGTGGTACTGGTAGACATGAAAAGCAGGTCAGGAAAACATTAATTACATTGCAAAGTACTGGTAAAACATCCTTTCCAACACTCATATCTAGTAAGAGAGCAAGAACAGGAGACCAAAGTTCAAGCAGGATTTTAATTAGACACCTTGCTTACTGTGGTGTGTCAGACACATGGTAAGAAGAAATTTTCTCATCTGCAGCCATGCTCTACACAGCACTTTGCTTCCTCTAGCGTGTTGGAAGTTGGTCTGATGCAGAGGAGAAATACAAACAGGTAACAGCACAGAGACACTCAGGATACTGACATTGCCTTTCCCCACACTGGGCACAGCCAGGCTCTGATCCCAGCCTGAGGTCACCCACCTTTTGGGGACAACATGCTTTCCATTTGTTTTGGATCCTGACAAAGCTCATCTCCCAGGTTCACTGTGGTTTGGCACCAGGTAAACAAGCCCAAAGGTGAAAACTGAGGTGTTAGAGCTGGGCAGGACCAGGACCTGCAAGGCCACAGGACAGGCAGGAAGCTGCTCTAGCAATAAGGTTTCATATTCTGCTTTCTTCTCTCATACTAATTATTTTTTTCACTCTGAGGAGGAAGGATGACTATTTATTGTACAAGATTAAAACAGATCAATAAGGGGAAACTATGATTCATTCAATACTTGGCGACAGATTAAATAAAAAGCATCATTCTGGGTCTGCTCTAAAGTAAAAAATTAAAAGATAAAAGTAGATGTCTAGGGAGATATAAAACCACAGCAGTTTTCCTCCCTTTCCTCCTTTTCTGTCTCATTAAAACAGAAATTACAAATGGTTTTATTATCCTGGGTTCAGCAGACAAGCATCATGAAGGGGAACAGTAAAGTCATTTTTTTTAAATGAAATTCATACAACAGCAAGAATACAAATGTAAAAGGGAAGCAAAGAAAACTTTTGGGACAAGATTGTTATATTCTACATAAGCCTCAAAACATTGCTGGCTGAGTCACTAAAGATTTACTGAGTCACTGAGATTTAGCAGAGAGGGAGGCAGCTCTCCAAAGTGTTTTACAGCTCGGTATTTTGCAAACCAGAAGGAGGCAGCTCTCCAAAGTGTTTTACAGCTCTGTATTTTGCAAACCACAAGCCAGATTTGCTGCTCCTCTCATGTGCTGTCCTTCAGCCAACCCTGTTGCTAAATCCACTACACAACAATTTGTCAGGGACTTGAAGCTGTTGCAGCTTTTTCATCCTTGTTGGAAAGATTACCAAACAGATATCCTGTCAATCTGCTGACTGCTCAGTTTTGGGTAACAGGTAACCTTCTCTGGAAATATTTGTGGCTTGATGAGCTAAATACTATGTCAAATAGGGGACTGCCTATGCTTTGCATGTGGTCTGTTCAGCTAGTGGAGGCAAGGATTTTCCATCTCCAAAGTCAGGAGATTGCTCTTGATCTTCTCCACTCCACACAACTCACATCCACAAGACAGAGCACATTGAAAGAGGAATATGACAGTGAATATTTCTGAATTATAATAATTAGGCTCTGGCTGTTTTCATTATCCTCTGATGAGGATAGAAACCAATCACACTCAATTTTAAGCATAATGAAAGAAATTCTTCTTGTTCATGGCAATGACTTATAAATGTGCCTTGCATTGGGGTATAGAAATATTAGAAATGTGCCTACTTGCTTCTGTGAAGAGCCAAGTATTGTGCAACACAATGTTGAATTTCAGTAATTAATTACATTCTGCCAAATTCAGCTGTGGTCTTCCTGAAATGCTAGCAGTTGTTTCAGCTAGTCCTTATGGCTCTGCCTCAAAGCCCTTGAAAATGGATCAAAATCTGTCCATTGAGTTCAAGTGGTCTTAAAGCTGATCCTCACTGTCTGGGTGGCTGCTGGGAAAAGAAGAAAGGGACCAAGATTTGTCTTACTCACAGAGGAATAGAAATGAGAGCTTTGGAGTACAGCATTCTTTAAAGTATGAGTTAAAAATAAATGAAGTTACTATTACTGCTACTAAGAGAGAAAATACCTGAGAAAATAATCTCAGGGCCTCAAAACAGTCTGAGGATTTTCTGTTAGCTTTGCTGCCCAAAGCCAACTAGAAATGTGTTCTCTTTTTCCTGCAACTGAGGTAAAATAATGTCTCATCAAAATGTTCTGCAGGTGGTAGATTTCTTTTCAACAGTAATTTCAGGAGAGAACTGAAATAGTTTAATTTTTAAGAAATGTACCTTTGGTGCTTTGTGGGAATGGAACTTTGGCTTCTTTACACTTCCAGTCTCCTATTAGAAAAAGCAGCAGCCAGACCTGGAAAAACCTGCAGTTAAAGGAATGTGATCCTGGTGCTGTAACCAGACCAGAAGAACCAGGAAAACCTATGAAAGGAATTTAAAAAAAAAAAAAATCAAACAAGCAAGCAAACAAAGAAAAAAAATTGAAAGGAACCAAAGAAGTAGATTTTGGGTTTAAACAGTGGAACCAAAAGTCCTGGGAGCTGCAGGGGAATTGTGTCTCTGGAGGCTGGGCTGCTGTGAGCCCCAGCAGAACAGAGCAGGAGCTGCCTCTTGGCTCTGTGCCCCTCTGGGCTCTCTCTGCTCTGTGAGCCAGCCTGCTTTGGGAAGAGCTGCTGAACACTGAGGGAAAACCAAACCCTTATTCTAACCAGCAGCCTTGTATAAAAGACATGCTAATTCACTTTTAATTGTAGTGCTGGCTTTAAATGTGGGACTTGAATTACATGGACAGATATCCAGATAGCTGAGCAAAGCCATCCAAGCTGCAGGATCCCTCTGTGACAATTAGCATGTGCTGCTGTGTGACCCAGGAGCCTGCACACACCTCTTGGATCTGTGAATCCATGTCCAGCTGAGCACAAAGGAATTCTGCAGCTCAGTGAAACCTGCCTGGGAGAACAGCTTTGGGTAATTCATGGAAAAACTTGTTTTCTGTAATTTCTTTTCTATGGAAGTTATCTCACCCCTCCTTGAGAGAGTGAAAATAGCTGTGGGGAAAAAAGTACAGCAGCACAGGCACTTGGTAGGGATTCCAGAGAAAAAACAGAATTCAGGGAATGAAAAATAAGTTATTTTTGCTGTATCCACAGCAGAGGCAAAAAGAAGCCAAAGGCAGAAAGGATTCCTGGAATCTGAGGAGAAGTCACATGAATAAATAATGTGTGATTTTTGACTCCTTTGAGCCCTGAGACTTGTGGCCAAGAATCTTTCAGAACAATCAAGAGGAAATTCATGTCATTGTTTTGACTAAGATGTGAATGGCTGGATTTTGAATACTGCAGAAAGCTCAGGGATCTGTTGCCTCTACTGGCACAAATCTGTGTTGAATGTCCATGGTCCAACCTCTGAGAACATAAATTGCAGGGGTCTCCCCACAGAGGCTTTGTTTGGAGGGTGAGGGACCACTGGAGCAGAAGACCCCATTTCCTTGCAGAGAGGAGAGAAGTGACACCTGCAAGGAGATGAAGATGCCAAAGAGGTGCTGCTGAAATGATTTAAAACTGTAATAAACTAATCACAGCTGAGTGGAGAAAATCCAACAGTTAAAGTGTGATAGGGATGTTCTTCATGAAAACTTTCCTCAGTACTGATCTCACTTGTGGCTTTATGTCAAAATATACCAAAGTGATAGAACAGGGTAGAAAACTCAGGGATGGAAGAGAGCATGATCATGATTTTGAGAGCAAGAACTGTAATTAGTTGTGCCTCTTTGATTGGTTAAACATCAGCACATTGTTAGCATCTTAACAAGCAGAAAGCAAAAAAAAAAAATTTAGAATTTCACATTATGTACACTTGTTTTTAGCAGTTGTCTCACCAGCACACCTGGGAACAGGTATGGCACACTGAGATTGTTAATCTGTGTCTGCTGCCTGAGATGCTAAAACTGTCCTGGGGGATCAGGTGGCTCAGTCAATCTGAATGATTGAAGCTGCCAATCAATGCCATAAATCTGTAAAATAATACTCCTGGAGGTTGGAGTTTATCAGCTTCAGGTTTGCCTGAACTGGGAGCAGCCTCTGACACCATCAAACAGACCAGTACACACTCTACAGAACACAGAACTACAGAACACCAAGACTGTAAATAACTCTTTCCAAAATCAATTATAATCTACACATTTGAGCCAAACATTTACTCCTGCAGTTGGGAAGGGAAGGGATTAGCCTTTCCCTGTGCCAGGAGTTTACCTTGCATTGAAGAAATAGCACAGGCCCAGGGAATTATGAGCATGGTGCAGCACCATGTGGGGGCTGAGAGCCAAATTTATTGATGTTCACCCATGGAGTCACTCCTGCCACAGCCCAGAGGCCTGTGAACCAAACAAAATGAGAAATTCTGCCCTTCAGTTTATGCTGGAATTCCTAACTCAAATCATTCCTAATTCCTAATGCAGGCAGAGTTCTTCCCCTGCACAGGGGAGCACATTTCTATCCTGACACCTGCAGCAGCTTGAGGGATATTTCATAGCCAGGCTATTACAGCCTTTGGAATGGAAATAACATAACATTGGTCATTTGGTCATTTACAAAGGCAGCACAAGCTCAGGCATTGCAGAGGAGCCTTAGAAACCATCCAGGGTGGGAGAAGAGTATATAGAAATACACTGAGGTAGATGTAGATTGATATGGATAAGAAATTATATAGATATAGATGTAGATATATATAGATGATTATTAGATATAGATAGATATAGATGATATAGATCTAGCTATAGATAAATTATTTAGATATATAGATATATATAGAGGGATGATATAGATATAAAGATAGATGAATAGATATAGATAGATAGATAGATAGATAGATAGATAGATAGATAGATAGATAGATAGATATTATATAGATAATATAGATATAGATAGCAGCTCCTGATACAGAAAGAAATTCTTTCTAACACATCATGGCAGATTCTGGGTGGAGGAAGTAGATGGACTCACCAAAAATCTTTTCTAATACCAGCTTCAAGGGTTTGACTTTACAGTCCTTGTACAATGGTTTCCCAAATCATTTGCTTGACATGTTTTCTTGGGAAATGTGTCATGCTGCATTTTCCAGCCTTAGGGATCCCATGCTGAGGTCAAACTGTGTATTGTGCATTCCTCTGGCTCCCTGACTCAACCTTGGGGTGCACAAAGCCCTGTCCCTGATGACACCAGCTTTTAGCAGCTTTTATTTTGTAATTAATTGCTCTACTCACAGTGCTTAGCTGCTAGTGTAAATTACAACTTTGGGGATGGAGCTATTTTTAAAATCAGCCAAAATTCAATAATAACCTTTTTAAATTGTATTTGAAGTAGCAGAGTAATTCACATTCTACTGTTTTTAAAATCCCACTTGCAAGTCTTCACCTGTCTGATGCAGGAGCTAGAGGTTGTTTGTTGTTCAGGTTAATCTCAGAAACTCAGGTAATCAAGTTCCCACAGCACTGGGTATAGCCAAGGAGATTTACACAGATAATTTAAAGGCACCATGCTGATCTGTTATAAAATCCAGGCTGTCAGGAGTTCAGAAATTAAATCAAAGTGAGAAATCACTAGGACTTCAGCAGAGCCTTTAAGTTAATCTGATACATTAAAAGATGCCCTAGACATGAACTTTTATTGCACAATTTGAAACCCTTACATTGCAGAAACCTTAACAATCATTGAGACATGTCTAACTTTAACGTTTTAGCCACTGTAGCAATCACAAATAAATACCTGTAATGGCAGTGGTTCTATTAGAACAACATCCCAGAGACACTGAACATTATTTATAGCAGAAGGATGTAACCAGATTGTTTGATTCATATCTGCAGAGCCATTTCTGCCCTTTACACCCCTCTTGGAACACACACAAGCTTTCTGAGGCTGCATGTTTGGGACACTCTAGGGCCTGATTTGCAGGATGCTGGACACCCACATGCCTCTCTGTAGTCCACTGTAGGGCCATTTAGCTCTTTGCAACATCCACCCTTTAGCTCCTTGGTGGTGCTTTCCTCCCTCAGATTCTGTTTGGCACTGGAGCAAGGGCAAGAAGGGCAAGAATTCTGAGAAAAGAATAAGAAGCTGTAGAAGCAGAGTCTCTCTCATCTCCAATGCCCCTTTTCTCTAATTTGGTATTTCTCTATCATCCTAATCCCCCTGCCCAAAGGAAATCACAAAAAAACCCAAATTAGCAGTGGACACATCCACATGACTTCTGCAGCAGGGAAAAGCCCAGTGGTTTCCAATGATGTCCAGAGAGCCCCTGTGCCTCTGAAGATGGGAAGGATGATGCTTTTGAATGAAGATGGTGCTTTTTAACTGAAGAGCTGAACCATTGGCTCCTCACCATCACCCAGAGAGGCTGTGGAGGTCCCATCCCTGGGAGTGCTGACGGCCAGGCTGGAGGAGCAGCCTGCCCAGGGTGTCCCTGCCCATGGCAGGGCTGGAACCACATGATCTGTAAGGTCCCTTCCAACACAAGCAGAGGACCAGGTGTTGAACTTTGATTGCTCCCTGATCTGCAAAAGATTATCTGGACACAAGCAGTTAATCCTTCAGGCCACCTCTTAAAATGTTTTAGCCCCAAATTTCCCTCAGCTAATGGCACAAGCTGTGATTCCTACCAACAACTTTTAGCACAAGGGTGTGGGTGCAGCCAACAATGCAAACAGGAGCTGATCCAAACAAATCAGGAGACAGCTCTTCACCAGTGATGTAAAATAATAATAATAATAATAATAATAATAATAATAATAATAATAATAATAATTATTATTATTATTATTATTATTATTATTATTATTATTATTATTATTATTATTATTATTATTATTATTATTATATAATTATACTCATAATTTTATAATGGTTTCTTATACATTTATAGGATTTTAAAAATTATTATTATTAAATTAATAAATATCACTGAATAATAAACTATTTTAAAAATATTTAGACTTTAGAATATTTCTTTATTTTAACTATTAAAATATTGATATTACTAAATTTATAAATGTCTTTAATTTAATAGTATGAAATATAAATCTAATTTTTGTAATTTTATAATCATACCTTTATGTATAATCAGTAAAGGCCTCATTGAACACCTACAGGCAGGTACTAGAGAGGCTCACAAAAACAAGCAAGGCTGATTTTTAGGTGGTAGAATCACATCAAGAGAGTGCAGAGTGAAACCACTGAAATTATGCATGTCAGGGGGCAGAGTTAAATCTCTGCAGGCAAAGCAATCACTAGAAGGGAAAACAATATCCTGAAAATAAAATATCCCAGATAAGAAAACATGAATGCAGGTAAAAAAATCCAATCCAGCCTTGCATATCAGGGCTGGATTAACAAGTTTTGCTTTCCAGAGCTCAAAGCACTCTGATCCTTCTCCCAGATCAGTCCCTACAGACAGAGCAGGAGGATTTTCCTAAGCCAGGTAAGTAAGAGGAAAGAGACAGCAGTAGAAGTCATGTTTGCATTTCTCTGTCTAAACTCCTCACTGTTTTCAAGCATTTTGAGATTTACAGTTCAAGGTCTCCTGCTCTCCACACAGCTTTTCACAGGCAGCTCTTGTGCAGCCAACTTGTTTTAGTCCCAACTGAAACTTAAAAGAATCCTTTTGCCAAAAGCATGTTTCTCTGGGGATCACTCTTGCTCAAACATGTTTGTCTCTAAGCCTCATATTTAACCATGCTGGCAAGAGTGCAGATCAGAAATGCACTAAGTTTCTTTATAAAAAAACCAAAAAAAAAAATTTATTAAGGGAATAGTTATGTGGAATTTGTATATTTATATTCTTTTATATTCTGCACTTTATTAAGTGGATTGGGTTTATTAAGAAATAATAAATGCCCTGAGAAGAGTCATTTCTGAGTCACTAGGGGGCTTTTTTTATCTCTGAATGGTGACAAATGGTTGGACTGGTTTGCCAAGGTTTACCTTGGAGGGTGGGACTCCACATCCTCCAGTGAGGATCTGGATGAATTCAGAGGTGGCAGCAATGTGGTTAATCCAGTAACCATAACAACCATAATCCTCACTGCAGGACTCTAAAAACTTGTCTTGCTCCTATTTCTTCCTAAAAACACTTTAGCTCAAGGAAGATTGGGGCTTGCTGAGGTTTGGGGAGCACAGAAGAGCAGAAATTGAAAGGAGGAGGGTGACGAAGGTTGGAATTAAAAGAGGATAATGAACAAATTATCAGGACACAAAGGGCTGTACAAATATCAGAACAAAGCCCATCCTTTGGTCCTGCAGTAAAGGAGATATTAAATACCCCAAGAGGCATGTTGGAACACCTAAAGGAACAGCTTAGCAAGGCAGGCACTTTTCTGTTAAATCACCTTGTCATGTTTACAGCTCCCCAAAGCCCTCCTCAAATATGATAATAGGAGTCTGACTAGTCTGACTTTGTCATTTTAATTAAAAGCTCTATTCCTCATGGCAGGAGCAAGTAAAAAAAAATATTGTTCCCACTGCAAGCCTATGGAAAATATTAATTTCTTCCTCTACAAAATTGTAAATGAGTGGCACAAGCTTAGGGATTGGTCTGGCCTATGTTCCATATGTAAACATCCATAATTCACCTTCAAAAATGGAATTTAATGGCAGATTCACTTTACTAACAGGACAAAAAAGCGACCATGGACCTTTTTTCACCCCTCAGAGAACTTTTGTTTTTCTCTCTAGAAGATTTTTCGTCCAGAAATTTCCAAGGTTTCCACCATTAAAAATCAATTGAAGCTGCCAATTTTATAAGAATGTTTCCATTAGTTTGAAATTTGTTTTCAGAATTTTATTCTGCTTGAAACTGTCACATTTTGGCCAAACTGTGAGCTACCCATTAAAGAGAAAATCCAGCTTCCAGCCTGTTCCCTCAAGCCACGTGACTGTGCAGAATGTAACAGCTTGAGTCCATACCCTTAAATTTCTTAAGCAAGTCCAAAGCCACAGCTTGCCAGGCACAGCAGATCACACTGCCACCAAACTCATTCCCGCTCTCTGGATCCCAGCTCCTAGCTTAATTCCCTCTTTGTCAAACCTGGAGAACTCCCTCAACAGTCACACAACCCAGTTTGCACCTATTAAAACAAACCCAAAAGTCACTCTGGCACACATAATGGGGGAGGACAAACCTTATCAGTCATTAAAAACATCATTTTCCTAAGTGATTGCTGGAGCTGATGCTGCCCTTTCAAGGGGCAGAGATATTTATCTGAATAAGTACCAGGCACACTCATCTCTTGCTGTGTGTTACCAGTGATCCTGGTCCTTTGTGGTGCACACAGAGAGGACTGGAGGATTTTCAGATGGTTTCTCTTTATCCAGCAGAGCTGTTCCATTGTCCCTTGGGTTCTCATGTGAACCTCTCAGGCTGGCATTGTCATCCAGCTGTGGGTCAGGAACACTCTCAAGGAAGAAATCAACACTCTGAGAGTTCAGGTGACCACAGCAGAGATCAACAACAGCTTTGGCTGAGAGGGGTGATAGCCAGGATCGTTCTGTGCAGTAAACTTCTCTGTCTGCAGAGGACAAAGGGCAGCTCACACCCTGCAATGTTTTTGCTGCTGGAAAATCAGGATGTGCAGATGCTGCATCTTCAGCCCAGGCTGTGACCTGCTGCACCCTCAGATGAGGGACAGAGGGCAGGTGGGGGACAAAGGGACAGAGGGCAGGTGGGGGACAAAGGGACAGACACAAACACCTTTACCGAGAAGAAGAGTTAAAAATGAGCACTAGAGCAGTAACCACACAAACATCCTTCTTTAGCCAGCACAGCCCATGACTTGCCCTCCAGGTACAGATATTTCTGTTTCCTAGAGCAAGCTGGAAGAAAAAATCCATCAGCATCATTCCCTTGTCCCTTGAGCTCTCCATAAACACTCATGCTCTTTATTAATTCATTTCCTTTGTTGTTCTTTATTAAAACTTTATTCCACTCTGATTTCAGATGTTACTCTACAGCAAACCTCTTCCCACAAATCTGTTGGTTTCCTTAGTGCACAGTAAAACCCTTAAATAAAACATTTAAGGAAAAATAATAATAATTATGGAAAATTAATTAAGATAGCCTCAAAATCATATGCACTATGTGTAGGTAAGAAATGAGTTTAGATAAAGGCTGGAATTTTTGAGGAAGGCAAGCAAATCTCCTGCCTGCCTGGGATCAAATTCCCTGGGGGGTTTAAAGTGTGCAGATCAGTTTCTCCATCACATGGTTTTCCAGTAAACCCTCAGTTTCCTGTAATAAAAATAAAGCCTAATTGAAAAGCAAACCCAAGTATGCTTATGAGATGAAACTCTCTTGCAAACAAGTCCATCTCTATGAGAAATGCAAATCCTTGTCCATGGAGCCAGCCTCAGGTGGCTGCCAGAGGGCTCCATGGCACCTTCAGGGGGGTGTGTGATGCACTCCCCAGCCTGCAGCAGCCCTGCTGTCCAAGAGCCAAGGGAGCAAGAGCCCAGCTTTGTTCCCAGGGGAGGAGCAGGAGGGTGGAAGTCACCTCTAGAATGGGGGGGGGTTTCCATCTTTGCATTTTTCTGATCTTCAGGGAAGAACTCAAGTACCACAAAGCTTTGCTGCCTCCTGTTCAGGAATGAACTGCTGTCCCACAGGGCTTGCCCAATCTTTAACAAAGAGAATATGAACAAAATCTGGCATTAGACTGCAAGAAATGAATTCACTTCAGCCCCTTGAATAAGTTTTCTCTCTCTTCTGAGAGCACAGGAGGTAGAAACACAATTTGCTTTCTGACATTACATCATTTTTTACCAAGCAGTCATGTAGACACCTAGAAATGAAGTCTGTGACTGCAAACACCATGCAAGAGAATATCTATTTTCACCTTGACAGCATTAAGAGCTAAGACATTTTTGTGGGAGGAGATAGCAGAAATCCTTGGAGAAATCCAGAGGCTAGGTTTTACTCTTGGAAAAAACGGCCTTGGAAGAAGAGATAGGAAATGTCTCAGTAAGGCTGTGAAAACTTTCAGAGTGGTCCCAGCCAAATCCAGACATCTTTTAAATCCCCCCAGGGATGGTGACTGCTTTAATGCCCTGGGCAACCTGTTCCAGTGCTTGATAACCCTTTCAGTGAGGAAATTTTTCCTGCTACCCAATCTAAACGTCCCTTGTCACAACTTGAGGCCATTTCTTGTCCTGTCACTTGTGACTGACCTGCACCTCACTGCAGACTCCTTCCAGGCAGCTGTGACAGCCAGTGGCATTACCCTTTTTTTGCACTCTAGATCCTTTTTATACAATCTTGGCACAACCAACACTCACTGGCAGAACAGTCACACAGCCAGACAGAAAAATAAATTTCTAAGAGTTGCAGGTGCAATAGAAAAGCCACTGAAGTTTGAAATTAGTGCTGCATTCACTGACTGGAACCCAAAGAGAGCACTGAATTTATAAGTTTCTGTTTTCCTAAGAGCTGTTCATTAAAATGAAGATCACATAGTTTGGAAATGCTCTATGATAAACAGATCAGGATTTATGACATGGTATCTAATTTGCAGCCAACTGTGAAAGCCAAAACACTGGAGGTTTAAGAGTGACTGCAGGGAATGCTGAGGGCTGCAGATCTGGGGTTTTAACAAATACTTTCACCATCACATCCCCTTCAACACCCAATTTTTCCCCATCTCCATTACACTTCTTGCAGAATTTTCTAAATCACTGATGGGCAAAAAAAAATCCGTCGGTCCAGGCTGGGCACTGCAAGCTTCTCCTTCCCCCATTAGTCAGAATTTTCTATAGTTAGGCTTTCCTCACATGTCAGGATATTTATTTTTTAATTAATCCAGCAGGTGTTGTGAAAATAATTATGAATAGCAAATGGCTTCATGGAACCAATTTGGCTCCCTCAATGGCCAGAGCAGATTGTACCCAGCCTGTAAAAAACCTTCTTTCTGTGAGCCACAGCAACAGGAATTAAACATCCTGGTCCACGTTGCCCCAGCAAGGCAGGCACCCACACGTATCACAGAGTGTTCTTCATTCCAGATGTTCTTTTATTTCCCTGCAATTGATTTTCAGTGTCATGATGAGGGCAGGAAGCTGTTTCAGGGTGCACTTGGACTACACAAGCACCAAGGACTGGATCCTGTAACCTCTATTTTTAATAACCTTCAGTCTCAGCACATGAAGAGCTGAGCTGGGCTTTGTTGGGAGTTCTTCAATTTGCATTCTCTATTATAGATTTAAAAATCAAAAGCAGAAACTCAATGGACCCTCCCCAACCTATGGGTGGACAATTAAATAATCCCAAGAATTCTGCCAGGAAGTGAACTTGTCACATGCAGCACCCTGCTGCCTTTTTCTACTTTCATTTCTATTGAAGCTGCAGGTTCCTTTAATTATCTAAGTGAATAACTTAATGATAAATTCCATTCCATCTCTGACAGCCGAATAATTCAGGAGAATTTTAATAGGGAACAATAAAACATTAGCTTTGGTTCCATCTCATCTTTAATTAAGTCAGTTCTGGAAAGATCCAAGTTCTAAAGGTCATTGAAAGATGTTGGCAAATTCATCAACTATATTAAAATCTAGGAAAAAAAATAAAAATACATAGGTTCAGTTTCAAGGCTCCAAGGTAACCTTAAAGGAAACTGTACTTTGTCATGACCAAGTATCTCTATATATTAGCTTGAAATGTATAAACTACCTAGGGTTAACTGTAAAATGAATACTTCTATTCTTAAATTGCACTTGCAATAAATTTGCTTTAGCCAAAGTACATGATGTTGTTTTTCAACTAGTGACCAAAACTTCATAAATAATGATTTTTTTCAGGGTTTGGGGGTGAACTTTGGAAAACAGCTCATGTCCAAACAAATAAAACAAGAAAGTTTTGTTTTCAAGTCATCACTGAGACAAGCAAACAAGAGCATTCTGCCTGAAGTCAGCCTGCAAAATTGTTTGACTTGAAAGGTTGTTCAAACCCATTTACTAACATTTGCTGTTGGATCAAAGTTTAAAAAAGGGAAACTGTTCAATAAAAGTCAACATTTCAAATAAAAAAGAGTCAGTGCTTCCAAATAACAAAGTGATTACTTTTTCCCCCCAGCTGAAATAATTCACTAACCTTTCTCCAAATTCACAGTGCACATTGATTTTTTGGGGTCAGTTCCCTCTGTTGAACCCTTCACCAGATCAAGGTAAAACCTGGCAAGCCAGTGGAGTCTCCTGCAACCATTAAACAGTTTATTAAAATATTAATCTGCAGCTCAGTAGGGTTGTTACAGAGGTAATCTAACAGGGGTGTACTTCTGGCTGACCAGACTTTAGGCAATGACAAGCATTCATGAAAATAAATGAATACATTTAGAATGACTTTACAAATACATATATATGGGGGACATTCACTGCACCCATATATATTCTTCAATGGGAGGAGATAATAGAAATCATAGAATGGGACTGCACTTAGCAAAAATCCTCAGGAATCACATTTTCAACCTAAATGGATTAGTACCTAAATGTATTACCTTCTTGGCTCAGACTGGACAGGAGCAGAGCTGCTGTCCCACAGGGAAATTCATCATCCCAAATCATCTCATCAGCCAGGAGCAAGAGAGAGTGCAGATCTCAGAGCAAATGCAGCTGTACAGCATTCCAAGAACTGGTTTGTGCCTGACTTCAGGCCTGATGTTCCCTCTCCTGTTTCCAGATGAAGCAAGTTTCCAGCAGCTAAACAAGCCCTGGCTGATTTCCTGCTGTTGTGGAAATTGACTCCATATCCACATGCCTGGTGAAAATGTATTTTCTCCTTGTGACAATCCAAAGTCAGGGAAGGTCATTTACAAGTAATGATGATTTAATGTAAAAATAAAAGCAAATCTTGCACTGAATTTGCGTAATTTGGGGGTTGGGGATTTTCAGCCTGTTCCAAGAAGCAAGATTCCATGTAAATTCCAGTTAAGACAAGATTCCCCATCACCAGTGCCATGCAAAAAACACTCAGGATTAGGAGCAAAGCAGTGTCTGGAAAGCAAACGTGGCTGATCAGCATTGCCTGCTAACACTCCCGTGCCTGGTGATTTCCAAATCACCTTATCTGCCTCTCCAGCAGGAGCCTGCATGCCAAAAATGGGGGCCATTTATCTCCCTGCAGATTTTCATCTGTCTTCTCCCTTGGATGAGGGATGCTGGATCCAGCAGGGACTGTGCACCAGCCCCACCCTGCACAGGAGGAGCTGCTACCACCATGGAGGTGACTGTGACTCTTGTCACCAAGGAGGTAAGCTGCTGTCACTGTCATATCTTCTGGAAAAATCCCCTTTGCCCAGGATTCTTCTCCTGGGAAGCTGAGAAGCCTCAGAGAAAAAGGAACACAGTATGATCTCATTTGCTTCTCCTGTGCTTTGCTGCTTTGGAATGTGTTTGGAGATTGTTTATCCAACAGGTGGTTGTTTGATTGGTTTCATGTGAATTGTTTAAACTTAATGACCAATCAGGGCCAAGCTGTGTCAAGGCTCTGGAAAGGGCCACAAATTTTCATTATTATCTTTCTAGCCTTCTGTAAGTATCCTTTCTGTATTCTTTAGTATAGTTTAGTATTCTTTAATATATTCTAATATCATAAAATAATAAATTAGCCTTCTAAGAACATGGAGTCAGATTCATCATTTCCTTCCTTCATCTGGGAACCTTGTGAATACAAGAGCTGCTGTCACCATGAAGGTGGCTGTGCCTGTTGTCACCACAAAGGTGATCTGCTGTCACCATGGTGACTGTGCCTGTTGTCACCACAAAGGTGAGCTGTTGTTACCACAGAGGTGACTGTGCCTGTTGCCACCACAAAGGTGAGCTGTTGTCACCACAGAGGTGACTGTGCCTGTTGTCACCACAAAGGTGAGCTGTTGTCACCACAGAGGTGACTGTGCCTGTTGTCACCATGAAGGTGAGCTGTTGCCACCACGGTGACTGTGACTGTTGTCACCATGAAGGTGAGCTGCTGTCACCATGGTGACTGTGACTGTTGTCACCACAAAGGTGAGCTGCTGTCACCATGGTGACTGTGACTGTTGTCACCACAAAGGTGAGCTGTTGTCACCACAGAGGTGACTGTGCCTGTTGCCACCACGAAGGTGAGCTGATTTCTGCTTCCACAAGGGCAAGCCCATAGGCACAGGCCAGCAGCACAAATCCTCTCCCTCTTCTCTGTTGTTCAGCCCTTTTTTGGGAGCTAACTCCACTCTGCAGTGTGGTCCAGTCTGCCCTCAGCACCCACTGCTGAGAGAGAAGGGCTTGCCCACTTCACCACAAAGCCAAGGAACAAAATCCCCAGTCAGACCCAAAGCAGCAGGTGGGTGGTGTTAGCCAGGGCTGGAAATGCAATGCCATGATGCCACTTCAGCAATTCCAGAGGAGGAGGAGGAGGAGTTGTTGTTGGAGGAGTTGGAGGTGTCTCTTTTGGACATACAAAGAGTCAAGAGGCAGCAGAAGTTCCCCCAGGTTGCTGGGTTATTGCTGTGCAGGAGGAGAGGATGGGTCTCACCGTGCAGGCACAGCTCCTTGGAGCACTCCAGAAGGGAGGGATTGTGCCAGAGCCCCTGCAGGGTGGGGAGCCCCATTCCCCCCCCCCATCCCCATGGCCCCAAGGAGGAACTGTTCCTCCCAGAGCAGTTTGATGCCAGCATCAGCTGCTCCCAGCAGGGCCTTGAAGGAAACACCCACAAAGGAGCTCAGTGCTGGTACAGTGTCAGATCAGCCACTGGCACATCACAGGCATCACAGGCAAACCTGGGTGATGATTTATGCACATCACTGGCACATCACAGGCAAACCTGGGTGATGATTTATGCACAGCTGCTCCACCTCATTTCCACAGACCTATGTGGCTGTGGGGTCAAATTAGGGAAAAAAGGCTCTTGGCATGCAAGATTCCCCAGGTGTGTGTGCAGGCAAGACAAGAGAGCACCCAGGACTGCCAAGCAACTGGAACAGTCCACAAAAAATGCAAAAGGGATGAGACTGAAATGAGATGCAAAGCAAAAGAATAAATCTGTACAACTTTTCCTGATGGGATTTCAGATTGAGATATTTCTTACTGCCAGAGGCCATGGCTTTTTCTTGTTTGTTCTTAGTAAGACCAGGGTTGGTTTTTTTAATGCCTACAAATCCAGACATACATTTTAATGCAAGATATGTTTTGTGAACTTGGACCATCACCTCAGAATCAGGGAGCAGCTCAATATCTCAAGTCTTCCTGCTTGAAAATGCTTCCCCTGACATGTGAAGGGCAGCAGTCAAACCCACTGCTTGGATTTGGACCCCCCACTCAGGGGGTCCTCCAGTATTGTATTTGTGTTGCCTTCAGATGAAGGGAGGAATGATGAATCTGACTCCATGTTTTCAGAAGGCTAATTAATTATTTTATCATACTATATTATATTAAAGAATACTATACTATACCAAAGACTACAGAAAGGATACTTACTAAATGTTAAAAAGATAATAATGAAAACTCATGACTCTCTCCAGAGCCCTGACACAGCTTGGCCCTGATTGGCCAAAGAGTCAAAACAACTCCCAGCAGAATGCAATGGAACAATCACCTGTGGGTAAACAATCTTCAAACACATTCCACATGAGCACAGCACAGGAGAAGCAAATGAGATAAGAGTTGTTTTCTTTTCTCTGAGGCTCCTCAGATTCCCAGGAGTAGAATCCTGGGCAAAGGGATTTTTTTAGAGAATGTGAGTGCCACACTCCAGTTTTTCTTGGCTTGCTTTGCTAGGGAGAAGAGCACAACATCAATATTAAGCCAGACTTTGATTTCTGGGATGTGTCATCTCTTTGGCTCAAGCTGATGTTCTCATAGTGAGGGTGAGAAGATGATCTCCTCAAATACCAAGAACAAGCCCAGGAAACCTGGAGGCTAACCTGGGGCTTTGCTTTGAGCTTGGTTGCATTCCCCAGCTCAGCAAACAGCACATCTTGAATGCAGTTTTTGGGGTTGCTCAAGAGCTCACTGGAGCAGTGCAGCCCTGGATGGGAGGGAAGGAGACAGGCAGATGCAGTCATTGCCCATTTGTTTTCCCCCTGTAGTTTGCACCAGATGCCTGGAAGGAAAGCACAAATCAAAGCTGATGTATTTCATTCCCCTCCCCACCCAGAGTTCACTGTTTGCTCGGGTCACCTTGAGATTCTTCCCCCTCTCTTGAGGAATCCTCTCTAAAATGAAGGTGAATAAATCCACTCCTGTCAGCAGAGCCAGGGCATGCAGTGGTCACAGGCTTGCTGCCAACATTGCTTCCTTGTCCTGCTGCCCCCACTGGATCTGCATGGGCTCCCACCCTGGCTCCAGCATCCCCCAGATGCCAGGCACCTCACCAGGGCTGCACCCAGGGAAGGGGCAGCAGCCCCAGATCTCCAGCTCAGGAAAGCTGTGCAGACTTCAGAGTGCAGAGGGTTTCCTGCTGAAAGAAGTGAGTGATGACAAGCCTGTCTCCAAGTCCCACAGCCCAGAGAAACCCCTCAGGGCAGGAGACAGACCCTGCCCAGGGCACAGAACTCTTCACATCGCCCCATTCCCAGCCCAGAGACAGCTGAGCTGGCTCCTCTGCCTCACAGGGCACATGCCATGACTGACTTCACTCCCCAGGATGATTATTTTGAAGGCAGTGGTACCAGATCTTGACTTCACCAGTGCCACCATGCTGGGTCTGTCCACATCCACGCTGGGCACTGGAAATGTCAGAGCAGCCCATCCTCCCCCTGAGCACAGCCTGCATCCCCAGCCAGCTGCAACGGGCTGAGCTCATCTCCTCTGCCTCAGAGGCAGAATTATCAGCACCAACATCAGGAACAGGAAGTTCTCCTTAAAGGATCAACATCTGATTCCACAGCAGCCTCAGAGGCCTCACCCGTGTGACACAGCTCATTAATTAGACTTCACATGATGGCTCTGGGAGTGTCCCTGCACATGGGAACCTCTGCAGAAACCTGCAACTTGCCAGCTCTGAAGCTCACTGAAGGGCTCTCACAGGGGTTTTTAACTAAAGCATCTCTAGCTCCTGTTGGGAATGTTTTTCTTCAGCAGGATCTGCAGCAGGACCAAGCTCAGCTGTAGGTGATCTCTGCCTTACCTGGCTCTGGCCCACTGGGCTGGGGGATGTTTGCAAGCCCACAGACTGGGTTTGCCACAGCAAATCTGTTCCCCAGGCCAGTCCATAAATGAGGGTCACACAGAACCCGTGGTGGAGCAGGGGGATGAACACAGAGGTTCCTAAAACACCCTCACATGTGGCTCCAGCCTGCCTGTGCTGGAAAGAGCAAAGTCTGCAGCTGACTGAGGCACAATTTGGCAAAAGATGGAATTCTTAACAATGAGCCAGTCTGTTATCCCAGAGGCATCTCCACCACCGACATGAAAAAATTTCTTTTATTCAGAGAGCCTGTTGAGGATCTGTAAATCAGAGCTACCAATTTCCTAAACATGCAGCAAAATCACATTTTTTTCCTGGTCCCAGAATCAATCACCTCAGAGTGATTCCAGTGATAAATTAAACTTCATATCTTACATGCAAGCTAGTGAAAATGATTGTTTGCCACTTGAATAGATGCACAAAGAGGTGCAAAAGCCATTCACATGCCATTCACACAGCAACAGGTATCTCCAAGGACTCCTGCTTTCAATTAATGGCTTGAACAGAATACCCTGGCCAGGCAGAAACAGTGTTACACAAATAACTGCTGTGGTCAAACTGCTGGAAAATTGGAGAAGTTTAGGAACATTTATTTTGGTGAATGTAATCCTGAACAAGCCAGTGTAAGGTGCCAAGGTGTAAATAGCCTTCCTTCAAGCAAAAAATGGAGTCTTTTAAGAACTTTTAGGCACGGTGAGGGTGAGGTCTGCAGCATCTGCTGTTCACAGGGCAGGGATGCAGCACCCTCAGCAGTCTGGGGTTCGGGGCCTTTTTGGGATTCTGGAGTCTGTCTTGGCAGAGAAGCACTTGCCAACAATAAAAAGCAAAGCCCAGAGATTTCCCTGAAGCCTTAACTGAGCAGCAGGCACTTAGACACGACTTTAGATGGCTTTACCTGGGCTGCAGCAGCGAGCCCGAGGGCAGGGATGAAGGTGTGACAGTGCAGACCTGGGGGAAATGAACCCAAACAAAGGAGCTGGTACAGCACAACACCTGAATAGAGACAATGGAAATGAGCCATTCCCAGACAGCCCAGAAACTGAATTCCTGCCATCAAAAGGCATCCCTAATCTCTTAATGCATTAAGGGATTCAGCAGCCCTTGCAATTGCCTAAGCATTTAAAGGTTAATTGCAACCAGGATATTTCAATGAAGTTATGTCAGAGAATAAAGGTTTCAGGAAATTCAGCCTCTGTAATTAAGAGATTGGTATCACAGATCCACATCTTCCAGAGCTTTGTGCAGTGCCTAACTCTGACTCCTCAGCTTTTCTCTGGGATTCAGAGCAGCACAAATAAGTACATGTGTCTCTGAGGCTGAAGGCTTCAAAATCCAGCTGATCATTTCTTCTGGGTCTAATCACTAAACCCAGGGCTGTACTGAAAGGCTCCAGCATTCCTTTAAAACTCCTGGGTGAACAACAGCACTCCAGATACAAACATTACAATCTTCTTTCTTGTGGCCTCTTTGTTAGGAGTTTTGCTTTTGCTTCTCCTGCAGACATTCAAATTCCCACAGTGACCCACAAAGGGATGCCATGAAAAGCTCTAGGGATGGGGTGCTGCTTCTCTCTACAGCAAAAAGGAACTTGTTTTATTCACTTGTGGCAGCAAAGGGCTTCATCACACCTATATCTTTGTGTTTCCTGGGTGACAGCTACGAGGCCCTTGTCTGGGATTAAGGAAAGTGGGGAAGATGTAAAAAAGCTTCTGGATGTGACACCAGAAATGGCTGGAGGTGATAGATAGGAGTGTGAGAAGCTGGTGAGTGAAACAGCAGGGAAAGGAAGGTCTGTGTTCAGGTGTAGTGGCAGAGGAGTTATGTGAGGAATAGCCAAATTTGACATAATTGAGGGCCTGAGCTCCTGGTGGGGAGCAGAGGCAGCACTGCCCAGGTAATCAATCACACCTGAGCCTTCAGCTGCAGAGCTGACACTGTGACATCCACAAGCAGAGCTGGGGAACAATTTCATGGCCCAGCCCTGCCAGAATCAGCTCATTCATTTAGTGCTCAGCCCATTTCATCCACGGGGTGTTCTGAGAAGAGAGTTTAGGAGCAAAGCAGACAAAACCCACATCATCTCCCTGCTTGAAAAACTAGAAAATACTCTCTTCATCAACTGGTGTCTCATGGCTCAAAGGCTCCTTCTTTGGGACAGGGATTTTCCTCATGGAACCAGGTGAGAACAGGCTGACATGTGGGGCTGGCACCCCAGACTCAGAATTTAATCTTTCTGGATCAATCTCTTTCACAAGCCCAAGCCCATGTAAAGAGCAAAAAGAGATGCCCCAGAGGAGAAACAAGGAAAGCCCTTAGCCAAGCATACAGGATCATTAGGACTAAGCTGGAGCACTTAAAGCCCAGTTTTTCCCCTGCTGCCTTTACACAAGTGCCCAGCAGGAGACCAGAGAGGTGCTGGATGCTCCATCCCTGAAACATTAAAGGCCAGGCTGGATGAGGCACAACTTTTAGCAGTCCACATCATTATTGGGGTTTCATTAGCAGGGTTGTTAATGAGAAATGGGATTGAGATACAAGTGAGCATTTTCCTCCCAGGGACAACAGATTGACCAATACTCACTAAAAGAAGCAGTAAAAAGCAGGATGTGGGTTCTGTGCCATCTGGGCAGTCTCCACAGAGAACATGTCTGGAGTCCTGGCAGACCTGGAGGAATCCACCTGGCTGCAAGATGCATTTGTACCCTCATGTTTCAGTTTTAATGTGCTCCCTAAGCTCAGAATTTGGGGTTGATGGATGAGAAGGGAGCACAGTCCAGGCTCTCCAAACCTAGCAGCAGCCACTGCCTTCAGACTGAGCTGAAAGGCTTCACATCCTGCAAAGCCTCACTTGCCAGGAACAGCAGAACTCCACAGGCTGGCAAAGGTGAGCCTAAAACTTCATCCCCACGAGATGAAAATCAAGAAGAGCTCATACAATCTTGCCCTGGCAGAAACAACAGCAAAACAAGGAGCCCTTGGCAGGCAGCAGAGATGCTCTGTAATGCACTTCTGGAAAGTGCCCTGCAGTGGTACTGACACTACCTGCTCAGCTCAATAACTGCCTCAGAACACAGAGCAGGCAGTGGAAGGTCAGGTGGAAATTAGATTCCAAAAGAGACAGTGCACATTTAAAATTCTCCAGCCTCGGGAGGACAGAATTGAGTTGTTTATTCAGGAGGAAGCATGTCTGGCTAACATTGAGTTTGCATTTAATTGGCACTGATGAACAATAAAGTTGCAAACTCCTTTCACCAGTGCATGAATGTGCAGAAAACAACCTGCCACGGAACATTATAGAGGAAATGCTGTCCTTCAGCATCCTGCAGCCTTCTGCCATGTGAATCACAGCCCATTTAACAATGACATGGACGCTGGGCTGCTCGGGGGAGGGAAAGGCAGCTCTGACCATTACACACCAGCCAACATCATTAGAGTCAATTACCCTATTAGCACTGAAACAGACCTGCTACGTGCACGGGGAGCCTCAATGCTCTTCAAGTGCTGCTTTCAATGGAGATCAAAAACGGGCACAGGAAAACATCCAGCTGCTTACAACCAGCACTCAGCACCCGGCAGCATTGGGTCCCTAATTAGGATTTAATAAGCTGGTAATTGTAATGGCAGTGGTCTCATTAGCCTGATACCTCATTACTGTGAGCACAGATCAAGTTGAGAAAGCCAGTCAACCTTGCAAGCCTTTCCAAACAACCAGACAAGAGCTGATTAAAGGGAGTGCTGCTTTTGAGGCAGTTCCTAATGAAAAGTCCAAATTCATGGCCAATGGGAAACCAACAGTAATTTGTGTCACTCTTTTAAAGAACATCTTTAGTGAGAGGCATGGGACCAGGAAGTTTGTTAATACTAAATAAATGACCAAAATAAAAAGGAAGAATTTGTAGTCAGCACTACAAAACAAGGAGCACCCAACTGGAACAAGGCTTGCCCCAAGACAGTCCAGGGAAATTCTTAATGACTGCTCAGGGTAAAATCCCTAAAGCAGACCAGCACGTTTCTGAATCTCAAAGAACATCATGGCCCTTGGCTCCTCTCTGTGTTTATTGAAGGTGTCACTTCAGGTGCACACTCCAGCATTGCTCAATAGCAGGTGAAATCATGCAGTTTTCACTGCAGTGCTCAGACTGTCTTTGATCAAACAAATCTCTGTCTGCTGACTCTCCTCTGCCTCTGTTTGTGCAAGATCATAGCTAAAGGTCCAAAATAAAGTAATGCATTTATCAATAACAGAAATGCAATGTGTTTTAGAAACACTTTTGATTTCAGGAATTTAGATAAAAAGTTCGACTATTTCGTGAACAAAACTGGAGCACAGATGCCATCTCATGCTGGGTAATCCCCTAGAAACCAATCAATCAAGAACTTCTGAATGCAAATCAAAAAGCCTTTAGGCTCTGTCGCTCACCTTTATTCCAATCAAAAACATTAAGTTTACTGAGGCCAGGATTTTGCAGCAAAGTCATTTTACGCCATCTTTTAAACTCAAGAGAGCAACATGAGCAGAGAGTTGGTAAAATGAATTCAAAATAATCAACTCATTAAAAATAAATATCAAAGTGGCTTCATGAAAATCAAATCTCTAACAAAAAAAGAACATTTCTCAGCTTGATTTCTAAGTATCCAACTAGACAGTTTTAAAGTTCCTGTGAGTGTTTACCAAGGCAGAGACATGTAAAAAATCTCATACAGGAGGGAACTGAAGGATTAACCTTTTTTTCTTTATTTTTGTGAAAAGATGCTTGCAGAACAAATCTTTATATTATCTTTCAGTCATAAAATACCTTGCCCTACCACGGAGAGAAAACTGTGCTCTTACCCTCGAGGGTAATTTTGGGATGGCAGAGGATGGATTTGCACAGAGCCCTTGGAGCAGCAGCCACCCCACGGGCTGTCACTGGTATCACTCAGCAGCTGTTACCTCCCTGTTCACAAAAGCAATGAGGTTCATGGCCACCAAAAATGGAGGAACCCTTCAGGAGCCTGAAAATGAGATTTTTTAAGCACTTGAGGAGGACTTCTTTACTATGCTGATATCAGCACTAGTGCTTCCAAGAGCCACGAGCTGGTGGCTACCTGACCCTGCAGGAAGCTGGCTCAGGGAGGGCACATAGCAGAAATCCTCTCCCTTGCCTGGTTTTGTGTCTTTCAGCATCAGGAAATGTGTTCCTTTGTGGGAAAACCCCCAATGAGTTTTGATATGTGACTTTATGGCATTACCATAAGGGGACCTTTTGTTCCAGTCCCAAGGTCTCCTTTCCTTCCCTTAAAATGAGATTTCTTGTGGTGTAACTCAATGACCACCACTAAGCAGAGCTATTCACTAACATCAAAATTAATCTTAATGCTAGAGTAATGCAATTTATGGACAATTCAAAAAAGCATTCAGCACTTACAATTAGGACATAATTAGGAGTTCGAAAGGAACCCAAATAACTATACCTGCTTTTCCTCACACAAGTTACTGGTCTGACAGTCCCTTGCAAAACAAATCCACAAATCCTTCTGGAGTGATAGAGTAGGGAAGTCCTGGTCCTTCTAATGGCATTTTGTGTAACATCATGATGCTACTGGAACCCACAGGTTTCCCTATATTTACCCAGAGGCCAGGCAGCTCTCTTATCTGATGGAGAAATCTATCTATCTATCTATCTATCTATCTATCTATCTATCTATCTATCTATCTATCTATCTATCTATCTATCTATCCATCCATCCATCCATCCATCCATCCATCCATCCATCCATGCACTTAGAAGCTTGACCAGATGGGATGAATTCTGCCTCCTCACCAAAGCAGTTGGGTATTTCCCTCATGTACTCCTCAGCAGCACCACGCTGGCTGTGGGGGCCAAGGAATGGCCCAAAGAGCACCAGGCAATCTGTGTTTGGCAGATATTGCAGGCTGAGCACTTGTGTGGCCACTGATGTGTTTTCTTCAGCTGTTTTGGTAGTGCCATCCCTCAAGAGCTGTGAGCAGAGCCATTTTCTCAGGGAAAGCCTTTCCACCCCTCCACCACCAAGGCTCAGACAACACTGCAGGCAAACTGAGCCCACAGTCTCTTCTACCATTCCTTGGTGAAGGAAATGGTCTGCAATGAACTCTCTGAGGCATCAGAAGACTCAAATAAATTGTGTAATTTCTTGCCTAACCAGACTCTGTATGAATCTTTCACATGTCCCAGTTGTACAGAACATCCCTATTTGGTTTGTGCATAATTAAAGAACAGCTGAGAGCTGTTTCCTTCCTTGTGTGAGACTGGATGCAGCCACATGTCTGAGCACTTCCCTGCACAAACATCTCAGCTCAAAACTGCAGCATTTGGTATCCTGCAGGGAAGTCCCTGCCAGCTTCAGCAGGGGCAGAGCTTCAGTCTGTGTCTGTACCCCTGGCATCCTTCACCACTGGGTTTTGTCACCTCGTTTCACTGTTTTCCTTACAACCACCACTTCATTTGGTGGTACCAGGTTTGCCTTATGGTTTAGAGGAACTTAAAGTACATTTTCTCACTAAAATATGGACAAGAAGTCACTCTGTGGTGACACTAACCCCTGACATGCTGAAGCAATGGCCAGCACACATCCATCTTCAGCACAGATGTCCCCAAAGAGCCCCGCTGAGTGTCTTTCAGTAATCAGGCAGATTACTGAAAGTTGGGTGTTTTTATCTCTTCAACTTCCAGGAACTCTCCACCAAGTGTGAATAAGCTTTTCTGACAGCTCTGAGTCAGAGTGAAAGGCAGAAAAAGTGACAGGTTTGTATGACTTGAGAATAAAACCAGAGAGAACACATCTGCAACTTCATACATTTTGAAGTAGGCTACCAAAAAAAGTGACAGCAAAAGAAAATCATACAATGTTGGAACCTACAAATCAGGAGAACCTGACTGACAGCACAGCAACAACTAGAGAATAACAGACTAGAATTGCTGGTAGAAAATTGAAATATATTTAAATTAATTCCCCCATTCCCGAGAAAGCAATTATGTTGACGCTAGAAGTACCTAAGATTTCAATCTGTTTTGAAATATCAAGCTGTCAATATTTTCATCCATTTTGCAAATAACCATTAAGGGGAATTAAAATGCAACATTGCTCAAGGATTGCCAGTACATCATCCACACAGGAGAGAGATTAAAGCTGCCTTGACAGCTGCAGCCTCACCCAGCTGCAGCAGATGAACTGCCCACTCCAGAGCAGCACTCAAGGACAGAAGTGTGGAGAGAAAAGGATGCAGACACCTCTAACACGGTGTAAAGGCTCTCCAGAGCACATCTGGACAGCCAGAAGCACAGATCAGGACCACTAAACCCAGAGGATCTCAGGTCATGGTGTTTCTCCTCAGAAAAAGGCAGAGACTGTCTAGGTGCATTGCTGTTCTTCCTGAACTAAGCAGTCCTGTCCTGTCCCAGCCTTTCTCCTCCAAGCATCTGCTTTTGGAGACACACAAAGTAGCCCAGACTGTGCCCTGGCTAGGGGGGAAGATGGGGATTTGAAGGTGTCCAGCATGATCCAGCCAGAAGACACTGGACAGCTGAAATAGAAACAATATGTGAAAAACACATGAAAAGTTACAAATTTCAGACACAACTCAGGAAATACACTGCAGAAGCTAAAAAATGCTGAAATTGTGCTCAGTTTGTGGTCAGAGATAAGCTCTCCCATGTGGTGAAGTGCTTCCTCCATTCTGCTCATGAGTTGACATATCCAACATGACCCAGGACATTTTAAATTAGCTCTTTGTGACTCTGAAAATTATCAGAGATTAATATTGAGAGCCAAAGCTGTTGTTTGAAATTTATCTAGCCAGGAGAATAATTATTTCTTCTGTATGAATATCCTTTTTTTGCTTTAAATTCAGTTTATTAGCCTTAATTTGACTGATGAAAAATCAAATAAGTCACATAGTTCAATTAAAAGCAGCCAGACATATTGGGCTTTTTCCTGTACATATGTAGCCTACAAACAAAGAGAATAATATAATAATGGCCAAAGCATTTGTTTGTATTCAACAGAAGAAGAATTCATCAGACTAAAGCAATCTTGAACTAAGTCACTCTGAGGATGCAAACCAGCAGAAAGTTAAATTAGCTCCCCGAGGAACTAACTTCAAATGTATGGTGATTTCAGGATGCTTTTAAAAATCAAGAGAGTTCTTGAAATACTTTATCTACAACAAACCACTGGCTGCAAAGCAGCTAAATCAGTGTAAGGGTGGTCTGTCCTACCCTGGGAATGGCTGAAAGGAGCACAAGCACCATTTGGGGGTACAATGACCCCCTGCCCTCCCCAGCACACAGCTCCCAGCCAGGCTGGGCAATCCCACTCTCCCCAGAACACTTCTATCAGCACACACCTCTAAACTCTGGAACAAGAGGGAAAACGCCCTCAAGCATTTTTCCAGCCAGGGGCAGTCCCTGCTGCTCTGGCAGGACAATGTTTTGTAGTTTGCCCACCTTGATTCAGCTTTCTGCTCCTTTCTTCCCTAAAGCTCAGGAGAGAGTGGTGTTTTCATAGAATCACAGGCTGGTTTGGGTTGGAAGGGACCTGAAAGCCCAGGCAGTGCCACCCCTGCCCCAGCAGGGACACCTTCCACCATCCCAGGCTGCTCCAAACCCTGTCCAGCCTGGCCTTGGACACTTCCAGGGATCCAGGGGCAGCCACAGCTGCTCTGGGCACCCTGTGCCAGTGCTTTACAACCCTGAGTAAAGAATTTCTAATATCTAACCTGCTCTCTTACAGCTTAAAGCTGTTTTCTGCTCACTTACAAAAATACAGAGCAAAGCATAATTTTTTGTTTCCCTTTTATTAGGCAAATCACCTCCCATCCCTGAAGGTTAGCCCTGGGCAGACACACACTGCCATTACACCTGTAATTAAAAACCTACCTGCAGCACTGTGCACCCTGCCCCTGCACAGCTGAGCACAGATCCCCCCCATGCCCATCCCACCCAGGATTTGGATTTTTTCAGGATTTGGAAACAGGAAGCCACAATTTTGATTTCTTACAGAGCCCAGAGATGATTTAGCTCAGGAAGGGCTTTGGTAAATGTGCCTCAAAGGTGATTCCTGACATTTGCAGATCACTGACTGTGGCTTATTCAAAGTAACAACCAGAGAAGCAAGTGTGACAGTGAGGCACAGAAGGGCCCTGTAGATGAAACAGCAGCAGTGTGGATGTGAGACCTCAGCCAGAACCACTGGGGCTGCTGCACTGCTCTGCTCAGTCTCCCTCCCTCAGCTTGGACCTTCAGTGCCAGGAGATCCTCCCAGGATGAGCAGCTGTGCTGGCAAGCTGACAAGAGGACCTGGCAAGTTATAAATTTATCAGTCCAAGTTCAGAGAGTTTGCAGCAGATTTGCAGAAACTCTTTGCTAAATAGAGCAGATGAAATATCATGCTAGAATTTTTCTTGTTTCCTTTTACCCAAGCAAATCCCCAATTCATCAGCAGGGGCAGAGCGTAACACCACAAATTTCCACCTGAACCTTTGTCACCTGTCATGTGAGAGTTCAGACTCTTAGGTCTGCCCAGCAATTCCTACAAAGGAGGAGCTTATCCACATGAAGAAATTCACTGGGAAGCTACACAGCAGGAACTGACAGTGCTCCCAGCAGAGAGAGGTCAACATCACATTGCCACAGCACTGGGGTCCTGCTCATTGCAGTGCTCACAATAAGCTGACAAGGAGGTGAAGAGTAAAGAGTGAGGTTCACGTGCCATCATCACCAAGGGAAGTGCAGAACATTGGCTACAAAGAGCCACAGGACTTCATTTCACTCAGCCGGGGGGTAAGAGCTCCAAATATGTCTGATTGCAGTGACTTACAAAGAGAGGCACTGGGAAAACGTGATCCTAATTCTGCTTTCACAAGGAGGAGCTGCTGCTACCCACAAAGGGCATCCTGGCACTGTAGCAGCTGTAAGAAGGGTTAGCTTGATATATAGCAGCTAGTAAGAAAAGGCAAATTCAATGCTGGGAATTATTAAGGAAAAAATAATAAAACCTAATTATGCCAGAGCATGAGTGAACTCAAGCTGTTTTTCATTCCATGTCACATTCCCAGAGGGAAACGAGTATGGAAGCAGGATTTCACTTTATGGGTGTTTCTCCCCTGCATATCTGTAACTATGGCACTCTGTGAAGCAGATCAGAGCCTTAGCTGGCAAGCACATTTCACTTGAATATGTATTCAGAAGTTGTAACTGAGGGAACAAATAGGATAATGAGATTATTTCCAAAACAAGTGGATAATCACCAGGTATGATGCATCTCTGCATTTTAAGGGCAATGATTATTTTACAGCTTGGATGGAATGCTGCCTCAGATCCATTCCAACAGACATCCAAACTGTGTACCTGAAAAAACTGAGGTTAAGCAACTGGGAACAGCAGGTGCCTGCTCAATAAAGGCTTAATACAGAAACAATTAAGAAAAAGAACCAAGCAGGCCTGTTTTCCTTCTGCTCTTGCACAGGTAGGACTGGTCCTGTCTGTCAAGTTCTGCCCAGTTCCAGCTCCTTCCAGGAGGTGGGTTCAAGTACCAGCAGCCCATGGGCAGTAACTGAGACCTCAAATTAGAAATCTGGGAGCACATACATTTACTGATGGATGAAGTAGAAGTCTTCTGCTAGAGAAGTCTTTTTTTTTTTTTACATTGACCACACAGGGAATTTGAGTCCGGAATAGATAATTCTTAGATTTCAAGCCCTGACCTGCTTCAAACTGAATATCACTGCTCAGCCCCTCCTGCCACAGGAACAGGCAGCTGTGGAGCTAAGAGGTGAGCTTACAGTCCATCAGCTCCCCCATGGTGACTGTGTAGAGGCATTTGGGGTGTTTGCTGGCAATGCAATTCACTCCATGGTCACTGGATGTTTCCACGGGACAGCAGTGTGACACTCACCCCAGGGATTACCTCAGCAGAGCCATCAGACCTATCCCACCTATCCCATAACTGAACAGGAGCTCTCATCCTGGCAATGCACCTCATGCACAGGGCAGCAGATCCCAACCACCCTGAGATATTAATTCATGAACTGTTCTCTGTACAAAACCATCCAGTTGGCTGATAAATGCCAGTGGTGCAAACCATGAGTAATAGCAAATAAATTATCCACTGCTCTCTAACAGAATCCTGCGCTGACCCAGGTCATCACTGAAACTGGAGCAGTGTCTCCCAAGGAACACTAATTGAAAAACAATACTAATGAGGCAATAAGTGCCATTACTAAATCCATTCTGTTGTCATCATTAGGCAAGTCAACATTCCTGTTCTGGGCTAATTAGGTCAGATAGCAGAAGCTCAGAAAGATGAACATTAACCAAGTGTATCTGGAGCATTCCAGAGACAGCCAGAAGGGATTTCTGAGTACTCATTGCCTATGGAATTTTGGAATCCCCTTAACAAGTCATTCCAGTTAGATCAAGATACACTGGTTTAATCCTTTCCCTCACTCTCTCTAGCAAAGCACAAAGCACTCCAAGTTTCCAGCTGAGGCCAAATCAGCAAGTTTGCCCTGTTTTGCTCATGCAGTAATGCTGATTTTCTGTCCTTCCTGATAGACAGAGGACAACTTTCCCTCACAGGTGACTCTGGGCCCCATTCAAAGCCACTCTATTTCAATGCTACAAGGGTGACATTTAGATTCTCCAGCCTTTTTCTTCTAACAGGTACTAGTGACATTAAAGTATCTTGTTGGGCCAGTATCACACTGACTTGTGCTAAATTTACAAAGTAAATTCCCATGGCTTGTAACTACTGGAATGACACCTCCCAGAATAAATCCACATCTGGTTCATGCCTGCCATAATTACCCATACCTGAAGTTTTTAAGCTACCAAAAATATCCTTGTTTATCCCAGATGAAATCCAGGATGGTTGCTGTCAACTGACCCTAAAGGCTCACACTGTGAGCTGAACTGAGTGCCCTCTGGATACCTGTGCATGTCAAGGCATCACACAAAAATAAAAAACAAAACAAAACCAAAATTCTTTGTTTTCTCTCTGCTGGAGCTGGGTTGATGACAGGAGTCAAATTCAAGTGGTTGGTTTTTATTCCATAGTTCTACAGAATATTCCTTTCACTAGGGTTGTCACAGTGTACATGAGAAACATTTTTCAGTCACTCAAAACATGCCCTTTGTAGTTCTTGAGGGTTTTGTTCGGTTTTTGTAAAAATTTTTAGAAAGTAAAAAAATCATGTCAGGGACAAATTAAAAGGGGTGAGTTTGGCCGATCACACTTCCATCAAATAACAGGAGTCAAAAACTTCAATGCATTAATCTGTAAACATTTCCCCAACAACTGCAGGAAGGAGATGCAGCTGAAGAAGAGTTGGGTACTGAATTGGTTAAACCCCCAACCCCATCATTTGTACCAAAGACCATCTTAACCATGTAATAACAACTGTCAACCATTAGTCAGCAAGCTGAATTCAAATATTTCAACTTCTCAAATAAAGAAATGAAATTAATCTAAAAATATTTTAATGTAGCAAGCTTGGCTATAGAACCAGTGCAACATAAAGAGGACACCCATTGTATAACCAACTTCACTGCTTAACAGAGTAAGCTACAGATGCAACAGATTCACCACAAGTTATTTGGTTAAATTAAATACTGAAGTTAGAATCATGCTGTTGGTAATTCTGGTTTTACAGTACCAATGCTCAAGTTGGCTGAGTTAGTTTGACTGTAAGTAAAATGCAAGTTTACAGAGAAACAAAATCATTTAGTATAGTATCCTGTATTCTGTTCCATGCTCAGTCACAATGATAATGTCTTCAACAGATAAACAACATTTCAGCATTATGTAAATAATGCCAAAACATACAGGAATTGTAATGCCAAATTTACAACATAATACAGCGCTCAACAAACAGATTCCTCAGGCATGGGGGCAGTGGTGACAATGCTAAACAGGACTAGAAGCATCCAAGCCCTACTCAGTGCACACACAGTGGACCACACTGACAGGAATGCTTTACCTTTTGATGGAATTGTCACTCTAGGAGTTTGCGTCCCAAACATAATGCAATGGAAAAGGAATGTTAAATCCTTGCCTCAGACTTGGAGCAGAAGCACTACATGTTATTTACAAACCTGAACCAGTAAAACCACTTTAAGACCAGAGAAAAACTGTGATCACTTGACAGAGATGACAGAGCTTGGTTACTGTACTGTGTGAACCAGGATGGTAATGAAGTTGTAAACAAATTTAACCAAATTAGGTTAATGCATCTATTCTTAACTCAAGAATATTGCCATTTCAGCAGAGAGTGATTTTTAAAGCTAAGGACACTATCAGAGGTTTTATTTGTGTTTAAAGCCAAGACTTTAAAAACCTGGAAGATGGCAAATTATTTTTGTTTCTTATTAGCCTTCATTAACTTCTCCATAGCCCACTCCAACAAACTTTTCAAACCCCCTGATTTTATCTAATTCTGCTCCAACTGTAGTAGCTGGTAGCAAAGTTGAAGCAGACACTACCAACACCTGAAAATCCCGTTCAGAGAGGCTTGGTTTGCACCACTGGGGATGAGTTCAGATTGCTGGCATTGCCCTACACTGAACACAAAACACTGAAGCATTAGGTCTTGGAAAACAAACGCTTCCTCAAAATTAAACAGGCTCTGCAAATACGCAAAGAAAGACACAGGAAAATCATATTTGAATCTCTCTATCCCAGCAGTGTCAAACTCATTCTTCCTCCCCAACCTCCAACTAAAACACATTGCCAAAGTGGCTGGCGAGACACTGATGGAATTAAATCTCTGACATAAAGCCTGGATACAAAACAAAAAGAAACTTTGTCCCTGCCGCATCTATTTTTTTTCTTTTTTCCGTGCATTTTGTAATGAACCCATACAAGCATGAAAGGAGTTGTGTTAGTATTTTGTCTTGTTTTTTAAAACAGGCATAAGAGTTCTGCCAGACAAAACTGAACAAACTTTTATTTCACTTCAGAAAGATTTTTTTTTATATTACCAACTTATTTCTCTTCATAACTAAAGGTGATAAAAAATAAATCCACAGTAATGAAAAAAAAAAAAACCCAAACCCTGTAATCAAACTGCTTTTTCAAGTATTTGTCTCCCCTCATGAAAGAGCTGCATTAGCCATACTGCTGATTAAAACCCACATCACAATGAGCAGACTTAGCCCCTAGGCCCAGATCCCCTGGAGATGGGCTCAGCTGGATCTCCAGGACACAGAACTGGAGGCAGGAGGCAGATGGGCACATGCACACTTGACATCACTCCTGAAATCCCTGATTCTGACTACACCCACTGTCACAGCTCCATCACATCCCCCCAGCAGGAGAAATGGCACAGGAGCCACACAGTGATGTTGGACAGGTACCATTGCTCAGCCCAGTGCAAATCTTGTGCTGATGGTGATGCACTTTGCAGAGCTACCAGACTGGAGAGTTTTGCCCACAGTGTTCTTACAGAGCACAACATAAACCACATCCTGATATTTTGTTCAGTCTGGAGTTCTCATCTTCATCTATTGCAATTATGGAATCATAGAATCACAGAATAGTCTGAGTTGGAAGGGACAAGGATCATCCAGTCCAACTCCTGAGGCCAATGAAATATCAGTGAGGGAGATTCTACAAGAGTTGGTCCCTGCATTAAACACTTACTACACATGAAAAATTTGGGACAATCTTCCAAGTCACTATTAGTGATGGTGATAGGTTCAACTTTCCTTCCTTCCTCCTTATTTTCACTTCCTATTAATGCAAGAGAAAAGTGCAACTTTGCAGCATGTTTGTTCACATCAAGTTTTTCCTCAAGAACACATTTTGCAGTAACAAAATATGGTCTATAAAGTCGCAAAGTGCACAAGCTGAAGGCACAGAGTACAAACACATAGGAAAACAGATTTCAAAATACCAAGTAACAAAAAAAGAGATAAAAGAAAAATCTGGAATTCAAAACTCCCTGACAGAAGATACATTTATATGGGACCAACTCTTGAAAGGTGACAGGTTTTAAACTAACAAACAAATACTGCAAAATAATGAAGCTTTATTCTTATTATTTAAGTAGAAGCTCCAGAAAATAACTTGAAGTTTAAAATCTAATACACTGACATGTTAACTAGTTTTAAGAATGTCCTTAATATTAAGAAAAGAGTGCAAAAAGGATTCTTCCGTTCTAATGCTTTTGGAAGCTGCTGATTTTGGCTGCCCATTCCCACTTTGAAAGGATTGTTTTTCAAGGTGCATTCCTCACAAAGGTCACAGAAGAGCTTGTTGATAGACCAGACCAAGGAATTTGTCTTTCAAAGTCATTCCAACTGTAGCAGCAACTGACATTTTAATATATAAAGAAGAAAGTCCAAAACTCTTCTTTGAGGCATAGTTTGTGTCAGAGCTTGAGTATCAGCAGTTGCCAAAGGAGGCTCCAGATATCACCTGTGCTCCTCCAGTGTCTGTTCTGGCCAGGAATAGAAGCTGATCCAGTATATTCACTATCTGTATCCCCTGGAGCTTGCACAAGCTGATGAGCCATCTGAAATTAGAGAAGAAGTTAAGAAATTCTCTCATGTTAAACTTCCACATTGCGTCCCCCAAAACACAGCAGTGTCTGCAAAACATTCACACAGAAATGTCCATTCAGACATTTCAGCTTACAATAAGAGTTCATCATAAAACAGTGACATTTTATGGTAGGGAATAAAGTGAACGTACTCAGCTGAAAGCACATGAGGACTCTTGGTGGTAAGAGGGCCATAAAATGAGCAGAAGTTAACAACAGTACCAGAACAGATACCATTCCCCAACGGCTCCATGTCCAAGCAGTTTGTATTATTTCTTGGCATGGGAAGAGTAACATTGCAGACAGCTGTTCCATGTGGAGATGCAGCCTCTGACACCTCTCCC
Source organism: Haemorhous mexicanus (assembly GCF_027477595.1). Lineage (NCBI taxonomy): Eukaryota > Metazoa > Chordata > Aves > Passeriformes > Fringillidae > Haemorhous > Haemorhous mexicanus. Next base: position 36,931,608 of record NC_082347.1, read on the forward strand.
CACCCTGAGAACCCAGAATTCCACCAGGAGCTGCCTGGCCAAGCTGTGAGGGCAGGGCTGGATCTGTACTTACTGTAAGTTAACTCTTCTCCAGCTCTCTTGCGTGACTGGTCACCTCTGTGGGAGAAGGCAAAGAAAGGTGTTTTCAAGATAACCTCAATTAAAGATCTCCCTGTTCCTCTGCACCTTCAAAGGTCCCTACCAGCCCCAACCATCCTGGCATCTTCAAAACAGCAGTGAAACACCTTAGCACAATCAGCAGCTTCTAGAGATTTAGGAAAAAAATGCAAACATAGTAATACTACTACCCAATTTACTGAAAGTGTAAGCTGTATTTCATAGATTTAACTAGCTCATCATTTTGCTACAGACAGTAGGCTTGATCTTATAAGATAATTTTTTACAAAATGAAGATGAGGAAAAAATGTTCATATGTAGTTGGAGCTTAAAACATGCATAAAACTGTTTTCCTCACTTTGAACTCCTCAACCAAACTTTACAGAACTATGTGAAAAAGCTCTGCATCTGTCAGTCTGAAAAGATGCTCCTGAATGTTACCGACTCAAGCAAGTCTGAGCTGACTTTAATCAGAAGATTTTACCACTTAATGGTGTTGATAAGCTGTTGTTCTTCACCTAGAAGCTGATGTGCAATTACTGCTGCTGAATACACCTCACTGTGCTGTGTTCCTCGTGGCTACTGCTTTCAATCTTACTAATTCTGTAGGTGGCTGATAATAGTTCTGCTTACCAAGTGCATTTCACCAGTTTCACACTGCTTAGAGAACTAAACGTGACATTTCAAGTACTAACAGTCTATATCCACAAAACCAACTGGTTTGAAAAATGTTTTTCTTTAGTTACCTGAAAATGAGAGACCTAGCTGTGAAGTTCTTTGGCTGGTTCTGTAAGGATGAAAGACTGTAAGAAAGGCTGGGAAGTGTAGTAAGGGACACTGACCATTGCAAGGCAAAATACATTTCAAAAAACCACTTGGTTCTGTGGATATAGACTGTTGGTACTTGACATGTCACGTTTAGTTCTCTAAGCAATGTGAAACTGGTGAAATGCACTTGTAAGCAGAACTATTATCAGCCACCTACAGAATTAGTAAGACTGAAAGTTTGACAACACCAAATTGTTCCCTTTTCTGTTTTGCTCTGTACATTACATTCTTTTGTCAGCATTACATGCCTACTCAGTTACAGAGTCTCACACTTCTATTTCTTGTGCCAAATGCACTGCTTTTCTCAGCCAAGGGTCTGATGGTTTTATTATGATGTTTAGCTCTCAAAAATTCTTTTCCTCAACAGCCAGCCTTTACAAGGAAAGAGTCTGCACCACATCGATTGCATTTGGGTCAATAGTACAGCTCTGCAGCTCACTAATTTACCAAGCTGTGAAGAGAGAGATGACCTCTGAGGAAAACTTTGGGGTATGAAATCCAGAAATACACCCAGCACTACACACACCCACATCTAATGGATGTTCAAACTACAGGGCCAGACTCTCAGCATTGCACAGGTAACAAGGAAAAATGAAGATGTTTTCTCTTTATGAAGAAATGAATCTCTTGGGAGTAGAGCAAGAGGCTTCCCCAGCCTAATCTTATATTGTGAGAGTACTGCAGAAATGGTGAAAGTGCTGTGCCTTGGTCTGGGCAGAAAAACAGAACACTACAGAGCAACAGGCACTGCCCAGAGGGAACAATTTACATTTGAACATTTTCTGCTGTGTCTTTTACTGTTTGTTCCTCCCCCTTTTCCCCCTCCCTCATTCAATACTCAGATGGGAAATGTCTATTTAAAATAAACACTTTGCCTGTATAAATAACTCTGAAAGTAAGGAGAAAACTGACATTTCCAGAAGCACCACAAATAAAAGAGAGCTTATAGAAAATAAACAACCAAAGTAAAGGTTAAAGTTGAACAGAACCATGATCATGCAGTAGAAGCACAACCAAAACCAAGGGATGCATGAACTGCAAGCAACCTGATCAAAAAATGTCAAGCCTTGCAATTATCTACTTTTTAGGTACCATCTGCAGGGCTGTTAGTGCTCCAAAGACACTGAAAATAAGGCCATATTTCAGATATTGAATTGTAAAGGTACTGCATTAACTCTTAAATTATTTCTTCAGAATTTTTTGGTGTATCCATTTTTATCATTTCAGCACTGTCCTGCACAATCACTACTAAAGATTAATAATCATTACCTAGTAAATCCATTCTGAATAAGCTCTCTTTGAAGTTTCTGGTCTTGAGCAGCATATTCCTGAAGCTCAGATTCCACAGCAGGGGGTAGAATATTTGGGATGAATTTAGAAAATAAAGCTGGTGCCATCTGTACCCATTCTGTAAGAAGAGAGAAAGCAATAACAAAATACATGGAAGAGATATTTTGTGACATTTTTACTGTTTGACAAATGTAACTTCACTATGAATATATATTAGGATCTTGAATTTTACAAAAAAAGGAAAAAGAAAAACTCCCAAATCCAGAGAAACCATGCCTTAAAGCAGAACAAATAATAAGACTGTTGAAATCAGATGTCTACATGCAGATAGAAGAGTTACTATTTTTCTCAACCTCATCATCAAGTTGAAATTCAGTTCTTGCTGCATCTCACAAGACCTGCTGAGTCCCCAGACACTCTTAAGGACAGGCAACTGATGATCAGCAAACTCACTTGGATAATTAGATAATGATTGTAACACTATACTCCAGGAAATCTATCCCCAAAATGTACCCTTCTGCCTCCTGAGCCTTACTTCTAAGAATCACAGTAGTATCATCATACAAACCTACTCCTCCATCCCCATTTCAAAGGAATTCATGCATTTCTCTCACTGATCTTCCAAAGCTTAGACAAACACTTTTTTAATGTTCATAATATAAGTCTAACCTGTACTAGTTCAGCTTCAGGACAGAAATGTGATTTAATTTCACTACACTGAACACTGTTTTACAGGAGCAAAACAATTTGCCTTGAAGTTGCTTCAAGGCTTTAAGACTAAACAAAGGATAAAAATTGGGTTTACAGCAACTATATAGCAAGTTCTGAGAAAAATAAATAGCCCTCAACTCTTTCTGCAGCCAGACTTTCCACAGGCTGTAGGAGTTACCCGAAATTTGATCTGAGAAAAAAGGGACATTTTTAAATTCACTGAGGAACATCACAAGTTTTTATACAATTCCCACAGTCCTGCAAACCAACTGAGGGAGCACTCAACCCCCTCATCCAGAGTAGTGGAAGAGGCTTTAAAAAGGACTGGCCCCAGTACTGAGCTGGGATTAAAAGAGAGTTTGGAAGTGTGACAGCTGTTAGGAACTTTCAACCTGAGGAGGAAACAAAGGAAGAGAATGAGAAGGGGAAGCTCCTCGTTGCCAGCCAGGGCACTCAGACACCCCCAGGCTGCTCTAATCCCACAGCACCTTCCCCTGGCCCCAGATACCTGCTCACCAGTCCCACCAGACACCAATGGAGCAATCCCACAGGGAAAGTGAGCAGCACTGCCTCAGAGGAACCCTTGCTCTGACTGATTCAGAATTCATCCCCAAGAACTAGGAACACCAAAAAACAGACTTAGACACCAAGAAGTGCACTCAAAATCTGGCTGGTCCCATGGTACCAACCCAAACAGTGTCTGATGTGCTACGGACAGCAAGACAGGGATCATCTGAAATGGAAAACTGAGAAAACACAAGTCCATCACCTACAAAATGAAGTGTGGTCAAAGAACAACCACCCTGAATTGCTTTCAAAAGAGTAATATTTTTACACTTACATATACACCCTTCCTATCTTTGGTCCTGAACATTTTCTAAAACTGAAATTCGCATTGCCTTAAAATTGATGGAAGTATGTTCATTTTGCTGATGTAAAAATAATCTTTGATTACAGAAAGTGCAATTTGTACATGTAGAGTCCACTATATTCCTGGTTTGTACACATGCTAAATATTGCACTAAAGCTTTTTTTAAGGGATTTCCATTCTCATTTCTATTTCCATAAATGGGGACTGAAAAAATAGACTGAAGTTCAGGAACAATCCACTCAGGCACACCACAGTAAGAAACTGTCAGTACTGTAAAAGGAAGGGAAACAGGTACCATTTATGTATGGATATTGTGAACACTTCCTGTTTCTAATAACATCTCAAATACAGGGTAAGGCTCTCCTCAGTTCTCCAAAACTTGGAAGATTCTTGTACAAAATTGATTAAAGTCTGCAATACCATTTTCCTTTCAATACAATTGTTATAGCATAAGATGCCACAATGTATTCACAAGTTAAAATTAAGCTCTTGCATGAAATAATACCAACAAAACAATGGCTTCATAAAAGAAACAGTCACTCATTCCCCTCATGCCAAAGATCTGGTTGTTTGAAAAGTGACTCTCAATACAACTTTCACCATTTCAATTCCATGACTGACCCATTAACATCCTTCTTTCCTTATTTCCACAGAGAAGGAATGGATCTTCCCTTTGCCTCCAGAACAGAGGGCTGGGTTGGTTTTTTTTTTTTTTTAAGTATTTGGTATTCACACAGTACCTTGCCCAGATGACAGATAGGCAACAAGAACCAGGGTGGAACTGAGCATTACGATGCACAAAACACAAAAGACTTTGATGGCTAACTGTGCATTAGTTAGAGAGCAGACACATTGTGGCAAACAAATGACAATCACAGGATGAGATCAGTACAAACATTTTTCCTTTTTACCTGGTCGTAGTGTATAGAGGCCTTTCACAATATTTGCCATGGTTGAAGGAGTTATTTGAAACGGTGTTGACTGAGCTTCCAAAAGTAAAGCTGAAACAAAATTAACACAATCAGCAACTTTTCTAACCAAGAAATACAGGTTCTTACACATAGATTCTTTTAATCAAAAAAATACACTAATGGTGCTTTTTTTGGCACCCGATGTCCTCACAAATAAAACAACCACATATCTGATTTCAACTTATTCTCAAGAGTAATAAAACACCATCTTTAGATAGAAGTATCCTGCTCAAATTATGTAGACTGAAAATGTGTAATAACTTTTTTCATTCATTGGAGGTAGCAGAGCTTCAGCAAGCCCAAGCAGGTGATGGCTTTGAGTATTCAGACACAGAAACTCATACCAAGTGTGCCAAACACCTGAAGATCCACAACTCCTTATTTTACAGCATTCAGGATCTTGCACACAAAACTAAGATGGATTGAAAGTCTATGTACTTGTAGTGCAAATATTGTAAACATACAAAAAGAAAAGTTGTTCTTTTAAACACGAGCTAGTAACTGCACCTTCCTCTTGAGGAAAAACCTGCCAATAGCAGATTTACTGTTTATGTTGTGATGTACAGGTTTTTATCCTCATTTGTATTTACATGAGCTTTGTACATACATCTGAATTACAGAAACACACACCTACAAAAGAAAGAAATTAAGAAAGTGTAAAGGAACTCCTACATCTTGATTTTTATTTCTCTTCCAAGCAGTTGAGCACCTCTCTGTGCCCACCATAGGAGGAGAAATGACTCTTACAATTCTACCCAAGGGATATGTCTCTAGGGGTTACATTGGAGAAGCTCTGCTTTTTAAGCTTCAGAGCATTTCCAGTTCTGGCTTCAGCATCTGCCACTAGAATACTTTAAATAGAAAGAAAAATCTTCAGTAGCATGTTTTTCCTTCTCTTTCTGAAACTATTTAAGTGGCTCATGTCATAGGGAAATGAAAACAAAGTACTTTTTTTAACCTTCAAGTAATCACAGTTGTTATATTTAACTGTTATGGATGAATTTGTTTTACAAAGAGCCATCTTAAAAGTTCTTGCTCATTTCAGCAGAAGCCTTGAGGGTATGAGAGCCTGTGATTTGTTCTGTAATGACATATTTACAGCCCCTTTCCTAAAGGTTTGTCAAACAGTCTCTTGGCAGCCAAGAAAGTTGGAAATCACAGAATTAAAATGGGCATAGTACTTTATGTGACAGTAATGCACAATCCAAACAATGTGTGTGCATATACAAATATTTATATATTTAATTAGACTGTGGCCACTTCAGCCTAAGCATCACCAATAGATTTGCAGAGTATCCAAATAACTGTGAATTTGTTCTTCATATGTAGACATTAAGTTACGCAAAAAAAAATTAATTAAAACAAAAAATCTTCATTACTTTCCCGCAGTTTCAGAAATTAACATTTCTTATCCTGCTTTCTGCAAATGCACACATCACCTGCTACTATGCAGATATAAATCACTCACTCCTGATTTACAGTCAATAAATACAAGCATGACAGCATTATGTTCAACAAGATAACAAAGTAATGGCATGTATTTTCTGATTCTCAATAAAGAAAATTAAAGAGTATCCTGTTCAATAAGCAGTATGAACAGCATGAACTAATACAGTATGAACTAACCCAGCTTGTCCAAAAGCTGAACATCAAGCCTAAAAAAATGAATGGCACTGCTGTAGGATTTGTGTTTTTAGAATGATTTCCATAAGAGCAAACAAGACTTCTCTCTGGATAGAAGCAAATGATCTCACAGTAAATTTAAAGACAAAGTTGTAAAATAAGATGCAAAGATGTAAAACTTCTTTGCACACGAATTCATATTCAGTTTTGCAATGAAACAAACTTAGACATTCATTAATCCAGTATTACTTGAGAGGCTCACTCAAGGAATAGAAACAGCTCTACCAGACACACTGAAATTACCTCTGTTGTTATTTTACAATCTTACAAAAGACTAACAAATACTAAGGCTTTGACTCTTGCTTTATTAGAATAATTAGTCAGAGTCTACAACACAAAAATTGCACAGACTCCTTGTACCCACTCCCAGAACTGCACCTTACAAAGACAGGGGAGGGAGAGGCAAAATAAAGCTGAACCTCAGCTAAATGAGAGTGCTAATGGCACCATGATACCATCTGACCACCTCCACAGTGCTCACAAATTAATACCACATTCTACAGACTAAGTAACTAACATGCAAACAAGTTAATTAACCCGGAAAGAGTCTGGAAAATAATTCCTGGCAGAATCAAAGAAGAGAAGTGTGGGTTCCCATGATGAAAAATATTAAATGCAGAAAGATACAAAATACTTCGAAGTATTCTTGAACACAATACCCCAAATGGCCTCAAGGATTCTTGAGAAACAGTGAATGAACAGTATTGGAGTAAGTGAGGTGGTTACTGCAGGGTACACTTCAGGTACCCTGCAGTAACCAAGTTACCCCAATAGTGCACAGCAGCACTGGAGAACCACAGTCCTTGATGAACATTTAAGCCACTTCCTAATTACAGTGAGGCACCTGGGGTAAGATCCAGGAGCCCAGCAATTCCAGGAGTAGCAGATGATATCTCAGTAAGTTGAAATTCACTTCTTCATACCTCAAGACTGACTTGCAGAAACTAGGGTTCAGCTCTTCTTAAAAGCTTTTTTTATCCTTCAACATTCCCTTAAAACCAGATTTATTTTAATTGCTGAAGATGTGTGTGCATATACAAATATTTATATATTTAATTAGACTGTGGCCACTTCAGCCTAAGCATCACTGTTTCTGGTGGAACAGTGAAAGTTCTGCAACAAGGGCTTTTTTCCTCCCTCTGTAGTAATCCAACAATTTCTAAATCAGCTATTTTAACAAATCATACCTAAGTGTGACTTAGGCAGGTGTGTTCAAAGTTGTAACTAATCAACAATGCAACTTAAAAAAATCAGAAACCATATTCCCACTAAAAGCAACCCCAGCAGCTTCCACACCAAGGCATTAGTCAGCTGTGCTCTCCAGTCTCCAACAACAGCAGAACCCACTGCTTAACATAAACAGATGCTGGAGATCTTTGTCCTGCTGTACAAACTGGACTTTTCAGGACTTAATTCCCCTGTGTATGCAATGTCTGTATTATTGTGCAGAGTGACAACCTCAATACTCCCAGGGAACATAAGCGTACAGCATTTCGGCCGCCTTCTGCAGATCCCATGGAGTCAAATCTGCAGTAGGATAAATTATCTTTCCCTCAGCCAAACTGTTCAGGGTCCATCTGACCACACAAACCTTTCCACTTCACTGTGATAAAATCCCATTCATCCTGAAGATGGTTCCTTTATCCCAGTCCATGCAAAGCACTGGACTGAACCCCAATGCCAACAGCAATTAAACAGGGAGGGAACTGACACAGCTGGCAGCCAAAATGCAGCTGAAAGCTTTTGGTTTTGCCATTTTGGGTTGTGGTTTTCTGTAGGTTGGTCAGGTTTTTGTGTTTGTTTTGTATTGCTGTTATTTGGCAGTTCTGGTTTGTTTTTTGTTTGTTGTTTGTTTTTACCTGCTGCCTATTTTATTATTAAATTGTCTGACGCAACTTGATCATATATTACCTTTTCACTTCTTCAGTTCCTCCATATTAACTACTGATCTAGAACTTCAAAAGCCTTTTGAATGAAAACTGACTTTCTCTTTGGCTTAACCCTCACATTTGCAGTTATATCAAACTCTTCATGATTCAGGGGTTTTATATTCCTTTAAACAGAACTAAATATAAATTTTTACCAACTTAACTTCGCTGTAAGTTCGTAATGAATTAAAATGTAGATCAGAAAAAAAAAATTTAAAAAATTTATTACTATGCATTTGTTACTAGGCATTTAATAAAGCCACAGCTTACTTTAAAAATATTCATTACATAGACCAAAAGCTTTATTAAGTACATAGTAAAAATGCTACAAAATAAAAATTCCAAGTCTTAATCACATGGAAAATATTCAGGGCTGTAAAAAGAATAAATATGAAAAGCAAAGCTATAAATGTAGAAATATATGCTTTTGGACTTGTATAACTGGAAAAAACAGGGTGGTATTTTCACATATATAATTTTATGAGGTCTTATTGAAATTGGAATATTATTCCTATTTCTTTGCCAAGGAGCTAGACTAACCATGGTGGTCATTACCTGAGACTGTATTTTCCAACTTAATTTGAGGTGCTGCAACTCAATCAACATGAAACAAGGAAAATAAGAAATGTAGCTGCAAGTTTTTAAAATGGCCTAAAGTACTTTCATGAAAGGTTTAGTTCAGAGACAAAATTTGCATGTAGATTGTTATTTAAAGAATCTGAATGTGTTCTACAATACTTGGTAACCATCCAGACTGCTTCCAGTATTGTTACAACACAATTACTTAGTCCTTAGCTGTCAAATTACAGCTGTGACTTCAATATTAGTGATGGCTCCCTTGAACTGCTGAGCATGTAAATATTGATTACTCCATCAGATCTACAGAGCACAGAGGGTAGAAAACATTACCAGCTACAAAAGCTCTCTTAGTTAGTCCTGCAGAGTGTAAAGGTGACTGATCTGCTGAGGTCTAAGGAAAGGGTGACATTGATGTGACAAGAGTTTTGAAGGAATGGTTGACTTTCCTGCAACAGCAGCATCCCAGCACATTCCCCATGGCTGGAAAAGAAGTGGAACAATACTGCAGCTGATTTTCACTATCAGTTATCTGTGTCTGTTAATATTTGGAAGAAAAGAAGGAAGGAGAACACTAAAGGTTAGAACTGGAAACTTAAAGTGATTAAACTATTTGCCAACACAAAATAAGTTAGAAATTAAATACTGAAATTCACAATCTTGTACATGCATAAAATTCTTTTATAATTATTTTTAATGAAGACCTTTAGAATAATTGCATCCCTTCCCTACATCTCAAAAAAAGGACTTTCTAGGCTACAGAACCCTCTTGCCCCCAAACCAATTCATGTCAGAAGCTGGAACCTCAACACCTTCATAGTTGAGGAAAAGAGTACATTAGCTTTTAGTTTCAGAGTAATTCTAACAGAAATCACCCTGGTTTAGTCTGGCACAAACCCACTGGTATTAACTAGTATTCTCTCCTAGTCTTCCACTATCTTTCTTCATTTTTAAGGACCTGATTTCATTTTAACCTATCCTGACACATATGCTTATTCTAAGGACAGAGTCACTCTACAGGTTAGTAATTCTGCCTTTTTAAATATTTCTTTAAATAAATATTCCTGATTTTCTGTCTCATTCTTAAAAAAGCAAGAAACAGAGTTTATGAACATGGCACAGCAGAGTTGTGCAGATTTTCTTCTCATACTAACTTTTCAGAGTTTAAGAAGAAAGCAAAGCAGTGTCTAAAGGCTGAGTAACATCCAATACACTACAGAAGGAAAGGGTCTCAGTAATCAAAAAAGACATTTTTAAAACACATTGCTTCTGTCATCACAGTAGTCACCCTGAATCCCAAACCAAAAAGAATAATGATTTCAAACTCCTGAGGGCAGGTTCTATATTAAAGTTTTAGTTCAGATTAGAAATGTGATTTTGAAGCAAATTCACGGATCATCCCCACATTGCTGCTCCTTGGTTGGTATGACAGAGCTATCTTGGAGCATATTTAACTCCTTTTGGGCAAGATTAAACCAGATGTGCTCAAACTGCTACTCCCTGTCCCTGTCTGTCCAAAGGAGCAGACATGAACAAGGAGGAAATAAAAAGGGAGAGGTCAGCACTGGGTCCTCAGCACCAACAGGGAGGGATTTCATATCTGCTCCCTTTACACCACCCCACTTATTGATGCAGACATAGCCTAAACCATGCAATGAAACCCCAGCTCTTCCTACAGAGCCCAAACCTTTCAGATAAAAGCTCGTAGTTCTGCTGCACCAAACCTATAATGATGCTCCAGGTACTGCTGTCAAAAGCAGCTCAGGACAGACATTCAAGAAAAAGATCATTTTCCTTATGAAACAGTCATTAAATGTGACAAGGAAATGAGAAGCACAAAGAACAACTTCTTCAATGTCAGCAGCATACAGAAAGGCTGGGGGCAATGCTCTCTGCACCATGAGAGTGTTTTCTCCCCTTGTCAGGCGTTTTCTCTGCAGTTTGTGCATCAAGGCAGTAACAGGTTGCTTCTGATGGGCAGATTGTTTGAGACAAGTGACAAAATTGAGGGGGAAGAAGAAATGCCACCTCAAACAGGGTGAATGTCAATTCAATCCATCTTTTTCTTGCTCTATCTGTGCCAAAGGGTGAGGCAAGAGGAGTGAATTAAAACACCCAGCACACATCAAAACAAACCCTGTGGTCTCTGTTGTAGCTGTAGAGTAAGGCCATGAACTTGGCATCAATCACAATCCTTCTCTCAGCCTTTTGCTTTTGCACTGCTCCTCTCAAACAGAGCTCTGTATTCACAAACAAAAGTTGGACATGGCACTTATTAATGAAAGGCATTCTGTCAAAGCAGCACACAGCTGAAGAGATGAGGAGGATCCCTTGCTTCACTGACATCAACAGGCTTTGGGAGGTCAGCACAGCAAACACAGCTGCTAAATACACAGGGCTGGGTGCCCACAGAGCAACAAACACTCCTACTGAGGCACTGCACAGCAACAGGAGAATCCCTGCTCAGGCAACATCCTCCCTGCTGCATTCATCAGCCTCTGACAGATATAAAGAGATCCATTCTCTATAATTTTGCACTGTATTTTTACCCGCTGAATCAAAAAGCTGGACAATTTCAATGTTAAAAATAGCTGTTAAATTTCGAGTTAACTTTTCTGGTACTTTTTAGAAAGCAGCAATGCAGTGGAAATATCATTCCTGTTTTTATAAAGAGAAAAGCTTTTCCAACATAAACAGCCCTTCTATTGAACTTTAATACACCTCCAACAAAAAAAAAGAAAATGGAAAATAAGATCTCTTCCCCTCATCTGACTCCAAGTGACCTAACTAGAAAGAAACAAAGCTGTCATATGTAAAGATCTTCAGAGAAAAGACTTCCTCTGTAACGAACGAGAAACTGAAAACACAATGAAGTGGGCTGTGAGTGGTCTCCATCCTCCTGACTTTTTTCAAAGAACTTTTGCTTGGAGACCATGAGAAAAATTTCTACTTTGGCAAACATATGTGATGCATTTTTACACTGGGTTTTAGCTCTGAACTCACACAGGCACTGACAAAGACATTCTGCAACTGCCCACATGCCTTTAGAATCCACACACAGTAACCACTCTGTGTGCTCAGGCTTCAGTGGCTAATTCTGTAATTACCCCAGGCAACAAGAACAAAATCAGAAGTGCTGCACAAAGCTATTTTCCCTCTGATAAAATTCACCTGACTACCCAGTTGACTAACTACTGTACAAAAGTACAGGCAGACTTTTTTCTTGGGAAGACCCAACTTGTACTGAATGATCTGTACCAGCACATTGCTCTTTCAAGAGTAAAAAACACTTCTTGAACTCAAAACAGGAACATGTAAGGCAAGAAACAGCCCTACACACATAGATATAAATGGCTGAAGTACTACAGCAAAGAATTGGGAGAAGGAAGGAGAGGAAGACTGTCCTCTAAAACAGCTTTCACCTCTATGACCAGCTTAATTTCTGTTGCTTTTCTTTTAGTATGGGAACATCATCGACCTCCCAGAGCAGGATTACAGTCTAGCATTCCTTTCTTCAGTTTTCAGGAAGAGAACAGGAATGCTTGCAAACTCTTGTAATTTAAACCCAAGTGATCTCTCCACCAAGGAGACACAACACTATGCTCTTAATGGCTTTTCCTCTTTTGTAAGATTCAAAAGCAAGCTTGGTTTGTGCACTAAGCTGCCAATATCCAGAGGGAGAAGAGTGGTGGTTACTTGCAAATACTCTGCCATTGAATTTTACCTACTGCAAGTACCAGAAGTAGAGAGTTTCAGGAGCTGCTATTCACTTTCACTCAGTAATTGCCATTCTTCTAAACAGGAATAAACAGGCAGGATATTTCCAGGGCACAGACATTACAGTGCAGGGCTATCAGAAGAAACAGTGGCTGCATAAGGAGAAAATAAACCTATTTTTGAGTTTTTCTGCTTACAAGTCACCTCATGCAGGACTGTAGCAGGAACAAAAATGACACTCTCCACCACCCCTTTCCCTAGTGACATGGGGATATTATCTGCACCTTCTCCCCCTCCCACACTCATTTCTGAAGCTGCCTGTAAATAAGATGCTGTATCTTTGCTTGTTACATTCAGTTAAGCAGTTCAGCACACAGCAACTTCTCCCGGCAGCAGTCTTATCAGCAAGAGCCAGCTTTGGCTTTGTAAAGAAAACAATCAGGTTATATTCACTTAGTTCAAATGTACCCACTTTAATTTGAAGAGCACTGACTTGATAAATGTGTGAGTGTAAAAGTGTTTCACAAACAGCTGTGTTCATGCATCTGTGTATTGTGGGTTTTTATTATGTATTTACTTTAACTAATGAGAAGTCCTCCAGATAAGTCAAGTGCTTAAAAAAAAAATTATCTATCAAACCTCAAATGGAACCAAATTGGTACAAGAAAAATTTGCCAAAGTAATGTTCACTGAGGCAGTATTTCCTCTATAAGTAATGAATTGACACGTTGATCACTCCAATTTTTGCAACCAAGTGCTCAGAGAAGTGCTCCCAGCACAGAGACAGGTGCTGATCTCACACCTTCCTGCCTCCCAGTAGCTAGAACAGGGACCAGGGGACTCAGTCTGGGGGAATCTGAGTGAGATCCAATGTCAAGGAAGAGACTGGGCCTAAACTGCTCTTCTGACTTCTCCCCCCTCTCTTTCTGAAGTGCAGCAGGAACTTTTTCAAAAATCAAATGAACCTGAAATGTACTTACAGTCCTTCCTGAACACAGCTTCAAATAGAAATGGCAGCTTCCAGGTTCTGAGAGAATGACAAGGTACTATAAACAAAACCCACTTTGTACAAACATAGCAACAAATTTCAGGAGAGAGAGCAGATGTTACTCTGACCCTCCAAAACTAGATCACAAATGGATTAAACTAATTTTGTAATTCGATTTTATTTTGAAACAGAGGGAAGGCATGCTTCCTCTCACTGAAGTGGCAGTTGCAGCATCTCTTTAAAAAACAGCCCCAGGATTCCATTTCTCCATACCAATCACAACTTCCTTTACTGTAATTTCCAAAGTATCCTCCTTCACAACTGTACTTTTTTTCCCCTCACAATAGAGAAACATTTTTTTGCTGAACTAAATCTGTATCAAATATCAACAAAGAGCACTACACGCTGATACTGAGAAGCAAAGTAAGTAACAAACACTGACTTGCATTCTATTTTCATAGAGCCCTTACACTTCCAAAAGCAAGGTACTACTCATCTATTTTGGTTTGGATTTCAGGAAGCTAGAAAAAACAGCTGAGAAAGGCAAAAAAAATACAATACTGGAAGTTTTTCAGCACATTTGCAGTACTACATCATGTGCAATGTATCTTCAATTATTTCCCAAGAACCTGTTAGCAAATTTCAAATTTTATTTGGGCATACTTGAACTCAATTTATAGATCCTCTTATCCGAGATTTAATTAAATCAGATCATAGCTAGGCGTTCATGCCTGTCAGTATTTATCATCTTACTTAGGAGAGAGATAAAACCCAAATAACTTAGCTTTAATAAACTGATGGTCACACTGAAATGAGCCCAAGGAAATTAACCTCTTGCCCATTAAACAAGAGACTTCATATACAGCAACACAGATGGCTTACCATTATTTTTCTTTTTCTTTTTTTTTTTTTTTTTTTTTTTCATTTTACTTCTGCATTTAACAGAGCTGGGGATAAGTATTTCTGATTCCACACACACACAACACCATGGGTCTTTTTCTTTCAACAGTTCACCAGCAATTTCTATTTGATTCTGCTATTATCACTGCAGAAAGTTAATTACTTAGCAACAACACATCTGACATCACCTTTGTCAGAGGCTTATCCACTGTTATACCTTTGCCTTGCCACTGGAAAAAAAATTCTTTGCCTGAAAAATGCAAACATTTTAAGGCAATTATCAGCTAAATTTTCTGTGATCTTGTTGCAGCAATCATCTTACCACGTTTCATACCAGTAATTCTCTTTGGCACAAAACAAAACATCAGGCCCATGGCTGGGCATTTCTCATTGTTCTGCTATTTTTAAGGTGATGTGATCTGCTCCTAGTGTCACTCTTCCAGATGGCAAGAACAAGACTTCATCAGAGCTGATGATCTCCCATCCCTGTAAGGATCCAGGCTCCCTGACCTTGTAGCTACCCTGGTCACCCAGCCCTCACCCAGGAAGTCACCTCTCAGTGAGCCTGAAACAGCCAAGCTCCTTTCCCCCAGCCCTTGTTGCCTGGAAAGCAGGGCATTGCTACCCAAGCAAAGACCAAAGGAGCAGTAAACCCCACTCTCACTGCTCCACTGCTTGGCTAGTTGCCCTTCTGAGGGGCCAAGCAGGCCAGCAGCAGCTCCCTGTGCTCACACAAACCCTCCCAGGGGTGGCAGGTTTCACACAAACACTGTGGCTCACCGCAGGAGTCACACTTCCCATTGAGTGCTCCTGTGGCTAACACTTGCAGCACATTATATTTGCATTAACCCATTAACCCAAGAGACAAACTGCTGGCAGCATTCACCACCCACCCACAGCAGTACTCCAGCACATCATGACAATAACCCCAGAGGTAGCACAGTTCTTTGACCACACCACCTTCTTAATGACACCTGTCAGTATTTTGATAAGTTGAAAAGTAGCAGCACAAACAACACAACAATAAAACATTCATTCTGCCATAATCACAAGTCACAGGGAAAAGAAATATTGGATCTCCCAGATCTCAAGCAAAACACGACTTCAAACAAAGTCAGATTTCTGAAATAAATAAGCTGAGGTGTGTCACGTTTCCTCGTGCCTCAAAGTATTGAGGTTCACTAATATTTAGCATTTTATCCCTATATGCTTTGGATCTCCACAGTATCTGAAAGCACTGTGGCTCTCCAGGCCTCCACCATAAGAAAAAATCAACAGCTCTACTTACGCATTAGGTTGTAAATGTGCTTTTCTGCAACATGTTCCGTAAACAGCTTTATAAGGTCATCTTTTAAGTCTCTGTTTAGCTTGGTTTCTATGTAAAATTTATTCTGGAAAATAAGACAGAAGTTTTCAAGTTTGTTTCTCATAATAGCAAATAAAGGAAACTTATTTTTTCTCCCTGAATAAAACCAGTTCAGAATATTAAAGCTGTAGAATATTTCACCTGTAAAGTGTTTCCTTGGTGACTGCATTTAAACTAAATGGAACATTCCTGTACAAGAAAAAAAAACATGGGTGACAAATCTACTTACATACAGCCATACATATGTATTTTATTTTCTGTATCTACAGCTATACCCCCATACTGATCCAGACTGGAGAGCTTGTATACAAAACACTTCATTTTAGAACTTTAAAAAATTCTGTAAATTCTCTTAACACCGAAATACAGCTGGACATCATGTTTGCAACAAAAGAAAATATTTTTTTCAATGACTAAAAGTGATTAAACCATTAAAATAGATGGGTTACAATAATAAAACATCAGCACAACCAACCACTCCTGTGGTTCACTGACAGTCTCAGAGGATAGCTACTCAGAATGAATCAGCTGTGGAAATAAGTGATGCATACAAAACTACACAAAAGTGAACTATATAAAAATTTTTAGGATTCCATTACTTTGACCAATTCAGCATTAAAAAAGAATTCATCTCTTCGAGGGAAATTCAAAGACAATTCTATTCATGAGTTCCTCAAGGGCCCCAATACCTAATGGTCTATTTGGTATCAATGCTCCATTTCCCACAATTAATAGCAAGCTTTCTTGTGTGTGCCTTATTCACAGAGGTGTTTTAAGAGCTGGGGGGAAAATTTGCTTCAAGATAAATCTCCTAACATTAAAAAGCTAACTTGGAAGTAGAACAGCTGAATTAACTAATTTGGACAAATGGTGTAAAAGAGTTAAATAGACAATCTAACAGAAAATCAACTCAGAAATAATCCACAGGAACACTTATCTGAGAGATTTACTAGAAGAAGGGATATCTTAAGGGAGAAAGGTTTTTCCATGCTTTTAAATCAAAGTTTTTCTCCTATTTACTAAAGCATTTAACAAAACCAGAACAAACTCTCAGAACACAAAGCAATCTTCATGTTTTTGTGTGAAACCCATTCTCTCAGCCATTACCAAAACCACAAACACACCATACCAATCTGTCCAGACAGAAACCCCTTAAACCTGGGAGAGAACATTCACCAGCAGTTATTTACCTTTAATAAAGAATGCCTGGTAGAACAAAGGCAATCTGAGGGCTGAATATATGCCCCTCTTGTAGTTTAAGTTTGTTGCAGTGATGGACAACAGCCTTAAAAAGATGTTTTTATTAAATTTACAAAACTTGCTGCTGGTGGTTCCCTCTGATACCCTGAATTTATCCTGCCTGTCGAGTTCTATCAAGGACTAGGACTCAGTTGTTTCCCCTCACCTGGACCTGTGAACAGAAATGGAGGGAAAGGCTGTGCAGACAGAACATTCTAATTAGAAACAGACTCACTTATTGGTAATGGTTTTGGTCAATGGTGAATTGCCATTGCAACAGAAACCCACAGCAACTGAAGATACACTTCAAGGAAATGTTAAGCTACACACCACACTACAGCCTTTCACCAGAACATTTTCCTAAACCAGTTTGCACAAGATGTGCAAATTATGATGCTTCATTTTGCTCAGGGGCTGGAAAGCCTAAACCTTTAATTCTAATTATTTCATTACTAGAAAAGCAAGCAGTTACAAGACACTACAAACACAGAAGAAATGTAAAATGCTCTTCACATTCGCTTACTTGGAAGCACCTTTCCAAAATGATGTTCCATTTCTGTGAGCTTAAATAGACAGTGAAAAAACATCTAACTGAAGTAGTTCATCTCCAACCACAGGGCTGAAAGGAGAGAGCAGAAGAGCTGGCACCTGCCCCATTTTTGTTAAGGGTAAACCAGGAAGATTTTCTGCATAACTTGCCACTACCAGTGATAAGTTACACACTGTGCCAGTATTTCTTGAAAAATGTCTCAAGTCACATGAAGGTCTAACTGACATGTAAAAGGTAAGCAGATGTGAGTAACTGAGAAAGTCAGGTATGATACAAACATTAATTCCACAAAACACCTTATGATAAAGCAATCTGGCAAATCTTACAAGATAAAACTCAGTTAACATTAAGAGGAGATGAGTAAGTACTTGAAAGAAGAAAACACAGTATGCTTATCACAGTGTGCTTATCACATCATACTCACATATATTTGTGTATAGACACACACAAAATGTCCTCTAGCTGATTAGCAACAAAATGCAATACCACTCAGTAGGAATAACAATATTTTGAGGGCAATGAAAAAATTTTCACCATCCCAAAAGCACAGTGCTCACATATGTTAGGCTCATATAACTTAATAACAGATTTTCAGCTATATCTCAAAGTAAAATGAAAAAATGAGATTCTATAAGAAAAATATATCCTCTAAATTTTATTTTTTATTCAAGTGGAAATATTTTTTCATTCATGTGTGTAGCACACTGTGATATGTACAATCTCAAAGCACCTAGAATAATCTCACTTAAATTTACAAAACTGCTTTCTGCAAGGAACAAAGTACTGTGTATGAAGCTGACTTCCAGTTCATTTGCTTTACCTTCAGTTACATCCCTGAACTTCTGAAGGAGCCTAAACCCACAGAATCTCAGAGAGTCTTTTGGCCTCCATGCTTTTCTGACAAATCTGCTGCAGCAGCCTAAGACTGAAAAGAATCCATCACCACGTGAAAAAACAAAGTGGTCCCAGCAAAAGGAGGAAAAAGAAAACTCCCTCAGTTGCAAGGTCAGTCCCCTCCTGATAAGCTTGGGAACACCTCCAGGTCACCATACACACCCAGGTAAGAAATCACCTTTCCAGCTTTGGTACGGATCAGGAAAGAAAAGTGCTGCTGATGCTTTTAAGACACACAGGACTGAGACAAAGTATTATGCCATATTACAGTTCTAGATAAAAACTTTAGTTTTTCCTCAGCTTCATAGATTTTAAAATATTTAAATGCATATTAAATATTTTCCTAAGCAGCAATATAATTATCCTTTCAGAACAAAGTCCTCAAGAGCAACTCAACAGCCTTGGAAACCCCTGATTACAGCAATCACAGAAATAGAAAGCCTCTCCTCACCTCTGACATAAAGGCAGAGTTTAACAACTTGTTCCACTTCAAAATGCTTTGAAAAGTATCTATTAAAGGAACTGCAAAGCTGTAATTTAGACTGTAATTAGGCTTTCACCTCTTGCAGCTGTTTTTCAATTGTACTTTTGGACCAAAGAGAGGAAAATATTGTTGCTGTATGAGAAAACTTGGTTAGACTCTACAATGTAAGATTCTAAGAGTACCTGTACATAAAAGTACTTCCAAATGCACACAGAAAAAAACTAAGAAACACATTTTTCACCCTGACTTCTCTAGACATATTTCCCACCTCATGCACAACACTGAAATTATTTCAGTGAAAAAGTATGACAGCTAATTTGCCATTAGCCTTCTAAACCAGCTGTACAGCTGAGCCAAGTCAGCATTGCTTTTGGGAGCAAGAGGAACTGACAGGTAACAGAACCAGATACAAGGGCAGGTTAGAAGACACCAAGCTCAAGAAAGGCAAATTCCTCTTTTCATGCAACAAATCTGTATGGTAACACAACACCAAAATATTGTAGCAAGTTACCTAAATTCACCGAGACACAGGAGAACCTCCTAAAGGCTCCTGCTTCCCAAACTCTGTGAAATTACCAATGAGAAAAACTTTGAAGAGTTTGAGGTTTATTTAATCCTTTTTTTTTTTTTCTTTTTTCCATTTCTAAGTGATGCCAAAACAAGGACAGTTTCTGGGAGAAGGATAAATCTCAAGCTTAAGTTATTCATTACCACAAAAAAAAAAAGACAATAAAAGTTTTGGTACTTCAACAAAAAAGATGCAAATTATTGGTTTCTTAACCACTCCAAGTACACCTGACAGTGCTATGAACATTATTTTGGCATCATCCATCCAACACTCTTGAACTGCTTTATCAAATGATGAAGACATTTCCAAGACACATTTCTTCCTGTTTTTTCTGAATCTGAACTATTTGAAAGCAAAAAATAATCATCTCCACAACCTGAACAAACTAAGAAGCTGAACTTTAACAAATCAATAAATGATGTCTGTACAAAAAGATATAAATAATGAACTATTTAAGATGGCTTTTTCCCTTTAAAATCAGAACCATTCTCCCCGCTCCCAGGAAAGAAGTATTAGGGCAAATCTCAAACTGCAAAACTCTGCATTTAAAAAGCATGGCTTCCCCTTCCTCTCCCATACAATTTGATCAGTATTGTTAGGCAGCCACCAAAACTAGGCAGGAATCGTAAGTTTTATATGTCAGAAGTTATTATAGCTGCATTTTATTCTTTTCATTTTCAGTCAGTATCTTGTGTATGGATATATTTATTTGAAAAGAATTTTCTAAAACTTACCATATATATGAAAAGAGGCACAATGCTCTGCAATGCTCCCATATACTGTCCAAGAGCTACGTTAAATCTTTCAATATAGAGATCTGGAGGGCTGGCCTGCAAGAAACCGTAAAAGTCAGGTTGTAATTTGAACAAGAGAAAGATCTGGAACAGCATGGGCTATGCTTTCATAGCAAACTCAAACAACTACAAAGGATTTGATACACTAGGTTCACACAAAGCAAGCCACACATCATTCCAGAGTTTCTGCTCTAACTCCCTCCAGCAAAACCAATCTCCCCTCAGTAACTAGGTTTTCCTAGGACTATACAGCAGTGCCCAGCACAAGGTCCATTCAATAAGAAATACAGTGAACATGTAACAAGCTGACATTTAGCATATGCAAATAAAACCACTCCTTTTTAAAGACCAGAGGTTTGTTTTGAAAGCACCAGCTGTCATGCCTAGAATCCATAACCAAATGTGCACAAGTGCTGCAGTGTGTGCTCCCACCCCCCTGAGCTTTCACTCCACCAGAGAAGGGTGGCATTAAGCTGCTGCTTTGCAGCTGAGCTGGCAAGTGGTGCATCCTCCTGCTCCAGGGAATGCTGCCCTCCACAGAAAACCTTTCTAAGTCACTCTTGGGTCACCTCAGGCAAGGCAAGTGCTCAGGGGGTTCAGCTTCACCAAGAAGCAACATCTTCAGAGAGAATTCTGCATTCAGGGCTCATACTCCGGGTTAGGCCTGGGGAAATCCAGGCGTGCTCCAGCATACAGCAGCCCCCTGGAGCCTCAACCTAAACTTGGCTACACAAAACCTGAATGTGCTATTTCTGGCTACAATACCCTATTTCCCAAAGAAGGGGGTAAGGAAGCTTAAAAGATGTGTTCAGCAGCAGGTGAAGTTAAATTGAGAAGAGAACCAGAAGAACAGGAAGCACTAAGCACTGTTTCTGTTACAATATCCATTTGGAGGCCTGCAGGGGAGCTGCACTGGAGCATTCAGAAGTGCACTTAGATACCCACAGCTGGAAGTGGAGCTTCCAATGTCTTCCTCCACTATCCACTTCTCCACCCCTTACACTTTCCCACCTCTGGCCCAACCCCTGCTTTGGTCTTTCCAGAGGGGCTGGGTGGCTGTCTGAGTTCCTACTGCTCACATACACAGATACACCTATACAAACCCAAGGGCAAAGTGCTGCTTGCCAATGAGAAACAAAACTTCTCTTCCCCTGCATGGCTTTCCCATCTGACAGCACCAAGCCAAAAGAAGATGGAGAATGTAGCAGTTACTGGAACCTTGCAAGAAAAGAAGCTCAAAGATTTTCCTAAAGCCAAAGCATCTGTGGCACAAGAAACACTCAAGGCTTAGCTGCAGCTAGATCACCTTATCAGAACTTAAAGCTATCATCACAAACATTTTTCAACCTTTGTATGGACATTCACCAGCAGCCCTAAGAGAATAGTTAAAAATTTATGTTGATATTTTGCTCTATGAAGTATTCTAAATTTATGACTTCTTTTCCCCTTAAAATAGCTTCTTTTGCCTCCCTTCTTAATATGCTTAATGAGCACGTGGATAATTTTCACAGCAAACACCAATACAGAGCAGACAGTTCAGAAAGGAAAGCAAAACTGGCAAAGGAAGAAAGAGTGTTATTCCATATGCAGTTGCCAAAGGCTATATATGGTTATTCCTCATTTTGATCATAAGGTTTTAATCTTATTGCAAATGTAGTTCTCAGGGGTGGCCAAGCAAATTTTAGTTCAAAAATGCCAACAACATATAAAAGTGGCTATGAGCTCCAAGGACTCCCTTTCATATATAGCTACATATACAATTCGTTGCAAATAACATGCAATGAAATCTGCATTCTAAGCAGTATGTATTCCTGCTTCACTCCTTTTCAACCTCAACTTTAAATATGGTTATACCCTCTGATTTGTATACTGCTTCTAAGATTAAAGAAAAAGGAAAATTCTACTTGAAAGAACACGTCAAACAAAAGGAGACCATAGTCTGACACAGGGCAGCACTCTTCTCTCACTGATAGACTGCCATTTTCATTTAAAAAACAAAACAACAATAAAGCCAACAAGAAAAACTACAGTCAGAAGCTGTCTGGGCAGTGGAGATTTAATCCCAGGCAATGTGTGCAGAAAGTCTGCCACACTTTTGACAGGGGATATAAGCACTGATATCTTTTTTCCCCTCTGCAGATGAGAACTCTGCTAGCTCAGCTCCCAAAGGTGTCGCAGTAAGGGAGGCTGTTTACCAGGGCACAACATCTGAGAATGACCTCAGGAGCCTCTAATGGAAGGATACCTGGGAGCTGTCAACCTCCACTTTGCCTTGCAATCAAGTGGAAAACACTGGTCTGGACGAAGACAAAAAAAAGCTAAGAGAGGCTGATGGCTTCAGAGGAAGTGCCTCACTAGTGTCAGGCAAGTATCAGGCCTTGCTTTTAACCTCTGCAATGCAGAAATTATGGTGGTGTCTGCTTTATCAGCATGACATGTCACTTTTCAATTTTATTCTCCTGATAGTGCTTCATGTCAAGCCCAAAGAGCCAAGACAGTAATGGACAGGAACAAAAAAAAGCAAGCTTGACAATCAAACTCTGCTCAACTAAAGCTTGACTTGTAAACTACCAAAATACCCAAGCCAAAGAGAAATCAATAATAGTATTTTCACAGTTCATCTCTGAATTACTGTAATCTTTGTGGAGAAAACAGAACCATCTGTTTTCTGTTCATCACAGTGTTACTGTACAGCTGCTCCAAACTGCCAGACTGAAATCAATTATTTGCTTCAGCACAGGATAATTCTCCACATGTCTACACTCACATTTATAGGACAGTAACTGGAGCTGGAATCGTTTTATATAAAACTATTTGAATTTTGTAAACTAAAAAGCAGCACATGGCAACAAATTCATGAGTAAACAGAAGTTGCTAAGATTTTTATATTAAGTGGCCATTATTACAGCCCAACTTGAATTTAAAATCCACACTTATTCAGATATAGCTATTACAAGAAAAAAATCCAAAAAACCTGCTTTGGCTGACACTTTTTACTCTTGGTTCTCGTCTAGAAAAAGAGAATGCATACATTCAACTGTTTAAATTACAAGGGATGGGGCAGAATTAAGCCTGATATTTACTTCTTACAACTCCTCAGCAACTATTAAGTGTTTAAACCCACTCCTATCTTACCTGAGGGATGTATTACAGAAGGTATTCAAATATACAAAATACACAATCCTAGCTTAAGGTCTTCCAGGAAAGAAGAGAATCCCTCATTCCTTTACTCCTCATCCTGAATCCCATCAAACTGTCAATTCAGGGGGTTGAGGATGGTATTTTTTTGTAAGTTTGTTGGTTTTTTGGATTGTTTGGGGGTTTTTTAAAACATTTAATACAGGCAGTTTAAATCCTCTCCTGCATTTGCTCTTATCTACCACCTGTAGGGTTAAGAACAGTCTTCCAGTAACAATTGTATTGTGTGTCTGCTCACAGGAGCATTGAACGTTTGCTCGGATTTCTCAAACTGATGCAGTTGCATTTGCTTAACATCTTCAGCTTGGTTGCAAGGCAGCTGCTTCTTAGTATAAAATACTATGGCTGCTGTGTAAAAGCTGATGTTAAAGACAAAATTTCATCTCCTTTCACACCACAGTGGACATCTCAACACCAACAGAAATGAGCAGTAACAAGAAAACACATTTGGGAAGGAATTACATACAAGAGACAGTCAAACAAAACAAGCAGCAGGAGATCCTGTGTACTAAATTACCCTGTCCTTATTTGAAAACTACTATCTAGGCATTTCAAGGCACTTGTGGGCAAGAAACTATGTATCTAAAAAAGATACGGGTTTTTTGAGCTTGAAAACCAGTCTCAATATTATTCTTAAATTGAACATATGAAATCAGAAGGCAGCTGCTGGCTCAAAACAACTCAGAAACAGCTCACAAGAAAGAAACAGACAACAGTTCTGTGCTTGAGGAACACAAAGTTAATCTGTTTATGAAGAGCTGTCTGGCACAACCAGCAGTATGTGTAGTAGAGCTTACATTCCTATGGTGAATGGGCAGCTCCATTTTCCTGGGAATATGCTCCCTGCCAAAATGCCAGCATATATGCTGCAGCATCCCTCCCACGCCTGCCAAGTGAAAAGGGAGAATGGCTATGACTACACAAATTAACCTGTTATTCATGTAAGTGGTCTGAATCTTCTAAACCACTCTTTGTTCTTTCTCAAGAAAATATAATTTGTTTACCTTGCCTTGCAATGTATATGATGCCCAGGTCTACCTCACTAGACAATGGTATTATTAAAACATTTTACAAAAAATAGACATCAAACCAAAGCACAACTGATTCAAAGACTGTGTCTTCCTAGTCAGGCCTGCACTCAAACCTGTTCAAAGCCACATGACATTTTCTCATGTAACTGTCTTACAGCAGGTTAGCAGGTGTGGGCCATGTTCCATTCCCATTCTACATGCTAGTAAAACAGAAAGCATTGTATCTAAAGACCATCAAAACTGTGTAGCAGTAAGAAACTTTCAGAAGCTTATCTATCAATTAAATACAGATTCATTTGTGCTGTACTTGTATCTTTCTGTAATTGCATCAAGGTCTGCAGCCCCAGTGTAGTGACAAAACCGATAAAAAAGAGCTGCAGAGATAAACAAGCCTTTCCAAAAGGCTGCAAAGAATGCTCCTCTCAGCTCAACTTGCTGATGGTTTTGTCATTTTTAATGGCAATTCTGGCAACACAGTCATCCCTACTACTTCAAGTCAAAAGCCATCTTTTTGACGTCCACACATAGAGATACAAACATTTTTAACACTTCTGGTTTCTACCACCTGAGTTCAAATCATCCATATGAGCTGATTCAGTTCAGTGAAACTCAAAGCAATAAATTCACTTTAATATTAAATCTGCTTTTACTGATACCTTTACCAGGATTCTTTGAGCACCTTAAAGCCCTCCCTCGGGACACCTGACTCCCATACACATTCTCCCAAGGAAAAAGCAAGGGGGACAATACTTTCATGCACTGCACTGACTGGTTTGAGAGCCAAGACAAAAGGCTGAGAAGTTGTAACAATTAATATCAGGCAGGAAACCTTACTGGCATTGCACAACAAAGACTATAAACCTGCAGGTCCTGGGGGCCAAACAGCAGACATGCAAATCATCTACCAACACCAGTGACTCCTCAGTGCAGTCATGTTCATTATAAAAAAAATATAATTCATCATCATCAAAAACCCCACCACAAACAGAAAACAAAAAACCAGATCCCCTTTTCTCTCTCCTCTAGATAAATAAAAGGTGCAACATGACAAATAAATGGTTTTCAGCCCTCAATCATTTCAAAAAGGAAGCAATGAGTTTATTCTAACTAAAACGAAAATATTGCTCTGCACCTGCAAAAAAAAGCTACATTTGTAACAAGCAGGCTCAAAGCCACAGCACATTTTGACTGTCAATGCTTTGAGTACTTCCCAGCATCTTTTGCTGAAGTGCTAATGGGTAAAGTGCTTGATTTTAAATTACTTTATCAGAGTGCATAAGAATAAATTAAGCCAGAAACACCAGTGCCTAATGCAAATGCAGTTTTACTCATTTTAAAGAGATGTATTTAATTTGAAAGCATATGTTTGTGTATCCACCCTACCTCATACATCTGAATGACTCAGCAATTACCCACAAAAACAGATTACATTATTTTAAACCACAACATAATGAACCATGTCCATTACCAGTGAAATGTTTCCAAATAAAGCATCTTAGAAAAATCACCTGCATGCTACAGGCTTCACAGACCTCAAGACAACAGGAAACAAGTTAATTTGTGTTTTCTACAGCGACACGTTATTTTTTTTAGGCTGACAAAACCCAAAATTCCAATCATCTTAGGAATAAGGGAGATTGAATTCTCAATTACTGAAAGTCCACATGGTAAAACTCTGTCTTAAGTAATGCAGAGAAGCTGGTCAGACATCAGCTGCAGGAAAGGAAAGCAATCCTTGCTGTGAGTCTCTCCATAGCAGTCTGAAGAGGGGCTCATTAACTGACTGATACAGTAATGAGGGAGCTGGAAATGGCTTGGCATCCAGGAGACTCCAAATCAGCCTGGTGACAAGCAATTCATCTCATCTAAATGTACCATTACTCAGGAGGCACTGCTCACTGCTCTTCACCCAATGTCCAACAGGCAGAAATACACCAGCCCAGCCACATTTCCTGTGGCCTCTGCCACCACTGACAGTAACTCTCTCGAGCTGAAAAGCTGTGAAACAATCCCTCAGGAACTCACAGGGCAACAAACACCAACACCACGCAAGCTGAAGTGTGGAAAAGCAGAAGACACACAGGATGACCAGGGTTTGTTCTGAGCATACCAGCACAGGACACCCAGATCAGGACAGATGAGTGTCTATCACTCTGCTCTCTCCAGCTGTGGCCAGGCGAGCACAGTGCTACACACACAGGGAGGGGGGCAATAAATGTATATATATATAGGGAGTTTCTGCAGTAATGCCCTGGAGAGAAACAAACTCCATTAAGACTAAATCCATGCAAGAGCAAGTCTGACCAGTCCCCTGAGGTGCTCCCACTTTTACTGTTTGATATCTGGGTTTTACTGGTTTGGCTGTTGATGAGTGGTTCCTGTAGGAGACAGCTTGCTCTGGCATGTTGGTTACATGCAGACACTCTGCAGCCCACCTGCCATTTAACTGTTACACTGCTATGCAAAGAAAGTGCTGCCCCGTCCAGAGAAAGACATTGCATTTGTCTGCCATTTCAGTTTCTATAAGCATCTGTTTTCTTAAACACACTAACATTCCTGCTTCTACTGGGCTACTTTTGCATCTCTGAACATTAAAAACCAACAATTTGCATCAAGTCATAGCCTGCCAAATGAACAGATCTCTTAAATGTTGTTGGCAGGTGAATGAGATTACGTCAAAAAGCAAAATACCACAAACTCTGTATTAAAAGGATTCACATACATAGGTTTTTCTCATTGTTTGCCTGTGGGAGCCAGAAACTTCCATTTACAAAGTAATTTGCTATTGTTGCTAGGGTAAAGATCTAGAACTGCATTTTCAACATAAACTTCGGGTGACTGAATGTCACCAAAATGTACTAAGATCAAAGAAGTACCAGAATAATAAAACATATTGTAGTAATTCTTAAGAGTAAAGTTCACAACTCACAGCTAAAACAATTTCTTTACAGAATAATTTTTTGAGGCACGCGAGAGTTTTACCTCCAGCAGCTCAAAAAGATCCATTTGTCATCCAAAAGCCAAGTCATGTTCACACGTCACACAAAACCCACATGATGCACTCAAGGATGGTATTGTGTTATATTACAGGTGTGTCTAACCCACATAAGGAAGCTTTTGCAAGGCTAAGATTGCATTAAACAGTTGTCTCAATTATTCTTTTAACAAGCTGATTTTCAGAAGGCAGCCTTGTTTTTAGGCAGAAGTATTTGGGCTCATATGTGCTAAAGCAAACTTTAAAATCAGCTGCCTCAGTTTTGGGACTTAGGAGAAAATAGTCAAGGATTAGCAAGTAAAGAATTTGGGTTATTCCCAAATTCAAATCAAACTAAAGCCATGTATTACCATGGGATATATCAGAAGAACTGGCCAAACCTGTATAGCTGAAATGATTCATAGTTCTCACAAACAGAAGAAAAAATGCACAGGCTGCACCAGCTCAGCAGAACCAAGAGAAGGCTTTATTTTAAATACTATATTCACCAGCTCCAAGCAATTTTTACAGAACACTGAGGCTGTCACTCCATGAGGAATAAAGAGACCATAAAAGAGAAAAGAAGAAAGAACCTAGCAAATACCATGCCTATTAAATTTCTTTATAAGGAAAGCCACAAGAGGAAAACAGTGCAACAAAAAGGACATCAGAGGGATCACAGCGCTATATATTTTGGGAATGCACGTTTAGCCAGAAATATCTGATGCATTAGAGCATTAAGACTGTTTTGGGCTGACCTAAATTAATTATCAAAGTGTTAGAAGCACTGAAGAAGCTGCTGTAGTTTAGGGTTTCTTTGTATTTGGCTTCTCTACTTCACGCACTGCAAATGAGCACAGAACTCAAACATCAGCTATGGAAGTGAAAAAAGCTTCAGGGAAAAAAAAAAAATCAAGCTGTGTTGCTGCTACAACAACGACAATTTCAAGTACATAACTGGAGCTTCTAGTCTAAAAGGAATGTTCAACAAGGAACACACGTGAAAACAACTATGGATGCACAAGTAAGATAGAGAGAAGGATAGAGATATACAAGCTATATATATTAAGACTGCTGTAAACCACTGACATCTACAGATAGGCAAGAAAAATGCAGAATAAGCTGTAATGGAACTCCATATGCATTAATTCTTAACTTTTACTTAACAATCTACATAATTCAGTTAAATTTTTTGCTTTAGATTTTCCCTTTTGTGCTGCTTTTGGTTGCACAAGAACCATCAACAGCTTATACACCTTTACACAGGAATGGCAGACATTTATCTCATGTGCTCAGATCACTTTGACTGAGGCATTTACATCCCAGATTATACTTAAGATTTCCCATTCCCCATTCTATATCATATATTTAGGTTGAGCCACTGCCCTCCACGTGGTTGAGATCTCCAAGGTCTGGCAGTGCCAAACCTTTGGATCTAGTAGTTGGTTTTCAGTCTGACAGCCAAGTAGTGAGTGAAGTAGTTGACAATTTTGTAAGTTAATGCAAATCAGTCATAATAGCAATCCCCTCCACGGGCCACCTACATACTGCTCTGGTATAATCACAGATCCCAGGAAAGAGAGAATTAGATTGTGCAGCTTCTTACCTGCAGCTCCTTTGAGACTCTCTCTAAGTGGTTAGTTATCTTTTTTATTAGGTCACTATACATCTGTTCCGAATGCTGCTGGCATACACACTTATACACACAACTGCAGAAACAAATATAGGAACAAACAATGAACTTACAACAGTTTGCAATGAAGGGTAACAGACTTCAAAACATTTTGTTAAAGTTTTAATTTATAGGATTATAGAGTTAATTGAATGATTGTTGAACTTTTAAATACAGTCCTAAGGTTGGAATGAGCTCCAGCAGGCTCTTAGGGCTCCCCTGGAGGCTCCGGGGTATCCATCCCATTCCCCCTCCCCACCTTCATTTTAACTTACAATGAGTTCTCTTACAGTGCACTTCAAAAACAGCCAGGACATCTCTGTCAACAGCACACTCCTGCTTTTGTCCCTCCTTTGTGAATGAAGTCTCCATTAAAATAAGCAGGTTTAACAATTCTATGAATATTCTAGGACAAAACCATCACTAAAAGAAGGGGAAGGCTGACAAGTAGCATAGAAGTAGCACTTTATTGCTTTCATACTGCAACATAACATCTGCAAAACAAGGCTATTCATTGAAGACATATTTACAGAAGTTGGAAAACAAATACATTTATAATTTTCAGCAAGATGTTATTGGAGTAGTCATTACTGTCAAGACTAACACCAACATTTATCTTTACCAAGCAGCTTTTATGCCTAGTCAGCATTTCAAAATGTAGCTGCCAAATCCAAGAGGCCCAGGGAGACTTCACCTGGTATCCTGGGCAAGTCACATCTCTGTTCTGCTCACTTCTCCACTCCTCTGTACCAAGAATTGGGACAGCAAGCAATTTAGGCCAGAGACTGCTCTTAGGACATGTGCAAACAACTGATTTCCAGGGAGGTCCAGACCCCAGCCTCGAATTCTGCAGGCTTTAAATGGCCCCAAAAGCCCAAATGGGTCTATGGGAAAACAACACTGTATCTCTGTAGGAGAACTATGACTCTCCAAATCTCCACTGAGAAGACAGCACAAAAACAGGCAAACTACAAAGATGGCAAAAGTCTGCTTATTTGGTGAGCTATGTTATTTGTTAAAAACCAAAAGACACCCTATACCTCTCATATTATTATATTTTAAAAATACTGAGTATCTCTAGTTTGCTATTATTTATATATTATCAGTCAAGGTCATTTTTTTTGTTTCCTATCAAGTCTACCAATAGCAGATCCTATATTGAAGCAAGCAACTGCAAAAGATATTTTGGTATAATGCTTTTTGCTAAGAGCAAAAATATCAGTTTGGTTTGGATCAAAGAGAGAAACACTGATGAGAAAAGTGAGACTGAATTTTGCGTTCTCTTACAAAATCAGCCAGCTGGGTAACCACAGCAAATGGCCACACATTTGTTTGCTCCACAGCTAACCAGTACACAGCCACTTCCACAAGCTGACTGCTTTATTTGTACACAGCTAAACTGATATTTAAAGTATACTTCTCCTTAGTGTTACACACACTACTGCTGCCTCTATTTCTGCAACATGTTCTGTAGTCAAACACCAGTCTTCCCATGTACACACAGGGTGTGTTTACATTTGATTTGAACACTTCTACTTAGAGGTTCCTTCTCCATTCTGAGATCCTGTTTTCAGTTCCTGATTGTGGGCTAATTCTGTGAATCATCCTTGCCCTGATACTACCCAAAAGAAGTCACAAGCTTGTTAGTTCTTTAACATAAACAAACACCTTAGGAAAAGGAAATCCCAAAAAGCACATTAAGAGGGTAAGCAGTGGATGAATATCCAAGCTCTCCTGAAGAGCAGAAAACTGCACTGCATCTGGGAGGCAGTGGAGATTGCTCATGTTTTCCTCATCTCAAACCTTCCTTCACACCACTCTGCCAATTTATCCAACCCTTTTAGAACTGGAGGTGACGAAGCACAGGCAGGCTTTGGACTCAGTTGAAATCAGATACTAATGACACTGATACTTCACAGATAAACTGGTCCGTGGTAAGTATCTGCATACACACCTTGGAAGTTATCTCCCAGCTCTCACTGCTGGGGAGAAAACACCTACAGCTATCACTGACCATGTCAAATATAGCAAATACCCAAATATTTGGGTATCTAATAATATATTTTGAGTTTGCATTATGGAAAACTTGATTCCTTTAGTCAGCACAAAGATGACCACGAATACTACTGTATTTTCATGCCAGTTTCACTGTAAAGAAAAGAAAGTATGTGTAGCTGTTTGAACCACTTGAAGAAATATTCCATTATTCAGACTAAAGAACTGGCTTAGAAGCAGAGAAGATCTAAACTCCAAGTCTGCTACAGACACTCAAAAATACTCCAAGCAAACATCCTTATTAAATTCATTTTTTAAAAAAAATCAATTATCCTTCCCTTGTCAATCTATCTCGTCCAGATTGTCAATCAAAGAAACAGTCTAAAAATATTTTTAAAAAACCAAAATCAATCTCCTGGTTGGAAGAGGCTGTGGCAGAGTAATTACAACCCCAGACATAATTTTTAAAAGAAAACTGACACACCAGTAACACTAAACTATGGAAAATCTTTAGCTTTGGTAATAGTAAAATATATCCAACAGATATCCATGCATCATTACAGTCCTGCACCAAGTGCCCCAGATGTAAAGGGGGATTATCCAGGAGAAAAAAAATAGTATTCCTTCAATAAATAAAACTTTTGAGGAGTAGAAAGATGACAAGGATGAAGTCCAGTTATCTGCAAACCATAAACAGGTATAATTAAACCATTAACTTTGCAGACCTACTCATTATCAGAGATCACTTTTGAGAGACCTATTACTGCAGACTGTTTGCACACTGGGGATTTCAAGCTGGGAAAGGATTCTGATTACTTACACTAAAGCTCGCTCTCTTAATTCAATCAGCCATCTCAATTATTTATGCACATGATGATTGATCTCTGAGTCCTGATAAAAGCAGTTCTAAAAGTTTGCAGAGGAAAGAGGAAGTTTCCTGAAGTTTTCAATGGGAACTAAGGGGCAAAAGTAACACCTGCCTTTCTTAATCCAAAGTTTTAAACTGCAGAGACAAAGTGGCTAAGAGCAAGTGGCCATGAGATAACAGAGCTGAAAGTCTCTAAAACCAGCCATCAGTGACTGGAGCTGGCAGCATTATTACACAGAGGGCAGCAACACTGGTGAAGAAAACCAAGACAGCAGTGCCACAGTTGTGCAAGGGCCAGGGGTTTTAACAGCACCTTGGGCAGTAAATCCAGAGCAGTCACCCACTTTCCATCCTGTTCACCAACACCCTGAATACCTGCCACCCACAGAACAAACATCTCCATTTTAGTTCATCTCTTAAGAAACTGCCAGGTCTCTACAGCATTTAGCATTTTGGTTTGGAGCAGCAGTGTGATGGGGAAGCAAACCCCCAACCATTCCCATACTGAGCACTAGTTTAGCCTGAAGGGCAGTTCTGCTGTGTGATTAGATCCCCGTCAAACCAAACTGCAGTTCCAACACAGCTACAGCCCAAGCTACAACCCAGACAAGAACAGAGATCCAAAGGAGTGTCCTTCAAACTGCCTGGAACTTGGCAAGGGGAAAACACACCAAAACACCTGAGGCAACACACACAAATGACAATTTACATCAAAGGACCTTGGCACCAGGCGCTTCTATTTCCTTCTGCACATCAACCACACCAAATTGGTCCCTATTAGCTGTCATAAAGAAGCCTTTTGATACATTAAGTCAACTGCTTACCATGCCAATTTCTTTGGAGAAAAGGATGTTGAGTCTTTAATACATTTCCTAGGACATTACACTAAGCAACTGTGATGGGGTTGATTTTAATGTTAGTGTCTTCAGCACTTCTGCATTTTAATTCTTTAGCATTTATTCCTGTTAACATGCTATGTCAAGATATGTATCTGTTATTCACTATAACCATTTAAACAGTACAGTATTTCACATGACTTTCCCATCTGTCTCCTCAAAGGTACAAAGTATGACATATGCATAGATAAGAACATCAAATAAACATTTCCTTTTAAAGACAAAATAAGTTATGTAGCATTTAAAGTATTTCCTTACCTGTATATTTGTTCATAGGAGATAGGGATGTAGTCACCAGGACTCTGAGTTAAAAGCTGATCTATGGCACTGTCCAACTTTGGCCAATATGTGCTCTTATAGTCTTCAATTGTTATAACATTCATTACTGCAAGAAAAAGACAAGAATAGATTTATAGTAACTTCACCTTAAAGACTAGAAACAAGTGAACACTCTGTGATTTCAGATCACACCAATAATAAGGCCAAAACACCTGGGAACAGTTCACTTCCACCAAAACGACCTCATGTAAAACTAAAGCCCAGACTTGAATTTGTACCTCTGTATTTACAAAAATAAAATCAGAAAACCTACCAAATCAGTGTTTTGGTATTTCTCTGGGGCCTAAGTAACATGGAAAAGCAAACTCCTGGGAGTTATAACATGAAAGTATAATAATAAAATTTATAAAAATATTAGTTCAGACTAATAAGTTATGTAACTTTGTGGCAGTTCAGAACCATTCATTAACATGGCATCTTCATATTCAGAAGGACAAGCTCTGGCCAAGACTGGTAGGTTTTTGAATATTCCTTCCCAGCAGATGTATTCATTTCTCAAGTCTCATGTGGGACCAGCAGCTTCCTTGGTCTAAAAGATGATGCAATTCCCTCTGCCTTCAACTGCAGTTAGGCTTCCAGGCAACTTTTCTGAATCTGTATTACAGTTCCCCTCTAGCAGGGACAATTACACTCCTTTTGCAGATAAAGATCACCACAGGGAAGAACAGGAGGTGTTTAAATTAGGGTTCCCCACTGCTCCCTGACATTCCTCCTGAGCTTCCCAACTGCACCCTCTTGCACCAGTGACTCAGGGCACCTTCCCAGCCACAGGAGGGTTTGGATCTCTCTCTTTTCAGGGAGGATTTCTGAACCAGCCACTTGTGGCTCAGTTCCAACAGGTTCACACCCTCCCTTCAGGGTGGTACTTCTTCGCTGCCTTGTCACACCACCACAGCTTTACAGCACCCACTCAAAAAAGCCCTCAGCAACCAACAGCATCTCAATCAAATCTATGATTTGAATTCAAGCAACGAAATCAAATCAAATCAAAAAAGGATCAAAACTATCCAGCCTAGGAAATCTAGAATAACTTCTTCATTTGAACTCCACATGTGGGTCTGGCCTAAATGAAACAGAGAATAAAGATACTTCTCACCCCACACAGACTATTTCAGACACAACACTGGAAAGAAATATTTTGGTTAGCAATGAGTTTTAAATATACATTTAAATGTAGATTCATTGATGGGTTTGAGAAGCAATATTTTCGAATGGTATTTTCAAAGGGGTTGAAAGGAGCTGAGTGAATGAGTCACTTTTGGCAGCATTATGAGGAACAATTGTAAGGAAATTGGCAAAACAGTTATGAGTATCATGAGGAAAATAAAAGACTGTAACGAGAACATGGAATAGAGAGAGGTGTGAGACAAGGAAGTGTTGGAACTCTATCTGTAGGAGCAAGTATTACAGATTTGTGTGCTGTGTTAGGGTATTTCAGCCATAAACTTTGGTTAGAGGAGAATGTTAGTCAGCACTCCTGGCTCCTCTTCATCCAGCTGCAGCCATTGGTGCCCTCTTGTTTCACAGCTGCTACAGAATCAGATCTAGTTAACCTAAAAGTGTCTGAGCAGTGACCAGGTCCCCTCTACCTGGGCTGCAGGACACTGCCCCAAGAGCCCAAGCTGCAATGAAAGGACATCACTATTTGCTAAGGAGAGAGTCAAGGTCACAGGGCTGGCTACACAACCACCAGGATTTCAGTTAACAAGTCCAACAAGTCAGCTTCCCCATGAAAGAGCATCCATGCAGTCAGCAACAGCAGAGCACCTCCCAGGCAGTAAACTCAACCCTTATTCCTTGTCTTGCAACACCTTGTTTGAGTTCTCATCCCTTACAGAGCCCACACTCCAGGAAGATGTTCTCAGCAGCAGTTCCACAGCACCTTTACTATTCCTGCTTACACTCTGCAGCAAAATCTGAGCTTTTTTTTACTTTGCTACCCTAAAAAAGATTGGCCTCCAAGAACCACTCTGTTCCACAGGAAATGTTAAGCTGAAGTCAGCATAAACATTAGACCAAGTCTTGCTTTTAAGATTTCAATGTACAATCACACCCACATCTGGTTTAACATATTAAATGAGCCCCACTAATTTGAAAGAAAATAGTCAATAAGATTTGGGAACAGTGCAAAATAATTGTAATAGGCTGTTGAGATGTTATTTTTTTATATTTTTTTAACAATATGGAAAAAGAAAGCAGCGGCAGACAGGAAGGTCTGCCCATTAGATATGCTGCACAGGTAAAGGGCAAGATGCTTTTACAAAAAGCCCTGTGAGACTTGCACAGAAAAGTCTGCATAGAAAATTTACTGATAAATTCACAGTAACATTCCAGAAAAGCTTCATTCTCTTTCAAAAGTCTCTTACAAGTACTATGTAATTTGATTTCCACACTTCAGTTCTGAAACTAAGCCAACCACAATATTTACATAGCTAAAAGTCCAAGACTACAAACTGAACGATCACTATTTTTATTCTTCTAATCCAGAAAACAAAGTACTTTAACATTTTAATAACTATCACAAGTTAGTAATGTTCTTTTTCTCCTGGCAGCTCAAACACACACAGAAGTAAAGGGGGGCCTGAAGACCCTCCAACTACAAACTCTGCAAGAACAAGGTCAAGACTAATAAGGAAGCAATGAGATCCTTAGCAAGGAAAGACAATTGCCCTTTAATTTTTTATTTTTCTCTCTTTTTAGGATGTCATGCTTAAATGGTTATCCCTACATGAGGTGTTCAAGATTTAAAAGGATTTGCCCAAGAGCTTCCACTCCCAAACTGCAATTTAGTTGGCTTCTGGGAAGTAACACTGATATTTTGTAAGAAAGCATGCTAAAATGCTGGATTTTATCCAACTCCTGTAAGGCTGGGGAGGTGGGGCTGGGAGAGAAATCAGTCCAATAGAATTGAAAGAAGTCAGTATTTTCCAGAGAATTCAGCATTTTCTAGAAAATTATTAAAGACTTCACAAGTAAATCTTGAGCAACAACTGCTGCTTTTCCATACAAAAAAAAAGTTCAAAAGAAAAACTTTAGGTGAAATGCAGCAGTGAAACCATTTCAGTAAAAAAGAATATGCATGAGCTATCATAACCTAGATATATCAGTATTATAGTCATAATGGAAACACAGTCTGCTTCAACCTACCAAATTCTTTGATATCAACTTCAATGAAAAGAATGACAACACCCACTAAGACTAAAAAAAAAAAAACCAAAAAATATAGCCCATCAAGAGCAGGTATACATCCCCCATGAAACTGGTAATAAAACCTTACACACACTCACTTTTTCAAATCTGTAGCTAAAAAGCAAGAGACAGAGCAGGATGACTGATCCAGCCTACTGCCAAGCATGCAGACAGCAGTCTGACAATTATCTGTCATTTATTCTGGCAATAAAAATTAAAGAAAGCAATGAAGCAGCTTTCAGAAACTGTATTTCATCTCACCAAGTGAGATACATGAAACTTTACTGCTCAATTAGCAGTGCACCCTGCAATCCTCAATATTTTGCTAAAGTGTACAAACTCTTCAGGCAGCTGTCCAAGAGTCATGTACAGAGAGTGGCCCTGTGCTTTCCTGTTTCTCAGCCCCCATGTGCATATTTTCACAATAGATTTTGCTCTGCCCCCCTGCCTGACACATCCCAGCATACATTAGCAAGTTTATGAGTTTGCCCCGTGGTTGGCTTCCAATGCTATTCTATTTTTATAACCTGTTTCTCAGCCTGCATGAAGGCTGGTTAGTAAAAGTAACTTTTTCTTCATCAGACCATTGCCCACGCAGCAATGCACACACGCTGCACGGAACAATGTTATGCAACAGGGAAGGCAGCAGATTTAGTGGATATGCCAATGCACACAGCCACATGTGCCTGTCCCAAATGGCACTGGCATCAACAACACTTATTACCACCCCTTCTTGAAAAGGAGAAAAGAAACAAAATGGAAACTCTTCATTGTTCACCTCAATCAGGTTATGCTGCAATTACTATTAAGGAAGAGTTCTTCTTAAAGTACTAGAAGTTCTTCACCTTTCTTCTCCCTTATGAACTTTGAAAAATACTCTTCAGAACACTACTGCTTTATCAATCCACAGCTATGACTGAAGCTGATCAACTGTAAATATTTAGTTTTAAGTTTACTACAACATATTAGTTTTTCTTAAGTTGCTTTAAGTAGAAGAAAAGCTATTAAACTATCACATGAATGATGTGCTATTCTAACTTTAGCTCTCAGTCTTACCAAAATCTCAAGGAAGGAGAACTTTGAAAGACAGGAAGGATACTCTGTCCAGGACAGCTTCATAGAGCAAGCATACTCCTCTGCATCATAGAGCAAGGCAGGAGCTGTTGCTCATCCAGATGCAGAACTGCCTTATGCAGCAGAGAACAGACAACTTTTCCATCAAGCTAAGGACTGGCAAACTTCTCTGCCTTTAGTGGGACAGAGCAGGCAGGAGGGATCCAGCACATGCTGATTCCCTCTTAGGGAACATTTATATCCAAAGAGACCCTTCTCCCTTTTTCTATGGATGAAAATTAAACAGAGGTGATTAAGGGATCCTCCATCAGAGCCAGGGTAAGAACAGGCAGGAGCCCACCTCAGCTCCTTTAGGTTCTCAGTCAATACCAATTCACTGGATTTGTTCTGTTCACTTACATGTACCATCACAGCTATCCACAACACAAAGGTGTGGAAAAGTTTAATGAACTTGACTTAGAGAATTTTCTGTTTTTCAGAAAAATAATTTTTAAAAAAATCAGTAAAATATTATGTTGGGATACTCGTGCTGGAGAAGTGAAAACAAGAACTCCAAGACCACACCCTAAGCAATATCATGCTCTGCTGCTCCTTCTCCCCCTCAGACATAAATTGTGGACTAGCTGGAAAATCACCTTCCCACTTGCGGGAGATCCAGCTTGAAAACCATTTTCATTCTGAAACACAAAGAAAAACTAAGATTCTGAATGTCTGGACTAAGACTTCAAGAGCCTAGTTTAGCAAGGTCGAACGACATCTCATTTCAACTGTCTCCAGGGTTTAGAAGCCACCCCAAGGTTCCTGGAGACATGACAAGCAAGGCAGGCAAAGTGCCAGGGAGCTCACAGAGCCTGGGAGTCTTAACTTCAAAGCAGTCAGCCTTGGCCATGTGCCACAAAAGCCAGGCTTACCCAAGAAGCAGAAATCCAGAAGCCTGAACTTTGAGCTTTTGATCACCTCTGGACATGGACAGGTGAGAGAGCACTGGGGAAAGCAGGGAGGACACACAAAGTGCATTTCCCATCTAAATTTTATCGTGGCAATCACAGCTACACTCCCAGGAATGCTTTTTACTACCCAAATCCAAGTTTTCCAACAATCCATGAGGAAAAAAAAAAAGTCTATTTTGCTCAGAAAGGTGACTTTTGGAAAAAAAGTAGAACTGAAATTTACAGCAAAATATCTTCCATTCCCTCGACATTAACTCAGAAAAAAATAGGGGGAAAAATGCCATTTTTGTTAGAAGCTACAAGCAAAAGCCATTTTGGAACCCTAAAGGCCAAGATGGATGGAGCTCTGAACAACCTGCTCTAGAGGAAGAGGTCTCTGCTCAAGCAGAGGGCTTGGAACAATATGGGCTTTAAGATCCCTTCCAACCCAAACCATCCTCTGATGTTATGATTCTATTTTGGGGGCTAACTTGGGTAAATTAACCCTCTGTGGTTCTCCTCAGACCTTTGCAGACATTCGTCCCTTCCGGGACAGCACGACCCTTCCAGGGGCTCTGCCCACAGCTGCCACCAGCAGTCCCTAACAGGCTTTCAATTCATCTCTAGGTTTTTCTAGGCTGACAGACAAAGTGTATAGGAAAGGACGGTCTGAGTTAAAAGGCTTCAGAACCAGCAGCAGCCCAGAGCCCTGCCCACGCTCACTCTCCCAGCTCCACAGCCACATCCACCGTGACAGGAAAGTAGAAGTTGGGGCGCTGTGCGAGGAAAGCTTATTTTCGCCTTCCAAGGCGCCTTAACCCGTTTGACTTCGCTTCGAGAACCTCTCGGGGCGAGACCCAGGTCTGGATAGGAAGAGCGGAGCGCGGCCCCAGAGGGGAGCGGGGGCAGCGAGTTCAGCACAGCGGCAGGCGAGGCCCCCCCGTGCCCAGGCCCGGGTCACTCACGGAATTTGGAGGTCGAGGCGCTGATGTTGATGGCGGCGATGGCCCCGGCCGCCCCCACCCTGCCGGCGGCAGCCCCCGGCTCGCAGCCCCGCAGCCCCGCGCCGTTGTGCTCGGGCCCCGCGGGGCGCGGCGGCCCGGCCGGCGGCAGCAGCCGCTCGCCGAGCAGGTGTCGCCCGTAACCGCCCGCGCCCCAGTTGTTGTGGTTCTGGTCGTCCATCATGGCCTCGCCGCCGCCTTCCTCTTCCATGCTCTCCTCCTCCATGGCGGGCGCCTGGTTGCGGGAGCGGGGCGGGATCAGCGCCCGCCGCCCATCGCCGCCGCCTCAGGCCCGGCGGGGCTCGGCGGGCTCGGCCCGGGCCCCAGCCCAGCTCCGGCCGCGCCGCGCGACACTTCGCGCCTGGCGGAACGCGGCAGCCGCACCGAGCGGCACCGCCGCGGGGCATGCTGGGGGATGTAGTCCTGCGGGGCGGGGCGACTGGCGTGGGGCGGAAAGAGGCGCGGCCGGCGTGGGGTCCGTCCCCGACCGCGCCCGGGGTTCGCTCTTCCCGGTTCCCCGATGCCAGGGAGGGTTTCTCTGGAGCGGGGAGGCTCCGGCAGGGCCCGCGCGGAGAGCGGGCCCTGTGCCCACAGCGCCTCCTGGCGGGAGCGCGGCGGCCATGAGGGGCCTGCTCAGGAAA
The DNA here is from genome assembly GCF_027477595.1 of Haemorhous mexicanus. Classification (NCBI taxonomy): domain Eukaryota; kingdom Metazoa; phylum Chordata; class Aves; order Passeriformes; family Fringillidae; genus Haemorhous; species Haemorhous mexicanus. Next base: position 36,971,890 of record NC_082347.1, read on the forward strand.
AGGGACCGAGCACGGTCGGGATGTCGCTTGTCACATCCTCTCCCCGCTCCTCCGCACCACCGCGACCCTGCGAGGTGTCCCTGCCCATGGGGGGCTTGTAAACAAACCATCCTGAAAGTCCTTTCCAGCCCAACCTGTTCCTGTGAAGTGCCTGCACAGCGCTGCTCCCTTCCGTTCTCCTGTTAATAGCGGGAATGGCCTGCACAAATAATGCATAAGCCCGTTTGCAATAAACAATATAACAATTTAAAAGTATTTTTTATTATGCTCTTCGCCAAGAACTGTAGTTATGGGACAAGGAGTAATGGATACAAATGGAAAGAGGGGAAATTTAGGTCAGATATTAGGAAGAAATTCTTTTTGTAAGTGTGGTGAGACACTGGAATGGGTTGCCCACAGAAGTCATGGACTCCCATCCCTGGCAGTGTCCAGGGACACTTTGGACAAGCCTTGAGCAGCCTGGTCTGGTGGAAGATGTCCCTGTTCCTGGCAGCAGGGTTGGGACTAGATGGTCCTTATGGTCCCTCCCAACCCCTTCACATTCCATGATCCTGTGACAATATTGCCTAGTAGCCTTCAAGTACACTTATTTAAAGTTTTATTTTCATTTTCACCTGGGCACTGTGATGGAATAATGAGCAGTGGGTTTTTTTACTGAAAATAGATTTCCACTGTGTGGGTTTTTGATCTTGCTTGGCAAACAAAACAAAAACAAAGTGAAAAATGTAGATAAAATCAAAGGTGGGCCTTCTTTCCAAAATGTCTCATAAAAAGTGAAAAGCACGTCATCTTTGTTCCGAGTAGAAACACCAGGTTCTATTTTAGCATGAAACAAATTTGTTCTGTTTTATAAAAGCAGAAGATGCTGCTGATTTCACAGCAGTGTGGAACCAACTCAAGTTGCTTTGATAAAGGCAAGTGATGAAAACAGTTTGTCCCTATTGCATGGGGTGGGGGCTTTGTACGTTTTTGAAGTGAGAGTATTTTCCTTAGATGTAAAATCACACCTGGAACATCAATGCTCAAACCAGCAGACATTTCCCTCTGTTTTCCACCCTGGTAAACCCCAACCAGTCACAATTTGGTCTTGGAGTCCAAAAGCTGATTTGGCACATCATGCACAGATCTCAGATTACAGCTTCGGCAAATTCACAGGCCTGCTCTGCTGCTGGTTTGTTTCTATCCACACCTTTCCCACACCTGGAAAGAGAACAGACAGGATATTTTTGTTCATTCTGCTGCAATCTGTGTTTAGTGACTTGGATGTGCAGTGTTATGCAGGTATCAGTAGAGTCATTTATAATGGATGTTAAACTTGGAAAGCAAAAGCAGCAAACCATTTCCACCTTAGCAAAGTGTTGATAACCACAACTCTGATAACCACACAGAAAAGTAAATGGAGTTTGCATATCTTCACTGCTTCGAGGGAGGCATGTTTGTGTTCTCAGCCCTCAGAGCAACTCCACTGTAGCCTCCCACTCATCTGCTCTTGCTGATCTCGGGAGTGGGGCTCTGATTGTTTGCCAGTGTTTAAAACATCATGAGCTGAGGAGGAATCAGAAACTTACTCTTATCAGCACAGTTTTATCTTTGTTTTACTAATTTAAAAAGTGCTTATGCTAACACCTAAGAGCAGTGGACAAAGACAGCATTTTCCAGTTCTAGAATTACTGCTTTTCATTTTCAGTTCTAAAATGTCTTCTTTTCTCTTTCATGCTCTCTTGCTGCCCACACCTATTTCTGCTGCCATCTCTGTAATTTGCTGAACAGCTGAGTGTTTGGTTTGGTTTGGTTTGGTTTGGTGTGGTTTGGTTTGGGTTGGGTTGGTTTGGTTTGGGTTGGGTTGGTTTGGGTTTGGTTTGGTTTGGGTGGGTTTGGTTTGGTTTGGTTTGGTTTGGTTTGGTTTGGTTTGGTTTGGTTTGGTTTGGTTTGGTTTGGTTTGGTTTGGTTTGGGCTGGGTTGGTTTGGGTTGGGTTGGTTTGGGTTGGGTTGGTTTGGGTTGGTTTGTGTTGGTTTGCTGGCTGGGGTTTTTTGCCACAATCTTTAAAGGTACTTTGCCCTTCTAACTCCTTTTCACAACGTTCCATTCACTGTGACTAAACTCACTGCACTTCCTTGTGGCAGGAATCCAGGAAAGCTTAGGAAATACTTCACCAAGCATTTCTCCTCCATCGCCTTGTGCAACCAGGCAGCTCATCTTACCAATCAAACACGAAGCCCTTTCTTGCCTCCCATAAGGCAAAGAACAAGCTGCAACAGCCATCCATGGCTCACACACTATTCCAGACATGCCTGCACGCTGATAAAGGCACTATCAAAGGGCTCATCACTGCAGCAGCACTTGTTTTTGCACAGAGACTTCTCTGCGCCGCTTCCTTTTTTCCTCGTCAGCATGTGAAAATTCGACTCAGGCTTTAAATACTGCCTTGGCAAAGTTAGATTTTGAAATACCATAACTATAATTATTTTCCCTGTTAGCTGAGAATACCACATAAAAATTCAATTCTGACAAGACCTGAGGATCCTCACGTCTCTGTAACATCCCCGGAGACTTGAGGCTTGTCTCTATTGTAACTAGCTCGTCAGTAGACTGCAGCAATTTTGATGACAAAGTAACATGCAGATGTCACACTTTCATTTCAGTCTCCAGGATCTGCATGTAATTACCCAGACAAGTATCAGAAGTGTTTTTTACATCTTCATCATATTTTTTCCTTTCTTTTTTTTTGGTGGGTTTTTTTTTTTTTTTTTTGGCTCGCAACTTTTGATAACCAGGTCACAGCCACAAGCTTTGCTACAAATTTCAATATCCTAACAGTACCTGTCCATGGAAAGTGTGAGGCATTAAAGAAATATTTTCTACACAGAACTTCACAGAAATGAGACTACAAGGAAGCTTTTCCTTCCAGGTTCTCAGAAGCAGACTGGGACACTTGCTGCATGTTTCCTCTTGTGTAATTTTATGAACATTTGTATCAATCAGATAAGGGAATTTTGTTTTTCTCATCAATTTGTGTTTATAAAGCAGAATTACTGGGTAGCCCAGAAGAGCTGTTTCTGCACTCTGTGTCCCAGCTGGGAGTATGTAGGTAGCAGTTAAATGATATATAAATAGCAGTTAAATGATATATGAAGCATGTTGGGAAAAGATGTGCATGTTTTGGTTTATTTCCTGCTACTGGTAATAAACATTATGACATGGATACAGTTTTTATTTTAAAAGACACTTCTTCCTGATTTCCCAAGCACCAATCCCACTGCAGTCAGTAGGAAACTTTCATTGATTTCAATGGGATTTCAATCAAGTCCTAACACAGCATGTAAAATGCTTTTCAGATTTATAGCTCTGGTTCTAAAAACCAAATTAAAAAAAAGAAAATAATTCCAACAAGAAAGAAAAATTAATGCTAGGCAGAGCCTTAAATAGCAGTGTGTCAGGAGGAGCATACAACACAGCTCTCTCAATGCTTAATAAGACAGCCCCTTGCTGAGTGCTGGCAGAGAGCAGATAAACCTACAAGGAGGTTTAGGTGCTCGTTATTTTTGAGATATATTTTGACAATTGATGATTTGTTCAGGCACAGGGACTGAAAGTCCCATTGCAGACTGGCAATTTGTGACATACCTCTTTCAACAGCAACTCCCACTTTGGGCAAGCTGATCAGTGTAAAATTTTCCTGAAAATGTGCCAGTTATGGGATGGAGAGACCATCCTTAGCATTTCTTGACTACATGTAATTTGTGAACACTGACTCCATACAGTCTCTAGTTTCATGATGTCTCAGTTGGTCTCTGCCTAAGCAGGGAAAAAAATGGAAAAACACAGTTTATGTGATAAGTCCTTGGGAAATAAAGGCTGTAAACACATTTGACCAGCACTATCAATTTCTGAGCTCAATGGAAGGTGTCAGAGCACAAGCAGAAATCACCTGCATGAAGAGGAATAATCCTTGCCATCTTCCACAGATGAAGTTCTATTGTGAACAAAGGAAATTCCAGCTAATCCCCACCAAGACAGCAGGAGTGTGCTCATGCCAGGTGCCAGCAGAGTGCCTTTGGTGGAGAAGAGAAGCACACAGCCAGGGAGCAGGCAGGGAACAGCAGGGTAGATGTGAGCTCTGATCAAAGCTGAACATGGGTACTCCAGGGATGTCTGTCCTTTCCCTGTGCTGTCCCACATGGCTGCTTTTCAGGGCAGAACACAAATACAGAATCAAATCAGATCATATTCTCCTGAAATGAGCTAAAGGGTCACTCCATGGTCTGCTCCTGGTACCCTGGGTGCATATGCAAAAACTCAGCTTGATAATTTGCACTTAGGCTACTTGGGATAGTTTTAAATAAGGCTAAAGTGTGTCCCTGCTTCTGTCCTTCAGCAAGGCTGTATTCCTACTTCTCAGCCTTACAAAGAGGATAGGACCCAGAACTGTGTGAAAATGTTTAAAATGAAAATGTATATTCAAACCAGCTCCCCTCTCTGTCTGAATGCTCTCACCAGCAAGATATTAAGAGCACAATGACTACAGGAGAATATGCACTGCAGTTTTTCCAGTTTCCCCACTAGTGGTTCCATTCCCTGCATCATCTGTGCCTGGTGTGAGGGCCCTGAGTACACTAATTTGCCATAATTAACAAGACCAGCCTCACTTAGATTCCCACAAAACCAGTGGCCTGTTTAAGCTCAGAGCTTAAGGTTCACTCCACACCTGCCCTATGCTGTGTATGCCCTGTCACCTTTGACATGTTCCTTTCTCATAAATTATTTAACAGGATTATCTCAAGTTCTCTGTCACCAAGTTCCTGCATGTGAGAATAGCTCAGTGTTTGGCCCATGGCAGCAGGGGATAAGAGAGCCCTGCCCAGCTGTGTCCCTGGGGCAGAACCACCCTGAGCAGGCTCTGGATGCTCTGTCACATCAGTCAGGCATATAAAGCAGTGTCCTGAGCCCAGCCCTGAGGGCTGCAGGGTGGGAGATGTGTGTACCCTGTAAAACAGAACTTTATTTTGCTCTTGCACCAAGACAAAGCACAATTCTTTTAGTGTAATTGCAGTACAAGCACATTTGTGGCACATTCGTGTTAATCCTTCCAACTACAGGCATGACCAGACTATTCTGTCCCATAAGCCAATATCAAAGGGGTTTCATGTCAAATAATAAAATATATTGCCTGCTATTCATTAGTAACCTCACTTTGGCTGGTTTTTGGGCCTTTGGTCAGCCAGTCTCATTTATCAATGAGGGCAACGAGGCTGGAGAGGGGCTGGGAACACAAACCCTGTGAGGAACCCCTGAGGGAGCTTGGGGTGCTCAGCCTGGAGAAAAGGAGACTCAGGGGTGCCCCCATCACTCTCACAGCTCCTGAAAGGTGCCTGTGCTCAGCTGGGGCTGGGCTCTGTCTCCAGCAGCACTGACACAGCCAGAGCACACAGCCTCAAGGGAAATACAGGCTGGATATCAAGAAAAAGTTTTTTACGGAAAGGGTGATAGAAAGGTGGTGGAGCCACCATCCCTGGGTGTGTTTAACAAAGCCTGGATGTGGCACTGGGTGCCAGGGTTTAGTTGAGGTGTTGGGGCTGGGCTGGACTGGATGATCTTGAAGGTCTCTTCCAACCCAGTCATTCTGTGATTCTGTGAACCTGGATGACACTGAGCCAGTGCAAGCAACAGAAAGGACTCTCTGAAAATGTGCTCAGTCCCTTACAGAAGAGATCTGGAGCTGCCCAGGCTGTTTCACCAGTACTGTTTCCCAGCCTGGCATTAGCTGCCCACAGCTGGGACCACAGGAATGGAAAGGCCATCCAGCACGTGGGTACATCCAGCAACAGGCAGCATTTGGAAATAAATACAAAAACTTCAGTTTTATTAATGCAAAAAAAAGAAGCAAAACAGTGTGCAAATTTTCTGCTGTTTCATCATGTTTTCTCATCTGACTTGCTCCATTATCTCCCAATAATCTTCTGCTGAGCCTCTGCCTCTATCCGGGTGTGCAATCTCTTGAAGATCTCTAAAAGCAACCCGTTTATCAAAAGCAAAAAGCAAACTCTAGACTTCCCAGTGCAGATTTTGTTTATTTTGTGATTAAGTATTTAATTTCTTTCTCAGAATGTATTCAGAGGGTATGTGAGAGTCTGTGAAAACTTAGGTTCCAGTAAAATAAGGTGCATTAGTGTATGCATTAAGTCATTAAGTGACATTTTCAGAGAATCTCCCAAAGCTTTTGAGCTTTAATCTTAAACCCATGTTTCCCTTTTCAGTTTTTTAGCTGAGAATGCAAACTTAAAGATGTGTTGGGTAAAAATGCATGAGGACTTTGGTAATTTGAAAAAAAAAAGGTAAAAAGTATTTTGATATTACCTGATACCAATAGGATTCTCTTGGTAGTAATAAACCTTTTTTTAAAGGGATGCTATCAGCATATTTATGGATGAAGTTTAGGAAATATTTGGGAGTTTTTCAAGAGTGAATAGACTGAAAACTTTCCTTCCTCCTAGACTTTAGGCAGGTAAGTGTAACAGTAGAAATGTGCCTGTAACTGAGAGCCATCTATGTAACGAAACATTCTGGTCTGATTTCTCCTAAATGAAAATAAAAATCTGAGCATGGACAGCTCTCACCCTGCAGAGCCAGCTGTAATTGGCCTAGAGGTGGAGCCAGTCATCTGCAGGGCTCAGCACAGAGCAGCAGACGTTTTCTGAGCAATAATACAGCAAAACAGAAGTAGTAATGATGTAAGTCAGGGATTTGCTTGAATAATGGCTCTGTGGGTGTGATACATCCTCACCAATAGTGAGCAGCAGATTACTGGTAGGTTTAGAATATAGCTGTGATAGCCACAATGGAATTTCTCAGGGGAAAATGTGGGAAGGGAGCCTGGGGAGGGGGGAGAAAGAATCTCTGCACAAATGAAAACCATACATAAAGGAGAAGAGAACAAGTAGCACCTTCCTCACAGAGCAATGTTTTGCTGCCCTACCATGCAGAGCCCTGCTGCTGATTACTGTCTTACACAATTTTTAGGTGTCAAGCAGCAATTCTCTTGCTATTTCAAGAACAGGCCTTTCTAGGACTATTTAATCAGATAGTAGGGAAGCTTTCTTCATCACATCTTTCATTGGCTTTCACATCTAAGGCATTCTGGAAAATAATTTGCACAGCACTTATCTGGGCTGCATAAGCTACCATTGTGCAGCAACAAAAGAGTGGGTGCCCAGTCTGGTTTTTATCAGATACTGGATATCGACTTCCTCATTATTTGTATTTTCTCAGGAAATGGAAAAAGAGCATCCATAGTTCCTCCTGCTGGAAGATAATGCATGAATTCATCAAGCTTTCAGTTTTAAACCTGACTGTTTTATTTCCAGGGCTATAGGAGAGGGGATACTGGTCCATTAAAACTTTTTTCCTTGCAAGTCGTCACGGTGGGGAAGGCTTTAAAGAGATTTTTCATTTTTAATTTTTTAAAAGTGTTTTTTTGGTCTGCTTTCAATTTAATACACTCAAAGGAAGGTTCACCCATGTATTCTGTGGGACCTACTTCTGCTTCCCACTTTCTATGTTGCATTGTCCAGATTTGGCACCTGCTGTGGTTCACTCCAAAATCTCTGCTGGCCAAACTAATGTCCCCCCTGTAAAATACTTCAGGGTGAAGTGAATTACACAAATACAAGAGGTTTTAGAGACAAGGTTAAACACAGAAATAAAAAATGCAAGGGATTTTCATGTGTTGTTATTCAAGGATCAAAGGCAGACAAATGCCAGCCTCTAGCCCTCATGATTACTGCTCTTCCTAGCACAGCAGTGGCCTTATCTTAATCAAACTTCTCTATCAGTGCTTCAGCCTCATCCTCTTCAGTCTGCCCAGAGCTCTGGCATCATTCACCACCACAATCTGGTCTTGTCTGGCTTCTTTGCTCAGTACTCTCTAATTTTCTTCCTACTTCTTCAGTTATTTCTTCCCTTCAGCCTCTCCTCCCCCGCCCATGTTGTGTTTGTATCCCTGGCTTAACTTTCTCTCCTCCCTTCCCTTCTGGCAGCAATACCAACCTCAGCATATCAAAAACCTCAAAGACATCTTTCACTCTCCTTCTGGACTCACAACCTTATCTCCTTCCCTCCTCTTCCTCGGGCACAGTCCCATCACCCCACCTGGCTGCTGCCCTGGCCTGGCCCTTCTTGAGAACTGCTTCAGGAAATATTTTGGCATCCACCCTCTCTTCATCCCCCAAAGGTGCTGCTCTCCCGAGCAGGTTCTTTCCTCACTTACAGTGGCCTATTTTTTTTTTCACTTCCCCTCAACAGATGTGGTTATGTTCCCCCCTTATCCATCAAACCCAAACCATCTCAGACCCCTCTTGGGTTTCTGGACCCTCTTCTCCATTGCATCAAACAGAAGCTTCACTTTCAAGGTTCTTTATGATGCAGTTCTTGTCTTTCATTGAGTGTCAGGAAACCAACTCTGTCCTCTAATCTATTCAGGATAAAAGCTCTTATCTCCCACTTGTTAAAACACTCACTTAGGCACCTTTGTGCTTTTTCCCAGGCAGCCCTAAGTATCTGTGAAACTATCCTCATTATCCTTATAATTCTCCTGTGGCATTACGTCAAACACATCCTTAAGTGTTGGGCTGTGGGTTTGCTGCAGCCCTCTGACTCAGAGTGGCTCGTGTGTCCTTCTGCCTCCCTCCCTGTCTGTGTCCATTCATTAATTGTCTGATAGTGAGGTCTGGGAAGGACAGACATCTCCTTTCTGTTCCACAGCCCCCACCACAGTGAGGTCCTGATCCCTGACCAGCTGCTGTATTACAACAGTAAGGGAATTAATCAATCCACAGCCATTTCCCATCAAAATTATCCTTCAATTTTCTTTTTTTTTTTTTTTTTTATTTTTTTTTTTATTTTTTTATTTCTAGTAGCAGATTTGTCCCAAATTCACCACAGATTGGAGGAATTTAGATGCAAATGACACATATAACGCTACGTAATAAAAGAAAGCAATGAACTAGCAAGAACATAGATGAGCATTATTGAAGACTAATTCTGACTTCATGCCAGAATGAAAGAAAAAATAAATGTGGAGTTCCTGGCAGTGTATCAGCAGAAAAGATAAAAGGCAGAAGCATTCCTAGGAGGTTTTTTACATGTGCCATGTTTTAAATTCACACCTTTTCTTCTATCAGCTATTTGTAGAACTGCTAGATAGGAAATAAGGAATAAGAAATAAGAATACAAGAAGAGGGCTTTTAAAGGAGTCTGGGACTAAAGCACCTTTGAATTGCCATCTTCTGATGTTACAAAAAATATCTAATCCAATCCTGTTTTTTTGGCTTTTCCATGGTAATAAGTAGCATTAATAGATTATGCCTCAGGTTAATCAGTTTCTCTTCTCTTGCCACGCCCTCTTGCAAGCTGCTCCTTCCCTGCCTCAAGACTGATTCACCAGGACAGATTTTATCCCTAAATCAAAGACCTATCCACTTGGCTTCCTCCATGTCTCCTTGAAGTGAAAGCAGAATTCAAAGAAAATACTCTTTTATATTCATGTGGTCAAAACCATTCTGTTTTGCTGTTAGACAACAATTTCTAAGCCATAAATCTTTACCAGGAGAACTTTTGCTGGCAGAATTATAGTGGCAGCAGAGCCAGTATAGCATTCCTAATTCCAAACACCACCAGTTTGACATATGCTTAAGCCTAGAACAGAGGGAGTAAGCTTTTAAATAGCTTAATTCATTGCTGCAATTTCTTTAATAAATATCAGCTGAAAATGTCACACAGGATCAAAATCATTGTGGAGGTGCCACAAAACAGCACAGTGAATGGAAAGCAATGCAGGAGGAAATAGAAACAAAATCAGCTTTATTTGCAGTAAATAAAAGGGAGGGGGAACAATAATATCACTTCTCTTTATGTGTACTCATTAGTGTGGCTTAGGGTGTGTGGAAATTTCACTGCAAAACTCACTGCTGCAGTGCATAATTAATGAAAGCAGAGAAGGGGCTGCTCTACTGTTACAGAAAAAGTCTCAGCTGAATCTAACCACCTTTCACAGACTTTTCCTTCCTGTATTCTCTAATGAGGTACAATGAGAATTAAAACATTATAGGTGAACATTTATCTGCTGCTTTATGAAAGAAGTTAACATCTACGTGAAGAAAATAAAACAAACAAAGAAAAGAAAACCCACAAAAACCTAAATAAATAAATGACTGTAGAGGAACTAACAGGATCAGACAAAGCAAATTAAATGCTTAGAAATCTTAAATAACTTGCTTAAATAAAAGATGTTGCTAATAGCCTGTCATATGTGTTACTTTCACAGACAGAAATTACTTTAAGTTCTCTTTAAATGTTTATTCTGTAAGTGAAACAGGTAAAGAAAAGCCCATATGACAATAATAAGGGGAATTAGGTCAGCTTCTGAACTCATCCATCAGTGAAATGCAGCACATCTCCAGCTCATACAATTCCAAAATCATTTAAAGTGATTGTTTTCAAGTCAATCTTCTATCACCCACCTTTCTTTTTGCCAGAGGCCAGAAATAGCACCTCATAATTTATCTTCTGTGCCAAGCTTTGCAGCAGCTACCTCCTTCTGAGCCACTGAACTCAGTTTGCTGCATCTGCTTCCAATATACACACTGAAACCACATTTTCTCTCTTGCATTCACCTGTCAAATGTGGTTTAGGAGAACACGCTTCAGATCCTGCTAAGAAATGCTACATCCACAAGACTCAGAGCTCAGAATTCAGTGTTTGTGAAGTCTTGAAAAGCTTAGGAACTTCAACTCACTGCAATGAACTAAAGCTGCTAACTTATGGGCTGGATGCCAGGGACAAATTGGCTGGTGATTTTTAAATTTATAAAACTGGAAGCTGCCTTGGACTCAAACATTCAAAATTTCCACCTAAATAAATACTGAAAGCTTCTGTATTCTTTTCCCAAAGACCCTGCATTGTGAGCAGTCTGGGACACTTACCTCAGATAAGTCAGGAGCTCCTGGAACTTTTCTTGGTTCACAGGTCAGGCTGTGAAACCCCTACACGTGCTGGCTCTGGGAGGATCAGGCTCAGGCATGACAAGCCCTTTTCCCTCTCCATCTTGCCCTTGTTGCTCTGCTTTTACCAGAAGTAAAACTTGGCTGCACTTGATAAAAGCAAAGGCACTTTGGGCAGGTGGCACTTCTGGGCAGTCAGGAGAAGGATGTACCACAGCTTGTGTTTGCCATTCAGCACATCCTTCCTCTCAGGAAAGCTGATTACAAGATCCCAGTGTGCCCAGGCTGCTGTGCACAAGCTCTTCCTTCTCTGCAACTGGCCAGAAAGTCTCTCTGGCTTTCCACATTGCCCTAATGGAATTTAGCCTGATCCAGTAGGAACAACACTGGTAGAAGGGACCACAACATTCAGGCCATTTGTCATCTGTTGTAGGAGTCTATTGGAAACACATGCCCAGTCCCAGGGCTCTGCTGTACCAAGCACCAGAGAGGAGAGCATTCTGGCAGCTCTGCTCTGCACAAATCTCTGCTCTGCACAATTTACTGAGCAGATGTTGGACAGAACAGAAAGAACAATCCAGACAACAGGGGGAGTCTCCTGAAGCTGAACCTCACCGTGCCAGTTTATTTATGTGTTTCCACAGCCTCACTGCTCTGAAAACAGAGATTCACAATTCCTGTATGAGTGTGCACAGCAAGACTCAAGTAAATGGCAAAGAGCATGTGGCAGTTCAAGTCCTTTTATGTTGGTGTCTGCTTCTTCATCTTTCAAAAAGCAGAAGCAGCAGCCATTCTGAGCTGGAATGCAACTAGCTTTGTGTTGAAAAGGGAAGAATTCCCTTTAAGAGGTCAGCATCCAACCTCAGCTTTGTTCAGCACCACCTCCTGAATAGCAAGAATTATGTTTGAAAGGTATGTTCCTTTGAGCAGCTTCTGAATAGGAAAAACTATAGGAGACTGCACATTTTGACAAAGAGAGGATGTGCTCTTCCCCATTTACTGATCCAATGCTCAAAGAGCTCAGAAAACACCTCCTGCAGGTGCCAGGCTTTGAGAACAAAACAAAACAAAAAAAGAAAAATGGATATTCTGGTATCTATGGAGAGGCCAAAAAAAACCCAACATTTTTCTATGTCACTGAAAGCAGGCAAAACAGAGAAAGTGTTTTCTATTGCCACTCCACTCTCCCCTGTGCTCCCCACAAACATAAATAGTTCTGTGATTCATTGCTGAATCTGAAAGAGACTATAATTGCTTTTTCCATACACCAATAATGATGACAGGGACCAAGAAGCCTTTTTGACATAAAATGGTATGTCATTCATTAAAATTACTAATGCCTGAGTGGGAAGTTTTCAGCAGAAATGTCATCTTCTCAGAACAAGCATTGAAAGGAAATCAGAGAAATACAAGTTTTCTCCTCTTACTTTTGCACAACACATCAACCTAGTTTGCAGCTTAACAAAACCTGTCTGCATGTTCTCATAGGAGCTGTGGGCTTGTTAAAACACCAGCCCAGAGCTGATACTAAAAAATTAATCCTCTGTTACTCAAAGTGTGACCAAATCTGTTCCTAGTGAAATATTTCATCTTTTATAGCTCTTTGCATTCTAAGTTTGTGGATTTAGACAACTTTTCAATTAACATACACCATTTGTTACAGCACTTCCATCAGCAAATGGAAAGCTGTGTTAGGTTTAAGGGTTTCAATAGGAAGGGAGGTAACCAGGAAACATGGCCAGTGAAGGGAGCATCACCACCCAGTGAAGCAGCCTGGCTTCTCATGCAGTTGTGCTTTCCAGCTTTAAAACCTTGCTGAAGTTCTCTCCAGGGATCATCTCCCCACCACTGCCTGGTGCCCAGTATCAGCAGCAGACCTGCCAGACCTCAGTGGCCTTCATCACAGGAGAACTTGTATTACAGGGAATCCCAGCGCTCTCGTGCAACAAAAATAACGGTGTGCCCTTGGTCAACAGCAATTTGTTGTCTGTCTGTCAGCTCAGCCCCTGCAAGAACCCAGTGCCCATCATGCAGGGCTGGGAGATAAAGGTGCAACATGCCCTTTTTGCTGAGAGCAGAGTGCAATCCCTTCGCCTGTGATGCACCTCGCTGTACGGCAAACGCAACACATCAATTGCTGATGCTATCAAAGGAAATAGCATTGCCAGCCACATGGGAAATATGTCAGCAAAACAAATGGATTCAAATAAACAGCAGCAGAAGGCACATAGCAATATTGATTCATGGCTTTTTATCCTCTGTCCTTTTGAAATGGTCCCTTTCCAGCACTCAGGCTGCTGTGATAAATACCTCCTCCCCCTCCTGCATGCTTGACTACTGAGAATACATTTTGTGCCTTTTTTTTGAGCAAAGAGGAGAAAAAAAAAAAGGATGAAGAAAAAAAGACACCTACACTTTGTAGTGATTCTGGTTTTGAGCCATTAGCTTGCCCTGCAGTATCAAGCATAGCTTTGAACCTTTCCCTAATACAACAATGGCTGATTTGTATCAAGGTGCTCCTCAGTAAAGGCAAGGCATTTGAGAAAAACACTGAATTGTGTGTCATTAAAAAAAAGGGTTAGCAGTAGAAATACATCAAAGGAAGCAAGATCAAAATTACTGTAAAGTGAGCAATTGAAGCAACTGGAAAAGTCCTTCCCATTCACACAGGTCACCTATTCAAGTCCAGCCTGAATCAAAAGTGAAAATGAGTCTTCTGTAGTTTTGGAGAAATGAGACAAGGGGTGTCTCTGCTGGTTTTACATTTGAAAGACAGCCCCATTACAAAATCAGCTGCTGTCAGTTTTAGCAAAGGACAGGGCAGGCTTGTAGGTTTGGGTAATTCCAATTATTTGAAGCAAAAATATTATGCTATTTTTTTGAATAAATACCACCACCAGAAGAACTTTTTTTTCCACCTCAACATAAAAACACAGAAAAAAAAAGTGCAAATGGTGTTTGTTAGCTCCTGGTTTATGAATGAATAAGAGTGAGCTCAAAGCTCACTGTCTGAGGGCTGTGAGCTTTCAAAAAACCCTGTGGTGAGGGTCTCAGCTGCATAGGATTGTCAGCCACCAGCAGAAGTGCCATCTCCTGCTCTCCTGTGCCAGCTCCAGGGAAGGACAACTTGCTTTGGGGCTTGCAGACAAACAGGATTGTAAGAGAGTCATCAATGCCAAAATAAAACTAAACAATTGAGGAATACCAAGAAAGCTTTAACCCCTGTCCTTCAGCACACCTAATGCCCTGGTGTCTCAACCAGAGCAATGCTACCAGCTTGTCTTGCCTGTCCCCCACACAAGATAATTTGTCTTTGAAGTGGAAGCAGAAGAGAGACATTGCTGACCCAATCCCTGTGCCCTCAGTGCACTGCTCAAAGGTTGCAAAGGTACAGGAAGAGAAAAAAACCCTTGTAAACCTAAGGAACTGCTTGTGCTGAGCTCAGGTTACCCTGGCTGGCACTGATCTTGTGACAGGACAGTCCTTCCTGCTCATTCTAATGGCACAACTCTCTAAGCCCCCTCCTTGAGCTCTGGGGTCCATGGCCCAAAGCACAGCTCTTGGGCAGGAATGTGGGGTTTTTAGTGACTTGTTTTGCTAAATGATTTGCAAGTGCCTGGTCCCCTCCTCCAACCCTAGCTGTCCTTTTATACTGCTATAAAAATGTTAGCATGACTGCCTCTGATGAATTTCAGAAGTTTCAACACATAATTTAAAAGCAGAAGTGATTAGCAAGTATCTGTTTGATCACTGACAGCTGAAGCAGTGAGAAGAGCTATCATTTAATAACAGTTAAGGTTAAATATATTCCTGTAGTTTATCATCATTCACTTTCCCTAAATGCATGACTTCAGGTAGTAAACTCTGAAGAGAAGGACAGTCTGAATTACATTGTGTGGCAGCCATCAGCAGCAGGCTTTAACCTCAGACCAATCCAAAACAGGAGTCTGACAAACAATTCCAGGGGATCATCATATGACATTAAAGTCCTCATAATATCATCCTTTCCTGTGTGTGATATATTGGAGGCAGCTCTTGGGTAGTTCTTAATGGCCCAGCTGCCACCACAGTGATGTATGCACTGTGTATTGAGGAAATGAAACAGGAATTATGCACAATGCATCATTTCTCCTGCTGCTGTCATTGGGCAGGAAGACTGCAGCACCCTGTTGCTTCAAGATAAAACAGAATCCTTGGTGCTCATTGATATGGAACAGAACAGAACATCTCAGTTGGAAGGGACTTGCAATGATCATCTGGTCCAAATTTGTGCAGGTGCAGCAGACCCAGCAAATGAGACACTAACCTAGAGAAACCAGAGCCATTCAGAAAACCACATTTCATATTGTGAAATGCCAGCCTGTGCCTTTCCCAGCTGTGCTCCCAGAAGATCCACTTTACCAAACTCACCCCAAAACAAGCACATTTCTTCCCTGCTCCAAGCTCTGCTCCATTCCCTATTCCTAGGACGAAGCTGGGAGAGTAAAGAGGTGGCCACTACTCCCTGATTCAGAGCCTTCCACACCCTGGACTGGTTGGAGCAGCTTTTGGATGCTCCAGCATCCAGCATTACCCTTCAGTAAGAGAACTGAAGTCCCTCATACCAGTGTGAATGTGGAATATTAAATACTAATCTATAACTCAACATAACTTCTGCAGGAGAATGCCAGTGCACAATAACAGAGCAAAAATAACAGCTATGTCTGTCACCTCTGCAGCAGCAGGCAGCTTTTCAGTCCAGCTTTCCTGGGTGCTCATTTATAGCAGCACAGAGCAGGTGGGAATCATTGCTGCTGGTGGCATTTTACACCCACTCTGACCAGAGAAGATCACTCTAAGGAGAGGCAAATACGTAGCACAGTCTAGTGAAGACAAACATTTGGCAGCACCTTGTTTCCATCCTCACCATCACACACTTGAAAATAAAATTAGGCTGTCTGGGCAAATGTAATTGTGAGATGCTCTTGTGGGCTGACAGGGGATGGGTTAGATACTAACAAGCACATCCACAGCACATCTAAGAGCAGGTGATAATCCCAGCTCCAGCCTGCACATCCCTTGCCAGGTCAGCTCACCTCCCTGGGGAGCAGGTGAGGCAAACTAACTCTTCCCAACAAATTTGCATCTGTCATTCAGAATCTGTGTTTTCTTATTACAGAGCTGACAAAGTGACAGCAATAATTAATCTTACTCTGTATGGAGTTCATTGATATCAAGAAGAATTAAACTATTGTAATCAAGTGAGCCTGTTGCAGATGTGTGAAGTGCTAGAGTTTATCAAATTCTGCAGGCACACAATTTGATTCTGCATAACAAGGGAGGACAATACTGACAAGACAGCAGAGAGCCAGCAATGTGATGCAGGATTTCATGAATGCCTTTTTTAGCTCTTAAAAAGTGCCACACACTTGTCAGCTGTGCAAAAGATGGCATGACATGTTAATGCATGTCATATCCAAATTGTCAAAGGATGCTGCACGCTGGCTCCGTGGGGATGTGCTCTGTGTCCAGATCTGCATGTGCCTGCACAGGCTTCTTGAGAGACACCTGAATTCAGCAGCTCCTGGAACCAAATAATGGCAGTAAATGTGCACATCCATGAAGGTGTGAAAAGATGCTGCCAAGGGGGATGTTGAAATAGAAGCAAAGCTCAACAAGGGCAATTATCTTTGTCAAAGGCTTTTGGTGATCGATGTCAGCTGCTCTCACAGTCAGAGTTGGGAGAACCACAACATGAATATTTGATTAAATTAGGCCAGCCTGAAGTCTCTGCCAGAGCATGTGATGCCACAGGTGCTCTATGAGATGGCAGGGTCTCTCTTTCACAATGAATTACATCTTTGTCTTGCCTCACCACTTTCTTCTTCAGCTGAAATGCTTTTAGCATCCTAACAAAAGGCACAGCTGGGCAGTGCCAGGGGTGTCTGGCACCCTGTGCCAGCTCAACTCCCTCCCCAGCATGACCCCCATGAACCTGAGGTGCAATTGCTGCAAATGGGCTGAGGGCACAGTCAGCTGAGCTGATCCAGCAATTGGCTGCCTGCAAATCCAGGCAGTCCTGCTCCTCTTCCACCTCTCCTCCCCAGTTTAGAGCTGTACATTCCTACCCCTTTTTCTTGGGCTGGCCCTTAGATTAACCCCCAACCTCTCTCCAGCTGATTCCATCCTCTAAGCAGGCTGATATCAAACCTGGGGGGCAAAACCAAGAGAAGCTTCCAATGGCACAGCCAGTACAAAGCCAAGGGACAAGAACATGAGTGGAGATGCCAGAAGGGGGCAAGAGGCAAAACCCCTCTGGTGAAACTCTGGAAGTGGCTCAGCTCTTCCAACAGCCAGAGGAGCTGCTTTATTCAGGAGGAGCAAGTGCTACCAGACCTTTATTTGATGCACCTCAGGCAGATGAACAGCCTGGAGATTGCCTCCCCAGAATTTACTAACCCCTTGGCATTTATTCCCTTCTCACTCATGATGCTCTACATCTAAGCTGGATGATAAATGTCCCGTACTCCATCCTGCTCTTCCTTGCCTTCAGAGAACTGAGCTGCTCTGCACTCCCTTAGGCACTATGAGCTGTAAACAAATCAAGCTGATTGTTTGCTTGCAAAGCCTAACCTGGAGGGAATGGCTTATTTTCATTAGCAGCCTGGTCTATTGTTCAACGCAGATCCTGAACCTGAAAAGGTTGTAACTCAACTTGCCCACTCTGATTCCTATTTGAGAGACTTTTCTCCAGAACAGCCAGCATTTTCTGGCACTTTCCCCCAGAACAGGAACCTCTTGGTACTTCAAGCAGCTCCACAGACCATCCTGCCAAGCTGTCACCTCTCCCTGGCCCAAACATGCCTCCACAGAGAGGGACATGTCCACCTATGCTGCTGACCCCCTGCTCCCCCAGCAGGGAAATAGAGCTTTCTAATCCACTGGGGCAAGGAAAGCAAGCAGGAGTGGGTCAGACAGGGAACTGGATGTTTCCTCCCTAAGGAAGAACTGTTAGGGCTGGAAGAGACCTTCTAGCTTTTAAGACTTACTCCTGCCATCACACAGCTCTTCTGTGTGAAATGGCACATAAATTGATCAAACTCTCCTTAAACTAATTAAGTCTGTTGTTTCTGTTGCAAGGCCACACTCCCCTAATGCCTAAAAGTTCTGTCAGTTCCCAGGCTCTGGTCCTTTTGCAGCTGGTTTATACTCATTTTCTCTGCTTACCTTCTAACAATTCCGTATTATTTAGTGCTTCATTGTGTTCCTTCATGCTCCAACACTAACAAAGTTCAAACACAGGACAACACATCAAGGAGCAATAGGAAGAATCATATAGCTTAAATCAATTATGAAAGCGTTGGTCAAAAGGTAGAGAATAGCCCAGAGCTGAATATTGCAGTTTTCCACATAATAAATAAATAAAGAGGAACTAGAAAATTTGACCTATGAGTCTGAAATGAAACAAGATTCTTCTTGCAAATGGAACATTAATAATATCATACAAATGAGCATTAATAATATCATACAGTGGCCACTTCTGTTTCAAAGCTGTATTAATTGGGCTAAACAAACAGTTGGAGAACCAGCTTTGGGGAAGAAGAAAGACTTGAGAAACAGAAATTAAACTGTTGGAAAGAGCCGAGGTGGCAAATTTGGTGTTGGAATAACATGGCAGAACTCAGTGAGCAATCCCTGTGATTGAGAGGGGGGAAGTTACACCTCCTGTGCTCTGCGGAGGGAAAATGAACATGGAGAGGTCATGTCTTGATGCTAAGCAAGCAAGAGCTTTTAGGGCTGTCTGATTCTGTGGGAGAAGAACCAAGGTTTGAGAGCTGGGTGGGGCCCAGGTTGGACCCAGCCAGAAACATCCTGGACTATGTAAGAGATCATTTCCTTGCAGCAAACAAGGCTTCCCCTTTTGGGTGGTTTGCTCTTTAAAGAAAACCATTCTCTATTCATGCCTCTCCAAATACCCCATCCCCCTCCCCGAAATTACCAGAATGGACAGCTCCTAAAATAGAGCAGCTTCATTCCAGTGAAACTCCCAAGTCTATCTTGCTTGCCTTTCAAGATATTCCTTTGCAACACCTCACCTTTTAATAACCAAGATTCAAAGTTTCCAAAGCCTTTTATGAAAAATCTCCTACAACGTGTCACATAATTGGATCACGTAATGGCCTTTCAGAGAACATCTTGAACCCAGGCAGTGGAAAACATCTTCACAGGCAAGGAGCAAAGAGGTAACTTAACAAAGAATCATTATAGGAGCAATTAGGCTTTCAGCTGGTAACATCAAAGAGTTTATTTATTGGTTACAGGGCTGGAAAATAGACCAGAAAGTGTTATAAAATGTTCCAGCTCATCTGAGAGTGAATACAAAAGCTTCATGTGCAGTTATATCACCCTTTCTAAGCTGAAAGCAAATAAAAGCTTTGTGATTAATTCTGTGAGTACAAACCCACAAGAAGCTGGGGTGTGTGACCACAGTGCATTTAGGAAGCTGCAGAGATGTGACTTGGTTTAGAGAAGATCTGGAGAACAAGTCAAACCTTTTTCCCTTCTCTGTTTAAAAATGTTTGAGCATTTTTGAAGTTGCACTGAAAAACTCAAACATTGCTCTTTTTTTGCCATAAAAGCCTGGGGTTTTAGTAGCTGCAAAACACTTTTTCCATATTTTTTCTCAAATCAAAACTAAAGCAATCTGAAAAAAACTGGTATTATTGGTGAAATTTCCATTTCTGTCAAAGCTTTTGCCAGTGAAAATTACGGCAAAGGGGTTTTGTTGCTGCTGACACTACTGCTCCTTTGTAAAATTCAGGTGCATCACTACAGACAAGCACAAGCAACTCTATTTATTGCACTATAAAGTAGTTTCTTGTTTTGTTTGAAGGTACTGCTGGTTTGCTCCAACACTAGAGGTTCAGGATGAAGAGAGCAGGGGATCTGACCTTACTCATTCCCAGCAGTAGAAGCTGACATGTTTTTGGTTTTGTTTTTTTTTTTTCTGGTAAAAGCATTCCAGTCCTTTCATTTTCACATTTTCTGAACAACATATTGTGTTCTATGTCAAAGAAATGCTTGGGCCAACGCAATCCTTTTTAGCTTTTTTATTTTACACTTCTGTGGGAAGATGAAAAAAGTTGGGGGGATCAACCCACAAGCATTTTCCTCACAAATTCCTAGTTCACTCAGCAAACCAAAAAAAATCAATTCTTCATCCATTCCTAGTGCTCAGGGTGACTAAAAGTGAAACACGTTCTTTTTCAGTAAGTCATTCCTAATAAAAGGCACAAAACTCAGTGGGCAAATGCCTTTTGTGTAGATCTGGAGATATACAAACTGAAATTAAACCAGTGCCCAGCATTTCTGTCTCCCTATAAAAGGCAGATATTGGAGGGGAATTGTTTTCTAGGAGTTAGTGGATGTGTGGGGCAAATTGCTCAATAGGTCCTGTGATGATTTTGTTATTTGTTCAGCATAAGCAGCATTTTACTATAGAAATTTCTTTACAGAGAAAGGTATTAGATGAATTTCAATGAAATATTTTCCTAATCATCACTATGATGAGGTTGTTTAATAAACAAATGATAGCAGGTGAATGGTTCTGCTTTCCATGTCCAATTTTCTTTAATTCCTCTCTTCACAGAAGGGGCTCTTGTATTCATGTAGAGAGAGGGGGAGGCAGCAGAGTGAGCAGATTCCTTGCTGATCTAACATTTTCTTCTCTGCAGCTACCCAATTCCCAGAATGTCTCTGCAATATCAAGTTCTAAGCCTTTACACAGCACCTATCAGCATGGTGGGGAGGGGACAGTTTGATTTTCACCACAGGGACCCTCTTGCATTCATCAGAGCACAATTTGACTGTGATACTAAAAACAAAGCAAAGCTTCCCACCACGTAGGAAAAGAACTCACTCCTCTCCTGCTTCAGCCCACACCCTTTGTTCAACCAGAAAAGGTGACTGAGCTCCTATCACCTCTCCAAAACTCAGGATTGTTTCTTTTGCAAGGGTTTGGAAACTATTTCCACTATTTTCTCACAGCTGGCCATAGAAGAAGATCTCCTCCAGCACTAACCCAGAAATCCTGAGCACCTCCTGCCCCCATCACATCACATCCCTCACAGCTGCACAGCTCCCAGCAGAAGCAATGACACCCCTGGTTTGTGTCTTCTTCTAGCCACAGTTTCAGAGACAAAGCACCTGCACAACAGCTTTTTGCAGGGTCCCACATCCTGTGCCAGAGTCCTGAAGGCAGCCTTAGTGCTGCTGTGGGGGGGCAGAGATGTGGCACCCACCAGACACAGCCACTGCACCTCCCAGTGCCAGCTCCAAACCCAGCTCTGCCTCCTTTGCACTGGAAGAAGCTCTGGTGCAGTCCAGTGTTATTTTTGTTTTTGGAAAGCTGAACATTGCCAGCATGGCTAGGGAGTGGTGAGCCAGGTCTTGGAGCAGCACAGGCTGAGGTGGCCACACAGACTGGCCACAGCCAATGGACACTCTGTGTCCAGACTGTCTGCAGACCTCTGCCTGCAGAGAGGCTCAGGGACAGCATCCAGACACATTCCCTCCAGGTCAGGGTTACATTTGTATTTCCAGTGTGGCCGCATTTCTCTTCACAGAGAAAAGCAAGGCATGACTTCCCAAGCATATTTCTGGGATTCACACGCTCTGAACCTTAAAGAAAAACCAATTTTTATCTCATTTAGTGCTCCTGTGTTGTTCACAAGTGGAATGCACTGTGGAAGATTGTTTCCCTGAAGGGAACTGGGAGTTGGATTCTGGTGTGAGTGTTTTGATTCACTGACCAGTTGAATCCAGGTGTGTGTTGGGACTGTCACAGTCAGTCACAAGATTCTGGGCAGTTGGGTTGAGTTGGGTGCTTGTGCAGATTCAGTTTAGATGTAGTGTAAGATAGTCTAGAACAATATAGTATAATAAAGTAATTAATTAGCCTTCTGGTATCAATGGAGTCCTCCTCGTCATTTCTCCCCGCCACAGGGTTGTGTTGAATCCTATACTTCCAGCAATCATTTTCTCATGCCTCCTAACATTAGGAGGTACAGAGCTGGCATGAGAGGGTTAATCCTGGAAGTGTGAGCAGAGACTCACAGCTTGGGAGGGAGCCTGGCTAAGTTTCTTGCTCTGGTGCAGCCCACAGTGTGTCAGCCTGCAGCTCACTCACTCTGGGGCACCACTGGAGCTGTACAAAAACATGACTTTTCCTTACCCACGGGCACACACATACACACTGAGGATGAGGCTGGAGCTGTAACTCCATGGCATGGCTTTGTCACAGCTGTCACCAGTTCAGGGAAAAGAGTAGTGAAACTCCTCTTCCATTTTGAGCTAACCACTGAGCAGCGTGTTAATGTTCTGGGTCAGCATCCCAGGATTTTCCTTTTCCTAGCATGCTGTTCAGTGCTCTCCACTCTTTGACATCATGTACAACTTCTATAGCAAGAGAGTGCTTAATGCTCTCTGAAGTAATTTCTTTCTTCTTTTATGACTGGAGCCCTGGACAGTCTGTGATGCTCCAACCCCAGAGCTATATTTAACTCAACCATCTTGTTCATTCTAACTCTCATCTACAGCTTGGCTAAAAGGAAGAAATGCAGCCATGAATAAAATACCAGCAAGAAAGTCAAATTATACTACACACTTTTAGGCAAATTCCAGCACTTGCAACATTGCCCAGTCTGTTTAGGAGGGATTTGCATCCAGCTTACTGCTTGCAAGTGGAATGGGAGAGTTAGGAATTTAGGAAATGGGGCAGAATTTGAAACAGTGAGGAGAGAGCAGTAAAATTACTCTTGCCCTAAGCTCCTGCAAATCAGGGGACAGCAGATGCAATGGCCAATGTATAGATTTCACTTCCAGAGCATAGATTTCCCAGAATACTTCCCAGCAAACTTTGCCTACCACTGTATGGCCCTGCCCGAGCAAAACTAGCTCAACATGGCATTTGTCACCACTTCCCAAACAAGAAAATTCCATTTGTCTGCATTTAGATGCCACAGCACTGTACATAACTCATCCTTTGCCATGCTAGTCCTGACACCCTTTCCAAGACAAGCACCCTCTCATTTTGTTATATCTGCAGGATGCAGACAAGACACAACGAAGAGGAAGAATGTGAATTAGAGCTGCCTGGCTCTGACATTGATCATATGCTCGTCCTGCCTCAGCTGTTTGAGGTGGATACACCCTTCACCATCTCATGCACACAAAAAGAAATTACCACAATTCACAGCAATCACAATCCTGAAATGTCTTATGCACAAAAATTAAACAGTTTTGGGTTTTGTCCCAGTACCAGTCTTCAACATCTCGGCAGTTTATTTAATCCTGCTTCATTCATGTTCAGCAGAAGCATCTTTTCCTGAGGCACATAAGAGTGCACTGGGGAAAAAGAGGACAGATTTTCCAGATATCTGTGCCTAAAATGAACCATCTACCTACATGCAAATACCCATGAATACAAACAATCTGCTCTTCAGAAGTATGGTAGATTCAGATAATTTTTAATGACCCAGGGGAAAAAGGTGCCAGTTCTGTTTCTATTCTGTTGGTTTTCTACATATGACATTTTTATTTTCTGTTTCACTGGAGTGCAGACAACTGAGCAGCCCCAGGTTTAGCCTTTGAAATGTTGGTACAGCTGCAGGGTGACAGCTCATGGAGACACCAGCAGACACACACACTACACCAATGTTCAGGGAAGTCTAAATTCACTAAAAACCTAATGTGCTGGAGGAGTTCATCAGCAGTCACATTTTTAAACTATTTCAATCTGCTCTATTTCATATGTTTCTCTTGGTCACAGCTAAACCTCATGCAAATCTGCTGCATGTTCCCAGCAATAGAAGGGGCTCACATACACACTGGCAGCAAAAAATAAATTTCACATTCAGCTTTGAGATTTAAAACCAGCTGGACTCAAAACTCACCTACAAAAGCATCTCCCACACTGAAAGACTCTCCATTCCAAATTAGCCAAGCAAGAACTGCCTCTGCACTGAATCTAGACCCTTTTTGACTGTCCCCCAAACCTGGAACTGATACCAAAACCACAGATGAGACAAAAGCCCAAAAATGTGTTTAGCAGCCAGTTAAAGGAAGACCAAACTCCTTTCAAACTTCAGATTGGTCTGAAAAATGTCAGGAAAAAGGGAAAAGATGAGACAGGAGAAACTGAAGCCTTTAGCCCGTGACATCCTGCTCTCAGCAGGGATTTCTGTCACAGACAGATGCTCCATATCCCCCAAGCCCTCTTAATGACCCAGGTTCCAACCACAGCAGAAATTATTTCCCTGCACCCTTGGCCACAGAGAGGACTGGTGGGTGATAACGCCCCCAGCCACCAGCCAGGGATCTCTTCCCTGTTCCCATTGCCCCTGTGGCAGATAAGGGGGGTGTGGAAAGGGCAGATCTCTTGCACCAGCCAGGAGGGAGGTTGGAGGAAGGCCAGCCCCCTCATTGTTCTGTGAGGCTGCTCACAAAGACTCTTTTTTTTTTTTTTTTAATGATTGTTTTGTGTCCGTTTTGTTCCACCAGACCCACTCTAAATAGGCATTTTGTTTGCCATTAATGAAATCTGCTTCAATTTCAAAAGTTCTGTTTGCAGGCTGTAATCTCAGTCCCAGTCCAATTTAAATATCTGTTGTTGTGGTGGTGGACTTCTGGACTACATCCCTCCAGCTCAATGCCAAAAACATAACAGAGAAAATTTCACCCACCGTTAGGAGCCATCTGGTTCTGCTGCTCTGAAAAGTGAGGCAGATAAGGAGCTCTATGATACCCGTGTAAGGCAATTTGCTGGCCTGTTTATCATACCTGACTCTGGGGTGCACAGCTTTATTTTGATTTGATCAAAAGCAAAGGAGTACAGCTGCAGCACGCTGCTGCTTCACTGAGTCGACAGATGGGCATCACTGTAAGGAAGCCACATGGCATTTTTTTGTTAAACTCAGCTCATTAGGTTTTATCTGCAATATGTTGCTGTATTGGCAGAAAACCTTTCAGAGAGCAGAAACATTAGCCTAAGTTTGTCAACAGATATAGGGAAGATCCTATTGTGGAAGGGTATGTGCTGGGGCAGGGGTGGGCTGTGATTGCTTCTCAATGCTCACAAGTCAACTCTTGAAATGTTTTTCAGCTCTCTCTATAATTTGTGCCATAATGGCAGCTCTGACTTGCATAGTAATAGAGCTGCTATTCACAGCTTGTAATTGTTGGGGCATTTCAAGACAGTTTCACAAATCACATTATCTGAATGGGTGCAGGAAGTTTGTCAGCAAAACTTGGGAAGTGGAAAATTTTCCTCAATAAAGGAAGATAAATGCCCAAATTCACACAAGAAGCTGGATGCCCAAATTCTTATAATAGTGAATAGTTCATTTCTAAGCTGAGAGCCACAGGCTGTATTATTTTGAGGCAGTTTGGATTGTAAACAGTTCTTTCCTATCTTGAGGAAAGATAGGTTTAATTCCAGTGGGCCAGTTTAACTTTGAGAGGAAAATGAAGCCACATTCTCTGTGTTAGCAGCAGCTCCAGCTCCAGATTGGCATATGTTAAGAGTAAATCAAATTATTTTCAATTCCCAGACGAAATACTAGAAAATACTAGAAATAGAATACTAGAAAAGTTCCTCCTTGAGGAAGGAAATTGAATGGGCTGCTTGGCGAGCTCACAGGTATTTCAGCAGCAGCCATTTCACAGACTGGGTCCCACTGAGGTTTTAGGAGCTCTCTTCTGCCACACAAACATGCACCAAGTCATCCAAAGCCATTCAGGGAGCCAGGAGACAACCACACCTACCTCTCAGTCCAGGTCAGAACTGTGCTTTCAAGCCAGCCATCCTGACCATTCCCATTTTCTGTTGTCCAGAAAGGTTTCTGGCTGCACCTGCTCTGGGTTCCTCTCAGATGCAGCTAAGCCACCTGCAGTAATGCCCCAGCCCTTAGCAGGCACTGAGCTCTCAGGACCAAATTAATCTGAAACATCCCCCCAGAAACACACACAGTGGGGCTATCAGGGCTCAGCACCATTTTTCCCTACATATCTCCAGAACTGGAGAGCTTGCTAAAGCAAAAGCATTGAAAAATCTCTCTTGTTTTAATTTACAGGTGGTGAATTTAATTTTACATTGGGGGTTTTCATTTACTTTTAACTCGAACTAAATCAAATTAAACTCAACCGAAATTTAATAACTCCAGCTTAAACCAAAGTGGGAATATCCACTCAGTTTTCTGGTTACTCTAAATTTACCAGTCTAATACTTTGAATTAAACCACACCAACTCAGAATCTAAATGTAACCTTAGTGTCTGTAAAAGAAAACATTTTTCAGTGATACAGCGAGCTGAGCTATGTTTTCCATTAGTGGAAAATGTGATCACATTCTGAGATACTTTATATTTTTACACTGGCTTTTATTTTTAGCTGTTTCTGTGTTAGAGCAGTGCCCATTATCTCACTCTAATTAAAGGTCACTGCTCCTGTTACTCTCTATAGCTCTAAAACTTCGTGGTAGGCTGCCGTATCTTGACCCAAAATTAATAGATGTATTTTATATCGTGCATTTCCCTCTTTCTCCAGCTGTGTGCATGTCACAGACACTCCCAGCCATTTCAGGAGCTATCTGGAAGATGCTGTGGCCGGCTGAGATCACAGTCTCTGGGGACACAGCTCTCACCACCACTGGGATCAGTCCCTTGAACAGGGCTCAGCAGGCTGGAGCAGGCAGAGCTGCCACAGCAGGGAACGTGCCTGCCCTGCTGGTTTGCTCACCAGGGGAGCCTTGAGCCCTTGGTCCCCTCCCCAGGGAGGGCTGCAGGGCAGGGGGTGCCAGGGAGAGCTGCTCCTTTGGGGATCAGGGTCCTGCTCCAGCAGGGGCACCTGACAAACCTCTGCCTTCTACCAAAATCCCTTTTGGGTGGCTTTGCTTTCTGGCTGGATTTCTGCAGAGCAGCCAGCAAAGTGGAATGCTAACCCATAAGTAAAGTTCACTGGCATTTTTGTAATTCAAATAAAGAGCACACTGGACTTGCAGGCATCTCTCTCTGGCCTGACTTTACTGCCAGAGCTTACTGTACCATGGGTGAAATGGACTCTGTGAAGGAAAAAGATGGTTTCATGTGTAGAAAAGAACAGCTGTAAAGTTTGCTATATGATTTTGACCTTTTGTTGTCATGTGCAAGTGCAAAAATAAGAGACACAATTATTCCCTCAGAAATAGTCCTATTTCCCAGCAGCCCATAAACTCCATTCATTTCAACACCAGACATATTCCTCCATCTCAAGCACTAGAATTCTTCTGTCCTTTTAAATTTCAGCCTTGCTGGATATAAAAAAAAAAAAAATACAATATCTAGTCACACATGAAAGAGATAAGCTCCATGGTAATTGAATGGCAGAGATTCTGCACTCCAAATTCTGCCTGAGAGCCTGTGTGGATATTGCCTTTCAAGGGCAGAAAGGGGAATGGCTTTTCCTGATAACCATTGTATATATAGATGCTACAGGAAAAAAAGCAAAGGGCTATCAGCTTGGTGGGAGGGAATGGGAAAAAGAAATGGCAGGCTTGACTTTGGAAGAAACACCCCCAGATTTTACCTGAGACAAGGTTTGTACATAGAATTGGGTCTCGACTCTGATGAAAATAAGAAAAATCTTCTGGCATCCAGCTTGTAATTGATATTCATGAAAATGTGTGAGATTAATGTACTCACTTGGCACTGCCCTTCAACTTTTTAATGAAAGCAGTCAGGTCTGCAAGGAGGTGGCAGAGAATAAAGAGGGACAGGAAAGGCAGAAGTGAGACAGTGCAGAGGGATAAGAAAACAGAATTGATTGATTGAAATATTTCCTTGCTATGGAATTGCTGGCCACATGCTATTCTCATTTTCACCACAAGCACTGCAGTTAGATGAGATTTACCCTGTTGACCTCAGCCACCCCAGACCTGTGCTGTTCTCTATTGTACATCAGGGCTGGATGCAGTTTTCCAGGCAGGGGCTGCATGTCCATGAAATCTCTTGGAAGATGAAGCTGCCCAGTATCCTGACATGCTGCTACTTTTTGTTTGTGCTGTCCCCTCCATCCTGCAGAGGGTCAGCAGTGTCACCTTGTCCTTCCTTTTGCAGGAAACACAAATCCATGTCCTGCAATACTCCAGCCACTCTTTGGAGGACCTGGCCCTGCCTTTGAACACTGTTGCTCTCTAGCAGAACATTTTCAGCTCTTTGCATTGTGCTGATTATCTCAATAAGACTTTCAAGTGATTTCTAGGAGGAGGAGGAGGGTATTGAGAGGTAGCAGATCATTCTGTCCTCTGCCAGCCACCATCCTAAGGGACATCTATGCCAGTGTTGGCCATGGCTTGGTTCAGCCTTTTCATTAACAGCTTGGTGGAAGGACTAGACCACCATATGGTACTCAGTGAAATGTAATTGTGCAGCCAAAGAAACTGTCCTGATGGCCTCCAGGATTAGTCTCAGTAGCAGTGTCTGCACTACAACCCACATAACCTCCCAGAAAGGATCTTTCTCTGGTGTTCCACAAAAAAGAGCAAAAATGCAGCTAAGAGAGCTGTAGGAAGGACTTTGTTCAGAGGCAGGGGCTCTGTGAAACCATCCTAAGGAGCAAAAATGTTTGTAACCCATCTGGTTCCACCTTCCCTGTAGCTCCTTCTCCCAGAACTGTGCAGCTCAATGGCTGTTCAGCAGATAATCAACTTCACTGCTCAGCTTGGCTGGCATGCCAAAACAAATATGTGTGCAGCCTGTTTGACATCAGACCTAAGCTGCTTTACAGTGAAAAAAAAACCCCAAACTTGAAGCTTATTGGGGGAAATAAAAAGTAAAAAGTTAAATATTGCTACTGAGGTAGTACCACAGAACCCCCTTAGAGTTCCTGTGCTCCAGGTTTCTCCAGAAGCCACGTACCCTGTCATCTTCTATCCCCATCACACACTAGAAAATATTCTCCAGGGTGAGGAGACAGCTGTTTGTGGTGCAGGAGGGAACAGCCAGTCCAGCTGGGAAATAAAAATCCCATGGCAGCCTTTCAATATTTCTAAATAAAATGTTATTTCTGGTTATCTGACTTAAAAGAGGTGAGTAAAGGACAAAGCAGGGACTTTTTGAGAAAAGTTTAGCTTAACAGGAAGTCCAGTTTGCTGCTAAAAGCAGTGTCAGAGGAGGTTTTCAGGCAAATCTAACCAGTTTCTTAAGGCTAACAGCAGAGTGTGAGCATTTTGGGGGAGTGCAGCAGGGGCAGGGTCTGGGAGGAGCTGCTGCCAAGAAAGTGAAGCAGCTCTGCAGACTGAAGTGCCCACTGAAATAGCACAAACATAAATTTTTCCTTTTTTTTTTTTGCTAGGAAAATCTTACCTTCAAACACTCCCACTTAAGGATCATGAAAGAAAATGCCAGGACAAAACCTGCCTGCACTTGGGGATGGTGCACATTTGATTAAAACAAGACAGAGTATTGCTTTGGGCCCTGCTCACACTTCCTGTGCAGAAAACTCATCACTGCACATGGGTGCTGCTGCAGGAGCTGCATCTCTGCAGGTGCACTCTGCTGTCCCCTGCCCTCCCATGCAAGCCACACACACATGGTTGGACATTCTGTCTCCATGGATGCTGCAGTGACAGCTGGCAGGAGACTGAAGGTTTGCAGTCCCTGCTGACCCTGGTGGGAAGGGAAGGGATTCAGAATCCCCTCTGAGGTCCTGCTTTGCCATTGTAGCTCATTAAAAAGGGTTGTTTGTAGGTCAGGCAACCTTTACCAGTGTTCCAGCCTACTCATTTTGCTGCTGATGTGGATTAGCACTAAAACAGTAACATTACTCTTTTCTATGTGAGGCTGCAAATTACCTTCTCATGTTTAATTCCATCATGGGAAGAAAGGACAGCTGAGCTGCCCAATCTCCATTTGGGTTTTCTTCTGTATATGTTTTGCTTGCTTACCAGGACTTCCCATCCTCCCTTTTGTATCAGCACAGAGCCAGGACCTTGTTAGGTTGCCTCTTTGTCTTTAAGAAACCTAATCTGCCCCCCTGCCAGCATTGAAAAACACAGAGGAAAGAAAACCACTTTCTGACCTCCAAAGGATTTTATGAATTAAGTAGATCCTTTCTTTTCCACCAGCAACCACAGAACAAAGCTGGTAGTGATTGGTCTGTAGGAAGTCAAAGATATCAGGAACTGATGCAACTCAGTATTCAGTGTGCCATTTCCCCAGAGACAAATTCCCTCCAATTTACCTTCCTGGATTTGCTCCTCTCTTCTTTGGCCACATTGTCCTCCCTCTGCTCTTATCCCAGTGCTGAGGAGGGACAGCATAGAGGTCCAAGCTGATAAACAGCAAATGAATTCTTCTGGTGCATTAATTGACTTCTGAGGTCAATGAGGACTCCATGGGCCAGCTTTTCCTTATCTCCAGAGTAACAGTGCATATGGAATGGAGACATTTATATCCAGCTCCAGGAATGGCATGATAACTCTATTTATCTTTCCAGGTGACTGTGCCAGACTCATCACCATGGTACCTGCAGTGCACTGACTTTTAGCCACAACCTTTTGCTACAGAAGGCTTTTGGTGGCCCTCACCCCCCTGCTGGGAGCCAGGGAGTGCAAGGGACCATGGATGCTGCTCTGGAGTTCTTTGGGGAGGAGGGTAAATGTTAGTGCTGTTAATCATCCCTCACTGTTTGCGTCCTGGCTCGCTGTGGTATGCTAAGTGCCTGAGCTCTCCTGGCAGGCTGAGGGGTTGTGGATTATTAATCACCCCTACTCTCAAATATATAAATCATGATCCCAGTAAAGGCAAAGGAAGAAAAGCAGCAATCTCCTGTTAACCCTTGCAGCTCAGAGGATGCTGTCTGTCCTCCTCTGATCTCCCCAGAAGTCCTGGTTTGTCCCTGTGCCAGTTACCTGGCCAAGAGAGAGGCCCCTCTGTGTTCAAAGTCTCCCTCAAACCCACTCTGGCAGTATTCTCACATCTGCCAGTTTAGGCCAGGCTCAGAAATTGGGACTGTGGGTTCCCAAGTGCCAGACTCATGCAATGAGGGAAGGCAGCTGGCTGGACATCAGACCCCACTTCATTCCTTGTGTGAGAGCCTGAACAAAACCACATAGCATTGCTGCAGGCAAAAATAATGTTGGGTAGGGGGAGAAGACTCTTTGGGCATGGAAAAAACACAGGGAAAATAAGCTTGATAGGATTCTCAGACCCATAGAAATTAAGGTAATTTAATAAAAATTCGCAGACAATTTGATGTTAATACAATTCTCATCTAGAAAAGGAAAAGAAATAAAAGAAAATTTCCTCCTTCACTCCTTCTGAATTTTTCTGTATGTCTGAACTGGAGCAGACCATCCTCAGCTGATCTAAATATTATATCCAATAAATAGTTATTGGGATAAGGCTGCACCCAAGCCAAGCCCACAGGCTAGACAGTCTTCTAGTTTACAGGAAATCTTTCAAACTGTAGAGCCCTTTATCAGTGCCAGAAATCCACAGTGACTCCAACCCCAGCTAATGCTGTTCTCAAAAGCCAGAGGAAACCACTGCTCAGACTGGACCCTCTTTCAAAGCTGCAACAAGATCTGTAATCCAGGAATCACATTTTCAATCAAGCTCCAGACAGTGCATAGCCACGCCACGTGCTGGATCACTACACTGCTCCAGTCATCAGAGCTAGGAACCAATTTCAGCTCATGCTAATTTGCAATAAACAAATAAGCTAAAAAAGGGTTATTTTCCAAATGTTCCTGTTTTTCTGTAACATTTTACAAAGCACTGATATTTCAGGTTAGGAAAGAAAAAGGAGTGGGTAGGGTAGGTTCCTGAAAAGAGAAAATGTTTCAGTAAGATCATGATGTATTGCTAAAAAAAAAAAAAGATATTTTATGACTGAAAAGACAAAATTTGCAAACCAATATTGCTTAAAGTGATTTATCTGAAGAGAATATTGTGGTCTGAAGGCAGCAAGGTTCAGCTCAAGTGATGTTATCTCAAGACAACAATGCCAGCCCTGATTCCTTCCACCTCAGTTCTAGGAAGAAACTGCCAGCCCAGAAATGGGACAATGCTCACTTCAGTTCCAGGAGCAGATCCTGCACGTGAGAAAGATGCTGCTGAGATCTTCAGAAGACTCCCCCTGTGGGTGGGAGGGAGCTGGCTAAATCATTGGGCCAGATCTACAGCAAAAACTTTCCACCAAGACAAGATTTTATTTCAGGCAGACCTTTCCTTCCCCAAATCCATGTACAGACATGAGGTCTGCCCATGTCAAGCATCCTGGGCTGGTTTGGGAGAGGAGGAGCTGCTCCTTGGAGCAGAAGGCAGCTGTTGCAGCAAAAATCCACAGTACATGTTCTGGTAGTCCAAGAGTTTGGCCACTTTAAAATTAAATATAGCACAGAGTGAAAAATTATAGCTAATTGTTGTGACTTGCATGTATGTGTTATGCCACAGCACAGATTAATATTTTGAGGTTCTTTTCTGTTGTGCTCCAATGTTTATAGCAAATAAGAGTAAATCTGGGTTTTATGTCACCATAAGTCACCATAATGCTCCAAGGGCCTTGCAGCAAAGCAGCAGAAATCCTAATTACAGTGATGATGAGCGAGAGCTGTGGTCTCAGTATTTCTCAACACTGGTTTGATTTCAGGTTGAGCTGTGCCCTAACCAGGCCTGTTCATAAGAGAACACAGAGGTCTGGTTTGTGAGCTGACACAGCCAGACTCTCCTGTTAATCAGCAGAGCCCTGTTCCAATCCCCTGGAGCCCAGGGGAAGGGCTGGAGGCAGTGGAGCTGCATGATTCCACTACAGCTAAGAGTTTGCAGCACCAGAGTGGGTCTTAAATATTGAAGGTTTTACCTTGCAGTGGGCTAAAAGGATTCCCTTGTCCTTGGAGCAGCAGGCAGTCAGTGCATCTCTGGAGGAAGGCAGAGCTCTGCACAGTCATTTCCTGTTACCATCTGAGCAGGGCTCTTAGGCACTGCCATGGTGGGTAAAACTCAGCCCTGTGAGCACACCCTGCTGGAGCACACCTGGGCTGGCAGCTCCCTTCAGCCTTTGAAGTGAATACAAATGGATTTTTGCAACAGGAAAACTCCATCCTCTCTAAATCATCCAGCCCTGGAGCTAAAACCCCCCTGATGCACAGAACTGCATCTGAGATCTCTGCAGATGGGATTGGGTCAGGGCAATACCTCTGCTCAAATTTAGATTGACAGCTACAGAGAGCAGCTGGAGCATCCCTAAAAGGAAAAATACATCTGATTCCCCTCTCTGCTAAGACTCAACAGACCCAGCATAAAGCATCCACAGCACCAGCAGTGCCTCAAGAGCCATAATAACCAATCTCATCTGCATAAATTAATCAGGTATTTATAAATAGCTAATAAAATGGAGAAATTTGTGTGTGAAGCAGGAACAAAAAGATGTGGTTATGGTAAAGCAAACGTGAGCTGTTACAAAGTTTTCTCACTTACCTGTGATTAAGGCATGGCCAGGTTCAGCCCCTTGTGCTCCCCCACGAGGGTGAGGATAAGCAGAGGCTTTGGGATCCCATCTAGGGCAGCCTGGGAGGGTGGAAAGCCAATGGATTCTTGGGAAAACAAATATTTTGCTGTTGCTTTGGGAATGCTGTGGCTCACAGAGCCACACAGGGATTGTTGCTGGCCTAGATGTAGAAGTGATTTTTCACATGGACAAGCTCCCAACTCTCCAGGCAAGGAGGTTTCCATCCCCAAGAGCTGCTTCAGGGAACTGCTCTAACACAGAAAAAAAGCCATTCTCTAAGTAATGATGCCAGGAAGAAGTTCACTTTACCTCAGAAGTTGGATTTATCTGGACACAAAACCCACTGCAGAATACCTGCAGAGCAGCAGCTGTCCCAGAACAGCCCAGGCAACCAGTCACAAACAAGCCATCAATTCATCCTGACCCATCCTGAATTGTTGAATCACAGAGTTGCTGAGGCTGAGAAAGACTTCCAAGATTGTAGAGCCCACCACTAACCCGTGTCCCCAGGTGCCACATCTGCACATCTCTGAAATCCCTCCAGGGATGGAGACTCCACCACTTCCCTGGGCAGCCTGTTCCAGTGCTTGGCACTGCAGACTTTGGGCTGAGAGTGACTTTTCCTGGGTGGGAAAAGTGAACAGGAAGGATTTGTAGCCTGGATGAAGCTCCAGTTGTATTTCCTATAAAGTTGTATTTCCTCTACTCTCTCATACAATGAACTTCAGGGCCCTTCTGCAATGCTGTGCCACCCAGAGGGGGCAAATTCAGCTTTCTTCTGCACTGGGGGCAGTGGCTTTGCCCTCATGTAATCAGCAGATATTAACCAATTTGGAGTTTTGATGTTTTCTCTGATGCCACCTCTTATCTTTCTAATCTACCTAGGAGTAAATATTGCCAGGAGCAAGACCCTTCTTAGAAGAGCTCCTGAATCATCTCTCCTGATTTCTAAGATCATTTGAATTAGACCAAGAAAGCCACCCTGTAGTCATATAAGCTACAGTATATTGAGCATACTCATTTGATCACAATTACTGTGGTTTCCTGGACTGATATTTAAATGGAAAAAGACATTCAAAATGAGCCAGTATTAGGTATAGGCCTTGCAGGCAAAATAGTTATTGTATTGAAAATTTGGAATACTGCAATATGAGGTCTGGGGGAAAAAATTCTGTCTAAATATTTTATGTAAATTGTAAGAATGCAAGGGAAAAAAACCACAATACCAGAAACACTACAGAATCCACCAATTACATGTTGTTTTATGGGCAAGTTCTTCAGCAGAAAGCAGCTGCAACTTACACTTTCAACAATGAAATTGAAAATGCACTTATATATAAGTATAGTAGATTATGGCTTTGTGAAATATTGCAGGGGTTTTTTATTTGCTTTTGCAGGTAGTTAAATTTTAGGGCTACTTACATTCCCCCTCATTCCCAAATTTAAAAGGCAATAAATTGCTTTAGTGTTTTCAATTTCTTTTCCTTCAAGAGATGCAAATTGATTGCCTGAGTCCCTCCACAAACTCTCTGCTTATGAACAGGGGAGAATCCTCTACAAGGCCATTGGCCCCATCCCATCCCCCTTTAGCTTCAGTGCACCAGCAGGATGGGGAGAGGGGCAACTCCTGCCACACTGCTGCCCTCCCCAAATGGTTGGATTTTTCCAGGAGTAAGGATCATTCCCTGAGCAAAGCCTTGCTGCCATTCATGACAGAGGTGCCACACAGCCTCTGCAGCAGATCTGCAAAATGGAAACCTGCAAAGCCTGGCAGGGGGCTGATCCTGTAAATAACTCGCTGCCTGGGAAGGAGAGAGGCTGAGATAACTCTGAGATAAGCCAGGGGGTGCCCAGCCAAAGGCACATCCTCCCCAGCCCTCCCCAAGTGTTACACACACAGACATCCTGCAATCCCCAGCCTCATCTGATACCCAGTGACAGCCCATCAAACATCCCCTCTTTATTAAATTCAAGTGTGAACAAAATCAGCAAAGAAATATAAGGTTTAATTAATGTTTGCCTTCACCATAAATGAAAGAGAACTTTAATTTTTTTTGCTATGTTTTACTAATCAAAGTCATTCAATATCTTGGATGCTAGTAAATTAATTCTGAACTAATGAAGTTAAAGGAGGTCATTTGTTACAGAAAACTGATTACATATCGAGATCTCTCAGGGACCTAAATGAGAAAATCACTATGATGAAAAAAATATTTTATATGATGCAGGTCAACCAAGTAAATCATTAGAGATGCAGGGGGGATGGAAATATTAATGACACCATGACAGGGAAATGCCAAAAGGGAAGTGAGCTGACATAAGTAAGCAAAAAGACACTTACAGCACAGGCAGGCTTGGTTCTTTTTTCTCCTTGTAATGATTGAATCACACAAATTTCATTGCTTGCCTCAAATTAATCACCTGTGTCCAGATATTTCAGTGACAGCAATGAACTAATGTGCATTATGCACAAAAATTTATTTGTATGGCACATAAACCTGTTTAAAAGTATAAATCATTAAGTTTAATCCCTAAGGCAAAAATATGGGCTGTATTCTACAAGGCATGGGAGAAAATATGCCAGGGGAAAGGAGGGACCCCTGTTTCTCAGAGGTTTAATTTCAACAAACAAGCAGCACAACATTTTGTGGCACAACAAGCCAAGCTAGGGCTTGAACAGTGGAGCAGTGTAGCCTGGATGTGCAAGAAATACCCCCAGAGACTGCAGCTCTGTCTGTCCAGCTCAGAAATCCCACTGCCTTTGGATGTGCTAGAATACCCCCAGAGGCTGCAGCTCTGTCTGTCCAGCTCAGAAATCCCACTGCCTTTGGATGTGCAAGAAATACCCCCAGAGGCTGCAGCTCTGTCTGTCCAGCCCAGAAATCCCACTGCCCTGGACCAGGGCTCTCTGTTTAGGGACAACATCTGAGCCTGGCCACTCTCTGCAGCCTGCTGTCCCCTGCTCCTCCAGGATCTGTAACAACAGGGACACAGAAATCTCTGCTCTGCCTGCACTATTTAGATCCAGCTCAGACCTGCTGGATGAAATTAAATTTGTTTAGTCCCATTTTGAACCTCCTGGGACAGCACACCCCAGAGGTTCACTGCCTGCTATGAGGAACAGCAATTTCTTTCACCTGTCTGACACTTATTTCCCACTAGTTTCAAAGAGTTCCTCCACCCAGAAGCAGTGCAGAATTTGGTGAGGAACACTTTCAAGTCCACCTAATTCATGACTTTAATAACTTTGATTATATCTTTCTCAGCAGTAAAACAAGTCCCAGAGCTCTGCTCTCAGCAAGGACATCCTGGATCCTGTGGCTGCCACTGCACATGGATCTCATGATTTCTAAGAGCCTTCAGCAATGTCTCTCCCCTAACTGCTCAGTGCCAGTTCTGACAATTGTGTGGGCAGGTTTTAAACCATTCTTTTTTCCCTATGCCTTGAGTACTCTCGTGAGAATCCCCAAAAAATCCCTTTTGCCATGTCCACATAAACACTGCAGATGTGAAGGAGCCCAGTCTTGCCTGGCAGAGCACACAGAATTCCACACATCCAGACAGCATCCAAAGTCAGGTTTGCTGAGTTTTACTGAACTACTTCACAGGGCTTCTGGATACTCTCAGGAAAAAAATAAAACTCAAAGGGGTGATTGAATGTAGAAGCAAAACAAGGCAGAAATCAACCCAGAGGGAGTGGCAGATGCAGCTGGTAAGGGAAGTTGCAAAGTTGCATGGCATGGCTAGAGAGAAAAAGGGGGGAAAAGAGAGAAAAAAACCCCAAATCTCTGTTCTATATTGCAAAGATGGGATCCTCTCATGGATTCAAGTAGGAAGAATTTAGAGAATATTAGAGGAGAAATTATACACTACTGAAGGAGAAACAGCAGTACCAAGAAAATGAGTTGAAACAATCCTTTATGAAACCCACTGTTCACAAAGATTACTAGAAAGGGGTTTATTCAAAGGAAAGAAGACTCTATAGTGATCCTAGATCCACTAAATTCACTTTTCAGGATTTCTTGACCAAATGAGCCATAAAGAGATACATTAGTCCCACAGAGCAGAAGCAAAGTATTTAAATTAGCACGTCAGGCAGTTCTAGCACAAAGAGATATAATTAGATTTGAGGAGCCAATACTTCAAGCAGAGCCTGAAAGAGTGATCAACAGTTTACAGCCTGGAAAACTCCCAGAGCTGGAAGCCAAATCCTTTGGAGCATTTAAACAGAAACTCATCCCCTCATTAAATGGAGCATTTGCTGAAATTCCAGGAAAGCCTAGGATGAAGCTGCCATACTGATGCTGCACAGAAAAAAAGGCAATGCCATTTATTATTGAGGGTTCTGATGATTTATTTCTCTTTTAAACACAGGTACTAAAACCAGTGCTACAAGGCAGATGACAAGATGGAGATTGCTTTCTCCAGCAGTAAGAATTCCTGATCTTTTAGTGACTAGTTGTTTAATTGCAACCTCCAGATCAGCAATAACAGCAATTGATTTGGGTTCATTAAAACTCTGCTGTAGAACTAAGAAATAACACTGATGTTTTGCAATGTAAAGATAGCATTAGGCTGAGTTAAGTAATTACATGAGTTAATATCATTATGATGATTTCACTTCCATATAAGTATGCCTTGTATTGAACCAAAAGCTAGAATTCCTGTAAGAGCTTTATCAAAGAAATATTCTCCAAGGATGGAATTAACCATGACTGTTTTTCTTTTTTTAATGGGTCTTTCAATGAAAGCCTTCTGCCAACTTCAAGTGGGAAAGCAAACATTCCAAACCCAACTCTACTTCTTTGTATAGGATCTATCTCCTTTTCTATCCATTATATTGAAATATTATGAAAGCAAGCATTAATTTAAAAAATACATCTGGTGTTACTGACTACCTGACACAAACCCCCAAATCTCCACTTGTTTGTGTGTAAAACCCAGGAGAAAGAGCAGCCACAGTCAACTGAAGATGTTTAGGCCAGTACAAATGAAAAACAAGAAAAGGGCAGCTCCAGCCAGCTGAAAAGGAGCAGATTACTGACACATGTAGGGGAAAGGGAGGAGGGTT
Source organism: Haemorhous mexicanus (assembly GCF_027477595.1). Taxonomy (NCBI): domain Eukaryota; kingdom Metazoa; phylum Chordata; class Aves; order Passeriformes; family Fringillidae; genus Haemorhous; species Haemorhous mexicanus. The sequence goes on from NC_082347.1 coordinate 37,010,479, forward strand.
CATTCCTGCAGGAAAGCACAAGGCTGGTTTAAGTTAATTCTACACCCAGAAATACACCTGTCACCTCGCTGGCACCTGGAACTCACTTCTGCTGTACCCCCCTGCCTTTGCTGTGTGAGTGCTGCCCATGAAATCACTGCCCCACAAGCAGGGTGGAGGAAAACCACAACTTTCCAAGGAATCTGCAGGAATTTGCTCTCACCCCAACAGAATTAGTAGGGCCAGAAGTATCAGAGTGATGCATTTCTCACTCCACTACCTCTGCGTGGAGGGTGGCACTTCTAAACCAGCTAATTACAGTTCAACTCATAAGTAAGCACTAAACCTGAGTTTCATTTTAGTCAGATGCATAAATCTTCCTCACCTATAAAAGCTGGAGCAGATGTACAGTGGCTGTGCATGCCTGACATCACCATTCCATGTGGTTGATCCAGATAGAAAATGAGTGATGGTTTGTCACACTTGGTGTGCACATTTTGAAGGCAGCAGAATATTCTCCATGTAATAATTTTTCCATTCCTAACCTTGAAGGAACTAAATATTTTTTGTATATGTATGTATTTCTATGTGCATATATAAATATATAGATTTAATTTAAGGCACTGATAGACCTAAGTTCCAGCAGTGCAAAATAAAGTGCTCCTCTGACAGGTGTTCATCACAGTTTGGTAACACCTGCCAAATTTCTGAATGTCTTCACCATCTAGTACAGCAGTCCCTGGAATATAGAAATTCCAGCATTTTGGCCTGCCTCAAGTTGTGCTTACAGAAATGACTTCTAGTTGCTGCTGGAAATTCAGGCTGCACAACTCAAAGTGCACACATGGTCAGGCTGGAAGAGGACACCTGTGAAACCTGCTCAGATAACTTCAAAAAGGAGTGAAATTTATCGTCAGTGAAACACAAGCATTAATTTTTTTTTCTTCATCACTGGCCAAAAGATCCAGTGGATCCATTACTAATATTTAAAATAATTAGCATAATAATACAAAGAAATTACAGATGAGAAGGGTGTCTCTGAAGAAGACCACTGACACTTGCTACTGAGGAATTCCTCTTTACCATTTAACACAAGACCTTCCTGAAGAGATTCTTTCTTATTTCTAAGAACAGAGTGAAGTTCAAGAGATTTATTATGAAAACACATCCAACAAATTCCTTCTTTTATTTTCCATGTTTCAAGGGTTTCTGCCCCATTGGCAGCTGGCAGCAGATCTTTGTTCTCAGTAGCTGAGAGGGTGCAGTGGAATTCAAGTGAATTGAAGCACTGTTTCAAAGGAAACATTTCTGCCTCAGGTCCAAACATTTCATGAGAGGCTAAAGGAGGTCTGGTAGAAAACCACTCTGGATTCTAATCTTTGTTTCCTACAGCTGTCAACTGGAGCATGGCAATGAAACCATGGGGTTTGCACCACCCAAAAATATTGCAAACTCTTGGCTGTGAAGGAGGAGTGTGGCTCAAGCTGCAGCAATCTACTTCCCACCAGCCTAATCTTGGTGTAATTAGAGGATCACTGCCAAACAGGAGCATCTGCTTTGTCCAAAAATCTCAATGCAAATCTCTGTGTGTGTCTATGTGTGCTGAATTATTAAATTCAGAACCCCATAGCAACATCTATGATAATACATCCTGCTGCTATTATTATACACAAGAAGCTCTAAAGTCACTTTTAATCAAAAGAGATCCTTTTAAATCTATACCTGGTTTTAGTGACATTACTCTTCAGGCAGCTGATGAAATATTAAGGATGCAATTACTGTACATGCTCTATAAATGGCTTTCCTGATATGCAGACTGTATAGAAGGCTGTGTTAAAATGAGAAGGAAGTTATTTTTCTCCTGAGTACCTTTTTCCCAGAGAGAGATTCAAGATCAGGTTGAAAGCATTTTACTCAGAAGTGACAAGAAGCCCAACCAAATGCAGAATTTATTATATAAAAAAAGGAAAAAAAAATAAAGAGGAATTAAAAAACAGACTGGAGGAGAGAAATCATCAGAACCCTCAGTTGCTGTCCTGCAGAAGGCTGGGCAGCCACACTCAGGCTCCACACCTGGGGTCCCATCTGGAATGTGTTGAGTCACCCACAAAAGAAAGGGAGAGAGGCAATCTTCTCCAGAAAGCTTGTTACAGCCTTGCAGGCACATACAAAACCACAGGATAAAGGTGACTTGGTGCTCATTTCTCTAGGGAGGCAGCACTCAGACATGAGAGATGCCCCAGTGCAGTTGCTGGCACAGTTCATGCCCTGCACAGAGTGAAAAGGGAGGTTCATTTTGCAGGCATCCTCTTGCCATCCCACTTTTGGAACTGCAGCCATAACCAATATTGATTGAGGGTGTCTAATGGCCTGACAGGGCTGTGCTGCTGCCATTGTGTCTGCACAGGCAGGTGTCAGGAAAGCTCTGACATGAGCATTTGGAGAGCTCCAGTGTCTGTGGGGCTGACGAGGCTCTGAGTAAAACACACCATAACCAAAATACAGCTCCTCACTGCAGCATGTCACTGACAGGAGTGGCCATCACTGGCACAAACAGGTTGAAACCTCACAAATCCAGTCTCACTGCAGGACATTCATTACCCTTGGTGATTAGAAAACCCATTAGGAGCCCATCACATGGCTGCTGATTGCTGTGGTTGTGGGCAAGCTGCTCACCATTGAAACAACATGCACAAGAACAAAAAAGAAAAAGAAAAAAGGTAGGTCCCTTTTGCTGTCATAGGGGCAAATGTTCCTGCTCCTTTACACACAGCATCCTTCCTCCTGGACACTGTCAACTGCTGCAAACTGAGGGAAAGTCTCCTGTTCTGGGGCCCTGCTGTCTGATCTTCCCATGGCTCTCCCACTCTGAAATGGAAGAAGCTGGCTGCCAGACTGGGGAGCCCTTTCATTCCACCACTCATTCTTACAGCTCTCAGAGCTGTGCCACAAACCCTCATTCCTCCTGGACTTGAAGCTCTTCCTTACATTTCTGGCTCCCAGTAGCACAATTTTCTTTCAAAAAGAGCATCATCAGTCCCCTCTTATTATACAGAAGGCTTTTCAGGAAAAGGCATATTTTCAGGAAAATACCAGCTGTTGGAAGGATCCCAACAGCTGGTATTTATCCAGGAGACTGATAATTGTAGGCAACATGGGCCTCAAAAATTATGAGACAGCTCTGGCTTTATAAAGATGTGATGTAGAGAAGGTCAGGCTAAATGCAACAATCCCTTCCAGACTTAAATACTATGAATCTGCTAAAAGATCATTTGTTTTATTCAGTGTCTCATAACTAAAATGATTATGCTCACCCTTCCTCCCAGCACATCACTACCAGTGACAGATGCAAAAAATAATGCTGCTCCAGACAGAATGAAAGATAATAGGCTCAAAAGAGGAAAAAAAATTAATCTACAGTGTTTAGATATTACTACTGGGAGGCACAAAGATATTACTCACTCTGGTCTTGCATTGGACAGCAAGATCTGCATCAAAACAGATGCATTTTCACAAAGGCAATAAAAAATTACCCAGCTGATACAATATTTTATCTGATATATTTGTGGTATATTGCATTATTTCCATGCAGCTGGAGTCCTGCGATCAATATCCAGTACTCTGGATCTGGAAAGAGGTTCTTTGTTCCCTTATGAGCCTGGATCTGTGACACTGGATGAAAATCTAAATATACAAAGTAGTATTCAAGTTGTTAATCTATTCCACTAAGCAGTCTTTCTGGACATGTTCCAATAAAAAGTAAAATGCTTTGTGCTGCAATGGAAGAATTACTGCTATTAAGGGATTTAATCCCAAATACACCACAGTGCATTTCTTTATACATCCAGCAGAGTCTGAAGGGCTGCTCTTTTTATCAGGTTTGGATTTTACAGGGAAGCATTGAGTGCAAGTTACAGCATTGGTCCACACCAATGGTTCCCCATACAAAGGCAGAGCTTTGCAGAACCAGCAAAGCTGGACTGTTTTAGCTGGAAGTACTGCAGGTTTAATCATTACATATTTTATTATCTTAATTTTATTTTATTTTTAAATAAGTATTATAATATAAAATTATAATAGATAATATATACAATATATTGTGTATAATATATAATAATATATATTATATATATTATCTAGAATATATATATTATATAGAATATATACTAAATAATATATTTATATATAACATATAAAAATGTAATATAATTTATATATTTTATATATGTATATAATTAATATCATTAACATATTTTCATCCTTTTCTCCCTTATTAGCCTTTCCACAGCAGCAGGAGCTGCTGGGCAGACCAAGGGAAGCAAAGACACTTGTGCTGGCAGAAACAGGAAAACAACACACCCATGTCACCATGATATTCTCTGGAAAATGTTCTTTGCCCAGGATTTTTCTCCTGAGAAGCTGAGAAGCCTCAGAAAAGAAATGTGAACAATAATTATCTGATTGCTTGGAATGTGGTTTGGAGGTTGCTTACCAGCAGGTGCATCTTTGATTGCTTCCATGTGAATTGTGTTGACTTAGTGAGCAATCCCAGTCCAGCTGTGTCAGGACTCTGGTCAGTCATGGGTTTTTATTATTCATTCTTTTCTAGCCTTCTGTCTGTATCCTTTCTCTTTCTTTAGTATAGTTTTAGTATATCATTTCATTTTCATATAATATCATAATATAATAAATCAGCCTCCTGAGAACGTGGAGTCAAATTCTCACCTCTCACCTTGTCCTGGGCACCTCTCAACACCACACACCCATCACAACAGCTTCCCAAAACAGAGTTAGGACTTCCTTTGGCAGCATCCTGGAGGGGAGTGTAGCAGCAAATGGAAATCAAAGCTGAGTGGAGACAGAGGATTTTACTCCAGAGAGGTGTCCAGGGCAGAAGGGAAGGTTCCTCACAACCCATGTTTGTCTTGCTGGCTGCCCACAATAACCAGAGGGGAGGGATGCTAGGAATGAGGAATGCAGCAGTTTGAAAGTATTTGCAAGTATCTCCTTCAGTCTCACTAGGAAAAAATTGTTGTGGCAGTTTGGGGCTTTTTGGGAATACAACACAGTTAAATGAAAATGAAATGGAGAAAAAGCAATATTCAAAGCTACCCAAGGATTCAGGTAAATGCTGTTGGCCTGTGTGGAGAATGGATAGCTGAAAGCAATAAAGAAATTATGAGAAAAGAAAGCACTGGACGGGCAGCAGGAAATAATCAAAAAGGATTGGGAGACAGGAGTCTGATTTTATGAAGGATTTTATGAGGGATACAAGAACCAGCCAGCAGAAAGTCAGAGTCAGATATTTAAGAGCAGAGAATGACAGACTGAAGAAGAACCCTGATGGATGCAAAAGGAATAAAATCCTCAGATATTACTTCAGAAAGGAGATGTACAGTTGAAAACAGGGGAAAATTCATTGCAGAGGCGAGGATGGGATTAATTCTGAATCCTTCTGCACTCTGCATTTTTAAGGCAGCAGTGAAATACTTGACTGCAAACAATATGCTCACAGAAAAGGCATTAACAGGCTTGTGTTTACAGTGATGTTTTTCAGGACATCTCCCTTTGATGCAGGCTTGTTACCTCCTCCTCCCAGCAGCAGGAATGATGCCTATGCAGACAGCTAAAGACATTTTAACTGCTCTTTCTCCTGGTCTGCTGCAGATGAAGCACAGCAGTAGCAATGACAGTGCTGTCCCCTTGCTCTGGGGATGCCAGAGCCAGGTCAGGTTTGCTGAATTGGCCTCTGAAGAAGGAGACCTGCAGAATTCACTGGTGACAATTTAAAAGGAAGTTACTCTAAACTGCTTCAAAGAGAAAGGACAACACTGTCCATCCACTGACACTAAAAAGCAGATGAGTCACTGGAAAAGATGAGTGTTTAATTCAATTCACCATCTTTCATATTCCAGAGCTTATAGAGGTAATTTCTCTTCAGGTTGTGCTGAAGCACCAGCTCATAACTTTGAAAGAGTGGTTTAAAATCCTGGCTTTGCTGCATGGTGTTCCCAGAGCAGAGAACATAATTCAGCTTAACCCATACTTATTTTTCCACATTAAAAAAATAAAACACACATCTGCATTTACCAGCCAGGGTTCTGGGAGGAGACTGGACATCCACAGGAGGGTTGGCTTCAAGGATCTGGTGTCCAGATTGACAGAATGCCCAGTAAAGAACAGATGTAGCAGTAGCCCTCTTTTCAGAATCACAGCTAGTATTTTTCATCTCAATATGTCCATGCCATAAAAACCTTTCTGCCCAAGATTTTGCTTTTGTAGTACCTGACAAAGTTGGAAGAGCAGCTCCAACAGGGCAGTTGGAAAAGCAATTCCAACCATTGAAACAGTTTCACCCCACCTCACCCATCCCTTCCCAAACAGGTTTTGAGGAGAAACTCTTATTTCCACAGCAGTTCCTGCTGCTAATAAATTCATATTACAAATGGGCACCAGTTCATAAGTAATGGTCTGACATCAACACAATAAAATTCAGTAAAGACACAAATAGAAATCAAACACAAAAACACGAGTCAGGGTAACAGGTTCAGCAAAGTCACTGCAGAAATGGAGATTTTTACAGACCATCCAAATGGCCACCATCACACTGCACACACAAGGATGGTCCTGCTCTGGGAGGCACTGGCAGATGTCATGTGCAAGACAGGGGAGATGGACATTCTGCTCCACACACAGCTGAGAGATCTCAGCTGGAATATTGCAGCTGGGTTTGAGCATCTCACCAAGAAAAATGTTGAAAATTTAGAGATGGTTCAGAGAAGATCACCAAGAATCAGAAGAAGTAAAGGCAAACACAAATTACAGGGAAAGCTGGAAACAATTGGCTTAATTTTTACTATAGAAGCAGAGTCACCTGACTGTAAGGCAAACTGAGTATCAGTCTCTAAACAGGTAAAAGCAGAACATAATTGAAAAAAAACTAGATAAATGTGATCCCAGGCTAGATAGACCTGGAGCAGGAGGAAGAAGCAGGGCTTGACCTCTTAAATGCACCCCAAGTTAAATATAGCAACACATTTAAGATATATTTTAATGTAATTATAGATATATATTATTAAATTGTATTTTTTTATTTAAGTCTTACATTAACATTATTAATTTTTATGTTTTCTATTTAACGTATTTTATATAATTATGTATATAAATATATCTTTAGGATATACTTAGGATTTACTATCTATAGCACAGGATGTGCTAGTGGAATAAAGTGTCTTATTTGTTAAATACTCTGAAACATCACAAACTAAATCTCAAGGATATTAATACACTGAAAAAACCCTGCCAAGGCAACACCTGCACACCTGTGTGGCATAAGCATTAGGACATACAGGTAACATGGCTTGATAAAACATCAAAATCAATTGCACTCAAATATCCTGTTGCTCTCAGCAATTGCATTTCTTGTAAACACATTAAAGGATTGATTCAATAATCAATCCTGGATTCATCCAATGAAACTATAGCCAGGAATATGCATGTTGATCACAAGGAAAGTTACTAAACCTCATTCAGCTAATAACATTTTCTAGCTTGAAGCTTGATACCTTTATGGAATTTGAGCTAGCAGAGCAGCAGCTGATATTCCTACTTTCCATGCAAATGCATAATCCTTTTCTGAAGGCTGCTAAGCTCTTTGCCACCAAAATCAGTGGAACTCTGGCTGTTTACATCAGATCTGCAAAAGGCTTTGAAGATGAAAAGAGCTGTGCAAGTGCTAAGTGCAGCTATTTTGGCAAGGAATCTAGACCAGAAACACAGGCTATTACACACAGGTCCTATTGTTTCCTGTCATCCTTGTCAGATGGCACAAAGCCAGCAAAACCCAGGCAGTCTGGTAAAAAGGACAGAGGGGGGAAAAAAAATCCTTTTCTGGAGGATGCTTTCAGAAGCACTCTTAGCAGAAGGGCACAGTAAAACTTTGCTTTGTGTCCATTGCTAATCCTTACTTGTATCAACACTTTTATTTGATCTGACATGGTTTTTGATCAGTCACTAAGTCAGCATTTGAGGGACTCCCTATGAACATCAGTTTCAGCACATGAGCAGGAGAAGAGTGGGGAGGTTGAGGTGAAGAGGCTGGTGGCAAAAAACAGCTCAAGCTGAGCAGGAAAAATAAGAATAGAAAGATTGTTCTGAAGAACCCAGAGCACAGCAGATGAAAGAACCCTAGAAAAACTTCCTGGTTCAAACAGAAGGGAGCAGGTGAATGGTTTGTTGTTGTCTTTCTTGTGCTTATTGGTTGTGAGGTTTGGTTGGTTTTTTCAGACTAAGGAGTCAAAAGTCTCACGGTTTTAAAAAATGTTCAAAAGAGAAAAACTATTAAAAATGGCATTGGAAACACATGCTACAAGTGGGTAGGGAATCCACAGCTAAAGAACTGAACAAACCAATTCTTCAAGAATGTAAATAAAAACAGAGCAAACAATGAAGAGAAAGAATAGGAATTGAGGGGAAAGTGAAAAAAATGGGCAGAGATAAACAGACTGGGTTTAGGGCAGGACTCAGAAAAAACACAGCAACATAATATTATAACAGAAGTCTTGGAAAAGTCTGCAGGACCCAACTGAACCTGATAAATTCATTTCATAAAACCTGAGCAAAAGTGGATGAAAGACCACAAAACTCAACCCAGGAATTATTAGAGGACAACAAAATATAGGTTCAGGTATCCCAAAACCCTGCAGGCTCTGAGGGCTCCAAGTGGAGAACAAGAATCACAAAGATACTGGAAAGAGAAGGACTAAGTTGCTATTGACTGCAGATGAATCAAGAATATTGCAAGATCCATGTGGTTAAAGCTGGGGTTTTTACAAAATTCATAACTGAAGCAAGTCAGCAGCCTGGAAGGAAGCAAATTAAGAAAACTCTTTGGCTGCAGAAATTGCTTCAGGTAAATGGCAATGAAATACATGGAATAACAAGGTCTAATGACACAGAGTGGTGGGATCACAGAATCATGAATTCCATGGAATAACAAGGTCTAATGACACAGAGAGATGTCTTATTCAATTCCTGTTGTTGCTTTGAGTTAACAGACATCCAAATTCACTTCCAAATTTGTGCAGCACAGAGGTAAGCAACCAGCCAAGCAATGCCTGTCTTGAGCTTTCCAGTATATAAAATTAAATGCAGTGCCACAGAAATGTGGATTTGAGCTAAAGCCCAGCAGGGCCAGAAATGCCCAGCCACTCCTGCAGGTGCAGCCCCAGGAGGAGCACAGGGAATCTGCTGTGCCAAGACAACTGAGCTCCACACGAGCCATCCATGGATTCAGGCCATTGCCCCCAGACACAGACACTGCATTTGGAGTCTTTCAGCATTTCCCACCTGGCATTTGATGCAGGAGGATTTCAGGGGGTTCCTACAACAGCAGAAGACTGAGGTGTTGGGTACAGACCTCTGTGACTGCTGGAGGTGTGAACCCAGCTTTTCTAGGATCAGACTCCTCTTCCTCACGTGTCTCTGCTTCAGAGAGAGCTCCAAAGGCTCAGAGGGAAGCAACCAGCAGGAGAGGGCTGCAGGATTTCCTCATCATCACACGTTTGCAGGCTGGCTCCTGTGTCCCAAATCACACAATGTCCCCCTTCTTTACCTCTCCCCTGGATCCCCTTCTCCAGAAAGGGGAAAGGGCTGCCCTGGGCCCACACACAGCTCTTGCTAAAGCCAAATCAAACAGGGGGGAGAGTAAACTTTAAAGCAAATTCTGGCTGTCATGGTGAATTTCCAAACAGTCTGTGAGTCACTTAGAGGAAGTTTCTACATGCTTATGTCTTCCAGCTCAAATAAAGTAATTAAATTATCTTAACTACTGAGTAGAAAGAGCTTTATTATTGCAATAGCTAGGTCTGCAGATGAATCATGGTGCCCTTACAGCATAGGTGGTTTATCACAGAAGTCATCCAATTGCCTTTTTGGACAGGTGGCATTTACCAAGAGAAAAAAATATGTTTTTTAATGTCTAAGCAGAAAATGCAATCCCAAACATTGCCTTTTCTCAAAAACATACATCGAAAAGGCAACTTTTAAAGGGGAGAGGCAGGCTGCAAAGCTGTTCTGACACTAGTGATTAAATCCTAAGAACTTAAGTCTGTGTTGCTCTGCAGAAAGAGATGAAAACACCAGCAGCCCATAACCAATACCTTCTGCAGGCTGAATTAGTGCTGCTGACAGTAAGATTTTCCTTGAACACAAATGAAGAATGGGCCATGTATGATCCAAGCTGTGGCCATACCACTGTCACAGGACATGCCATAATGTAGAAGATAAACAAAGGTGACATGCAAAACATTTCTGGGGGAGGCTCTGAAGCAGGCTCTGCTTCCAGGTCATCAGCAAAAGCAAGAGGATTTTCTAAATGACTCAGCAACCAGCATGTTAAGGTCTTTTGTAATTCTAACCAAAGTAACCAGAAAAAAAAAATTTTTTTGCTGAGTATTCAACACTTTTAAAAACACAGTTAAGACATCAGAATGCTTCTCTCACACGCCCTTGACAGAGAAAGGCTGCTACACCCAGTTTTACAAAGGGCCAGGAGGGACAGACCCTACAGAGAGAAGGGTTTTTGTGGGTAGGTGGCTGTACTGAACCTAGGACTGGACACCTGCCCCTCAATCCGTGTGAATGAGGGCTAATAAAAGCTATGGTAGGTCAAATATGGGTTTGGGTTTGTTTTTTTTCTTCTTGCTTCACCACAAAAGCCTCAGGAGAAAGGACAGTGTGGTGCCCTGACCCCTCACCCCTGTTTTCTCATGTGATGGGAGTGGTGACTGTCCTTTCTTTTTCCGTAGAGAACTCGGATTATGAAACCAGAGCAAGAACAAGTCATGTACAAAAAAAAAGTTCCTTAAAAAGGCAAAAATTAACCACCCTTGGAAAAACAATAAGGGAGGAATGTGAACAACACAGCATTTCCCGTGGCCTGTATACTTATCTCATACCACACTGATCAAGTGGCTTACTTGTCTCTACCCGTTACAAAAGGGATTCTTTGCATTTTCACGTGGTTCTGCTCCACAACCAACCACACAGTTTTACTACTTTGTCTTAGCTATTTTGGTGCTTAGATACTCAAATCCTTCCCCCTTCCCCCCACTAAGTAAATTTTCCAGGCTAAAGTTCAAAGTGAATTCCAATGTGATTATATAAACACATGCATACTGTAGATTGACATCATACAATGCTATTCTTTGTTGCTGGATTTTTTTTTTTTTTTGTCTTTTTAGTTTGCAACAACTTCAGTATGCCTGGCTTGCTACCCTAAAATAGTAGCTTATTACACCCTACTGAATAAGATAACACTGTATTTATTCCTCTGGCAGTTTGGTTTTTGCAAGGGAAAAAAAAGCTCAAGATTTAATTCATAAAAATAGACTTGCACGGGAAAAATAAAAGTAACAGACCTTATGAATCTCTCTGTTTATTAAGGCATGTGAGCAGTGGAGTGGAGAGAAAGCAGGTTTATATGTTTCAGTCCATCATGACTGTGAAATTGAACTGTAAATGGTACCTAGAGCAGCCAAGTGAGACAGACACCATGCCGGGAGTTAATGGAAATGTGGAGAGCTTTTCTTTTTAACAAAGTACTTGAGCAATTATTGCAGCACACCCACAGTGAAATGAGATAAAGTTAGGCTGTGCATTACAAAGGCTGTTAACTGCAAAATAAATTTACTGACAGCCATTGGGAACCTTTCATTCCTCGTTCCTGTTTCTGCACCTATTAGCTAAAAACAGCAAGCAGTGCTGAGCAGCCAGTGGGGTGGGAGGTTTGTTGTGTGCAAATCTGCTGGGTTGTCACACTCACCTGGCAGAGAGGTGGGGCTTGGGGAACCATCCAGCCCTGCCACCAAAGCAACACAGGCACAGAGTGCTTCTGACAGCCCTGAAGCTCTCAGGGCTTTGGATTGACATTATTAACATTTCACTGCAATAGCAAAAATCCAGCAGAATTCCCAGCCTCACCTTTCCCATCACTCCCCTGGCTGTCCTGAGGCACCAAGGAGTTGAAGGTCACGTTTGAGGCTCAGCCTAGCACTGAACTCCAGGGACAAACAGGATGAAGGGCAAGTCCTCCTTGCCCTCTAAAACCATCTTTGGCCCATGGTTTATTAACCTCCCCTCCCTCCAGCCCCAGCTGCTCCCCTGCAGCCCTGTGGCTACCCCAGCGTGTCCAATGGCCAATACTGATCTCCTGGGGCACAGCTCAGCCCCTGTGCACAGTCAGGCAGAGAGCCCTGCCCAGCTGTGTGCAGCCTCTCATCCCCCCATCCAAAGGGGAGCTTGGCTGGATGAACTGTGAGAACACAACCACTCTCTCCCAGTCAGGAAGCTGAGAGGAGCTTTGCCCCCTAAGAAAAGAAAATCTCAAACAGAGACCAAGAGAGAAAGGCTGCCCGTATAGAAAGTATTCATCATTGATCACAATGGTTTTCCATGGATTTTCCATTTAAGGGAAAAATCCTTCCCTTTCAGAAGGGCATTGGAAGGCACCAGTGGTATGGTATGGATTACATACCAGAGGAGACTGGCCTCAGCACCTCGTGAGAAACCCACCAGAGAAGCCAATATAGGAATGATGTTAAAATGTTTTGAAAAAGCAAACCATTTCTATATCAACTACAGCTTCTGTTCTACAAAGTCCTTTATTTCCTAGCAGGGCCCATGCTTGGACCTCTTTGATGTATCTTTTTGTGATAGCAGCACACTGTCTTTTTATCATGCTATATTGAGAGCATCTCAAATACAACCCTGCATCAAATACAGCACCTTGACCCAGAGTCAAGCCACGTTTTAAGTAATCCCCATGACATCTCTTACACCTATGGCAATGCAAGCGAGCTCCTTTTTGCATTTCCAGTGCAGATAAAGTGAGAGCTATTCACACACAACTCTTCTCTTGCTATTCCTGGTGTCTGTGCTGAACCATCACTCTTTTCAGCAGGTGCACTGACTTTGCTAACTCTCCATTCTGGAGCTCATTGTCATGGCTTGTTGCTGTTAGCCTCAGTTGCACAACCCCTGAAAGCACTGCTCCCTTCTTTTCAGGGAGGTATGATTTGAAGGTCTGTATCTTTTGGCCTCACAGCTATTATTTGTGGCTGTCAGTCAGAAAACAGAAACTGGAATGAAAACAACCAATGCTCTCTCCTCTGTAGCAGACCTGTCACTGCCACTTTTTCCTGACTTTATTCAACATAATCAAAATTTAGTTTGTTTTCCTTGCTCATGTGTCCTATACAAGCATCCTACACATGACTGCCCAACACACTCTCCATCCCCTCCCTAACCCTAATCCACCCCCCAGCAAACAAGAGCCTGTAACCTCCAGGAACTGCTCTGATTCCAGCCCTCCTGAGCCATACACAGGCAAAGCTGCCCTCACACAGCTCCTCCCTGCTGAGGAGGGACACTCTTTTGCAGCAGCACTTAGACATGAAGCCAACCTGGACCCTGGGGAAGTCACTGCTCCATCCTGCCCAGAGCTGCTAATGCACATGGACCTGCTCCTCTTCTGCCTTGCAGCATTTCCATTGCCTGGCACATCTGTCAGATTCTTTCCATGTTGCTTTTCCTTTTTGCACTGTTGCAAGATGCCAGCTTCAGCTTTCTTTTTTTTGTTTGTTTGTTTTTTTTTCCACTGTGTGTGCTCTAGATCTAACATTATGTTTCAGATGCCACCAAGTAGCCAAATGTGACACGATTTCAAGGTTGGCCTCAAGGTGGTTAACTCTGAGAGTCAGCCTTTCAATCACCATCAGATACTGATCAAACAAAAATAGATGAGGGCTGACAGCAGGCTGGCTTATTATGCCCTCTATTTCCAGCTGGTTCAGTTCAGGATGTTTTCATCAAGTGAGCCTCCAGCTCACCTCACTAGTATGCAAGGAAGGCAGGAGGGGAAATGGGAAATGGTTGTACAAAAATGGAATAGTTTGTGATTTATAGCTGTAGAAAAACTAAGACAATGGTTTCCCCTGATTCACTAGATGTAATTGTGCCTCGAGCATCACCATAAGACAAAGCAAATCCCAAAGATAAAACCAGTCTGGGGGAGGAGAGGGGACCCACAGCTGCAAAGTTATAATTTCAAGATGCAGCTTCTCTCCCTCCCCTTGCATAAACATTACGTCAAAATGATCATAAACCTGCAGCTGCCCAAATGGCACTCGTGTCCTCACACAGAGCTCACTGTTGACTTCAAAGGAACAGAAAGATACTGAGAATTTTTACCTTCAGCTTTCCATGCTGATAGAGATCAGGGAGATTTGTAGACTTTGATCATCCCTTGTTTAATTCAAGTCAGATGGAGCCCGGTTGAGTTGTGAGGGTTCAGCTTCAGCAGGGGACTCTACATCCCAGGAGAGTTTTCCCCAATCTTTCTTCTCCTCCCAAGCATCATATCCTGACCCAGCTGATTTCAAACTCTCTTGATGAGACCCTGGTGAAGAACTAACTTGTCATTTGTCAGCACTTCCTGTGATTATCACACAGGTGTCTCAGGCAGAGGAGCTACACTGTTGCTCACCATTCTCAAAATACATTTTTTAAAAATACTTTGGCTGCTCTACAGTTCCACAGTCAGAGCCCCCTAAACACAGGGACATATCTTAAATCAACATCTAATGTAAGTTCTACTCTTTTACAGACACTGCTAATTTTTGCACCTGTAACCAATTTAAACAGTGATTATGAGTGTAGCTGACCTAAGAATAAATGAGAGGATAAATGAGAAGCTTTAGCTTCCCATTAAATGCCTGGGTTCAGCTTTCACAGACTCATCATTTCACCCAAACAGGTTCTAGACAATTCCAACACTGCCTGTTCTCCAAAGTGTTGTCTCTACATGTTATATTGTCTTTCCAGCCGCTTTGTAACAGGTTCTAGACAATTCCAACACTGCCTGTTCTCCAAAATGTTGTCTCTACATGTTATGTTGTCTTGCCAGCTTGTTTGTGACATGTTCTAGACAATCCTAATACTGCCTGTTCTCCAAAATTTTGTCTCTACATGTTATATTGTCTTGCCAGCTGGTTTGTAACAGGTTCTGGACAATTCTAACACTGTCTGTTCTCCAAAATGTTGTCTCTACATGTTATGTTGTCTTTCCAGCTTGTCTCCCTTTCAGCAGAGGTAAATGTTGGTGTCACAGGGCAGAACTGTTGTAGCCCTCAAAGCACAGCACCTGCTTACAGAGCAATATTTACTTTACAAGAAACAGCAGCAAACCACACGTCCCATGCAAAGCCCTGAGCCCACAAAAAGCTCTGCAGAACCTGGCCTCTGCTCTGGCTCCCTGTACAAATCCCCATTAATTTGGGGGGACCTTCTCATCCATAGTTCCTTCTGAGCACAAAAAATCAACATCTCATATGCAGTCCCTCGTTTTCCAGTGGAGGAGAACAACCCTACTGCTGTGGCTACCAAACCTGGCCAAATCCCATGGCTGTGGCTGCAAATCTATTCCCAGGATCCAGAGAGATTCCCAGAATACATGGAGAACTGGGTAACGTGGTCCCAGCAGGATTAGAACAACTTACAAGGGTGAGGGGGAGCCGAGGTGGGAAGGACACTGGCATTGCAGGGGTGACAGGCCAAGCAACATCCAAGTGCCTCTGGATCTCACATCCCCCAGTAAATTATGAGGGAAAACAGGAGCACCTTACCACTGACTCCATACAGAGTCACAGCTCCTGCTGGAGGTACCAAAATTACCTATCTGGAGTTAGAGGGTCTTAAATCCCCACCACTCATTAAGGGTACAGGTAAATGCTGTTCTAGCTAGTGGGATTTTGACCTAAATTGGGTAATGATCTAACAACCAGCCCTTTCTTCCAGGGGCAGGATCTCAGAGCTTCCCAAAGTGGATGCATCGGCAGGAGTTAAATGTCACCAGCCACCTTTGGCTGATTAAACTCTGTTTTTCCCCCTCTGATACAATTGTAGGAGTGCACCGTGCTGATCAGGCACACATTTTGCACAAAATGTCACGCATGTTTATTATTAGATTAAGCTGCAGTAGGTTTAATTTTAGATCTTTTGATTCAAGTGGTGCAATGAAGATTAAATGTTAGGCATTATTAAAGATGCAGATGTGGACATATTGAATTATAAACCTCATTAAGTGCGACGTCCTAGACAGGCTTCTGAGATAAGCTACAAAGGACTTCCTTACTTCATACCAAAGTTATTAAAATATTAGAAGGTAAATCTAATCATAAAAATATTATGATAGAATGAAACTGATACTTTAAAAGTGTTATTACAAAAGGCTGTATTTCTTTCATGTATAATTACTTCCTTCTCAGTTTAGATGGCTGGACTGATATTAAAATGCAAGTATTTTTCCTCTTTTGAACACACATAAAAAGTAAGTACAATAGAGCCAAATTTTGTCACTGTTTTCAGCGTCTGAGCCTTGAAAAATCCTCCTCCTCAATGTCAAGCTTTTAGTTCTCATCAAGATTAAAGTTATCCACTCATGATTACATCTGGTAGCAAAGCCATCCCCACTTGCATGGATGTGGGAGTGGCCAAGACAGTTTTCACAGTAAATATATGACAGGATTTTGGGGTGCCTGAGGTGGCTAAGTTTAGAGAAGGTGGTTTCCACCACAGGATGGTGGAACAGGACAGAGATTCATTAAAAGATAAAGGCACATGGGGTGCATTCTCATATCCCCTCATCAAATTCTTTAACATCAGTTAATTGCTATAACTTCCTCTTCTGTGGTAGAAAAGTAGGGGATATACAACAAAATTAGAAAGGGCAAAAGGGAAAGTTTCAAATTAATGCAACAATTTTTTTTACCAGCTGCATTATGACCTTGTAGAACTCATTTCTATGCGTTATGGAGGTTCCCTGTCATTCCACTTCACAAGGTTTCCTGTTGGCCTGAATAATAGGAATTGCACCATGTCACTGGTGAGGCCAAATGATCTAGAAGGTATAAAAGCAGTGCTAGCTCAGGCCATCAGCCAACCAGTGACTGACAGGTGGGAATTCCTGCAGGAATTTCAGAATTGCACAGTCTAGCCCTTCCCTCGAGAGGGTTTTGCTCTGTCTCAAGACCAAGACATTGCTCTAACACAGTGGAGCAACTGCAGCTCTTTGAACCCAAGGGCAGGTACAAACCATCCCAGACTGCACCAGGACTTTGATAGATTTTGTCAAAACTCACTGGAAATCCATATCCAAGTTCTGGAGAAGTTCTCACCACTTCTGCTAATATTCCCTCCATTGCAAGGCAAGGCTATGATAAAAACATTGCCCAGTTATTAGATGGATTGCTTCTCCCTTCAAATTTAGATATCAAAGATTTGTCCCATCCTAAGCCACCTCTAGAAAAAGTCCATAAAATCCTTTAGTTCAAGATCCATGTTTTCTTAACAGGATTTTCTATTTCCCCATTAAACTCTGTGACTGCAGTAGATAAAGGCCATTCTCATGCACTGAGATAGCAATTCTCATTTGCTAAACAATTGAATTTGTAAAGTAATATAAGGATTTAAGAGCATTTTCTATAGCTGTGTTATGTCAACTGAATGAAGTGACCACAATGGATTTGATGCATGATAAGATATTTGAATTTGCTTGTTTGCAAGATTTGCTAGATCTGATAACCTGTTTTGTCTCCCAGCATACAGAGCAGGTCTCTTTTCAGATAAAGCTGGGAAAGAAAGCACCAATTTATTTTATTGCATTATATTTTACATTAGATGTTCCTTTTGGGATTCTTGTAAAAGCTGGCATTTATTTTTATCTATCTGTCACTGACTGGAGGCACTTGATGTCAGAAATGGCAAGATAAAAAAGCTTGTTTTACAAATAAACCTGTAGGAGCAAAGCTACAGCAATGATTTCTGTAAAGTAGGCAATCACATTCTAGTGGGTTAGAGTTTGAATAGTGCAACCATTATGAGAAATTGAAAATAAAACCTGAAATGAAATACCTCACTGCCACTAGGAAGGGAAGTGAGGAACAGGGAAAGCAAGACTAGTAGCAGATTATCAAAATTTTTATTACATTTTTCCAGCAGACAGTTACCAATTCTCCTTTTAGTTGCTTTTGTGTGTGACAGGCTGAATATTTTTAGTAGGAAGTTTCTCCTTTACTAAAACCAAATTCTATTTAGCACTATTTTTTGTACTGAGCAGAATAAAACAACAGGATTTAAAAAGAAATATTACATTACTTGTGAGGGTTTCTGAGAAACCCTCTGAGCATGGCTGGGTACTTTTATCTTCATTTCCTTGTCTTTTGCAATTTTAATTTGAGAAAATGCACATACTGTGAAAAGTTCAGTTAAATATTTCATTGTTAGTGCGTGCTGCAGAAAGCAAAAAAAACCAACATAATACTCTAAAGGTAAGCTCTTCTGTATTTGTTTTGGTGGGTAATTTGTTAGTGTAAATGAAAAAATAAAATCAAGATTCCTACCGAGAGCAGGCACTGTGAAAGAAGGCAAAAAGTAATAAAGCACCATGATGAATTCAGATGTTGCAGACAGAACTACTAAATAAAATACACTGACGGGGGAGTGAGGGCTGTTGCCTTTCCTTCTGCTCTATAAACAGAGGTCTGCAGAGCTCAGATTGTTTCTGAAGCTGGAAGCTGTAGCAGCTCCTATATCCTGGTTGTGAGTAAAACCAGCCACGACAACATGATCTCTTGCACAGCCTGTAGGTTTCAGCACATGGGAGACTGTAAGATGACTCACCACGCTCTTAATTGCAGCTTTGATCATTAAATCTCTTTTGAATTACTGAGGGCTCCATTTCCGCTTTCCAGTCACTAAAACCATCAGAAAAGGATTTGAGGTTTCAGGTCGGAAAGTTCAGCTTTGCTTTTTAAATCCCAGCCCCGTTCAGTGAGGATCCACAAAGGGCTGCAAACACCAAGACAAAAGCACAAAACAGATCACAACAGACCAATCTTCTTAGCCTTGAGCATCCTATCTTGGCATCCACCTCTTCATCTTGTCTGCCATTTCCAGGCCAGAACTTCTGTTGCTTTGGTAACCCACCTAAAAGCACGGGTGCATTCATCATGTTTGGCCTGCTGCTGGCACTAATCACTGTTCTCACATTAATGAGATGCTGTTTATGGTTTTTTCAGCGAGATGTTCTGCTCAATAGCCAAGGAAGGCACCACTAGATGGCTCAAGGGACTGGTGGGCTGCTCCTGCTTCCCAGAAATCCCTCGGCAGGTGCTGGGTGCTGACCCCCAGAAGGCTGGGCCTCCAAACCCAGCTTCTTCTGGCCATGGAGAAGCCATTTGGACAACACAAGGCAGGACTCAGCTTTGCCCTGCTTGGAGCAGCCATCCAGCAGCAAGATCCCTGTGGCAGCACACACTGACACCCTTCTCAAACAAAGCAGCCCCCAGGCTGTCGTGCCCTAAAAGAAACAAAAGGGCAGATTTGCCTGGTAAAAGGGCCCCTTTGCTGTGCAAGATGTCAGCACTCAGCAGAGGGAGAGGATGATCCCTCACTGGCACCATTTCTGGCTGAGTTTGCTCAGAAATGCTCCTTCTGACTTTTTTCCCCTGCACGGCCACAGGGCTCCCAGAGCAGCTCGTCAGTGACTTTTAATTGAAGGCGATGATTAACGAGCTGGAACTCGTAATCACCCAGTGCTTCCTCGCTGTAAATCTAAATCCCTTCCCTGATGGAAGCTCAGGACCTTTCCACAGCCCAGCTTGCTGGGACATTTCCTCTGTGCAAAGAAGGAATTAGGCATTACTGTAATGGACTTCTAAATCTCCCTGGTGGTTGGCCCCAGAGAGGAGCATCCAACTGGATGCCTCCAGTAGTTAATTTGTTCCACAAATGGAGAGGGGATTTTTCTCTTCAGAAAGCTTTTTAGTGGGACCATTTCTCCCCTAGCCAACATCAGTTTGACTTCTGCAGAGTCACTTTAGATTTGCAGTGATAAAAAGGAGGTAAAACTCATCTCCTTATTATACAGCTGAGCGGGTCTGCTCAGGGAACTGCAAAGAAAGAGCAGGGGAAATATAAGAGGAAATTACAAATAATGTTGATAAAAGCAGCAAAGAACCACAGGTCTTATCCAAGTGTGTGACAAAAAGTTCTCCCAAAACAATTCCACTATTGCATGGTCTTTTCCAACAACAAAACTTATTTCATCTACTCCCACTCTTTGGCAACCCTCAGGTGGCCAGTCTTGCTCAAGTCATTTTCTCTTGGGGGTGGGTAGGAGCTGCAGCATTTTTAATATAACCATGTTATATTTAAAGTTTCACACATGCAGCAAATACAGATTGATAAGCTACAGAAACCTGGTCAGCTTTAACTGAAATGCAGCAGTACAGTAGCAAATTTATCTGGGATGTTTAGAAATGAAAAATGGGTCAGTCCACTTATTAAAGGAAACCTTCCAGCTTCCAAGAGAGCTTTTGGGCAGCCAAGGACTCATTGGTAGGAGTCTCCACAAGCCTTGTTTTTGTCAGACTTCTTACAACAGGGCAACACAATCAGGTGAAATTAAAATTGCCCTGTGTTAGCCAGGAAGGAGAGGGCCCAGCCTTCAATTAGTGCCACCACTACTCAGCCATGTGAAAGATCTTGGCTGATTTCCTGCCAGGTTTTCCAGACCTCACTCTGCTTTTTTGACTTTACACAGTAAAGTCAGTATCATATTTAGCAGGACTAATGAGCCTGCATTCCTCTAATGGGCCCACCCCAGCATGTGGGGATTTGTTTTGTTCTCTTGTTGATGATCTCCCTTCCTCAAGAAATCAATGTTTGAACAAGACACAGAATAAGGTCTTTGTAACACTTCCATTCCAAAGCCTCAGCTTTACCCTCAATTTTAGAGCACAATAATGATTTTTGACCAGCAATTTCAGAGAAAATCCACAGGAAACATCTTTCTGCAGGACTGCAAATGATTCTGCTCTTGCTGCAAGGGCCTTGAGCACCACAAATAGTTACTCCTGGCAGGGGAAACTGATGGAAGGAAACATAGGAGACATAAAAGCAAAAGATCAGTAGAATTCATACAAGAAATTCATGTTGTTTCTAAAGAACAGGGTATGACCAACAGCCATCCCAGTGGAGTGAGGCATTTCAGCATCACCTTTTTGGGATGTGCTGGAGAAAACCACAGGCTGGTCCCACCTTGGGAAGGGGGTGACTCCTGGTGGTTTTTGCTCAGTTTCCAAACATCTGAAGGAAAAGAATGTGACTGGGAGGAGTTGGAATGTGCTTGCAGGGGAGCAGTGTTGACACTCCTTCTCTTCAGGGACCCTGGGGGCAAGTTTTTAGTGTCTGAGAGCCCTTGGCACCATGAAGGATTTGGTAGAGTCAAGCAATCAAAAGCAAGAGAAGAGCTTCACTTTTGAGCATCGCAAGAATCAACAGAGATAATGACTGCACTGTTTTCTTCAGACATTAGTATTAATAAAATTCACTCTGAAAAGGCCAAGACATTAAGTGCTAAGCAGATGATGAGCTCCAATTGCAGCAATTACTTATTGACTGTGTAATGTGCCCTGCTTTTTGCTAATGTCATCCTTGTCCTCTTCGTCTCCTCTTTCCTTTCTCCATACCCAAGTCTTTTTAAGCAATGGACTGTGGAGTGAGACTTCATGCATCTGGTGTTTTGTTTGCTGATTACAGTCTCTCAAATTCCATTCCTACAGTGATTTAAATTTTTTTTTCTTTTTTTTGCTCCCCTTGTTGATTTATGGGGTTATGAGTAGGTTCTCCAGCCTCAATCCAGCTGTTTTTTTACACAGAGCCACAATAATTACAGGCACTTTTTATGCCTTTTGAAGTGAAATGATCCAACAGCTTCTGATATGTAAATTATCATAAGGTCATGTCAGTTTGTTTAATGTAAAAAAGAAAGTCAGAAAGTAAAAATTTAGGTAAGAAATTAAAAAGCCCAGGTATACTCTGGATCTAGTAGACCATGTGGTCTGAACAGATTTCTGATGCTGGTTTCAGTGTTGAACCTTGCTGCCCTGGTGGGGTGTTCCCATTAATGGTGGTGTGGAAGTTTGCTAAGCCATGAGAAGTTTCCAGTGCAGAAAGTTTCCTGCTCTTTTCACTGAGTTTGAGAAATTTCCAGAATATAGGCTTCATTAAGAGTTGCTTTTTTATGCAGATGACAAAGAGAAATTGCAGCCAGCAGTGTCTTTGCTGAAAAGACTCCATTAGACTGCCATTAGCTGCTAATAATATATCATAATTATTTTTATAGGGTTAAGCTTGTCTCTTTCCTCATCCACCTGCCTTGCAGAGATAACCTCTAAGAATACCCTGAAGGACTGTCAGGCTCCAACTCAAAAGCTTTCCCTCAGCTAAATTTTCTAAACAATTCATTACCTAGAAAAGATTGGTGAGAATACAGAGATATGGCCCTTTCTCTTTCCAATTTACATTCTCATAAAACTCCACCCAATGCCTAGTCAGACTCTGGAATAATTTGATTTTTCTTCTCTTATTATTTTGCAAGGATATTCTGTATATTAGTGAGATATCCATCCATTCTTCAGAACACATTTGCTGTTAACTACACAAACACTTGACTGTAGTTAAAGAATTGTTAATCAGACGTGTCACATATCTTATCTGAAATATCCATTTAATTTATTGTGTGTGGCATGGTTTTCAAAAGTTTGAGCTTTAGTAGTGCATGTTTCTACTTGAAGATGAAGAATAAGCTCTCTGCTAAGACACATATTTATGAATGTGCATGTGTGGTTGGAAATACTAAAAGCTGATATTAGTTTTCTTTGCCTTGAAGAGAAGCTTATCAGTGAATCTGTCAGGTCTAATGGCAGCATCTGCTGCCTGACCTTTATGCAAGTGTGTTAGATTATTTTAATTGTGAAGCTGAGCACCACTGCTGGATAAATATGAACAGCAGAGCAGCTGACTTGACTAAGTCTCACCAAAAGGCTTGTTCTATTTTTCTGCTTAAAATCCTCCTTCTGTAGGCTGAGTCCTGCTATGCACTGGATTTCTCTGAGCCTGGATTAGCTCCAACATGCTCGGGAGAGGAGCAGGTAAATGATCTGTCCCTGGGACTAGGCATTGGTGACTCAGCCAGGAAACA
This sequence comes from Haemorhous mexicanus, assembly GCF_027477595.1. Lineage (NCBI taxonomy): Eukaryota > Metazoa > Chordata > Aves > Passeriformes > Fringillidae > Haemorhous > Haemorhous mexicanus. The sequence continues at coordinate 37,033,562 of NC_082347.1, forward strand.
CTGATGAAGTTCTACAGCCTAAATTTGGGTGTGAGATGAACCAAAATCCAAAATCACCTCCCAGCAGTGAGGGCACAGACCCATGGCCACTTGGAGAGCAGGGCTGGCTCAGCTCACAGTACCCAAGCAAAGCTGCTTGCATGGGAAGGTCAATGATTTTTTTCTACCACTATGGAATGATATCCTCACACAGCACGAAATGCTAAATACTCATTTTCTCAAACTGAATTAACATTATTTAACTGAGGGCCATGTATCTGCATTCTGGACTTTGTTTCATTGCAGGAGCTCTAACTGGTGACATGACCTCTCCAGCACATTTGAATCCTCACTGCAGAGACCCTCTGAACAAAAGCCAAGTTTAATTATAATATGAAATTTTCCACAAGGAGAGTGAATCAGACTTCCCTGTACGAAACCAGAAGATGCTGCAGTGCTCTCCAGAGAATGCTACGTATGCAACCAATAGAAACAAAGCCCAAACTGGAGCAAATGGCAGCACGTTCTGGGAAATGTATCCCAGAAAAAAATAAGTTAAAAAAAAAAAAAGTGAGATGGCAGGGGGTTTTCATATTTTATTTGAATAATGCTAAATTTGCAGAGGTGGAATTTGGGAGGAGACAAAAACTAGTAGTGCATTAACATTCAAGTTTCAGGGAAAAAACAAGAAGACATCTCCATTGGTGGAAACACCAAACCTAACTGGACATGGGCAGCCTGCTGCAGCTGAGCCTGCTTGAGCAGGGAGGATGGAATACATCATCTCCAGAAGTCCCTTCCAACATAAATGATCTTGTGATTCTGCGGCACTAAAAGTATCAGAACAGGATTTTTCTTCAGGTTTTCAAAAGAGGTTGGTGTTTCTGCCTTAAGCAAGAGAGGAGATTTCTCTTCCAAACTCAACAGTTCTAGTTTAGAAGTGCTAAAATACTTTTAGAAGTTTTCAACTGTTTTGAGTTGGCATTTCAGAATGACACAGATGAAGTATAACTTTTTTAAGCTGGAGTGACAGAAAGAGGAATAAAGCCTAAGTGACTTCCAAGAGAGATCATTAAGGTTGGAAATGAACTCTAAAATCATTGGCTCCAGCTGTTTACTCCACTAAACCATGTCCTCAAGTGCCACATCCACATATTTATTGAACATTTGCAGAGATGGTGATTCCACCACGTCCCTAGATAGTCTGTTCCAATGATCTTTCCACTTGAGTCAAAAGGAGAAAGTTTTGTTTGTTTTGCCAAGATTAGTTGATTTTTAACTATTATTTTTAGGTTCAGCCCTAGAAACAAGATAAGAAAAATTTCCATCTCAGCTTTTAAATACAGTTTCATGAAACTTCTTGATCTCTAATGTAAGTTGTATGCCAAAAAAAACCAAGCAAGTGAAACCACACCACAGGAACATTGTTCTGGGTTTTGGGTGCTTTCAAAGCTCAGAGATGCCCCAAAAGTAATTTATTCCAAGCAACAGGAGCTATAAGCAGCCTTAATTTAACATTTCAAGTTGTGAAAGATGAAGTATAAAATTTCCATCTCATATTTTCTGCTTAGATTTGTCCAAACAAATCAGCATATTTCAGGAATATTTCCACTTACTTTCATCTACCTGGTTATTACAGAAGGCTTAACATGTACTATTTCCTTTTCTTATCCAACCACTTGAATAACATCTGCCCTCTTCGTCAGCTTCCTAAAATAACCACCTTTGGCATGTTAGAAAAGATTTTTCATTCTCTGGAGCAAAACAGCAGTCAAGTAATGAACTGGGCTCAGCCCAGCAAATATTTAATTTGGCAAGTGCTAAGTTTTAACTTGTGATATCTCATCTTTGCATTCAAATGTCCAAAACAGGTGATACATGCCTAATGCTAAAAGCTAGAAGCAAACACCACAGCATTTAGGAAATAGCTGCAGGGGCTTTTGCTATGGAAATTATTTCTGCTTAAAACATCAACCCAGAGTAATTGTATATTTTGTTTAGAGTGACAGCTGAATGTATTTGCTGCCTTTTGATGGCAGATAAGTGGGAAGGAAAATGCACTCTCTGAAGGCTTTTATCAGAGAAAATCACTGTCAGAAAATTGCACCATGTAGCACGGCAATATTTCCATACTTTACTGCACTTACAGAGAGAAAACTGTTATTAAGGCTAACAGGGTGTCATATAAAAAGAGATGTTTCTTTTCACAGATCCTCTATTTGGCCAGCATTTCCCCCCCTGCAGTTACAGGGGTTGGGGGAGGCCATTTTAGCAGAATTTAAAGCATTAGACTTCTCAGTGAAGTGCAGCTAATATTGTAATGAGGGGACCCAGCAAAATTCCTGCTGGCTCTGAGGACTGTGACAAAACCCAGGAGGGGACAGGCCCACCCTGGGAAATCTATTCACCTGTATCCCCAATGGCCAGCATCCTGAACCAAGGGGGAGCAGAAATCCATCCCTGGAGCTTTGCCTTGCTGTTGAGAGCTCTGTTGTTCCCAAAGGATAAGGATCATCCATCCCTGGTGCCCTTCATGCCTGGTTTGTTGACCATCTCAGAGAGCATCAGTAAAGAGAGGGGCTTCAGGAGAGCTGTTTGTTTTGGAGTTCTCTGGAGGACTTCAGCCTGCTTGAAGGGGAAAGAGCTTGTAAGGGACCAGACTGGAGAAAAACGGGGTGGGCTCCAGCTCAGGAGCCCTGTGGTTTACTCCTGCTGCTGACTCACTTTTACTGAAGTTACCAATGCCCTAACTGCCTTCTGCTAAGCATGAGCCCTGACTCATAGTAAGAGCTGCTATTTCTACTGTTAGGGATGAAATTCCCAATGGACAAAGCCCTGCAGATTCACAAGATTCATCACAGCAGCTGGAAAAGTGTTTCATCTCCCTGTGACTCAAGGGTGCTGCTAATATTTCAATTATTTGCAAGTTCTGTAAACAAAGCTATTCTGGGATGCTTTGGAAGTGCCAATCTCCTTCTCCAAAGGCCAGCAGTTAGTCATGGCTTCATTCATCAGCAGCCCCTTTGCTTTGGGAAGCTCTCACCTCACCCTTGTGCTCCTCCTCTGCATTCCCTTGCCATGCAGGAGCCTCCCAGACCCAGTCCCCAGTTTGCTCTCTCCATGGCCTATTGCAATCATAAAAGCAGAAGCAGCTTCCTGAAACAGAGTTCTTCTCAGCAGAGGGGTGAAAAATATCCAAGCCTTCTCTGCCATCTTAGCTCGGCAAGCGACAAGAAGATTTGCACCCATTTTGTCTCTTTAAAGAGATTTGAAATTAAAAAAATAAAGAAACAAACTCTCAAACACTGCTTCTAATTTCAGAGCAGTATTGGCACAAACACAGGTGCATCTTCATCCCACTGTCAGGGAAAAATTAAGTCAAAAAATGAAGAAAAAACTCTCTTTTCCCTGACAATCCCACCCAGCTGGGAGCTGCAAGCTGGTACTACAGCAGGCCCCCAGCGTAACACTGCAAAAATTCCCAATCCAAACCTTTCATTTTGCAAGCACTGAGCAAAATCCCAGGCTCCCCAGAAGACCAGGGAGGTTTCCTGGCTTGTACTAGGCACAAGCTTGTTTTCATTAGGAAGAACTTCCTTGTGGGATGTTGCACAGATTGACCCCCAGCCCTGAAGAAGACAATTTGACTCTGCCATTACTGAAGTCACAAAACTCATTTTTGCAAGTAAAACATCCTGGGCTGTTGTTTGGGGTCCCCACCACAAGATCCCTTGAATGTCCATCCTTCTGATGAAACCTCCTTGTGGAGGAGTAATTATTGTTGTTCTCAACAAAGATAACTATTTGCTTTTGTGCTTCATATTATGGATTTCCTCTTTTAATTACCTGAACTCCACTCAGCATTCAGAAATATCAAGCACAGCACTATGAAACAACTTTTTTTTTTTCTCCTGCCAATACTCAACTCTTCATCCACTGCTTCAGCAAGGAGTTGGTTTTACTTTATTTGAGATATTTCACAGCATTCCACTAGGGGTGGATAGAAATTTTCAGAAATTTTTTGCAGATTTTATTTTCTTCTTAGTAATTGATCAGACAGAATGGAGGTAGCTCTACAAAAAAAAAAAAAAAACAGAAAATAATATTCTCATAAAATCTGTTGGTTCTTCCACAAGTTTGGCTTATTTTTAGTTTAATTTTAATTTAATGGAGAAAGAGAGAATGGGTCTAAATGGACAAAACTGTCAGAGATTTCACTGTGCAAAAGAGTAGCAAAAATCACATATTCTTGACACACAAAATAGAGGATAGTCACAGCCTCTTATGAAATCATGACCATTCTGCTTCATGCTGCTCTTCTCCCTTGCAGGAAATTCATTGTTTCATTGGTAAATACAAGTACTGAGTAGGACCTTAATAAGAAGGAGGAAAATGATTCAGGAATGGGCACTGGATGTAGCCAAAGCCCCATTCTGCAGAGTCCATCCACTCTGCCACTGAGAAAGCTGGGGAGGCCCACAAGCTGACATGGATGCATTTAGTTTTCCCACATTTTACAGGTGTTTTAGTTGCTGTTGCTTTACAAGAATAGATCCAGCAGGGTTATATGTCCAATGTATTTCTTTCTGGACTTAAGCAGATAAAAGACCTGTTTATCTTTAAAAAAAAAAAAAATACCCATTTCCTGCAGTTTTGCTTGGAAAATATCACTTTTTCAAGAGATAACTAGAAAAAAAATAGAGTGTAGCAATGTGAATAAGTGACATTACGCAGGTTTTCGAAAGAGAATTATTGAAAAAGCCTTGCAGATTACATCATTTATTTCCCTGAGAATTAAAGACCAAGAGATTTTTACAACATTTTAACATAATTTTAAGCCAGCATTACGTGAAATAAAAATTATCTGAACCTTCTCCTGTCTTCTAAAGAGGATTAAAAAAATTAAGCAAAATTCTTTCCAGGTGAAGTTCTATGATCAGGGATCATACTATTTGATACCTGATCATAGAACTTCAACTACTGCTGCCAGAAGTACCATTTCTCCATATTTATGGTTTTTTTTACATAGTCCCACAGGTCAGTTTAGAAGTTTACCTGCAGAGCAGGACATCAGCATTGCTGTGTCCAAGCCCAACTCTGTGTACCTGTGTGTGAAGGCAGGGAAACAAATCAGAGGCACTCATCACCTTGGTTTCCTGACCCTAAGAAGGTGAAGTGGAGGATCTTCTAGATGAGCCAAACATTCTTGCACAAAACTCACTCTCATGTTGTGAATAACTTCAATATTCACAATTCATTTTGTTCAAACTGAGAAGTGGTTTGAAATAAAGGCACTGTCATTTCCCATTACTATCGTTCTCCACGAGCACCAGGAGACACTGGGATCACTGAGATGGAACTTCTTTCATTTCACAGGAGAAAATGCTACTCTGGAAGCAATCAGTGGTCAGCAGAACATAATAGCAGCTGACATTTCAGGTCAATATGAAAGCAGTTTGGAGCCAGCCAATTTGGAAGTGCTCCAGTTTGTCACTTCATTGCTAACCAAGACAATGTTGCAACATGTTTTGTTTAATATAAAAACCAGGATAAAATCATGGGAGAATTATTTCCCTCTCAGCTTCACCCCCCTCCAGTCCTCTTTCCAAATGCAATTGTTCTATTTTTAAAAAGCTCATTTGTTCTTATTGTTCTTGCATCAAGCTGGCTGCTCACCCATCTGTCTCCCACTGTGCTTAAAAAGATGTCATGATCCTGCAGTCCCAAACACAGTCCTGATGTTTCCACTGAATGAACCACATCTGCAGTGACAGCTTTCACTTAGGAGTGGAGCTATGTTTTAAAAAATCACAACCTCTCTAGACAGATTTCAGATGGATTTATCAAAAGGAAAACCCAAAATAAAGCTCCAAACCAGTGCCACCTCATCCAAGGTACCAGGACGCTCGTTGGTTAAGACATTAAACAAAGTTTAAAGAATTCCCAGCTTCATCTGGGAATTGTGGTTGAGAGCAATACCACATAAAGGTTGTTGGGAAAACAAGTCTGCCTTTAGGGCTGCCCTTCACCCAAAATCCCTCAGCAGCTCCTTGAAAAAACTCCCAGCCCAAGGAGATCCCACAGGATCCCTCAGACCTGTGATGGCAATATCAGGTGAAACACTCCTAGAAAATCACCACTTGCTGCATGTCAGAAAGGAAAGTGACTAAGAGTAAGCAGGTAACCAAACCAATGTTAAAATTAACCATTTTCAGGGTTCCAGACAGAATTCTTGCAAGTGACTAAAGACTGATCCACTACTTTGCAGTTTCCATTGCAGGGAAAAACAGTCTCGTGGACAAAACCAAACCACACGTGCCTTTGCTTGGCTAATAGCAGTGAAATCTGACGGAGGGAGTCAGAAATGTAACACATCATCAGTCCAGGACCCCCACACTCCCTGCTGCCCCACGTTTTGGCTGTCCCCAGCTGGGCTTTCAAAGCTGGGCTTGGCTCTGCTTGAAGCACAGGCTCCTCCAGAAAAACAGCTCTGTTTTCAGATGAGACCTCCAGTGCAAAGCAGTACAGACACTGAGAAACTTTCAGAGCTGGCCCAACCTCCATCACAGTTTCTGACCCTACAAATGTGCACCCTGGTTCTGTCAGTGGATTCCATCGTCATCGTTTGGGATTCAGCTGAGAGGCCCCAGGACTCTTTGGCCTTGTGGAAAATGGAGATTTAGGCACTTTTCTCCCTCATAAGCTTCTTTCCTGTGAAGAGAGAAGACACACACTTGCCCTCAGTGTGTTTCATGGAATAAACAGGTTTGACAGCTGAGAATTTTTGGCAAGAGCTGCAAACAAACTTGCATTTTTTTAAGAGGATTAAAGCAGACAAACAGCCACGCTGCTCTCCTCAGAGCAACAAATCCTGAGGAGACCTTTTTTTTTTTTCTTATTGCATTAATGAATATTCTGTCACTTTAGCAGGCCAAACATAATTGTTCAGAGTGCTATGCTGAGACTAATTGCCCTGTCATTTACAATTAGAGGTGCTAATATGGCCATTAAGATGTTACAAACTGCTCCTGAACACCCTCCCAGGTCAGCAGGATGGATGGGGCACCCTGGCAGAGCAGCAGAGGGAGTTAGAGGTTGGGGACCTCAGCAGGTCTGGGTGCCACGAGGAACCTGACATGCCACAGCTTTCCTTCCTGCAAAACCCCTGCAAAAGCAGCCCAGCTCGGAGAGGACTGGCCCCTCTGCCCCACCTGCAGCCCCCCTGGCTTCCACGTGCTGCAGCTCCACCAGCCCTTCCCTCCAGGAAACCAAGCCAGGCAAGCGGTGCCACAGCCTCCTGGCAGCAATTCATCATCAGAATTAGGCTGAGAGTTCACTTGCAATCTTTTCACATGGAAAGCTGCCTTGTAATTAATTTCTTCTGTCCACAGAGCAGCCGACACACCAGAGAGGGGACTGTGGAGCCTTCAGTCTGTGTGCCACAGCTCAGCAGTGCAATTCACCCACTCTCACAGCAAACTTCCCTCTGGTAAGTGAGCTGTTACAGCTTGGTGGGGGCAGCTCCTGCCTAATATTGTGTGCCATATTAGCTGCAAGAGGCTGCATTTGCATGGAAGACTCCAGTCTCCAGCTCCATTCTACTTTGAGATGGTCTGGAGCCGTTGTGTTCCAAGAGGTCAATTTTTAAAGAGGCAGGAACAAAAACATCCCTCTCTAAAAATAAACCAAGCCCTGTGAAAAGGCATTCCCCTGTCAGGTTTCAGTGACTGGGAGACAGAATAGTCTGTCTGGTGCTGGCTTCCAGCCAGGAGGAAGTTCATATCTAATATCATCAAGCCACATTAGAAAAAACTGAGCAGATAAGAAGCCAAACCCAACTCAAACCACAAAGCCTCCATTGAAAATGTGTTTTGACTTCAGAAGGGGGACAGGAAAAGAGAAGACAGGATTAAAGATTCAGGGCCCAGCCCTCCTCTCAACTGCCCCAGATTTACACCCATTATAGTCCAGAAGAGTTGATCCAAATTCCACTTTGCTGTGAGAAAGGCAAGTGCTTAACTTACATCAGCTGCAAAAACATTTCCTATTCCTTATCTCTTCCCTAATTGCCATTCAGGGGACAGTGTGATGTGTGTCACGTCCAGCCTTTACCCATTTTATTCTGAAGGTTAAAAATGTCACAATGGGTGTGGAGTAACCAGCATTTCAAAAAAAAAAAAAATAAAGTTTGCAGATAGAGAAGTCTGTTATTGCAAGTCCAATGAGAAAATAATGCTCTCTTTGTACTTGTTTTCCCTTGACAGACAGCTGAAATTAGGTTGCTGAATAACTTGGTACATGGTACAACAGTAAACCTGTCACAAAAGCATGTTAATCAAAGCACAACTGATACTTGACATCCCCTGGTGAAAGGCATTTTTACAGTGTTTCATTAAAATTGAAAGGAGGATTAAGAGGCCTATTTCTTGATTAATGTCTCTCTCTGACTGGGAGATGTAATCCTATCCATAACCTCAAATTACTGGAAACCAAATTAAATTTCTGCCAGCAGATCATTCTGAGCACATATGACACAGGGCACGAAAGTGTTCATTTCTTTACACTTTTTATCCAACCTGGAGACCCTTGGAGTTGCAAAAACCACAGTGGGAGCTCTAGATACACTCCAGGCTACAGGAAATGCTCTGGAAGAGCCCCTGAGACCTATAGGGGTTTGCCAAATATTTTGAAAACATTGCTTTTAGTGTCAAAAATTATTATAAAATTATGCGAGGAAACCCTTGGTGACAAAATAAATCAGAGTGGTAGAGACAGACAATTTCAGAGGCAGAAGTTTAAGGAGAATGTGTTCTACCACCTTTGCATGCCACAACAACAGGAACAGGGAAAAACACTGCAGCTGACAGGGCACAGCAGGGTGTTGGTCAAACCCCCTGAGGCTTTGGGAAGAGAAGAGGCAGAGGTGGAAGGAACACAATGTTGGGATTTCTGTCGGGACACATCCTGGCTCTCCTCACTGCCAGGTGACAGGGATCTTCCTGGCAACACCACTCCCCCTGGTCATGCACAGTGTGGTGAGAAGTGGATTCTTCCTCCCCACCTTCCTGACCCAAGGCCAGGAATTCTGTGTCAGGAGTGCTGTTCCAGCAGGGACAGAGCTGTGCTGGGCAGCCCCAGCCCACAGGGCAGCCAGCTCCCTGCCAGCCACCTCATCCTCTGGGACATTTGCTCTCAAACCTCTTAAACCAGCAGTGCTCAGAGCCTGAGTGCCCAGGAGAAGGAACAGAAGATGATACAAGCCACACAGATTTCAGCCTGCCCCACACCAGACAGGGCAAAGGCAGGACCAGGGCAGAACCTCAGCACACACAGCCCGGCCACCTGCCAAAATCCCCATGTCCCAGCACGCCCTGCTGCCTCTCCATGGCAAAATCCTGCCTGGCTAAATCACCAGAAGCCTGAACCAGCTGCAGATCCCATTCAAAGCAAACAAACCCACGGCCCAGGGGTTCCCTTCAGCAGCACATGGCTGCATCTCCCTTGCACAGACTCTGCTTCCTCCAAGAGCAAGCTCCAGGTGGGCTTTTGTGGCAGACCTGGCAGCCACAATGTGGCTTCTCAAAGGCAGGTTAGATAAAATCACTCTGCTGTTCCAGCCACTTCTCCCTTGAAATATTTTCTGGCTGCCTCAACTTGATGGTTTATCTTCAGGAGACAATAGCTGAGCTAGAAGCCTAAATTCCAAAATGCATCAGAGTCAGACTCTCAACAGATGCTCCCAATATCTCTGGGCTTCAGCAGTCCTCTCACTCCCAAGGCCATTAACACTTAGGAACCATTTATTCCATTAGGTAAGGGCTAGAGCTTTTGCAATGCACTGAGATGTCAGCAAGTCACCCAAGGCTACCTCATGTTTCAATCTGATCTCCTCTTTGGCAGCCCTGAGTATCACTGCCCACTCTCTGCAGGGCAGTGCTGGGCTGCAGGGGCAAGCCCTGGGCTTTCAGCCTCCTTGGAGGTACTGCCACAGCCCCCACTACTCACCACCTCTGCCCACCCACTGGGACTGAGGGCAGGTTGGAGTCCTGCTCAGCCATGAATAGCTGGAAAATTTCCTTAAACAAAAGAAAAAAAAAGCCCCAAAAGACTTGTGTAACACTGAGCTCTGGAAGGTGGCATAGCATGAAACCCTTGTTTTTAAAACAACATTCAGATATGTTCATGCATCTGACTTGCATCCTGAGCAAGCAGCCTGACTCCAGATTTCTGCAGAGAGGATGGGTTTGAAACCCACCCACTCCCTCCTTGGATTCTTCATTCCCTTGACATCTCTGTTCTAAACACCTCTGTTCTCACCCCTGTTTACAAGAGCAGGTTAAAGCAGTCTGTGCAAAAAGGCAGAGTTCAGGCTGTGCTATCCTCAAAGTGTTTTAAGGGCAGTAAATATCAGGGCTCTCCTCTCCCTCCCTCATGCAGCTCAATGTACACAACAGGAGAGCTCATCTGAGAGAGGAGCTTGGAGATACAGCCCTTTATAGAATCTGCAATAATTTAATAAGCTGCAAGCTGCTCCCAGAGCACATTCATGGGAGGGAGGGGTTGCTGTTGTTTTAGCCTTTGCAGCTTTGCTAAGCTTTGAACTGAGGGCACTGGGTTGAACAGCAGTAAATGCACTGTGAGTTGCCTGATATTTTCCATTACACCATTTATATCATGTAATCTTACACCTGACATTTCCTGTTCTTACACTATATCCACTGCTTGGGGAAAAAAAAAAAAAAAAGAGAGAGAGAGAGAGATGGGTGTTTTGTTGCTATTTATAATGTGCCACTAGATCTTAGTGAGTTTTACCAAAGGACAGGTTAAAGAGTAATTAAAATTCTAGTCAGATAATTAAAAAAAAAAAAGGAAGGATGTATCAGGCATTCAAAACCATCAGGGTGAAGTCCTCTGGGGCAGTACTGAAATAGACTTTTTTGGTTTTGTTGTTAATCTCACTTTGAAAACTCAATTTATTCTCATGAAATAACTTCCTTACTTGCAATCTAACTTGTAAGAAAGTATTTACACCAGGTACCCTGGTTTATTTGCCTATTAAGTGAGCCATATGGCATCTAGACTGGCAACTTAAGTGGGAACAGACAACAAATGAATGGTGCACAAAGCTACACCTTAGAGAGCCACACAGGCTGCAAGAGATGAGCTTGAATAAAGACAAAAAGAACCATTTCCCAAGGCATGAGAGGAATCTTTGACACACAGAGATCATTGGGGAAGCCACGGGATCATCAGAGGGGTGTGTTCCTCTACTGCAGGCTGTCAGTGTGCAGGGCAGACCCCAAAACTCTGGTCCAAACCTCTGCACAATCCGTGCTGGACCATCAGCCCCTCAGCCCTGCTCTGCAGTGACTCCATCAGCTCTGGAAACAGGAGCAGACCCCAGGGAGGCCCAGCAGGTTGAGCATTACCAAACACAAGGAGCCAGCTCTCCTGGACTCGGGCTTTGCCCAAGGCAGGCTGAGAGTGGTGCAGCCCTTTGCAGGAATCTGGCAAAGCTGAGCTCAAAGCAGCGTCCTGAGGATGCAAAACCTGCCTGGCTGCTCCCTCCCTTGGGCTTCTCATGTTTCTGATGCTGGTGAGGGGGGAGGGAAGAATGTAAAACAAGATTTCTCTAGCTGCCCTAATCTGTGTTATGCCCCTTTTAAGCTTTCTCCTCGCATTTCTAAGTACAGATGTGGCTCTCACAGGACAATGTGGGCATAGATACCAACCAAGGACATGGTTATCCTGCTTATTTGCTCTAAACAGGGAGCAACAGCAGGGTCAGTGGGGAAAAGGGAGCTGCCAAGGGAAGGAAAGGGCAGATTTAAATTTTCTGCATTTCAGCAGGGCTAGAAACAGTTAAATGGGTCAGCCCACTTTGATAGGTTACCCCATTATTGGAGTTGTAAGCAGTGTTGTAGCACAAAGGTTTTGGGCACAAAAACATCTAGGATTATTTTCAGAAAACAAATGTGTTTGAGAAGGCTTCAGTCTAACATAGAGTCTGAGTGGAGGGAAATACCAGAGTGATGGGAATTTTAAAAGGCCCAAGGTATAAGCATTTACACAGCAACCTGATTTAGAAACCAAGAAATAGGAAGATTAGTTGATTAGGTTTGTTTCTTTTCTGATTTCTAGAGCAGAGTGTTTTTATCAAGTGAAATGACAGTCAGTGCCACAGCTGGTCAAATATAACAAGTGGGAGAGAGGGGAAATAATTCTGAAACCTTTCTAAAATGAAAAGCTTACTTCTAACTCAGGAGCCATAAATAAAATCAAGTATTTGCCCTCAGGGAAGAACTTAACTCAAATTCAGCTGGAGGAATCTCTCACCAAGGCACATCTTTGCCCTCCCTGTTACTGTGCCTTCTCCTCACTCTCTCCCCTTTGGGAGTCAGAGCCACTCTGCATTTAATAGCTACCAAAGTCAGCCTGAAGGAGCCAACAGAGCCAATAAAAGCTGGGCAAGGCTGGTTTCTAACAACTTCATTGCCTGAAGCAGGACTTCAGCCTGCAAGGTTTATCAGGCAGCTGCAGAGCCCAGCGAGCCTCACACCTCCCTCCATCCCTGCCCAGGGCTCTCCCAGCACCACCAGCCTGCTCCCTCCAGCACACTGCACCATTTGCAGAGGTTTTGGCTGGTGCAGGATTGTTCCCCCATCTTCCACAAGAATCTGTTCCAGGTTGGAGGGCTTATTCCAGGAGGGTTTCACAGCAAGGCAGTTTATCACACCAAAAACCATTTGCAATCCAAGTCCATTTTCCCCATCCATCCGAAAAGCACACAGAAGCCAAACAAAATCACATGTGAAAGTCACCATTTCCCCCTTCTTTCACCAGTAGGGAAAGTCTTTCTTCCTTCCCTCAAAAGCAAAACAAACCCTGGAACCAAAAGCAAATCACTTTTATGAAGTGGGGAAGGACAGTGCAATGAGCTGAATGATGTCAAGATGGCCAAACCTTTCTAAAGTCTTAGATTAGCCACAAATCCACCTGCAACAGGCCAAAACTCTTTTTAATTCCACCTGTATAAAACCAAAGTCACTTTCCAGCGAACTCAGTAGAGCTGCTCCAAATTTACTATGGTATAATTCAAAGCAGTGTGGGAAAGAAATGCATAAACAAAGTCTTATTCAGGCTGGCTTGTGACAAATGGTGACATTTTCTTCTTGGAATGAAACCTGTCAGAATCATGTAATTAAGCAGAGACTGCCTTTGCTGAACAGAATTTATTTTCAAACACCAAAAACATCCTGTATGAAGTAAATCTGTGTTCTTGTTTTCCAAAAGTCTCATTTCCAGCGTGACTTACACTGCCCCTTGGAAGACTTCCTGAGCTAGGCTGCCTTGAAACAACTGAAATAATCCAAAAGTGTGTGCAGCAGTGGGGGGCTGTTGGGGCAGTGCTGCAGTCTTGTTTCCAATCTGGCTCTTTCTGCATTCCTGCTTTGCCTGTGTGCTCACAAAAGGTAAGGACCTTTCCAAAGGTGCTACACCCCAGAGCAAGATAAACCAAGCCCTGAATAGAGCAGCCTGTGACCTGTAACTGGTCACAGGCTGCTCCAAAGTGTGTTACACTTCTTTGCAAAGAAAACAAATCACCCAGAAGCATGCTCACACTGTGAAACAGTCCAGGGAAGATTTGGGAGTTGTTTTTAAATAAAAGCTGCTAGCACAGCAGCAGCTGTGGAGGGGTGGGATTGCTCATTTTGGGTACAGCTGCCTTCTGCTGTTGTTAACAGCTCTCACTGTACAGAGGACCCTGAAACTCCACAGCTCAGTCCCCCAGGTCAGCAGGATGCCCCAGAGCCTGCAGAGAACAGCAGCTTCCATTGCTTCCAGACACTCAATCAGCAAAATGACCCAAATCCCTCACAAGCAGCAGAAATGAGAATCCACAAAAAAACAAACAAACAAACAAACAAAACAAAACAAAAAAAAAAAAAAAAAAAAAAAAAAAAAAAAAAAAAAAAAAAGCAAAAACCCTTCAGTGGGAAGAGGATGTTGCAGCCCAAATTCAGGTGTAGGGAGTGAGCTTTTCCAGAAAAAAGAAGTACATCCCCACAAGGCCAAGCTAGGAAAGGGCCTACAATAGCATGGAAATAATAATACACCAATAATCCAATTCCAATAACAACACTGGAAAATGCTGAGTTTGCCGAAGCTGATTCATGGGTCTGAGGGAGGGGGGAGAACAAAAGGTGGTTTTGACACATCTTGTTCCTGCCTCCTGTTTTTCTCTGCTTCTTTGAATTTCAAAATTCAAATGCTATAATTGGAATTGAGTGAAAAACAGAACTTGTGTCATATGAGAAACTGACATTCTGGCATGTTTTTCCATTGAATCAGAACCAAGAAAAATTTAAAATTTCTCATGAAGTGACAATCCAAAAAAATCCAGTTTTGAACCCGTCCATATTGATACAATTTAAAATTTTGTTTTGAGAACATCAAAGCAATGTAACAAATTAAATCCTGCTGAAGTATATCAACATTTTGTGTGAAGAATCCAAACAAACACAGAAGCAAGGATTTTACCTTTCCAAAGCAAAACAAAAATGCTCCTTGGTTGTAAATATCTGTGAGATTGACACCTCTCAGGAAGACATTCTGATTTTGATGAAATTTCATTTTCTGACAGAAAATTGTTCCATCAGAAATTTTAATGAGTTTTCCTTCACTACAAACACATCTGTGTTACTCATGCCTAGGAGAAAATGTCACTGTGCAATATTTTGCTTGGTGAGGTGCCTCCCCATTAGGATGAGGATATTACACCAAGTCTGATTTGGTTTCTCCACATTCCCCCCTCCCCATGCACAGCATGCACATCTATCATCTGATTAAAACCATTATTTATCTCTATATAAAAACACATATTTCCTAACAAGCCAAGACATTTATAAATAACTTATAATACTACAGCCGAGCTCTAAACATCATGATTTAGGATGAAAGAAGAAACCTTTCTGATCATTGTCCTTTAGTATTTCAAAGCCCATTTTTCATGTTTATTTGCTGTCACTGGCAATAAGTGATTGCCTTGCTGTATTGCATTTCCTCTGCAATGGTGAGTTGTTTGCAAAAGGAATGGAGGACGAGCTGTCACATCAAAGAGAAAAGACTGAAACCCACCAGGAGGTGAAGCAGGGGTTTATTGTCTTTTGCCCTGGGTTTTGACAGTTAATTAGCTCTCATTCAATTTATGCTTGTGTGGCAGCTACACCAGGGTCACCAGCAGCAGCTCCAAGGTGAGGCCAACACAGAGGATACAAGGCAGGAAAAGTTGTGGCACAGCCCCAGCAAAGCAAAGGGCTTCATCTCTCACCCAGCCACCACCGGTGGCCTCCTTCCCTGATGAAGCCTTTGACTTGTTTGTTTTTTCTTTCACCACACTGAGGACTCTTTCAGCAGCTTTGGGCACTGAGGAATTGCCCAAGTGGTTGCTAAATTAAGCAGTCAGAGTAGCAGCATCTGTGGAAAACGCTGCCCCTTCAACTTTCCTTGTGTCAGGTGCCTTGGGCAGAGGAAGAGGAGGAAGATGACAATGAGGGGCTTCAGTGCAGGGCTGGACTTCACTGCCTGCTCTTTGGGACCTTTCAGCACCTCACCCACATCTTCTGGCACCCAAAGATTTTCCAAGGCTTGGCAAAGCAAGTGTTCTTCCCCCTCTTATTACCTGTTGCTCTCTCTGCTGCTTTGGTGGGTTTTGCCACCTGCACAGATTCATCTCCTCTGCCAGTCTGAAACCAAGTGCAGGGAGAAAGCAGAGCCCAAGGTGTTGGGCTCTGGGGCAGGAGCACAACAGCAGGATTTTCACTTCAAAGGATAAACCTTTGATCAAATCACAGGTCTCAGCTGCAATAAATGCAGGAAGAGTGCTGCCCTGCTTGATGCCTAGTGAAAAGCAGCAAGGTTTCACCTCTGAAAAAAGATTCTGGATCAATTTAGAGGTCAGGTAAATGTCTGTAAATGACAGACAGTAGCACCAGAAAAAGAATTGGAAATGAGATGCAAATTCACTTTATATTAAACACCCACTGAATGGGAATTTCTAGATATAATTGAACCAGTCAAGGCTCAGACTGGAGAGTCAGCCTTGAACACTACAGAGCTCCTTGGCAGTGTTCAAGATGTGCCCCATTTCCAAGTGAAATCTCCATACCTTGTAGAAAGCACCTGCTGCCTAAAACACCAATCTGTTTTTTAGAATTACCTGTTCAGACCTTACCCAAGCAGAGAGAGGCAGTTTCCAGGCACACAGGAAGCATCTTTCCTGCAGAGACACTCCTGAAGAGTCAGCCTCATTTAGCCCCATTAAATATGGAAAGCACTGCCCTAAAACAGCACTGGCACAGTATCCAGTTTCCTATCTCAATATCCCAGCTTCCCTGCAGCTGGATCCTGATGAGATCCAGGGCCTGAATCAGGGCTCCCATTCCATGCTGCCATGATGGGATGCTGGATGTGGAACCCACCAACAACATCCCAGTCCTTTGTGTTCTCTTTGTAAAAGACATTAAAAAGTCACCAGAAAACTGAAAGTTTGAAGCACACAATTATCCAGCTTTCTATATTAAAGTCACTTCTGGAGAAATCCTTCCTAAGAGAGTCAGCCAGTTACAGGAACCACCCCAAACAAGCCCCTGCTCACAAAAGCTGGGGCAGACTGGGATTTAAGCTCTAGTGAGATGCAGCAACAAGCTCATATGAATCACCTGCAGGAGCTGAGCTTGGGCCTCAAGAACACAAAAGGCTGAGAGATTCCAGCTGAGCATGAAGAGCCAATCCCCAAACACTGGGCCAGCAACAGCAGGGGAGCCAACACCTTACCCAAACCCACCTGGAAGTACCAACAGAGTCACCCTCTCAAATCACTGAATCACAGAATTATTTGGGTTAGAAGGTATCGATTCTTTATCTTCTTTTCTGTCTGGGTCAGGATTGAAAGTGCTCAAGATGGTATTTTTGTGCTCAGACTCAGATGTTTATTATTTCTTATCTATATTACAGTCTTACAAGCCATGAGTTCTACAGCACTTCACTAACAAGCTACAAAATGGCCCTGGATCTATCTCTACAAGGTATTTTAAGGAAAAAATATTCAATTAAGAAATGTCACCTAAATTATTTTTAATTTTAAGCCAATAACTATTCACCCATGCCCTGCAAGGTGGACTTTTCTGTCCAATTACAAATACCACCCAAACCCATGGAGAAGAAGAAGGTCCAGCCACCATCCTAAAACCTCAATCTTGCTTTATAATTATGACTATATTCTAAACACTTAAACTCTAATTTTTCCACCATGTGATATTACACACTTCTATTCAAACTACACACCCATAATCCCAGGGCTATCAATCAATTTTGGAAGCCTTGTCCACAGCCTCCTGTCAAATGCAGTGTTTTGAGGGTCTGTGCCTTTCAACATAGAAAGTCTAAAATTCTCAGCATCCAGGGTTCCAACAGGAAGGGACCTCAAAGATCATCTATTCCAAACCCCCTGCCATGGGCAGGGACTGCTACCATCACGCTGTGCTGCTCAGAGACTTGAACAGTTCCAGGATTCAAAGCACAAACTCCTCTTTCCTCTGATGCCAAGCAGCTGAGACCCACCTCTTCTGAACACCTACAGCTAGGTGTGATGATTCCAGCTCCTGCAGCCCACTCCTGATATCATCTGAAACACCCTTCCAAGCTGCAAACCCCCACTGCTGTCCTGAGGAAGGAGGGATGTGAAAGCCACTGGCACCAAAGTGCTCTCACCGGACGCGCGCAGCGAGCGGAACAACAGCCGAAAGGCGGCGCGTGGGCTCGTGGCTTTGTGTTCCTCTCAGCTGTGACTCACTGTGTGGGGCAGAAAACTGCCTGCCTCCCCCAGAATATCATGGAAAGTAAGCAGTGCTCACGTTACACAGCAGGGGCCAGAGCTGTGTTACTCACAGGGAGCCTGAAGAGTTGGCAACGCCAGCTGAATCTGTCAGTGACGTTTCACACAGGCCATTGAGCAACCAGCAGAAGAAAATCATTTTCAGCCAGTCTTGATCCAGTGAGGTTCAGATAAGAAATAGGATAAAGACTCTTTCAATTCAAGGTCACCTACCTCTTTTCTCTTCCTGGAAAGCTTCTTTGCAGTCTCCTCCCGTGCTGAGGTGAGCGCTGTGCACAGCACAGGTCCTTCCTTCCCTGGGGTGATGTGATGTGAGACTGCTGCCTGGGGACTTGGATGCAGCACATGGGAAGGCTGCCAGCTGGACAAGGCAAGCCAGCACCTCTTGCAGATTAGCAATGAGTCTGAGCAAGACTTTTTTCTGCACAAATTTGGAAGTTTGAGAGTTGGAGCCTGCACGCTAAACACTTCCCAGAAGATTTAACACATTGCATTGGCAAACATTCAGTGATTCAGCTCAGGACCCCTCACCCTCCCAAGCAGGCACATCAGGTACCCTGGTGTGTGTTACCTGAGATGTCCCAGTGAAGCACCAGGAGCTGCTGCACTGCTCTAACACAGGCACTGCAACCATTTTGCAGCAGGAGCATTAAAAAAAAAAAAAAAAAAGGTAATAAACAATTAACTCAAAGGTAAAGCAAGTTAGAAACCCTGAATGGATTCTTTGGCTTTGATCAGGAGATGGTTTTCACCTGTAAGTGCTTGTCTCCATCAAGGAAAACATGTTCCCTCATACCTGCTCCAGGTTGTAATCATAAACAGGAGGAGGCAGCCACCAGAGAGAGGTAAGAAATACACACAAGATGCAGATTGACAGCAGTTTTCTTCATGTTACTGCATAGAACTCTTGTCCACTTTGGCACAGTGACCAAGCCTCTTGTGGGCCCTCCCTGAACCAGCAGTTAATAATGCAGTTAGCAGGAGGCAGGAAAGTCCCAGATGCCATGACCAAGGCTGGAGCCAGGCCCTGCTGGAGAAAGTCCCAATCACACAGTGCAGGAGAGGGACTGAGTCTTGGCCAAAGTCTTGCAAGACCAGCCAGGATGGGCTTTGCACCCACACCAAGGTTTTTCTTAGATGTTTTTGGTACTAATTTCCCCCAGCCCATACTTGTGAGAAGCACCAAACACTCCTCCACTGTCTCTCACTGAGGATTAGCAGCATTTTTTTAGGTTTACAGAGGCTGCATGGGTGGAGCAGAAGCTTGAGACCAATCACAGCACTTAACCACCCCTGTCCCTCAAAGACTTTTTGAAATGAGTGCTGCTGCTTGAAGAACCTGAATACAGGATAGGCTAGACCCCAGCACACAATGACCTGCTTTAAATGTCTCTTTGCCTTTGGAAAAAACACAGTGAGGCTTTTGAGAATGAATTGGAGAAGGTAAAACTTCTAAAGGAAGATCAATAGCTGGGCATCCCTTCCATTACAAAACCAAACTGACGTTTTGGACGTGTGCCTGTATATCTTTTGCCAGTGGAGCTGTAAGTGAGACTCATGAGAGAGGGTTGAGGGAGATTTTGTGCTACCCTCCACCTAATATTTATATAAACCTTGCTTTTCATTTCTGACTGCGCTGCAAATCCATTATGGACAAGGAAAGCAGTGCTGAAACACAATTAAGAGATGGAGTCACGAGGTTGTAGCCTTGCAGCTATGAAGCAATGACCTCAGCACAAGGAATAGATAGAAGACACACTAATCCCTATTAAAGGGAGAAGCTGGCAAATAATGCTTTTAAAATCATTTAAATCTGCAGCACACTGGGCTGAGGGTGCATGAGGGAGGCTGCAGGAGAGCTGATGTAGCTGTGCCAATGGATTTCTCTGCTCCCTGGGGCTCAAGAGGCACTCAGCTAGCAGGGACACTGGAGAGCTGGCTGAGCACTGCGTGTCTGAACAAGCACACAAACACACACAGCTTTTGCTCCCATCACCCAGGCACTGCAGGGGATTTCTGCTGGGGGCCCCCCTGCTCACACAGAGCAGCCTGGTTCTCACAGACCAGGCACAGCTTTATGTTCAGGGTGGCACAGCTCCAAAGAGATGCTTTATTAAAAAGTTTTTCCCAAGCCTTCACTTCTACCCACCCTTCAGTGTCTTCTACAGGGGAGCTCAGAGCTCCCACAAGTTCTCAAGAACCCTCTGCACACAAGTTACAGCACAAAAATCATCGAGGGCACTTCTCTGGCAGGTTCTCCCTCCCCTCACCCAATTTCAAAGCTTTTGACCAAGTGCAAATCTTTTGGCTTTGAGCGGTCAGTGGGAAAAAATAAACAATGAAATAAAGCTGTGGGAGGAAGAGATGTCAGAGGAGAAGCAGCAGAGCAGGGCAAAGTCTCTGCTCACCACAGGTCTGCTGGCAGCCAGAGATTGTGAGGCACAGCTGGGAGGAGAAGTGCCACTGCACAATCACTCAAAGCAGCAGTGCTTCTTTTAGAGGCATTCAGATGCCTGGGCATCCCACCGAGTCTCCAAATAAATAATATTTGATTGTGACAAGTGCCTAGCATGTTCTGAATGCAGCAAGGAAATAATGCACTGACATTATGAAAATATTAGAGAGGAACAAGTCAATCCTACTCATCCTATGAAGAAGAAAAAAAAAAAAAAAGAAAGAAAAAAAAAGAAGACCCAAAAGCCCACACAATTGATTAAATATAATGTCCTCAGCAGCATTAGCAATCATAAAAAACCACTTTTCTGGCAAGGCTCAAGCTACCTGCAGAGAATTCACTTTCCTTTTCTTCTGACAAGAAGCTCAAGGAATAAAAATGGCATCCATCCCTCTTTCCTCTATACGCTCCCTTCTGCTCCATATGGTGCTGCCTGATAGCAAATGAGAAATTAAAAACATTAGCACCAGCCTCTGCCCCCTCCTCCCCCACTGCTTTCTCCCTGCAGTGGCTGCACAAAATCTGCTGGCCCAAGCTGGAGACAAAACCATTGAACTGCTGAGCTCTGGAGTCACATATGAGCTCTCTCTTGTCTCCCTAGTTCATGGATGCCAGTTTTGCCAAGCACTGACGGTCCTTCTGAATTATTTCATCCTGGAAAACAACACTATTGACAGACTGAAACTCTTCCCATGCATTATTTATTTATTTATTTAAAACTGAAAGTAAAGATACAGAGACAGTCGTAAATTAAATCTAAAACCTGTGAGTGTGAGGCAGGCAGCAGTAAGCTGTTACATTATATATCCCAGTCCTTCCAAAACAGATTTTGTAGAGATATCTTCTTATTAAAAAAAAATCAGAACTAAATTTTCCCAGTAAATTCTAGTCCCAATCTGCAACTGCCACTTTCCTTTCTGTTTCAGATCCCTTCAAAATCATCTTCAGCATGTGCCATGTGCAGTTGGCTCCTTCACAAAAGTATTGTAGAACACGATGCAAACATAATTTTTATTTTTTTTTTTATTAATACTTGTGAGCAGTTGAATGAAAAACCCAAGAACTGAGGGAAGTAGTCAGCAGGCACTGAATGGGTTTTTTTATTATTCCTGTAGCAGCCAGGGTGGAGGCAGGAGCAGGTACCAGGTGGCTTGGAGGAAGCTGTCCCTCCCCATCAGCCACTCTAGGGGTCAAGGCCAAGCAGAGGAGGGGAGGTCAGGGTGAAAGGGGCAAAGTTAAGGTGACAAATCCCTCATCACACGTGCAAACACATGAGCTCTGCAGATTAACCTCACAGGAGAGCCAGTATGGTCATCCCATCTTAGTGGGCATCACAGCCTTTTGGAAAGGTTTGAGCACTGAGGGTAATTAAGCTTTGTTATTATTATTATTACCACAGCCACATCCTTGGCTTTCATAGCCCAGGAGCCTGGGGAGAAAGAGAGTGTGACCATCACAGAAGTTGCACCATGTTGGCAATGAGAGCTTTCAAGAAACACTGAATCTCTGCATGAATCTTTCCCTGTCTGTCCATGGCCTGAAGCAGCAGCAGCAGGGCCAATCCTGACATGTGGCACTGCTCACACAGTGTCCAGGCTGGCCTGCAGGGTCCCTGGCCAAGGTTTGGGATGTTGTTATCATCACCCTCCACACCAAAATCTTCCCACCAAGTGGGTAAGGCCATAAAGTCCCTTGAGCACAGCTTGCTCAAAAGGCCTGGAGAAATGTGCAAAGGAGAAAGTTACAACAGAATGCGATTTTTCATCCATTCTGTGAGAAGAAGCTTGCTTCAAATAAAAAATATTTTAAAAATAAACAAATAAAACACTGAGAACTGCCAAAACTACCTCAGTCTTAACCTGCCACATCAACAAAATCTATGTCTACAATTCACACTGCACCTTTCAGCCCAGCACAAGCCAAGTGCAGGGGAAATGTCCTAAAAAGAGACACTGGCTTCATCCCTTGGCAAAACCAGCACAACCTGAGCAATCCCTGCTCCTCCCACCCCACTCCCTCCTGCAGCAGCCATGGCAGGTATTGCCCATGAAAGGATCATGGAGAACAAGATGCAAGGAGCTTGCAAACTGGGGCATGCAAGAGGAGACAGCAGCCTATAAATGGAAGGGACTAGAGAGGAGAAATTAATGATAAAAGTGAGAAGCAACCTGAAATTAGAAATGGAGAAATCCATGTGGAGAGTGAGGGAACTCTCATCAATGAAGAGAATTACAAGGCAAATCATTTACCTGGAGAACCTGACTATGCACCAAAAAAAAAACCAAATGAAATGACACTTGAAGGGAAATAATTCCCTCTTCCCTCTCTAAATAGAGGATTGTTTGTGATACACTCCAATATTCACTCAATCTCAGAGATTCCTGCCTAGTCAGAAAACATGGCACAGCAGAGACCAAAAAGTGAGCCCTATCTGGTAAGGCTTTAGATAGAACAGCTTTCAACTACCTGCCAAACCAAGGATTTTTAAATTAAACATATTTTTGTCATACAGACTTAAAGAGGAATCTAGAACAGGAAAATGCTCCTTCTCACTCATCAGCTGTCTCCCCAGCTGGAAGGATGATGTCACATCATGCATCAGATTCAGGTGGAAATACCCAGGGACCTCCCCTGGGGGAAGGAAAAGCCCCAGGAATTACTCTGGGGGTGCTTCGAGGTTTTATGACCCACAAAGCACCCACAAATGGGCCACTGAGTCATTACCCATCAGCATTCCAGCCTCTCGGGTACATCCCAGAGTTATTCCCCTCCCCACCTTCCAGCTTGGTTACACTCACTGGCACAGGGAGATGCAGCCAATAAAAGCAAAACCACACATGAGATGTTCTTCCTGGGAGGAGGAGGGGAGAAAAACAGCTGTGGGATGAAGCCAGGCTGAAAAGAAGGGTAATTCCTTTGGATCTGCCATTCAATTCCTTCCAGACAGCTGTTTGCCAGCTCAGGTGTGTGATGTTCCCACCAACCTAAGCTTTGGTGGTGTGCTGAAATTAAAGTGTTGCAAACCTGACACACAGAGAAGGGCAGGCAGAGCCCACCCCTCCCAAATCCAGGCACAATGACCCCTGCCATGGCCTGAGCTCCCCTGGCAGATGTCCCCAGGGCTTTCCCAGGCCTTTGAGGCTGCTCAGCCAAGTGTGGATGCTGCCTGTGAACCCCAGCACTGCTTTAGCTTCTCTGTTTGAAGGTGTCTGAAGACTTGGGGCTCAGTGCTAATGCAGCTCAGGGGCAGGAACAGATCTGAGGGAAGCTTAATTCCAGGATAAACAACTTATTAAGGGTAATTTCAACCAATGCAGTGCCAGTCACCCAAAGGCAGGGCTGCGAGTCTCAACATTAGCACAGGCATAACAAAAAGTATTGTATCATAAGTATATATAAATAATAATAAAGTATTTATATTGTATCATAAAAATTGTCTGAATGGCAAACAATTTTTATACAATATAAATACTTTATACTTCAACAAGCCAGGACTTTATTCACAGACCTACCATGCTACTGATGCATGTGAGGTCAAGAAATACAAATAGAGCAGGTAGTTAGGAGGGAAGTGTGTGGTGCTGGGCAAACACATCAGGCATGGGAAGATTTTATGCTCTGGAAAGGCAGAGAAATTGAATTTACAGAACTACCTCGTGTTGTTTTGAGCACTCATGGAAAACCAAGGACTTGCAGATTTACAAATACAAGATGATCAGCCTGGAGTATTGCAGTTCCTCTTTTAGAGTTTGAACATGGGGCTCTGTAGAGACCAGAAAATGAGATATCAGGGACAACCCTTGGAGACTAACAGGTCACATTCATTGCTAGAAGAAATGAAGAGAAATGCTTTGCAGCAAACAGAGCTGTGCATAGCTTCCACCAGCAGCAAACATCAGGCTGTGCTGTCTTCTTTTACACCCTGCAAAGCAGAGCATGGACACCTCCCACTTGGAAAAATCAGTTGCCCTGTCTGCTGGGAGAAAAACCCTTCCTTTGACACAGAAGCAAACTATCAGAAGCTTTTCATTCAGCTTGCCTTAGCCACGAGTTCTGCTCACTTCTGAGTCATTTAAAGATCTGGTTTAATTTTGTGTTTCACTTTCCCCTGAAAAGCTGGCAGCTGTTTTCAGGAGCACCTTTTTGGGTGAGGGTATGGTAGACAAACAGGGCATTCTTGCTTTTAAGAGACCCTGTCCTGTGACATCAGGCAGCATTCAGGTGCTGCAGGAGACACACAGTCATCAGCAGAGCAATGCTATGCCATTGACAAAACCCCTCCCAAACACCCAGCTGGTAATATGATTATACCCTGAGGAAAAAAAGATTGATAGCCCTGCTGATTTTCCTGTGCAATAACCACAGAAGCTGCCTTTGTCCATGCAGCTCTCTAATCCTTTCCTGAATCACCAAATACCCCAGCCTGACAAAGGTGAGCTCTCCAAGTTGATAACACATCACAGAAAGAGCAAGCTAGAACCTCTGTGTTCTGCTGGAAGCTGTAGCCCTTTTTCTCACTAATGAAGCTGCAGACACCAGAGATATTTTTAGGATGCCTGCAAACCTCGTTATAATCCACAAAAGTTCAGCTACAATAGGAAGACAGAATGTTACAGAAAAATAAAAAGCAAAATATTTAGTGCTATTAAAAGATCCAAACAGTCAACACAAAAAGCCTTACCTGACATAAGGCAAAAATTTAAACAAATATTCTCCGGTGTTGTAATTCCTGGATCCAAATTTATTAGCAAATTTAAATTAATCCTGCTCCAGGCATTAGGATACACTATCAGTTACTCCCTCACCCTCCACCCCCCGGGAAATATTTCCCTATTGCTGTCAGTCAACTGCTTGAATGCTTGGAGTTTACCAGCTGCATAACATATATTGATTTTTGATGAATGACATCTCTCTCTGGGCCATTACGGTTTTGTTTTCAAACCTTATTTAATTGTTCGCCTGTTTTTCAGTGAAATAAATGCAAAGTGTTTATTCTCCAAAGGCTGTAAACAGAGATCTCAGGTCTAGTTTCTATGACAACCTCACTTGATACAGCAAACCTAGATTATCTCTAATGACAGACATGAAGTTTAAATTGCACATTCTGCACAAACAGTGCACTGTTGACCTTTTATTGAAAAATGGAATACAGAGTGATTAGCATAATGTGCTATGTGAAAGGAAAAATTGTGGAATAATGCAGATTGTACTTTAATCATAACTGCAGTGCTAATCTCTAGCAAACTGTTTGCCAGAACGTGAAGCTTTAAGAATTAGGATTTTTCTCTGGCACCGTTTACAAATTCTGTTAGATAGTAATGCTATCACATTAAATAGTTATCAGATAACACTTGCTGCTCCTGCTATTCCTCTCCCATCACAGTTTTTAACAGGGGAGCAGAAGTGGATAAGCTTATGTAGAAATATGATACAAAAAATCCCAGCTATGAGAACTATTTTTAAACCTCCTGAAGGCATTTTTTTTCTCATGCTTACAAATTGGTTTGGAAGTGAGAGCCAAAAGACACAGTCCTTTCTGCTGGGTGCTGTCTTCCAAAACCTGCATGTTCTCCTAGGAGGGAAATCTGCATGGATGTTGGTGAATAAATCCCAGCTCATCCACAGAGACAGAAGCTGCAGGAGGCATTCTGCTCTGCAAGAGCAGAGATGGAAAACATCTTGCCTTCATATTCAGCAAGTTTTGGCAGGCTTTGATTTTGCCAGCTTCGATTTGTTGTTGCTCACAGAAATGTCAGCAGCAGTTTGCAAAATGGGAATTCTTTGGGGAGTTTGCTGCATGAATTCAGGTTCCCCCTGGAGCTGGAAGAGTCACATGCTGCTGTAAGGGGACAGCAGGCTGTTAAATCTGTTCTTCCCTCTGTAGAATACTTTTATTTCTTTCAAACTTTTCATGAAACAATAGGACACGTTTCTATTTACTGAATGATATTTCAGCTCACTTGAATTCAGCATGATCCGTGAACAGTCTGGAGACAACCAAGCAAACAAAACCCTAATTAGTACCAAAATACAGTTTTAGATAGAACTGAGAGGTTAATGAATTGGGAATGAGGCAGAGAAAGTTTCAGCTCTGCATTACCCAAAAGTAATGCCAAGTTATTATTGTTTTCTTTCCTGCATTTCTAGAAATAAAAAAATAAAAGTGGCAAACACAGAGGAAAAATATAAAAGTAGCTTTGCCTTGTGTAGTAGAAGGTGTTGGATTATTTAAGCCTGGTCACAAACACTGCAGAGTCCCAGGAACTCAGCCACCACCCCTTTTTCTTCCAGCGTGTGACATTCAGCAACTAGATCTTGTTAGCATCACATCAAGGTGGTCTCTTCATCCTCCCTATTCAGCAAACAAGCTAAAAATGATATTCAGGTGCTTGTCTACAGAGCAAAGCCATTAGAGGAAACCTATTCCCTCCTTTCTCTCTCGCTCTGATGGATTTATGCCATTAATCCTGTCAGCTGAGTTGTTTTTAACCAGCAGTTAGGGCAGCAGCAATAATAAAGGATTTTTTGTAGTGCAGGCAACCCCCAGTGTACTTGTGTTCTGTGCAGCTATTCACCACCACTGCTATTCTCTGCATATCAAGATATCTCTGGTTTTCAGTGTTTTCCTTTTGGCAGTTTTACATTTTTCTTAACAGGCATTGTCCTCCACTACAGCAGCTGGCAGGAAGGAATCAATTAATTTGAAAGGCATCCACTTGCTTCCACATGGAATTATTATACTTGGAAATGTAATCCTGTCATTTGATAGATCAGATAGCAAACTGTGTGTTTGGGAAGGTGATGTGTCCCATGCTTAGGTATTTTTAAACCCTTCAACACTGCCCAAACTTGTCCAGTGAAAGTTAAACTTCACTGCCTCATGTGATGGCAAAGAGCATTTTTGGTGCTGCTCACCTTGTGGGTTATGGGACAGAGGCTGTATTGACCATATCTGCACAGCCATTCAAAGGTTATCACACATTTTATAAATCCTAAAAAAAAAAATCAAGGTGAATATTGACAAAAAATCGGCAGCAGAAGCCAACATGACTGAACAGTGATGTTACAGGCAGCCTCCCTACCTACTACTATGTCTAAACACAAATAAATTACTGCTTTAAGAGACATTGTAAATCATAAACCTACTTAAAGACAAGCTCTCACCACTAGCCTCTGTCAGACAAGTACATTGCCTGGGCTTTTGCTTCCACAGGTCAACAGAAGGGAAAAATTTCCTTGCTCTTCTGGCATATTCCTTCAATCTCCCTTGTAATACTTTTAGTTACTGACCAGTTCTGGTACCTCCAGTTAATTCTCCTCCTGTGTTTCACAGTTCCTTCAGGCACAGTTTGCATAGCTCTAGTCACTTGTACAAATATTTAAAACCAGCAAGACAAACCAAGCATAACAAATCCAGAAATAAAGCAACTCCCACAGAAGCTAATGTTTACCCAAAAGGGAGCATGAAACATCCCACACCTCCCTCCTCTGTCTCTCTAAGGTGGCATCTGATGGTGCTGTGGGCAATAAGGACCAAAGAGACAAATCCTGGCAGTTTCTGCATGCCCACCTTGGACTCTTTGTTGTTGAGCTTTTCCAGGCTGTTCTGTGACCCTGCCAGGGCTGCAGCTCCTGCAGGCTGGATGCAGAATTAGGGATGGTGAAGGTGAATTTGCCAATCCCATACTCACCCTACAGAAGAGTCTGGACAGCAGACACAGACACTGTTGACCTCACCATGGGGCTGACATGGTCAGGAATCACCATCCCCCTCTGTTGTCCCACGTTTTCAACCAAGCTGGGATATGGCTGCCCTGGCAAAGTGGATAAAGCAGTTCAACTGGGCAAGAAAAAAAAATAAATAACCAACACACCTAATTAAATTTTGCCATTGAAGTAAAACACACTGCTAAGAACACAGAAAATTCGTGCTGGCTGCTCCAATCACCTTCCTGCAGTAAGAAAACACCTCCTACAAAAAGTCAGGCAGCTGAAACACCGTTTGTTTTGCAATGAACTTTTAGCCCTACAGCACAGCCAAGCATCCACTTTTTTTTTTTTCCCTCTGCAACATAACCAGCTCTGCGAGATGCCAGACAGCTAGGAGAGCACTCCAGGCTGGGAACAAAAAGATACTATTGTCTTGGGACTGCCAGAGTCATTGTTCCTTCCTGCACTCATCCCACCTCTGATGTAAGGCTGACACAACAGTTACAGAGAGCTCTTCCACTCTCAGCTGCTTCACAAGCTGCAGATCAGAGCTGGAGCTGGATGAAGGCAAGAGGCAGAAATGAAGCATAATATGCTCAGTTGCTGCTGTAAAGACCAGAATCAGGAGTCCCAATCAGCTGTAAGAACCCAAAATACATTTATCCAGACTTTTCTAGAGACACAGGTAGCTCATTCTGCACTGAATCTGGTTTGCCATTCACTTAGAAACATTTCCAGTCCTTCCCAGCACAGGGAGCTGAGATACCCAAAGGCTGACCAAGCCTTTAGCTCCCAGCCATGGGTACCTGACAGACCCCACTTTGCAATCCCTGTGAGCACAGGGAGTAGTGATGGCTCTCAGATGACACCCAGATGTTTTCTGGGGCACCAAAATAAAACATCCTGCAATTCAAGTTCTGTAATTAATGCATGCTGTTGCTCATCCTGACCAATGAGGATGCTGTACTGTCTACCTCTATGTTCTTTGATCCAAGTGCAAACTAGATTTTTGCAAGTAAAAATCAGGGTGATGTATAAAGTTATGTTTTTTAAAAGCAACTTCTAATTTTAAAGAAAAAGGTATTCATAAGAAAGGCTTCTACCCTTCACAACAACTTCTGCTACCCCATTTATTGGCACTTTTTTCAAATACTCTTGTAATAGGAAAGGACTGGTCGAGACCTCCAGCATCTGTCAAGTTGGGAGTTCAAGTTCAGGTCTTGAACTCTTGAGATGAGTGTGTTGGATCAAGGGATGTTGGCAAACTGCTGTCCCATCTATGGAGGAGATGCTTGGCCAGGTCAAGAGAAGCATGAGGGTAAGGTTTCTAAAAAACCAAAAAAATTCTTCAAATCTTTATCAGCTCTACCCCCTTTCTCGTTTTCCAGCAGGGTGATGAGTTGGCACCACACCACAAATGAGTGAATGTGAAAGGAGAGAGCAGTCCCCAGTTGGGTGATGTGCACTTAGGTGGCTCCCAGCTGTGCTGGATTCCTGCTGCATTGATGGATTGCAGAAGGATTTGAGAATTATATCATCATCCAGAGCCTGTGAAAAACAAGATGAGAGTCAAACTGCCAGGCATGATAGGAATGTTAGCAAAGGTGTCTGTAAACTTCTGCTGACCCCTTACACCAGCTAGGTCGAGAGCTCTTTTATTAATGCTAATGCTTTTCATATTAGTGCTCACATAAAGAAATCCTGCTGACTGCTGGGTCAGGGAGTTCACAGGATGTGTTGGCCACATCAGCAATACACTGATGATTGTTCCTGACATGACCCCACGGCTAATGAAGGGCCATTTGTGGGGGAATTGCTTTTCACACAGAAGAGGTTGGTGAGGAAGGTATGGAACACATCTGAAGAGGTCTGTGATGAAGGTATGGAGCACATCTGGAGCAGGACAGGCTGCTGTTTGTGTGATGCACTAATGAAAGAGCTCTCCACCCCACTGAGACACAGTGTGGCTGTGCCCAGTATCCCTGGGTTTCTTCTTCCCATTCCTGTCACTTAATTCCCCCGTGCACAAAGCACTGCTCCCACTCCTTGCTGCTAAATGACCAACACCCTCTATTTGTGACTCCTCCCATCAAGAATTTCACCTGTAAAATTGGACTTTTTGAAGCCCAGGTCAATATTACAGCTCAGCATTTCTCATCCTGCATATCTTTCCTTTGGGGCCCTGTCAATTGGCTTTCCAAAGGATAAAAGGCTCAGGTGCCCCCCAGGACAGGGATGGAGCAGCAGGAAGCACAAAGGGCTCACCAAGGAGTCCCAACCTCTTGTATTGCTGATAATCTTCTGTTAGGCAACATTTCCACTTCCTTTGGTAGAAATCTTTTCCTGTGCTTGCCTGGGCATGAATCTATCAGAGAAGAGCAGTCTGGAGAGGGCTTTAGGAGGTCATCCAGAAAGGGACTCTGGCACTCAGGACAGATGTGTCTCTGACCAGTTCTAAAAACTCTCTGAAGGTCTCCAAGAAACTGGGCCTGAGAAGCCACCCTTTGTGCCACTGTAAATCAAGATATCCTCTATTACTGTGTCTTTGCAGGATCTCAGGAACATCCTTCACATCATGTAAATTATCCTGTTTTGTGATAGCCTGGGGGCTCTCTTCCCTAGCAGATAACACCTTATCTGTTTACAAAAGACCTTCACAGACTTGCATGTTTAATTTATTAGTGAATAATGGCTTCATTACCTATCAGGAGGGGCTAAATGTATTATGGGGATTGCAGAATTGTGGGGAGTTTAATAATTTTCACACTGAGGAGAACAAGTTACCATAATAAGGTATGAGTATATAGGTATTACATGACCTGGGGAGGAAGGGATTGCATGCAAACCTACAGAACCAACCAAGTAGAAAATCTAGAGATCACAAGCAAGGAACAGTCATGCTGAGAAATTTCCCTTCATCACCTAGAAAAGGACCTGCTGGGAGAAATTAATTCCACGTTAGGAAAAATGTGAAGGTGTCAGGTATTCCTTTTC
Organism: Haemorhous mexicanus; assembly: GCF_027477595.1. Classification (NCBI taxonomy): domain Eukaryota; kingdom Metazoa; phylum Chordata; class Aves; order Passeriformes; family Fringillidae; genus Haemorhous; species Haemorhous mexicanus. The sequence goes on from NC_082347.1 coordinate 37,064,596, forward strand.
ATCCCCCAGAGCAGGGTGAGGCTGTGTCTATCTCAGCAAGCCTTTTCTGTTGCATCTGCTGTTCTTTGCACAAATCTGGTATCATATCAAGCAAAGAACAGCAGTAACCCAGGCTCAGGATTTCCACCCCATCAGAAAGCTGCAAAACCTTGGGTTCTTCTTTGGAGCTGTTTTTCCTCTGTGGTCCAGGATGAATATGCAATAAAAAGCTCTTTTTAAAATTAAAAAAAAAAAAACCCAACCTTTTCCACAGAAGGTTTTACCTTTCATGAGCCATTGCTCTCCAGCACAAATACATTTAGTCAACATTCCCAGCTGCATCATTAGCTTCCCACTCAGGTGGGAAGGAGGGGGAATGAGGCAAGGGTTCACAGCTGTATTACTGCTGCTGGTAGGGTTGCCATGGAAAACAGAGCTCCAAAAAGCAGCAGAGGACAAAGAATGTGAGGTCAGCCTGCAACCTCAGAACATCTCCCTGGCCTCTCTCACGGGGTCACTTTTTCTTCACAGCACAAGTGGCAAAACTTCCTCCTGCAAACATCTACAGCTCAGCCACCAGCAGGGCTGGAGCCAGCCAGGAGGACACAGACCATTCCTCTTCAGGCAAACCAGCTGCAGCTGACAAAATAGTGCAAAAGTTTATAACAAGAGCTGAGCTGCTGCCTCAGCCTAGGGCTGGCACATTAAAAGCAGGAGGCCATGTGTCCAGAAGCTTATCTGTTTTATTCAGCTGTATCAACTGGCCTAAAATGACATATCTCTCCTTACAGCTCCCCCCATGGAAATGGGAGTCATTTATCAAGAAGGAATTTTCCCTGAGCTACCTTGACCTTTTCTGTTTGATGCTGCTGTTTCACTGTGATTTTTACACATTTAGGGGACAGTCACACAGACTAATTTTAAATTAATCATAGGTTTATATGCCCTATATTACAGTGGGACCACAAATGCAGAGAGATCTTGGAGCCCTCCAGTTAGATGCTACTGTTATATCTTACCTACAGCATTAATTTCTCCTATACATAGATTAAATATGGAGTTAAGTAGATTTATAATTACTTTGGTGTTGTTACACCACACACCATTATGCACACTTAAAGCAAGTTCACAAAACTTAAAATTATACACATTTTTAAGGAGTCCTAATAGCACCATTTGATGTGGTAATTATTGATCTTGGCTTCCTGTAGGAAGGGCACTCCAACAAGCAGCTAATTTCACACGTAAAACAGCTGTCACATGGTAATGGCATTAAAAGTCACCAAGCTGATCTGCATTCAAAGCCATGCCATAGAGGTGAAAGGCCCTGTAGCCAATTATTGCTCCTCCGAGCCAGACAGTCCCCAAACACAAACAGCATGTGCAGATCCATCCCTCCTGGTCTTTAATTAGAGCCTGCCTCCCCTCTGGAGCAGCAGCAGCAGAAGTGAGAAGGGCACATGTTAGGCAGTGGGGAGATGATCACAAAGAGATCCCAACATGCTCTGTCTGGCATGTCCTGCAAGCTGTACACAGGAACTAAACCCAGCAGCAAAAAGCAATGGTTGTAGTGTCCACACTGCAAAACATCTGATTTTCATGGAGCTAATAAATAAATGGCATCCTGTGCAGAACATCCCAGGTCTCTTTTTTTCACTGCAGTGATTGTGTCACTGACAGATCAATGATTACTGGTTTTATTCCTGGTAGTTGTGGGTACACAAGGAATACAGGTTTGCACCCATTGCTTGCAAGGAAATAACTTTAAAAACATCACTGGCACAATCTGGTACAGCTTGAGTGAATCTGGTGAATCTACCAAATTTGCAGTGATTATGAAATTGGGCAAAAGCTAATAAAAAAGGTCCAAAGAAAGGTGCCAGAGCAGCCAAAATATCTTAGAGACTTTTTAGCCAAAAATTCCCACCTGGCTGCTGTTGCAGGTTCTGACATGGAGGATTCCCATGTCCATATCTGTCCTTAATCCCTGAAGGATTAAGGAAACCCTGCAAGGTTTCACTGGCTCTGATTCCAGCCTATCTGCTAGACTTGGTCCAAGTCTGCTTCTGGTTCCAGGAATAAACAAGATTTTCTGAAGTTTCCCTGATGCCTCAGGTTTTAGCTTTTATATTTTTTCAGATTCTGTGCTGCTTTGGTGTGTGGGTCTGGGTTCATATCAGGGGATGGTGAGCTCTGTGCACAGAGCAGGGAGACAAAACAATTCCTGCTCCAGCTGGGCACCAAGGACAAATGACCCAAATCTCAGCCCAGGAGCACAAACCCCGTGGGCTGGAGAGAGAAAAACAAGCAGGGTGGGAGTGCCTGGGCTGAAGCTGGGCTGGGACAATGAACTGCAAGGTGCAAATGGAGCAGAACTGATCAAAGTGAGAGACCCTGTGACCAGTTGTGCATTTTGGGACCATTTTGAGTTGTGCTGCCCAAGGTGGATCCATTGAGGCCTCCTAATGAATCCCTACTTTATTCTTGAACTCCATCTAGTCTCTGTTCTGGTCACCCTTCACAAGGCATCATCCCTAAGACTCCACTCTGCCACTGAAGGGAGGGACATTTATCCTTCTGCCAGGTGAATCCCCACCATCCCAGCTGCTCCCTACTCACCACACTCCCCATCTGGCAGGACAGGTTTCTGGCATGGAATTGGCACAGCCTGCTGAAGAGAGTGGCCAAGAGATGGTCAGGACAGTCACTAACCCAGAGCAGGTGTGGCAGCAGCATGCACAGGGATTGATGCACTCAGGATCCACTCCCCAATCCCAGAAAGCAGCTTGAGAATGGAAACAACCCCCTGCAATCAGCAGCCAAGAATCTCAACATCAGTGCAACACACTTGAGTCATACATAGTCATCCTCAGAGAAATCTCTGTCCTCCTTTACAGGGCACTGACTTCACCAGTTAGAAACAGATTAAATATTTCATTTCTGAATTTCAAGGGCAGCAAATTAAAACAACATCAGAAAAAAAGGGAATGTAGCATAAATAAATGGTGCTGCACCCACAAAATGCAAGTAATTACTTATTTTTATACTCTGTAGGTCAGAATCTATGCATGGGTTTTTTTCTGTTTTCCTTGATCTGCATGAACCTTAGTATGGATTATAAAAATAAATGGCAAAACAATGCTGTGAATTTCAGTGTCAATGAGTCAAGAATGACCAGTGCTTAAGGAATAAGCAGCAGGAGCAGGCTTCTGCCTTTTTCCTCAGGAAGAAATGGAGAAGATCTCAGAGCAGAGAGAAACCAAGAGTGCAGGGAGCAAGAAGGGAGGGTCTGACACCGTGCCCTCAGAGCTGTGGCTCAGACTGATGAATTATCTCTGCTTGGTTAAATCTCTGGCATTGCTAATCAGACAAGAAGCATAAAATGGAAAGTTCATTAGCAAGATCATAAAAGAGTCAGACTGACAAAAATCATTCCACTTGGAGATAGGAAGGTCAGTCACAGGAATCGGAAAATCACTTTATTTAAGGAAAACAGGTTTGACCAGAAGCAACTCCGAGTCCAGAAAAGACCTGCACTGGGATTCTGTGCAATGGTCTGCTTTATTTCTGGAGCACAAACAGGGAAACGTTTCCTTTGACAGTGGATAAGCTAGACTTTAATCAGCATCATGCTGGCCCAGGGTGGGCTGGGCAGTATCAGCTTTCTGCCAGGACTGATTCCCTCACCTCCACCCAAACATCCCACAGCTCCTCTGCAGGAAACACCTCCAGCACAAGTCACTAGATGGCCTCAAAAGCAGAATTTGCTAGCTGATAAAAGTAAAATTTTGCTAATTTCTAAAAGTAGAATTTGCTAATTGTTTTGAATTACATGTGAAGGGTTTACAATATGGATTCACTGCCCACTTGGGATTTAAAGGTGATTCTTCAAGTAATTTTGAGATTTCAGGATAATTGAGAAACTCTGTTCCCAGAGGTTATTAAATGCTCTTCTTATCACTACTACAGCCACGCTGCACTGGGGGTTGGAATTTGTTTCTTCAGGGGTAAAGAAAGAGGAGGTGAAATGGTGGTGATTTTTCTTATAATTAGAAGGAAAAAAACTCCAGAATGTGTATATTTTCCATATTTAGCCTGGTTTTCTAAAGAAATGTGGAATAATAAATAAATATTAAACAAAAAATGAATTTAAATAGTAAATAAAAGGATCCTTTTCACTTTTGACGTCACTACCTTATTTCAGTCACATTTGGGAGACAAAAAAATTGGGAAAAGGACTTGTACACATCTCATATGAATCAGGTAAAAAGGAGGCAAGAAATTTTTACTGCCCCTGGGAATAATTCTATAACCTGAGGTCAGTCAGGAAGACTGCAAAACCAGGGAAAATTCCATTGGTGCCTTTGAATTCCATTGAAGCCTTCACTAAACCCCACAAGAGACACAGAACTGCAGGGAATTCAGTCACAGCCTTGACACGTGCAAAAAAATACTTCTTCTAGTCCAACATCTCTACCTGGAGGTGCTCCATCAGCCAGAGCAGCCAACTTCCAGCCAGCATTTTCCTTTCCAAAGAAAAAGCCAGCAGGAGTGGACAGAGGCAATTAAGACAGAAAAAATTAAGTGGTTTCTCATTGTTTCTAGGCAAGTCAGCAGTCAAGAGAAAGCCACTAGTCAAGGGTTTCCTGCCTCAGACCTGCACCTGGCCAGTGCCCCTCTCCCTGTAGGACTGAACTATGTCCAGTTCCTTTTTTCCCCTTGAAAAACCAGCACTTTCCCTACCCTACAAGCAAGTGTTACAGTGAACACCAGGAAGGAAGCATTAAATAAATGTGGATGGTTTCTAAGCACCCTGCTTCATGCAGGATTAACTTGTTCAGGATACATTTTGGAGAATGGTCCTTTATGTTTATTGATGTCAAATCTAAATTGCAGTGGGGAGAAGTATCCTGACCACAAAAGAGCTTGACAGTTTTACAGCTAGGACACATAACACAATAATCATTTAGCCAGATTAAAGCATACTGAGAGCTGCATCAAATATTGTTTAGAGCACATAAAAACTGCTTTAATATTTAAATGTATCCCATGGCTGGGCTCTTTAGATTTGCTAGATTCACTGGGGCTGCACAGCTATTAGCTTCTACATTTCATCTTCAATTCCTCTTCACAGTAGGAGAAACATAAAAATGAGGGTCACTGCTTGGTCATTTCATTACCCCTGGCAGAGAAATGTGCTTTGCACAAATGAGGAAATATTTCAGATGTAGATTGTTGTAATGTTGGTGTGACAAAATAAAACCAGAGTTAAAAAATAATAACGATATTATAATGGTTATTTTGTAGAATAACATTAAAATAATATGCAGTGTGGCAGTGGTTCCCCTATCAAAGAGCCTGGTGTATGTCATTGTCATCATTTAAAAGGTCCATTAGCAAAGCCCTGGAAATGTATGGCTCAAGGTCACAACCAAACTAAATGAGACTGAGCAGTAATTCAAAAACATTAAACTGTTTATGGTTAGAAATCTAATAAATAACTCCTCAGTGCACACACACAAATCTTAGCAGCAAACTCATCTACAATTCTTCTTTTATTTCTGTGAAAACAGAAGCTCAGTGAAAGAAATTTATAATCTGCTTAAAGCCAGAAATGGATTAGATAAAATATCACTTGGGGAGGTGTGTGACTTCATGCCACAGCCATGGATTAGGCTGCTCAATCTGTTTAGCCATGGGTGCCCCTGTGACCCAAACACAGACAGTGCCTTTGCCCAAAGCCAGCAGCCACAAGAGACAAAAAAAGGGCAAGAGCCAGGCAGGGACAGGGGCAGAGCAGGAACAGAGCCCTCCACTGCCCCTCTGCCTGGGGACAGCTCCTGTGGCCACGGGGACAGGATCACCACAGCCTCAAGGAGGAGATTCAGTGCAGAAGAAACAGGAACACAATGCTGTTTACTAATCACAAACAGGGAGGAAAAAACCCCAGTTATCTTACTAACCCTAAGTTCTATTTGTATTATTTAAAGCATGGCATTTAATCTATATTCTAAATACCTGAATAAAAGAAACTTGATTTTCAGTCGTATTTTTCTCCCCAAAAGAATTAGTGTGAGTTGTGTTTCTCTGATTTACCAAATATAAATTTAGATGAGAATGCAACATCCAAGAGAATCGCTCCTGGCACTGAAGGAGAAATTCTGTTGAAATTAAAAAGCCAGCATTCCTTACTGCAAGGCTGCTCCTCTGCAGCTCTCTGGACTGGCCCTGAGCTCACCCTCAGATCCTCACACTGCTCATGTCACTGCTCCTGGAGGATCAGGGCATATGTCTTATGGTGATCCTGCCAAGAATTCCTGTGTGTAAGAATCACTGAAGTTGGGCATGTTCGGTGCAATCAAACTCACAAAAATGCAGGAAAAGTAATTTAGGTGGTTTTGAGGAGAAATATTTTAGTATATTAAGGCACATATACCAAAAGGTTCCCTTATGAGCAATGAATTTTAGAATAGCCTCCAATGCAGAATATTAGGATCTAAAGACTGAAGCCCAGCTGAATATTAACAAACACAGGAAATCTTTTCCAGTTTTATTGTTTCTGCTGGAAAAGCATTCTCCTAAACCTCTTGGTTTAGTATCACTTACATTCATAAGCCTTATAAAACCACCACAAATGGAAACAAGATTCCCTAACACAGAATCACAGAACTGTGATGGAAACACAGGATGAAACACAAATGCAATCAATCAGAGGACCTGATTCTTAAAGGGGGGGAAAAATGCAGGCAGTGTACTCTGCTGCCATTCCTGTAAATGGAATTCAGCTTCCAGGTAACTTACATGTCTTGCTGACAGAATGTTTTATTGATGTCACTGTGATCTTGTATTTCATTTCCTAGCTGAGTGTGGGTGCAAGGGAAAAGGCCTTTGCAGGCAACTGTGCTAACACTTCACATCTGGCTGTGCTCAACAGCTGTCAGTGCCTGGAGAACAGTGGCACACCTCTCTGGAACTTTAATCCATGGCAGGAGCTGGATGCACATCCAACAAATGATAAGTTACATATGAGGAAAAATATTACTCTGTTAGCAGTTAAGTCACAGCCCTGCAATGAGTAAATTGCAAAGCAATGCAGCTTTGTCTAATGACTATCAGTTGACCAAAAAGAGCTCAGGGATATGTAACACATGCAAAAATAAAAGCCCATACATCTTGATTTAGATATGTTGAAAACATTTCCTCTGATATGGCTTTGTAGTTTTCCACCAGAACCTGTCATCCAGGCAGCCCCCAGCTCCTATGCCCACGGTAGCACAGCTCCTACACACAAACCCCCTCTGCCTGGTGGCTCACTCACTCAGGGCTCACATCTTCCCTGCAAACAGGATATGATTCAAAAGTGACATAATGCACATTCATCCCAATCTCCCAATAATCCCCTCTCACCACTTGTGGAAATGCTTGGTCAATAAAACGTAATGTCATTATTGCAGTAAAGTCATTTCCAAGTTAAGTGCCTGGCTCTCTGTCCCTGGGACCCCACCAACAGTCAGGCTCCAATCCAGCAGGTAAACAAAGGCTTCCATTTTGCAAATGCTCTCATTTACTGGGGGTCAGTCCAGATTCCATTTAAATCAATGTGAGCCTCCTCTCTGTAAAGGTAGTTGGGAGCAGGCTCCACAGATGTAGGGCCCCTCCTTTCCCTCACACTCCCTAAATCCTTCATTTACAGGATTTGTCAGGTGCTGCACGGTGCCAGCCATGTGTCACAGAGTCACCAGGCAATCAGGACGTGCTGTGGCAGCCCCAGGGCTGGTCTCTGAGCCAGCTGCACCCTGGGGAAGTGGGATCCCCACCAGCTGGCTTGGCTGGTGGTGCCCCGCTGCTCCAGCCCCAAATTTTGTCACCATGGGGACACAGCCTGACACCTATAGTGGAACCTGCTGGAGGTGGAGTGCTCCAGAGAGATTCAGCTCCAGTTTCACTCATGTCTGACCTCCTTCTTCTCCCCCAGGCACCAAGGCAAAGCTCCACATCATGGGGCAAGGGAGGGACGAGTGACAGAGCCCAGCCCTGGCTGAGCCCAGCCCAACACCCCAAGAGCAGTCTGCAGAGCAGGCAGAGCCAGCAGCTGCCTCTGTGGGCACACAGACCTGGGAGCCAGCTCCAGGCCACACCTCATGTGGGATGTGCACATCTCAGCAGGGCGGTGCTGCTCCCGTGGCTGCCACCATCTCTTTCAGAGCCTGCTGCATCTCCAGCTAGGAAAATATCCAGCAGCCAAACAGCCAGCTTTTAAAGGAAAAGATTTCCAGGCTTGGATCTGACAGGGTGTCCTGGAGCAGTAGAGAAAACTGCTACTATTTATTTATGAGATGGTCAAAATACCACCTTCAAAAATACCAAGTGTCCTTTCCATTCCTTACAAAAACCTCTGTTGCTGAGGACTGGAATTGCTGTTGAATTCTCTCCCTTGTAAAGAAAGAAATACTACTGAAACTGAATAACCAACAGCAAAGCTGGGGAGGGGTAGAAGGACTCCCCAGAAAGTGAGAGGAGCAGCAGGAGGTGGTGGCAGGGGAATCAAATGAGGTTGTCCCCAGGTAGTTGGCACTGGGAATGGGAAAGGAATCCATAGCTTCTCTCAAAAAAACACAAAAGCTCTTACAAGCAGCCACCAAGAAACTTCTAACTAACAGCAGCCTGACATGGCCCCAGCCTTTATATTCCTCCACCCCAACCCACACCCCTCCAGCACCCCAAGAAAGCCAGCTGACAGGAAATAGAGGTCCCTGGAGGCTCCCATCCATGCTCTCTGTACCTCTGCAGACACCAACATTCCCTGCTTGACTTGCACTGTGCCACCACAGGCTGCTCATGGTTACCAAGACAGAGCACAAGCCCCACAGCACAGGAGCAAGCCCAGGGCTCCACTCTGCCAGGCACAAACATTTCCTGGGTATTTCAGGTGTTTCTAATCCCTCCTGTTCTGTAGGAGGTGTCAGATCATTTCTGTCGACACACACCCTTGCTTCCAGGCAGGGGCTTGGGGAGAAATGAATTTATTCTTTGTTTATTCTTCTCTCTTCAATCCTGACTGCCATCATGGAAATCTGAGGGGCTCCCATGGAGACCAGACAGTCCTTTTCCCATTTTATCAGTCCCACACACCAAGCTGTCCCCTCAGCCCCCAGCCCAGGGACCCACCAGACAGGGATCACCACGGAGCTTTCCACTGAACCATTCATGAGGAGCCCCCGGGGGAGCTCCCAGAGCAGAGCTTTGGGCTGGAGCAGAGACAATTCCTAAAACCCCAGAGCAGAGAGGCAGTGATTTAATGACAGTTCAGCCCATGAATCCAGAATAGCAACTCGTTGGTTGTCTGAAGCTGGAATCCACTTTGTGTGATGACAGATAGCTTAGGAGAAACAGATCCTGCCTGCCAAGAGAACTTCAAAAAGGACAAGGGGAAAGCAAAAATCTGGCTAGAAACCAAATGCTTTGCTAAACCTAGATAACACACTGTTTACCAACAGCAAACTAGATTAGGGGAGGGGAAAAAAAGGATTTATGCAAATGTTCTTAATTTAATAATTATCATCAGATATGGCTTTGTTTCTTCCATGTAATTTGTGTAATACAAATAAAGTACAAGGGCTCTCTTCCCCTATAGGAAATGAGAATTATTAAACATTGCACCGAGAAGAGAAGGAATGTGTTTATTGACATGAAAAATGATCCTGCGGATACAAAAGCTTTTGTATGTTAATTGCTAAATGTCAGAGCAATTTAGAAAGTGGTTGCAGAAGGAAAGAATTCCTTTCCAAAACAGAAGTGGCTTTTCCTCATCCACCATCCTGATTCAAGGCTGCATCTTGAAAGTATTTATGGCTGTGTTTTGATCGGTGACATTGGGTTAGTACCCAAAAACATCCTCACTTCATCTTGATGTGGTTACTTGCTAGGAGGCATAAAGGAAGTGAAGGATTTCCTCCCAGTTTTATTACTGAATGCTCAAAATGTTTCCTGGGGTAAACAGCACTAAAGCCATCTGGTTTGTTTTTTTGGGTTGGTTTTTTTGGTTTTTTTTTTTTTTTTTTTTTTTTTTTTTTTTTTTTTGGAAACAAAAGGAGAACAACAGTAGCAACCAGGGAATGGAAAAATCCAGGTCTGGAGCAGTGCTGTGAAAAAGGCTTTGCTCTGGAAGAGGGAAGGGGAACAGCCACAGGTGTCCTGGGCTGATAGATACACTCAGCAGCACTGAGAATGGTGTCTCTGGTCTTCTGTCCTGCTCCACAGAGGAGAAGAGAAACAGAAAATGTGTGATTCAGCTGCCAGATAGTTAGAGATGCTTCAGGAAATTAAACTTTGGACTGGAAAATGAAGGAGCTTCTTAACATCTCTAATTACAGCCTGTTGATTTACTGCTCCAGGTGGGGAAACAAACCAACAAACCCAAACCTTTGCAGTCCTGATGGAGAAAGACAGACAAAAAAAGCTTACCATGCATTCAGGAGCATATTTCAGAAGGAAATGAATACACTCCATCCAAAACCTGTTTGTGAGCCAGGCAAACCCTTAGAGCAGCAAAGCAGCCACCAGCAGAACCAGTAGTTGCACTGAGGCAAAAACCAGGGCATGTTTCACCATGATAAAACAAGAGAACCTGCAGAACACCCCCTGGGGTGCTCCCTCATCTCCTGGAGAACCTGTGGCTGTGAAACCTCAGGACAGCTTCACCAGCACAGAGGGAAGGTTGATGTGTCATGGGATGCCTGCCAAGCCATCCCCTCCATGTGCACAACCTTTCTCTGCCAAACCAGAGCCAGCCATGGGCACAGAGAACTCTGCTTTCCTAAGTCTCTCCTCAAAAGCTGCTATTTCCACAGCTCTGCAAAAGTGGTCTGTCAAATTAACATTTCTTATCTCAAAATTTACATACAAGTGCATACTGTATAAACCTTCTGTCAAACTTTCAAACTTCTCTATAAATTCATTTCCCACAGTGTCATGGACAATCCATGGCTTTCCCTGGAGGAAATCATGCAGTTTAATGACTTATCTGGTAAGCTGGGCTTATCCATAAAAATTTATTTATTCCAGTTATAGAGCAAAGGACAAGGGATGCAGGTGATGCCAACAGCCCTGCAAGTCTGTTGCTGTTAGGTTGGACAGCAAGAAAAACTTTTAAGAAGAAAAAGTTTTCATTTTGTGTGTTCTCTAGATTATATACTCTTAACAAGGCATGATTTTAAGCTATTAACTACATTGTAATAACTTATTATATTTATTGGTGTAAAGTAATTAGCATCAATATAATTGGTTACAGTTTTATAGAAATTTGATAAGGTACCTATACACATCTACTTATGCATGTAGTCTAGCTTTCAAAAATTCTCATGTATCTTCTTTAATTTCTTCTTATGTTGAGAGCTTTGTCTTCTTCCTTGCTATGGATACACTCGAAAATCATCAATTGATATTTCTTCTACTAACTCCGTTTTGCTTGTAGACTAGCTCTCAAGCCCTTCCATACTTCCTCCTTTATGTATTTGAGTGATAAATACAGCTGATAAGGATTTTTGCAGGGTAATTGATGTTTTACTAGTTAGAGTAGTTTATTCCATACTAGTCTACATGGGAACAAGGTGCCTCTGGAAGTATTGTGTTAGTGAGGTGCCCAGACCAAGGAAGGAATGATGAATCTGACTCCATGTTCTCAGAAGGCTAATTTATTATTTTATGATACTATATTATATTAAAGAATACCATACTCTACTATACTAAAGAATACAGAAAAGATACCTACAGAAGGCTAAAAAGATAATAATGAAAACTCCTGACTCTTTCCAGAGTCCCAACACAGCTTGGCACTGATTGGCCAAAGAGACAAAATAATTCACATTAGAATCCAATGAAACAACCACTTGTGGGTAAACAATCTCCAAACACATTCCAAAGCAGCACAACACAGGAGAAGCAAATGAGATAAGATTGTTTTCCTTTTTCTCTGAGGCTTCTCAGCTTCCCAGGAGAAAAATCCAGGTGACATGGAAGCACCTGTGCAGATGCAGTCACACAGCTCAGCACTTGTGTTCTCCTGGCACTGCAGGGCCTGCACTTGTGCTTCTCTGTTGATCCTGGTGGATTCAGGCAGAAGGACCACAGACAACCCCTGGATCTCTACTGTCTTCTAAGCAACTGCAAAACTTAGAGGATGAAGAAAATTGCCACCAAAACCATTTAAAGGTAGGGGAGGAGGAACTGCTTCCAGTGAGAAATTTGATGGGCAGGATTTATTGAGCTTGTCTAAGAGAAGACCAAGGGTGACTTGATTACATGGTATTAAGTACCTCCATGGAGAGAAAATACCAGCCATAAAGGGCTCCCTGATCTAGCAGGGAAAGGCTTAACAAGAACCCATGGCTGGAAGCTAAAGCCAGACAACTTGAAACAGAAAACTCAGCGCAGATTTTTAACAGCAAGGGGAGCTGGCAAAGGATGCAGTGGATTCCTCAGTCCATCCTGGAGAATGCTGCACAGCTGCCTCCATTCCCAGCAAGGGCCAGGCCTGCAAGGAGCACTGCTGAGATCCTTCCCCTGCACAGAGCAGAGCTGGAGCCATGGGAGATGCTGGAAAGGGAAGGGACTGCAGCTCCCAGAGCCACCTTGTGAAAGAGCACCTGGCTCTGCACCACGGTGAGAGATGTGCAGCAAGGAACACTGACTGCCACAGAGGAGGAAAAGATTCATTGCAGCTGTTTAACAGATAAATTTGAAGTCAGCCTTCATCAAAAAGAATTCAAATTTAGTGTAACAGATTTTGGCTTTCCACCTGCAGAGCAAGATTGAAGGAATATTCAAAGATTAAAAGACAGGGGTTTGGCTATTGCTTTGTAAAGCATTTGGTATCCTAGTCATGTTTGGGATTCTTCCTCCTGCCTGACTAATTATTTCTATTTCCTGTTTTCTTTGAAATTGCTACTATGTTCTGCATTGCTGGAATCTGAAATATTGTTTCATGGAGCATGACTGTATTTGTGCATACCACAAACTCCAGAGATGCCAAATTCCTTTTCATGGTACTGCTCCAGCTCTTGAAAAAATATTTCCCATCTCCAGCAAATATTAACAGTTCTCCCCCAAGAAAAGCGTGAAAGCTTCAAACCCTTAAAAAAAAATGTTTAACCACTGAAACAAAAAAACAGTGATGAAAAATTATATTTCTCTAATTGCACTCACTGCCTGCCTTATTCTGCACTCAGACAATTTGGTGAAAAAAAACTTTGGTGGCCATTCATTTCATGAATTCATTTTATTTCAAAACATGATGATTTCCTTCAGCTGAAAGAAAGTCTTGGAATTAAAGCAGAAAACAGGGAAATTGTGGATTTTTCCTAACACTACCACTGATTAAGAGATGGGCCCACTCTCACATAGATGATTTCTCTTTTACTGAAAAAAAAATCAAAGAAGTTATAACATTCAGTTCCAGGAAATTCAGCTTTTTGTGCTTTCACATCTGCAAAGGGATGCAGGGTCAGCTGATGGGAAGCCAGATGTATTTCAACTCTTAGTTATATTCTCTTGAACAGCAACTTCGGGGGTTTTTTTTGTATAAAAATCTGTGACTCTGCAAGTAAACTCCCACTGAAATTCCACTTTTTAGGTACTTCCCTGTCCCCAGCCAGGGTCAGGCTGCAGCCTGCACATGTGTTGTACAGTCCCCTCCTCATATCCAGGAAGGTTCTCTGCTGTCCTGTTTCTGTGTCCTTCTCCCCACACACCACTCCTCTTCCCATCATTAATGGTTGATAAATAGCTAATGAGTGCCTTGGACATTAGGGCCTCCCTTTCCATCTGGGCTACATGCTATTTTACAGGCCCTGCTAAATCTTTATTAGATTTGGGTGCACATTATTGATTTAGGTAGATGAGGTCGTTGTAACCTCATCTCAAAGAGAAAGGAAGCAGGAGAAGCCAAATGTAATTCAGCTGTTATTTTCTGTAGCACTGCAAATCAATAGCAGGGAAAAGTCAAAACAAAACCAAAAAGTGTCCATTAAAAAAAAAAAAAGGTCATAACTGGACCTTAAACCAAATGCAATGGTCTTACAGGCACCTGGAAGTAGAGAACAGAGATAGATGCTATAAAAGTTAAGAGCTTTTCCCATTTTAGCACTATAGAATAGGTGGTAGGTTCTAGTGAAGAGACAACATTAATAAAATACCAGGCTGTTCCTAGGGCAAAGTGACATCTATTTATAGCATAAGAACACTTTACCTAAGACACAGTGATGGCTTAATAAAAGGGCATCTTTTGGTTAAGTTATTTTTGCCCCTGTTAAATGGCCATATCAGCACCTGCAGCTCTAAAAAACTCAGGCTTTATGCTAAGCACTTCTGAGCATCCTGTCAGAGGTAACTTAAGCACAGAAACCCTCCAGAAAGTCTGGCATTCAGGGCTGGTCCCTCTGAAAGATTTCAACCACTTATAATCCTATGGATGTGAACATCAAGGGTTCAAAAGACCTTGCATAAATACATGAAAAAGGAGCCTGGAGGTGTCACATTCACATTCTCTGGAAAAATCCCTTCACCCAGGATTTTTCTCCTGGGAAGCTGAGAAGCCTCAGAGAAAAAGGAAAACAATATTATCTTATTTGCTTCTCCTGTGTTGTGCTCATGAGGAATGTGTTTGGAGATTGTTTACCCACAGGTGATTGTTTTATTAGTTTCTGATGTGAGTTGTTTTGTGTCTTTGGCCAATCAGTGCCAAGCTGTGTTGGGACTCTGGAGAGAGTCATGAGGCTTCATTATTATCTTTTTAGCATTCTATAAGTATCCATTCTGTATTCTTTAGTTAGTACAGTATAGCATTCTTTAATATTATACAGTATCATAAAATAATGAATTAGCCTTCTGAGAACGTGGACTCAGATTCATCATTCCTCTCTTCGTCTTGGTGTGACACAAATACAATATGGAGGCACTTTAGGAAAGGAATCCTTGCACAGATGTGTGCAAGAGCTGTGTCCTCATCCTTCCCTAAGCCCATTCCATGCACAGGGCAAGGTGAGCCAAGGGGGAGGACAGCACTGGCACAGCTGCTGTGTTCTCTGGTGGCTGGGTGCCCCTTCCTGCTCCTCCCAGCCGTGGTGTCAGGCCAGGCTGCCCTGCCCAGCTCCACCAGACAGCTCACAGCTGCCAGTTCAAAGCAGAGGTGACCCCAAGCTGAGCACCTGACCCTGAGACAGAGGTGCCAGCTCCAGCTCAGCACCCCCTTAGCCCTCCCCATCTGCCCCCATGAGACAGAGCCTCTTCATCCTCTGTTTTGGAGAATGCAACCCAGGGTGGCAAATTCCAGCAGGCAGCAGAGCACTTAGCCAAATTCACAAAGGACTTGTGTATTGTATGTCTAATCCAGGGGCATTTTGGGATTCCCATCCTAAAGCCACAAACCAAACCACACAAAAGCCATTTTCACCTGGACTTGGGGTTGTTGTTCCCTCCTAATGCACCGTGACAGGCTGCCTGGCTGCTTCCAAATCACAGCTCTTTGATCTCCTCATCCTAAAGGAATATGAGATTCAAGGCTGCTGGTTGTATCCAGGAGCTGTCAAGTTCCACTAATCTGCCTCCCTTTCACATGACAGCCAGCTGGTGTTCGCCTCTGCAGCCACGTTCTGGTGTGGAATTCCAAAGTCAGGGAGCATGGAGCTGCCACGAGGGGCCTTGGGTCCCCTGCACAGAGCCAGCTCCTGCAGTCTTTGTCCAGGTCTGTGCAAACCCCTCTGTCCTATTTAGCAGGTGGATTTGACTGCCTGGAAAGATTCCAGGCTGTCAGCTCAGCTCTCTCCCTGCATGGAGCCCTGGCAACTCAGCAGTGCAAGATCCAAACTCTTTATTCAGCCCTGTGTTTCACCTGATGTGATCAATGCTGCTGTGAGTGCTCATTTTCAGCAGCAGTAAATGCTCAGCTCATCAGTGTGTGATAACAGTCACGCAGGAATCTCTCTCTCTGTTTTCTGGTAACAGAAACCACAACAGAGCACAATATATTCTATTTTACTGCACCTGTGACCAGCTCCCCAGCAGGCAGTGCCCACCAAGCACGGGTACATCTCCAGCCCTTTGCTTTAAACCAGCCAGAGAGCCAGCACCCTGGGAAGCCATGTGATTTCTAAGACACTGGAGAAGAACTTGGAGAATTTTCAAGTTGTCCACACCTCCAGGCACTTCTGCAGCTGATGCTGAATGCACCAGCCTGGGCTGTTTTGAAGGTCACCCCATAGGATCCCTGCTATGCTGCAGCCTGAACCTGAGCACTAAATGCAAGCCTCTCCAGCAGTGAGGTCTGGGACACTCATAAGAAAATGGGACCATATCTGTCCAAAATATAATTGAGAAACTACTGCCACAGGGGCAAAACATGGTAGCCCTCATTTACCATTTCATGGTATCACAATTACACTAAAAAGGTCAAAACCCCCCTTCACCAAACTGGTTTGAGTGAAAAGTTGTGTATTTCTATCTGGTGTCAGGGATCACTCACCTGTCTCCAACTCTTTCCAGGTGTGCAGTAAGAGCACAGTTCCTAGTCTTCCTCATCTTCCAAAGACCGGAAACATCCTTGGATCAAAACCACAACAAATTACAGCAGCCACCATCACCACAGCTGAATGTGCAAGCCACCCATGCAGTGTGTGTGAGTTTTATGTGGCCATGTGGAGGCTCATGTTCTAGATAAGAAGTCAAGGAGAAGCTGTAAAGTGAAAGGTTTTTTGTTTGACCCTGTAAGGGTCTTCATGCACTCTCCATTCTCTCACTTTAACATAAAACCAAATCTCTCTCGCTGGACTTTGCTGCTGCTACAGCTAGAATTTCCTTTTTGCCTCATTAGCCAGAGCAGTGGCTAGTTTTAAAGCTTTGCTAACACTTCCTTCCTTCTCCCCATCCATAATGCTCCTTCAGACATCATCATGGTTCAGTGAGAAAATAATGAAGAAAAATGTACATTCGACAGTTTGCTGAGACTGCCTGCTCTGCTGGGCTCAATTCTGCTTTTTGTTAATTCCTGAAGCACTTTGCCAGGCAATACCCACTCTGCAGCAGGAAGCAGCAGCCCTGGAGTCCCAGAATCCCAGGTCTGTTTCCACACAGCAGCAGAGGGAGATGCTGCAGTGGACCTGGCAGTTCTGGTCCTTGGAGTTCCCACTGGCCATGTCTCTGCTCCCTATGGATACACCTCAATATGTGCATGAATATGGAGCTCAGGGCTCCTCAGACACTTACCAGCATCTTTTGCAGGGAGACACAAGCTGTGAAAAGAGCCAAAACATCCCACATGCTTGGGAAGAAGCACACCATCAGTGTACACAGCTTATTCCCTCCCCAGCACCATCCATCCAAAGAAATCCTTGAGTCGCCGCTGCCAAAACAGCAGTGACATTTCAAAGTAGCCACACTCAGATTAACCAGCACTTTTGTTGGCTCCAAAAGAGTCAACACAAGTTGATCTCACAGCCCCAGACACACCAGGCCTCCTGCTGCCACTTATGTGGCCACAAGCAGAGATCAGAGTCTTATGTTCTCATCCTTCCCCACTCACGCCTGGGCTGGCTCCCTGCTTGGCCCAGACCCAAAACCAACACTGTCTGCAGCAAACACAGAACTTGTGGCCACCTGGGCTGTGCTGCTCCACTGGCTCTCACTCACAGCAGTGTCCCCTACAGTTACAAGCTGGGGTAAATTAGAGGGATCATGACAAAACAAACACCAGCAGGTCGTCCTGAATTCAGAAACTGTGCTCTGTATTCCCAGCCACCACCATCAGACACCTTGTCCTTCAATGTATAGACACTTTCCAACCTGCGGACCAAGAACCCCAGGGGATCCCGAGTTAATTCTACAAAGGGTAATTAAGAAAAGTGAGTCTGTTGTTAATGGCCTTAGATTAGCTCTGTGGGGATCCACGTACTCACTGAAAAGTATTTTTAATAAGAGAGAAAGAAGGTTTACATGGACACTCACTGCACAAAGAGCTCATTCTCCAGAGTGGCAGAGGGCAGAGACACTTTCTTGTCCCCTCTGCTGCCCACATCACATCCCTGTGACTGTCCCTGTGCATTGCTGACCAGCTCTGTATGTGGTGACCTCCTGCTACACTGTTGTTTTACACAAGCTCAGCCCACGAGAAGCAAAATCAAACAGCAAACGATCACTGCACTGAGATGTAAGCAGAAGAAAACTTCTCTCCTAAAGCTGATGTCCATAAAATTGAAAACAAACTAACCTGAGACAGCTCCTGCAACACAATGTCACTGATCAAATATTACAACAGGCTCGCTCTGAAGAGAAGCCCCTTCCCTTGCCACATGTGCCCAGTCCTCTCTAAACTTCATTAAAGTCTAGTAAAAAATAAATAAGATAAATATAATTTGCATTTATTATAGGAATTAGAAGGGGTTGCCAGATGGGGAGCTCTCCTCCAGCAGGGCTGTTGTTTTCCAGGAGAGACAAGCACTGGCACTGCCCAGCTGTCTGGGGCCTGGGATGCTCCCACTCCTGGAAAACCATCGCCCCTGGCTTCTCCCTGTAATTAGTTGGAGCTAATACCCTTGGCTGGGCTCTGGAAAAGTCACATTCTGAAAGATCACCCTTGTGAACAGCTGTACTCAGGAGGCACAACGTCACCACTGCAAGCTGTCAGCCAATTCATCTCCAGCAAAAGTCAGCCGGGCCAGAAACTGGGAGGTCTTTATCTCAGGACAGCAGACTGAGCAGGGCTTTAATTGCAGAGCTGTGCTAATGAGCCTGGTTTGTGACACGAGGTGCTTGGTGGTGGCTCTGTTTGAGAACACAGCACTGTCACCCTCCCGAGGGCACACACAGTCCGCTGAAAGCTGCAGCCCGTCTGGATGCAGAGAAGGAATCATGTGTGGGTCCCCTCAGCATGGCACCTTATCAAAGGCATCATTAACAGCTGCTCGTGGAGTGGCAGGAGCCTCTCCTGGGTCTGCTCCCTTCACTTCCCTCCCCTCACAGGTTTTCTTTTTCCCTAAATGGTGAGTTCTGTAAACATCGCTGCCAAATCATCTGCAGGGGAACAAAATGATACCAAGAATTTAGTGTTTCCTCACAGATAAGAGCTGTGTCTGGTTTTAAAAGGAGTTAAAACAAATGTTGCCCAGGGAAAAGCAAACAGACAAAAGAATTTCAGCTGAAGTCCTTCTTGCTGAATTCTTAGAGTCAAACTCTACTTCAGCCTGCATTTCACTTTTTTCCTTTTGGCTTAGGGGCTGCAGTAATGAAAACAGTTATTTTAACACTCATATTTTGGAAAATAACCAGAGAATCACAGAATGGTTTGGGCTGGGAGGGATCTTAAGGATCATGTAGCTTCAACCCCACTGCCATGGGTAGGGAACCTTCTGCTAGATCAGGTCACTGAGAGCCTCATCTTCAACACCTCCAGGGATGGGGACTCCACAGCCTTCCTGGGCAAAATTTCACCCCACGTGGACACATGGCTGCAGATTTCCTTGTCCAGATATCAAAGGCTGTTTCATTTGCCCCATTAATGATGAGGCTTGCTTGCCACAGAAAGCCCAAGCCACATTTCCATGGGAAAGGCCAGTGCTCAGCATCTTTAAAAATCATTAGTACTTAAAAGTGGCATTATTATTCTTCTGGCAGTACCCAGGGAGGCGTGCAGGCATCACAGACCCTGTGTGCCAGACTCTCTGCAAACATCCATTTTCCCAGTCCCTGGGATCTTCTAACCTGGGGGCCCAACCTTGCACACACTTCAGTAACCACCAGCACCTCATGGCCCTGCTGAAATCAACACAACTGATGAATGGAATGAAATCAGTAATTACCCATGTGCTTAATTATTTGCAGAACTGGGGCCTAAGTGCTTCATTTCCAGCTTTACACTTGAAAATATTGGTTCTAATCCAGTGTGCCTCACTTTGCACTCAGTCCCACGAGGAGCAGCTTGGTCTGGCCTAATTAAGCAAAAGCACTTAACGAAGTGTTTAACTTCAGCCTGTGAACAAAGCCATTGACTGAACACTGCATTGCTTGGCTTGGGTGGCAGGATGGGGCCCTCAGCCCAGGGGTAGGGGGACAAAACTGAGGGAGACATGACCCAAACCTGTCCAAGGCCAGGTGCTCAGGGTGTTGGACAGCCCAGGGCTCCCCTGGCTGCTGCCCAGCAGTGTGGTGGGACAGGCAGGAGCCCTGGCAGGGCTCAGGATCCACCTGTGTGTCTCCCCACTCCCATCCTGGGTGGCATCCAGGTGTGTCTGTGCAAGGGGGTGCACAGAGGCAGTGAAAGAGAAGCTGCCAATGTTCTCTGTCATTAACTGACTGGAAGCCTTCATGCTCAAGAGCTCATCCCTGATTTAACCCTGGCCACAGCTCCCACCCTGCAGCAGGGGAACAGCCCAGCCCTGCTCTGCAAGGATGTCCCTGGGGCTGGGGACACCCCTCACTGCCACGCTGGGACAGGCACTTCCAGGGGCACAGCACCTGCAGCCAGACCCCTCTGCACCTCTGCTTCCATGTCTTTTTTTTTTTCCCAAGCTGAGGAGTACCTGGAAGGTGCACGTGCATGAGACCCAGCTCTCCCCAGGCCTGGGCTACCTGGGACAGAGCCTCCAACCGTGGCTTGCTTCTTACAAGCCCTAATTTTAGGCCCTTTAGGACACAAAATAATGATAACACACTCCCTGGAAAAAAAATCCCCTTGGGCCTGTGTAAAATTAGCAGTGTGCTGACTGTCCCACTTTTGCTCCTGCTATATGGGGCAGCCTGGCTTATTAATACCCTGGACTCATTTCCAGATCCTTTGCTTTCCCCTTTGCAAAGGGAGCCTGGAGGCAGCCAGGATCTTCTGCTGCTTCTCCCTGCAGTGCCAGAGGTGCCCTCCTTACCCTGAGAGACCAAGCCTCCTGCACAGCACCTGGGAGGGCAGCAGGACAGGACAGGGCAAGGTGGAGGAGCTGCAGGCTGCTCTGGTGTTCCAGGGGAGGAAGAGGAGGGGTGTGCCCTTTGCTGGCACAAGAGAACCCCAAGAGTGAGGGTGAAGCACAGCTTGGACTGTCCAAGGGGGAGAAGATAAACCTCAGGTGCTCTCCACCCTCCAGAGGCTCTGGCAGCAGCCTGGCCAGGTAGCAGGGACATCAGTGCCACTCCTGGAGGGAGCTGGGCTGTCCTCCTGTCCTACACACACACAAACACACACCTTCCCCTGGAAACAAAGCACAGCCTGGCAGGAAAACTCCTGGAAAGTGCCATCCTTGCCATAACTCAATATTAGTGTAAAGTACAACCTCTGCCCAGGAGCTCAGAGGAGGTTGGTCCCTGTTGTCTGCCCAGGTGAAAACCTCCTGACAGAGTTCCCCAGGGAAAGGGAAAGGCAGAGCTGCTGTGAGATTTCTCTCAGTGTGGAAGAAGGAGAAACCTGGGGAGAAGAGAAAAGGGGAGCTGACCCCCAGACACATCTACATTAGAGCCATTTAAGGAGAGGGAACCTCAGCTAAAAGAACAAAGTTTTCAGAAATAAGGTTTTTGATTATGTCACACAGCCTGTTCTTTCAGACTACAGCCTTGTAAAACATTGTTTTATCTCCCACTGTTCACAGAGAGTGTTGTGGCACTCCAACCCTGAGCCAGCTCCCCTGGTAAATACTGATTTAACCTCAGCTCAAACTAAACCTCAAAAATTAGCACTCAGTTTGATTCAGGTATGGAACACAGCACCATATGAAGAGAGAAAAGAAAGAAAAGATCTGGGGGAAAATGGTGTTGTGTATCTTAAACAAGAGGAGTGTATAAACTGCCCTGGCCCCACACAGCCTCCAGAGCTAAGCCTATGAATCAAATACATTTCAGTAAACAAAAAAAAAACCCTACTGGAATGGCACTGGTTTTTCCTGTGTAGGTTGGTTTTGGTTTTTTTTCCTCCCATGGGGACAGCAAGTTGTGTTGCTTGGGTTGTTTTTTTCCCTTTCTACAAGGTACATTATTCCATTTAAGTGCTCATGTGTGTTTATTAATAGAGCAAAAATGAGTGAACCAGGAGCTGCTCTGGGGAGGCTGAAAGCCTGCACTGGAGCAGTGAATCAGAGGAACAAATCCATTTAGGAAAATGCTCATTTTAAGACAAGTTCCTTTCACATTTGAGTTATTTTCCTCTACACTCCTAATGTAATCAGACCCAGTGACATGCCAGTCCTACAACACCATGTACACACCCCAGGCAGGACCCTCCAGCTGCATCTCCTGATGTTGTGCTAAAAAACAATCAGAAAGTGGCCAACAGCAGCTCACACTTGCTGGGAAGCAATGAATGATCACTAGAAACATTTAGGAAACATCTCTCACTCGGGCTGTGGAGGAGCCCCTGTAAGACTGGCACAGCTATTGCTGCCAGGTGGTGGATGGAAGATATGAAACCTGAGATGATTCTGGCCCTCCTGTACCCCCAGGTGAGCCCCAGGGCTGCCAGGACCTCCTGAGCTGCTGGGGACAGCTCCCAGCTCCCTGCAGAGGCACAGGGGACATCACCTGCTCCAGAGCAGGGAGAGCATCCTGCTGTGAGTGCCCACTGCTGCTGACAAACCCAGGGGAAAGACCTGAGCAAATGCACACACCAAACCAGGCACAAATGGGGCACAATCCCTAAAGCAGTGGAAAGGCAGGTGCCCAGAGCTGGCCTGGAAAAGGGAGCCAGAAGAAAGTGAGGAGCATGGGGAAGATGTGCCAGCAAAGGTCACCAGAGAGGGAAAGCACACATTGTTCTCTTGCTAGTGAAAGGGGTTTAGTAATGTGAGAAGAAATATTTCCAGAGCAGCTCATCACTTATCAGAGCCTCCCCCAGCTTTGGCAGTGACACCTGACAAAAGCTACCTGGGGACCACAGACTCCCGGGGGACACCAAAGGCCACAAGTATTTCATTCATTTGCTGTCCCCAAAGGGCACTGTCATTTATTTACTTGCTGTCAGGATCCGTGCTCAGCAGTTTCAGCTCTCTCTTGGCTTTGCTAAAATCATTTCCCAGCCAGTGGGGGGCTGCTGGGTGCAGCAGAGCCAGGACAGTCTCAGCTGTGGCTGTGTCCCCCAGCACCAAGCCCGTGTTTGCAGTTCCTCTGTGCTCTCCAATGAGATTAGCTGATTTCAGACAGTGCCTGATGAAAGCTGAGTTTTTTCCATGCCAGAATTTGCCTTTCTAGCCTGAAAACACAGGGCTGGAAGGTTGGCCTGGCACTCAGGCTGCAGCATGTGACTCTTTAATGAGGGAGGTCTATGAGCTGCAGGACTAATGCACACAGCTCCCCGATGTGACCTGCTTCACTGGAGTGGAAGGATTTTTTTTTTTTTTTTTTTTTTTTTTTTTTTTTTTTTTTGTGATTAAGGCCCACTATGGGGAAACAAACCTATTCTTGGCTCTTTCACAGCCCTAGCAGGTGATTATGAACAAATTCTATAGCCATGCTCTACCTCAGGAGTGCCCCACCACAATAATGAGATAAAATGCCCTTTCTCACAGGAGGATGCAGCAGGTTCAGGAATTAGAGGGATGAATGTCACAGCAATGCTTGTAAAATGGAAAGACTAAAACTGGAGCAAGCCCTGCAGCGTTGGCTTTGAAAGCCTGCATGGAAGAGCTGGATCACAGTGGTCTTTTGGATCTCTGAGCAACACCTGCAGCAAATGTGGCTTCACTGCTCCCTACCCAAGAGCAGCCTTCTTTCCTGGAGGAAAACATGGACCCATCTCCCAGTAAAGCAGCAGCTGACACAGCAGAGCAGGGGGATGACTGAGGGACTGGATTGCTCACTGCCAAGGAGCTGCCTGGGGAGGGCCAAGGGAGTCCCAGACACTCAGGGGGCAGGATTGAATTCCCCAGCTCCATGGGGAACACAGAGGAGACAGGGCTGTGTTCAGAGATGCTCATACAGGTTTGGGATCCTGGTGGTTCCTCAGCTGAGCTTACAGACAGACAGAGAGGCGGTGTTGTTTTGATTTTTTAAGTTTTTCTAAGCCTTCTGGTGTTTATATTCTTGTGACTTTCTTAGAAATTTTATGTAAGTAACTCATTGTTTTGCATTCTTTTATAGAAGAGGAGAAATCTGATAGACTGTTGGTTTGTCCAGTGTCATTGGAGAGGTGGCACTGTCACCCTCCAATCCACTGCCACTTCTAGAAATCTATAACTGCTGCAGCCAGACATTTAAAATTCTCTTTTTACCTTGAGAGAGCAGCGTGTCTGTGTCGTGTTATTTCATGTCCTACAGCAACAGGGCAGGGCTGCCCAGGGCTCCTGCCCTGGATCTGCTGCATCTCAGAGCTTTGGCAGTGCCTGGCAGAGCCCAGTGCCTGCTCCCTCTCCTTTCTGGGGTGCCAGCCCTGGCACAGCCATCAGGATGAGCCTCTCTGCTGCTGAGCACCATCCCCACGGGGCAGGACACGCTGTCCTTCCCTCTGCACTGCCTCCCCAGGGCCTGCTGGGATTTAAAAATATCCTTTCCCAGACTCCTAGCAAAGACACAAATCTTCTGGTTTGCAGTTTAACTCCTAGGGCAGCCCGTGGTACAAATGCTGGGGAGCTGCAGGACTGCCAGGACATTTGGACACCAAAGGCATGAGAATTCCAAAGGCTTTGCATGGAATTCCAGATTGTATCTTCATTTTTTAAAAGATAAAGGGAGGCTGTGCATGGAAATACCACCCTTCAGAATCCACCCACTACAGCCTAGTGTCAGAAACAAAATGCTGAGCTAGAGGAACCTTGGTCTGAACCTACTTTTGTGCTCCTCTTCAGTTGTACACAATGTCTGAGGGTTGTTCTGTAGCAAAGGATGCAAATCTTCCTGTGCTCCTGGCATTACTGGTGCAATTCCCACTGGAGGGCCATGTCATATTTAGAGCCCACAATTCATAAAGGGAGCTGACAAGTTCCAGAGAGTTCAGAAAGGAATATGAAGGATGGAAAAACAGCATTTACAGCTGCAGGAGCTTCGTCTATTTAGCTTGTCAAGAGAGGAGTTTAAGGGATGACTTGGTTAAAGAATATCAGTGCTCACAAGGAGAATTAAATGTTGAGATCAGGGTCCTCAATTAGCACAGGAAAACCTTGACACTGAAAGCAGGCAAGTCCTGACTGGAAACATGAGGCACATGTTTACCAGTGTAAATAGTGAATTTATTACCAAAGCCAGAGCTGAAGCAGACAGGATGACTCTTCGTTACAGGGTTTTTTAATAACACTTGAATGCTTTTTTCCTGAAAAGACATGTTGAAATTCAAACAAGCACAAACAGAACCAGCCTTGTGACCTGTATTATCCCAGGGAGCAAACAGTAATGCTTCCCTTTTTTCACATTCATAGCCTTCTCTCCCTTCCACCAGCAGTCCTGACAGTAATTCCAAGTGTGTAACAGCTGAGAGCATAATTCTGATCACAGATCCTCCTGGCAGATCTGCTCTGTGTTTGTGCAAGCACCAAGGAGATCTCTCAGCTCTCTGCCAGGAGCCTCTCACTGTGAAATATAAAAGCCATAAATACCACTGTAGTGACACTGGTGCTCCCTCCTCCCTGCCTGAGGCCAGGGGCCAGCACAAAATCCACCTCCTCCCTCCCCTCCTCCTGCTGCCCACCAGCAGCAGAGAATCCTCTGACACATCCTGGTGCAAGCAATTCCAGTTACCTCTCAGTTATCCATCCTGCATTTCCCTAAATCCATCCAGCCCTCACCTATCCATCCTGCATTTCCCTAAATCCAACCAGCCCTCACTTATCCATCCTGCATTTCCCTAAATCCAACCAGCCCTCACTTATCCATCCTGCATTTCCCTAATATCCAATCAAACAGCTCTCACCTATCCATCCTGCATTTCCCTAAATCCAACCAGTCCTCACTTATCCATCCTGCATTTCCCTAAATCCATCCAGTCCTCACCTATCCATCCTGCATTTCCCTAAATCCAACCAGTCCTCACCTATCCATCCTGCATTTCCCTAAATCCAACCAGCTCTCACCTATCCATCCTGCATTTCCCTAAATCCAACCAGCCCTCACCTATCCATCCTGCATTTCCCTAAATCCATCCAGTCCTCACTTATCCATTCTGCATTTCCCTAAATCCAACCAGCCCTCACTTATCCATTCTGCATTTCCCTAAATCCAACCAGCCCTCACTTATCCATCCTGCATTTCCCTAAATCCAACCAGCCCTCACCTATCCATCCTGCATTTCCCTAAATCCATCCAGTCCTCACCTATCCATCCTGCATTTCCCTAATATCCAATCAAACAGCTCTCAGTTATCCATCCTGCATTTCCCTAAATCCAACCAGCCCTCACTTATCCATCCTGCATTTCCTTAAATCCAACCAGCCCTCAGTTATCCATCCTGCCTTTCCCTAAATCCAACCAGCCCTCACTTATCCATCCTGCATTCCCCTAATATCCAATCAAACAGTTCTCACTTATCCATCCTGCATTTCCTTAATATCCAACATCCACTGTGTTGCAGCCCACTCCTCTCGTGTCCTATCCAGCAGGATCACAGAGAACAGATTATTCCCTCTTTTGAAGGTGTTTAAGACCATTTTCATGCCTCACTAAAGTCTCCTCCTGACTCGACAGCACCAATTCTTCCTCCCTTTCCTGAGAGGCCACAGCTCTCATTAGTTTTTGCTGCTGGATTCCTTCCAAGTGGTCTCCTCCTGCTCAAAACACCACCCCCAAAACTCCACGTGGGGCTACAGGCCTTCCACAAACCCACACCAAAACCCCAAGCTCTGTCACATGTGCCTGAGAGCAGAACTTGGTCCTCTTTTAATCCCATTACCTTTATCAGCCATATAATGTTTTGCACATTATCACCCCAATTATAGAGGCTTGTAGGTGATAATGAGATTGCACTGGATATATTCCAGCAAAGCACATTCTAGGTTTTACTAACTTCATTAACCAAGAAAAGCTGGTTAATGGCTGAAAAGTGCAATGATGCACATAATCACACCAGTTGCTTTGCTACTACAATTATATTATTAAGATGGATCTTTGAGGTACAATTTTAATGTATAATTAGTGGGTTATCCCTTCAGGGAAAAAAAAAAAAAAAAAAAGAAGGAATTCAAAAGCACCCAAAGGTTTGAGCAAAAGAGTTCTTGGTGAAAACACAGATGAAGTCATGCTCTCAGGTCAGACTCTGAATGGGATTTGGGAGAAAACAGGAGTGCAAGAATTTAGAAACTTAGCACAGGCTCCTTGAGGATGTGAAATGCCAAAGCTGCAATCCACTGGCACACACTGGGAGCACCAAACTCAGGGGTGTCCATGGGTACCCAGGCTGTGACTTCTGAGAAGACAACAGGGCCCAGACTGTATCAGAAATGTAAAACATTTAGACTGATTAAAACATTGCTGGTGTTTTAATGACTTCTGTGTTCTTCAGTTGTGTATTTTCTTGGACATCACTGTTCTTCCCAATAGAGACAATTTCAATTTCAGATCAAGAAACCAGCACCACCAAGCAGGCAGGACAATGGAGAACCCTCTGCTTACTCCTTTACCAAATAAAAAAACCAGAAAATTAGTGTAAATTTGCACAAGCAATTTCCAAGTGCAAGCCTGATTTTTTTGATTGCTTTCCTCTTTTAGCTAAGTTGTGCTTATCAGCCTGACAGAAAATGCAATGACTGTTTTTCACTAGGAATATTTTACTACTTAAATTGAGTTGTCAGGAGAAATGCTATTATCCTCACCATGTGAAGTTAATATATCAGGAACTTATCTACTCTCTTGCATGTGTGCATGACATTTATATGGATCATTGCAACTAATACACATATATCTCTTCTGCCTGGTAAAATTTCACACAATAAAAAAATCTTCAGAACTGAATTTGTGATTGTCTAAGAGTCCTTGAATTTGGCTGGCTCTGCCAAGCAGCTTAGCAGGAGACTTTGCTGGATTTAATCAGCCAGCCAGACCTCAGAAATTCTGCTGGAATTCTTGTTGCTATTAGAAGTATGCACTAGCATTTGCTAATTCAGTTCAGAACTGATTCAGAAACTAAAAGCAATAAATCTTATTAATCTTATAAAGCTCATGCAAGCATTGAGCTCTCTCAAGGATATCCTGGAGCAGTGATTTTTTTGGAGAGGAGGAATACATAAAGGAAT
Organism: Haemorhous mexicanus; assembly: GCF_027477595.1. Lineage (NCBI taxonomy): Eukaryota > Metazoa > Chordata > Aves > Passeriformes > Fringillidae > Haemorhous > Haemorhous mexicanus. Next base: position 37,092,744 of record NC_082347.1, read on the forward strand.
GTAGAGTGTCTAGCCAAAATTTTATTTGAAATACTCTTTTCAATGAATCCAGAGACTTGTCCAAAACAGAAAACCTCTGATTTTTCCCAAATGCATTGACTTGGCTTTCAACTTCCAAGAGACAAGAAAGCAGGGGCAGCAGGAGATGAAACCAGAACACAAACTCTTGGCCACCCCCTTTAAGTAAGGAGGAGTTTCATCACTGATATTAAACAGGAGCTCAATCTGCACTGAGTCACCAGGACATCTTTCTGTGCCTTAAGAGCTCTGTGGTCTCCTGAAATCTCATAAAACTGCCAACTTTGAGAAAAACTGCAGGTACTGTGGCAAGGCCTGCCACAATAAGCACATCCTTAATGTTTGCTAGACTGGGGTTTCATTTATTATTACTCTGAAGTTAAAGGAAAGTGTGAAACAACATTACCTGCAGGGGAAGCCCACTGCCACTCCAAAATTCAATGTGTGAAACCTCCAAAATACCCCCAAGAGGCACAACCCTGACACAGCTGCTGGGGCAGACTCTGACAGAGGCACAGGATAACAACGTGCCAGGACAAGCTCCAAAGATGAACTCCTGGCTGCAGAGGGGTGCAGCAGGCTGGGGTTTCACCTCAGCACTCCCAAATGCACAGCCAGGTCACAGGGTGTGGCAGCAGGTGCCACTGGCTGCAGCTGAGCAGCTCAGATCAGAGCTCCTGCTCCCCAGATAGTTGAGTTTGAGGTCCCAGAATCACAGAATGGTTTGGGCTGGAAGGGATTTTAAACCCTGTTCCAGCCCTCCTGTCACAGGCAGGGACACCCTGCACTGGAGCAGGTTGCTCAGAGCCTCATGCAGCCTGACCTTGGATATCCAGGGATGTCCAGAGATATTCAGCAGTAATAAAATTCAGTAATATGGACCTGATTTAATTCATACAGAATTGTAAAATTAACACACTTCCTGTGCCATTTCAGGCTCTTTGCAGGAGTACCTGGTTCTCCATTCCAGCATGGATTTTCTGTAAAGGGAAATCACATTTGACATTTAGGAACTGAAGTGCTTATAGCATTTATTATTACATTTCCCTGATATATTAATAAAATGCACAAACACAAACTGCTCCTCAACAAAAAAATAAACCAAATCTACCTTTTGGTTTTCATAAAAACCATTTGATTTTCTCATGAACAGTACATATGAATTTCTATGCCACTTTGACATCCCTCTCCCTAAGTCTGTATGTCCTCAGGACAAATATGGTGCTGCTGATAATCATTTGGCTCTTGGCTTTATTTGTGCTCTGCTCTAGTTTGGATGGGCAAGTCAAAACCCTGGCTGGTTGTCTATGACCTTTGCATTCTCCTTTAAATTCCATGCATTTGCAAGAGATGATGGAAGAGCTGATAGTATCTACTGTTTATCAGCCACCAGAATTAGATTAGATACATTTTTGATTGCAAAAATAGCCTTGTGATGGATTTTTTTCTTATTTTTTACAGCTTCTATTTCCAACACTTTCAGAAGTGCTCTGAAGATTTTCAAAAGTCTGTGTCCAGGAAGCACTTTGTCTCCTTCAGCTGACAAACTTTTCTGGGGGAGAGGAAAGTCAGTTTCCCTTCTCTCTGCACTGTCAGCCCCCAAAGCATGAAGTCTCTTCTCATCCTCTTTGCTGTCAGCCCTGGAGAGGCTCAGCTGTCCCCTCCAGCCCCCACACACCCCTGAGCACCCCTTCTGCTACAGCCACAGCCAGGTGATGCTGGGCTGGGCACTCTGGGCTCTGCTGAATGCTCAGCTTCCCTTGATCTTGGTTCAAGGTGCCATTGCTAGAGACAAAACAGGGGAAACGACAGCATTTTGCTGGAAATTCAAGCACAGCCATGTTTAGGTTGCCCATATAACTTTCTGCTGTGATGAGCACATTACTTGCTTGATGACAATGATGTGTTCTTGGAAGAACCTTTTATTTTCTGCTCTCAGCTCTTTCCAGTTGTTTGCATGAGGTGGAGCAGCAGTTCTTACAGAGCTGGCTAATGCTGTGTGCTCTTCTGCACTTTCAATGGTTGAATCAAACAGAGACAGCTAAAAATGCATCATATTCCCCAGCAGCTCTGTGGCCTGGGTAAACGTTTGCTGCAGTTACCTGAGGACTGTCAGGTAACTCTGAAATGAGTGATCTGGACAGTCACTCCTGCCCCCAGTGCAGTGAAAGTTGTGTTCTACACCCTGAGGGAGTTTGGTACCCTGTTAAAGAAACACCTGATGTGTCTGGTTATGCTGAAATAGCCCCTGGGCTCAGCACAGATCAGAGAAGGTGAAACCACCAGTGCCTCCTTTGCAGTCACATTTCCACCCCCTTGAAGGATCAGCTGCTTCCACACAACAAAAGCAAAAGCACATCTCCAAAGAAAGCCTCCCAAAACCAGAGCCATGTTTTGTGGCTGGCTTTTACATCCCTAATCCTCCACCCCAGGGAGTTTTTTTGCCAGTAAAAAGGGGCTAGGATAATTTCTTTGTCCTTCTTACCAACACTGTCATGCCAGCTCAGGCCCTCCTTTTCCTGGAGTCTGGGAGACACCGAGCCTGGGATCCCCCACCCTCCTCACAGCCCTGACAAGGAGCAGAGGCTTCCTCCCTGTGCACCCTCCCTTCTGAGAAGGGAAACACCAGAGGAAGCTGTTCTCCCACAGGCACATCTGATGCCTTGTGAGGGCTGACCTAGAACAGAGACTTGATGGAGCTAAAGAATAAAGTAGGGATTGATTAGGAGGCCTCAGTGGATCCACCTGGAGCAGAACAACTTAAAATGGTCACAAAATGGACAGCTGGTCATGAGGTCTCTCACTTTGATAAGTTCTGTCCATTTGCATATGGAGTTAATTGTCCAATTCCAGCTTTAGCCCAGGCACTCCCACCCTGCTTGTTTTTCTGTCTCCAGCCCACGGGGTTTGTGCTCCTGGGCTGAGATCTGGATTGGCTGTCTTTGGGTCCCCAGCTGGAGCAGGAATTGTTTTGTCTCCCTGCTCTGTGCACAGAGCTCACCATCCCCTGATATGAAGCTCAGCCCCACACACTAAAGCAGCACAGAATCTGAAAATATAGAAAAGCTAAACCTGAGGCATCACATCGAACATCAGCACTGGGACCTCTGAGCAGACCCCAGGCTGAAGCTCTGCTTCCATCACTCGTGTTTGTATCCTCCTCTGAAACCCAACTCACCCATGTGAGTCCCACCAGCTGCTTCCAATCTTCTGAACAGGACTGCTCTGTGCTATAAACTTCAGCTTTCCAAACTCAAGCATCATCTGTTAAGCCAAAGGCTTTAGATGGGATTGCTGAACACCAGGCTGGGAGTCCAAGCAGCACAGGGCATATCTTCCCTGTGTCAGCAGACACCTCGTGTATTTTCAGTGCTGTCAGAAACAAACCACTCCTTGATATTCCAGAGGAGAGCAAAAGTCTTCTAGAAGTGGTGGTGAAGCTAATATTTTAAAAAGACCCTTCCGAGAACTTGCCAGCCTCCTGGGGGAGCTTGTCAACATCTCCCACATTAAATGAAAGCCACTTTAAAATCCACAGGGGTTTTGAAGAAAAGCTGGAACATATCAAAGCTGCTGGGATGGCAAGCTTCACAACGTGCACAATACATCAACACTTGCAGGCAGTAAATCCTCCCCAGCCTCAGGGGAGCTCACAGCCCCCCAGAGTAAGCCCTTTCCTAATGTATCTCTCAAATGAACTGCTAATCTCCTCTCTAAACTTGACAGCTGTCCTGCATGCACTCAAACCCCTCTGTGCTTAAATCCTCCTATCATTCTTGTTAAGTCACTTGTTAGATCATTTTTGCTTTAATATGAAGAAAGAAATCTTTCCTCCAACCCCAAACAAAGGCCTCGCTCACCTGCAGCTGGCACATCCCCAGATTTCATACATTTATATGTGTGTGTGTATTCCCAGGAGCAATCTTGACCTTACTAATTCCTGTGTCCAGTGGGAGCTCCCCCAGCAGTCTCCCCAAGCAGATTCCTCAGACCCCAGCAGATCTGGTGGCTTCCTGTGCTCAGATCAGCTCAAATTTCTGACACAGTTTCTCTCTGCTCTGAGGGAGCAGAAAACTTTCCCCTTGGCTGGGCAGAGCTTGGCCCGTGGTGCTGAACTCACAGTGCCAACAGCTATTTGTCACTTCTGCTCCAGATGAGAGTTTGCCAGGGTTGCTGTGCAGCCCTGCCACAAGAGCTCACATGAGACACCACCAAGACAGCTGTGCTCCTACACTGCCCAAGTCCTGACAAGGGCTCCCTAAAGGGCACTTTGGCACAGACAGAAATAATCCCAACCTCCAGCTGAGGACAAAGCAGTAGATATTCACGCAGTTCTCAGTGTTTCAAATGTAGATCATTTCAAAGCACATCAAAACACCAATCCTTCCCAGGAGCAGCTGCTTGTCCATTAGCTCTTCTTGACCACATATTTTGTTTACTGCTTGAAACTGATGAAGAGTTTCACCAAGACATTGATTCATTCCAATGTCAGCAGTGGGATTCCCTGCTCTGGCACCAGCACTGTGCCTGGGTGACCCCAATCAGCTGGCATGAGCTTGGTGCAAGCCTGACAATGCCTGACAGCTCTGCAGGGACCTGAGTGGAGCTGTTGAGCCTTTGCTCAACACCTGGAACATGCAGGTCCATGGGCAAAAGTCTGGACAAAGAAAGTGATGAAGTAACTCCTGCAACACACCCCAAACACTTGGATTGCCAAGGCACGTGAGCTCTGCTGAGCTGTTGGTCAAACAGGGGATGCTGTTACTGCAGTCTGGTGACAGGTCTGTCTATCCTTCACAATATTTTCCCAGTGAGGATGTTTTTTTATGCTGCTCCAGGTTCTTCATCACTCCCTGCACTGGCAGTGAGGGGAACAGGGCCATTTTCCTCTCTGCCTGTAGCTACACACACTGCTACAGCAGTGATATGAAATTATTCACTCTGTCTCTTAAAATGTCTACAGAAGATGAGATACAACAATTGCTCCAGGAAGTGATGCTCAGCCACTCTGACTGATCACCCTGTGCCCTGTCACCCATCTGTTACCTCTGCCATTCCCTGCTGGCTCCAGTGCAAATCAGGCCCTGAAACACTCCAGTGAAGAGGGCAAAGGTCTGTCACATAACTGCATCTCAGAGATGAGCTCTGGGCTTAGCCTGACACCCCAGAACTGTGGAATGTCCCTGTGGTCACCCAGTGCAGAACTGTGTCCCACACAATGAGGTCTGGAACAGAACTTCCTCTGTGAATGTTTTCAGTACTGAAGTGAGTCCCAGTGAGTTCCAGCCAGAGAATTCATGCTCTGAAACACTGCTTCCAGCCAGCTCTGCTCCCTGGTCCTTGGCACACCCACTTCTTCCCAGGCACCTCATGGAGCTGGAGAGGCGGATCCAGCCCCGTGGTGCCCAAAGGCAGCCCCCAGGGAGGTGTTCCTGATACCTGAGCTTATGAAACCTGCCCATTCCAGATGCAAACAAAACGCACTGGAAAGCTGCTTTACCTGCCAGAGAAGCATCTGTTAGACTGACAAATCAGGGCCGTGCACAGGGGACAGATATTTACTTCTGACAAAACCCCACCCACCCTGCTCAGCCCAGCAGATCTCACCAGGGGCTGGAAATTAGTAAGATCTTTGCATTGTCAACTCCTCTTGCCCAAATGGAAAAGTACACCTGAAGCTTCCCAAAGGAGGATCTGCTTTCTGGGTGGCCTGACTGGATGGGAACTATCAAGGGCAGCAAAGGGGGCTTGCATCTCCCCACCACAGTCCCTTGTTCTGCAGCACTGCACCTGCCCTGAAAGGTCTGACCAGAGAGGTGAGGGCTACACCACCAAAACCTGGGCTCAGCAGGCCCAGCAGGTGGGTGCTGGGGGACGCTGCTGCCTGTCCTGCTGCCCAGGGTGCCTGTCCATCCACCCACTGCACACAGAGCACTCACAGGCATAGCATAGTCAGCCCATCCCTTCCTAGGGTTCACTATTCCAGACTGTTTCCCCATACCTGAGCAGCACTCCAGTGGGGGCTGTAACTCACCTGAGACTCCAGCCAAACCTTCTCTAGTTAAATTAATTAAAACACACTTCTGACAAGGGTGCAAAGAGGAAATCCCCTCTGCTTCACACAACTTATTGGCACCAGTGGGAAGGCTCCTGCTGCCCTGTCTCCATGAGCTTACAAGGCTCGTTCGAGCCTCCTCCCACCCGTACAGCGCTGAACTTGTTCTGTGCGCGCAGCGCTCTGCTGCGTAGGGCGATTGCCCCCTGCCAGTGCCCGACCCTCGGAGCGGCACCGCTCGGGTCTGTGCCTTGTCGGGTCCGGCTCATGGGCTGCTCCCGGATCATCCTGCGGCTCCGCTCCCGGTTCCGGCCCCCATCCCGGCCCCGATCCCGCTGCTAGTCTCGATCCCACTCCTGATTCCGATCCCGGTCCCCATCCCGGTCTCGGTCTCGGTCCCACCGCACCTGCGGGACCGGAGCGCACCCCGGCCGCGGCCGAGCCACGCCCCCTCCACCGTTTAGCCAATGAGCGCGAGGGAGCCCTGGCCAACAACCAATGGGAGCGCGGCGGCCGCGCCCCCGCCCCCTACTTGAGGCGCTCCGCGCGGCCGCGCGCTTGCAGAGGCGGCGGCGGGAGCGGCGAGCGGGAGCGGCCCGGGAGCGCACGGAGCGCCCGGCGCTGCCCCGCACCGCGCCCGAGGGAGGGGCCGCTCCCATGGAGGCATTCCCGGGCACCAAGCTGGAGCAGCACCGGCACCTCCCGCCCGTGGAGTGCCTGCCGGGCTCCCGCTACGGCGGCCGGAGCCACAGCGCCTGCGGGAACGTCTTCAACTCCTGGAACGACTACCTGGGGCTGGCCACGCTCATCACCAAGGCCGTGCGGCCCGGCAAGGGCTTCGGCCCCGAGCCCCCCTCCGTGGTGGTGGCGGCCGCCGTGCCGCCGGCCGAGGAGGAGGAAGAAGAGGAAGAGGAGGAGGAAGAGGCGGCGGGGCCGTACTTCGAGGGCGCGCTGGACTTGCACGACCTGGAGCTGTGCGGGCATCACCACCACCACCACGGCGAGGGGCTGCTGGAGGAGCGCTTCGCCGAGTTTAGCCCCTTTCCCGGGCGCGGCGGCCCCGCCGCCGTGGTGTTCGACTGCTCGGGGGAGCACCCGGGCCGGGAGGGCTCTGCCCACGCCTGGGGCGGCGTGGTGGTGGCGGGGCGGCTGCCGGCGCACCCGCGGGCCGCCTCCCGCCTGCTCAAGCCCGAGCTGCAGGTCTGCGTCTTCTGCCGGAACAACAAGGAGGCGGTGGCCCTCTACACCACGCACATCCTCAAGGGACCCGACGGCCGCGTCCTGTGCCCGGTGCTGCGGCGCTACACCTGCCCGCTCTGCGGCGCCAGCGGCGACAATGCCCACACCATCAAGTACTGCCCCCTGTCCAAAGTGCCGGCGGCCCGGCAGCTCCGGCACGCCCGGACCGCGCTGGGCAGGAAGGGCCGCTAGCGGCCGGGACCCCCGGGCCTCGCCCCGCGCCCCCCAGCGCTGACACCGCCCCGGCCCCCGCCCCGGGGCGGCCGCTGCGCGCTGGAACGCGCGGAGCCGGGCACGGGCACTGCGAGGCGGAGATGCGCTGTGTTTGTTTATTGTAAGAAAAAATATATCTCTATGTGATTTTTATGGAGACGGCGAGATCTGACTGGGTTGGGGTGCGCGGGGGGTCCGGGGTTAAACCCGCAGCCGGGGAGGTGGCGGGGGTCCCGGTGCCGGCGGCGGGGCAGCGCCGCCTTCTGCCGCCCGCCCGGTCCGAGCGCTCCGTGCCGGCGGGGCAGCGGCGGGAGAGCTGCTCTTCGCTGCCAGCTAATAGCAGGGTGTTTAATTAGGGTACGACACTCCGCCTTTCAGCTCTTAAACATCCCAGCGGTTTCCTTCGCCGGTTTTAAAACCGGTGAGCGAATCGCCATCGAAGCTGTCCTCGGTAATTCGCACCTGCTTGCCGGAATCGCAGTATCCGAGCGGTCACCCTTCCATCGTGGGCGCCGATGGCGCTGGTCTCGCAGGTCCCCGTGTGGAATACGCAGCTTTAGGGAAGGTCTGAGGGGAGAAAACATCCAAGTGCGTGTTTGGAAACGTGCTGACTCTGGGCTAGAGTGCAAGCCGAGTCCTTGCTGCTGACAGAACGGCAGTGGAGCAAGCTTTGATGCAGCTGTGTTTGTGGTGGAGAATGGGGGAAGCCTAATGGTAAGAGACCTGGGCAAAGCAGAAAGCTGTGGCCGTAGGAGAATGGAAGAAAGGGAGGTTGTTTATTTTCAGGAGTTCAGAGAATGAGGCTTTAACTCTTTGCAAGTAAAAGAGATCTGCCGATGTGGATAGCAAATCCTTAACTCTACACAGACTGTACAAAGCATAAGAATTAGGCTGAAGTTCTGAACCACTCTGGGTGATGGCAGTTCCTTGGTACTGAATATCAGCCAGGGCTATATCACTTCTAATCCCCAAGTGAAAAAAAAGGGTTTTTTTCGGTTGGTTTGTCTGTTTGTTGTTGCTGTTTTGTTTTGGGGTTTTTTGTTTGTTTTTAGTTGGGTGGGCTTTTGTTTGTTTGTTTTGTTTTGAGTTTTTTTGGTTTTTTTTTTTTACTCAGTTTTAGGACAAGGAGCAGCAGCAGTTTGGAGTTTGAGTACTCTGGAGCAGAGAGATGGGTGCTGGAGTTTGCAGTGCAGAGGGTCACACTGCTGTGCAGCAGGGAGGTGAAGAGAGCCTTGTTCAGAAACTGCTGGGACATCACCAGGAAGATGAGAAAGGAGATGGGACAGGAAAAGGGAACTAGGAAAGTGAGGAGCAATCCACACTCGTGTGGTTTCCTTTTGAAAAGCTGCTCAGCAGGGTGGCAGATGGGGTCAGGAGAGCAGGACAGTCAAGGATGGAGTCAAAACATGTGTGGGATGGGTTGTGGATGAGGACCCAGGGTTCATTAGTCACTGCTGTTGCCTCCCAGCCACAGCAATTAGGAGGGAGAATCTGATTTGTGTGGAAGTGTTCCCTTAAATCTCCATCAGATGGCTCCAAAGATGGTGTCAGGTCTAATTATCAAATGCAGTGGGGTTTACATTAAATAACACTCAGTGGCTGCAACTATCCTTGTGCCAGCCTTGTGCTAAATACATTACATTTTGTTTCTTGCTCTATGGGGAGTGCACCACAGGCTGTTCTAAGCTGTTAAAGTTAGATATGTTTGGTTTTGTGATTCCTGGTCCACATAGGTTCAATCTGTGCCCACCACACATTAGAATCAAGCTCCAGTGTGATGCTGTGGGAAGAGTTTCCTTCTGTACTTTTGTTACCTCCTTGTGGGAAGTTTGAAGATCCTTATATACATTTTAATGCAGTTGACTGTGGCTGGACACAAAAGCAAGAAAGATCAAAGAAAATCTGTCTCGGGTGTTTTCTGAGGGTTAACTGGCCGGGCTGGATTGGAGGTGTTTGCCAAGACCCTGCCCCTCCTCTCTGCTCTTTCCATTAAGCTGCTGTGCAGCACCAGCCCTATAGCAATGCCTGAAATCCCTCAGGATAACAGCAGATCCTGTGTCCTGGATGGCACTGGCCTTCTGCAGAGCCCGTGTGAGAGGAAAACTTGTGTCCACAGCCTGTAGCTCCTGGTTCTGTTCTCCAGGGAGCTGCAGCCTTGCTTTGGAAAGGCCAGGAGCTGCCTGGCCTCGCTGCTACCCAGCACTGGGCATCTCATCAAAGGCTTAACAGGTAAAGTGTGAGAGTAACAGCTTCAAAACCAGTTGGGGGTGGGGGAGGTAAAAAAAAAAACAAAAACAAATCTCAGCCTACTGCAGAAAGATGACAGGATTCAGCAAAAGCCAGCCTGACAGCAATGCTCTTCAGTTACTTTATGTAATCATTCAACAGGACAACTTGCCCTTTAAAGATTTACAAGTGTGAATCTAACAAAGACTAAACCTTAAAGGATTTTTCGATTGGCTTTTTGAAGTAAGCTCCTGTGATTTCTGGCATAGCAGCACACTCCTTGTGGCACTGAGTGAGCAGAAAGATGCTTGTTCTTGGTCACTCTGAAAAGGTTATTACAATAGACAGTGTTTGTATTGCTACTTTGACTCCTTAAATACAGGGAACTGTTTGCATTAGTAATTCAAATTCTAGGAACAGCAAAGAGCTTAATCTGAAATCTATGAAAAGTTACTCACTCTTTTCACTCTTCTACAGGCATTTGCAAATCAAAATATTATGGTCACTTGTTTAAACTTGTGCATGCAAGTCATGGAATCTTTCCTATAGTGATAGTCTGGCAAGGGGAGTCAACACAATGTTGGATAATCATCCTCCACTGGTGCTAGTCTTAGCAAAAAGCAAGCTGCTTTTAATTAGAAACTATTCTCAGGTGTGTAGGTAACTTGATTCAGCTGAAGTCAGGTAAGTCTGTGCCCATCTTCCGTGGAAATTCTGTTTGGGCAGGTTGCTGTCAGTCTGCTGACCAGTGCTTCAGATAGATGCCATAGGACCAAACCACAATGGCTATGAATTTTTTTTTTTTTTTTACAGTGCCAGTTTGACCCACCAGGTATATAGATGAATTTTTACTGGAGATGAGTTGCTAAGAGTTGCATAATAAGGTATAATTCTAAAAAGCCTGTTTTCTGGACAAAGCAAGTGATTCACTAAAAATGGAACAAGGTTTAGCAAAGCCTCCTGCTCAAGAAAGGGCTAACAGAGCTTAATGTGCATCAAGGGAGGCTTTGATTAGCAAAGTGCAGTGGAATAGTTTTTAGAATCTCCATCCTACTGTAATTAAATGCATTAATTTTATTTAAGAGGATGAGCAGACAAAGTGTAGAACATTTCAGCTCCAGCTGGTCCTGCCATGGCAAAAAAAGGGAGAATTGAGTGTTTTTGTTACTCCACTAGAGTGCCTACTTCTTGCAATGCTGCAGTAAACCACAGGATGGGCACTACTGCCTGAATCAGAGGTACATTTTGGATCTTGCATTTCACTGACCTAATGCCTTCCCTTTGTAGGCTGGCACCATCCAGCAGTCCCCTTTAGCCACAGGAGGAAAACTTGCTTACATGCAGCAGCTCCTGCCAATGACAGCAGCCCAAGGACGAGAAACTGACAAAGATATCTTTCATTTACAGCAAGACAAGCCTTCCAGTTCTCTTGCTGTCTGAGATGGCTCCTGGCTGCCCACCAGCCCATGCCAACATCCTCATGGCCTCACTGAGGTCACCAAAGTCATGACTGCAATTGTGGCTGTGCCCAGTCAGGAGTAGCACCACTGCACCCTGCAGTTCTCATAAATATGGATTTTGTAAAAAAAATATTAGTTTTTATAGATAAAGCACTCTAGAGAAACCTTAAATATAATGGCAGTTATGCCCCCCTTCTGCTGAGGACCCTGATGGCCCTCAGGCCTGCCCATGGGCTGGGTCAGTGTCTGGGCTGCTCCTGGAGCAGGAAGGAAACAGCACTTGTCATACCTGACACTGCCCTGCTGGAGGTTTATTTTAATCCAGCAACATTTGCATCCATTCTAACAGCAGCAGCCTTAAGTTCTGCCTTGTAAATACGGCCTGTCACAGTTTGTATTCTTCTAAGGTTCACTGAAAAAATTAGCTGTTGAACAGAATGGGACTCAAACAGGGTAAAGACTGACACAGAACTCATTTGGCTTCATCAGCATTTTCAGGTTACCAAATTTTGTGCTCATGTTTAATGATGGTAGGAGATGGAGGTTTGAGCTGTTGGATTTGGTCAGCAGAGGTTTTTGATCACTGTCAGTCTTGTGTCTAAACAGATCAAGCAATAAAATAAACACACTGGCATGCCTGCACAGCTCACATCTCCCCAGCCTCTTCTCAAGCTGCCCAGCTCTGAGAATGTAACACTCACTGACAACATTACCACAATCTCAAATAATGCAAATTAATAACACAGATTAGGAAACAGCTTTAGCTGGTGCAGGGATGAGTAACACTCATCCCCGTGTGAAAGTGTCTTTGTGTGGATACAATTAAAACTATGCAACTGAAGGTATAATCACTATTTACATATTACAAGGCTGGAGAAAGGCAAATGTTGTGCCTGTCATTGATAAAAGGCTGAAAGGACCATCTGAGAAAGCACAGGCCAGATGGTATCACTTCAGTTCCTGGGAGAATCAGAGGAAATCCTTTCAGAACATCTTTTTGAGGATGTGCAGAAGACAACTGCGAACAGCTGGAATGGAATTACTGAGGGTAAGCCATGCCTGGCTCACCTGCCTTCTATAATAAAATATCTTTGTGGAGAAGGGAAGGAGCACTGGATGTTCATCTCAACTTGAACAAGGCTTTCAGCACTGTCTCACACACTGTCCTTGCACCCAGCTCAGGATGCTGCAGCCCACATAACAAAGGGGGCAGAAAACCTGGCTGGGTGTCTGGGCTCAGCACTGTGGGCAGGGGCTGGGCTGGAACCATCCCCCAGGCCTGGAGGCAGCCACAGGATGACACTGAATGGGACCCCAGCCCGCATGGCTGGACAGGGCTGCTGGCCAAAGGGATGGACAGGAGCCTGCTGAGCCCAAGAGGGAGCAGGGCAGGGGCCTGCCCAGCCAAGGAAGGAGCCCAAACACCTCTGGGCCCTGGCAGGGGAAAAGGTGAGCATGAGCCAGCAGAGCCCAGGCTGTTTGAGCTGGGCACTGAACTGTCTGGGCCTGGGTGCCAGCCTGGAGAAGGGAAGTGTCCCACTCAGTTCACCTCATCTTTCCTGTGTGCTCTTTGGGGTGCCATTCCCCCCACATAAGGACTCAGCCAAATGTGAGTTCAGCAGAGGACCAGCACAGTGTCCAGGGCTGGAGCACACACCTGGGAGGAAAGGTTGAGAGGACAGGGCTTGTTCAGCCTGGAAAAAGGAACACCTCACAGCAGTCACCCATTTCCTACTAGGAAGTTCTCTGGAAAATTCCAGCTCTCTACAGTAGCACACTGAGCAGAGAGACACAGGGCAGAAGCCAAAAGAGAGGTTTAAATTTTTTGAGGGCCACAAAAATGACCAGAGAGCTGGAGCAGCTCCACTGTCAGGAAAGCCTGAGAGCTGGGGGTTTTCAGCCTGAAGAAGGCTCCATAGAGCCCTAACTGTGGCCTTTGAAGGGGGGCTGTAAGAAGGATGGGCACAGATTTTTTGGCAGATTTTGTTGTGATAGGAAAAGGGATAATGGTTTTAAACTGAAGAATGGTTGATTCAGATAAGATGGAAGAGGTTTTTCAACAATGAGGGTGGAAAAAATGGCATAGATTGCCCAGAGAAAGGGTGGGTGCCTCATCCCTGGAAGCATTCAAGCTCTGAGCAATGTGACCTAGTTGAGTATGTCCCTACTCATTGCAGCTGAGGGCTGGACTGGATGTCCTTTGAGGTCCCCTTCCACCCCAAACCATTCTGTGTCACTGATTTTTCACTCTGGAGCAGGCAAGCATTGGAAGAGGCTTCCCAGAACAGTTTTGCAGTCCTCAGCCTCAGAGGTCTTCAAAACCACACTGGACAAACACAGTTGTAAGCATCACAGGAATTTCACAGTCAGCAGTGGAGTGAGCTCCTGTGTCCCCTTTAACAGCATCCAGTGACCCAGAATGCAAGGACAGCAGGAGGGTGGCTGAAGAATAGCAGCACCCCTACTCCAGATCCAATAAGCACCATTACAGGATGGCTGCTGGTCTCTAGTTCCATCCTTTTTGGGACTGTATAAAGAAAAAAAATACAGGTTGGTTTTTTTTTTATGCTTGGAAAACACTACTTCTCAAAAGGAGTCCTGTGACTCAATCAGCAATGACATGACAGGATCCAAAGACACAAAAATCAAGGCCTGAGAAGATGCTGAGAGCAAGTGAGATGCTGAGAGAACTTGCTCTGAGAGCAAGTTTTTCCCAAGAAAACTACTGGCACTGGATAACCCGGAAGAGGACAGGAAAAGGACAAGAGGAGTATTACAAATTCTGTTTACACACCAGGTTTCTCAGGGAGAAACTAGCCCAGGTGTTCTCACCTTCTCCTTCTGGTGCAGAACAGGTCTGAGAACAGAAAATGGTTGTTCAACAGCTGTTTTGCATGAACACATGGTGCAGGACTCACCAAAAAGTAAAGACACTACATCAGCTAATTCCTTAACTTGTTTATTTATCATTGAAGAAACACACAGCAGCAAGTTCTGTGTTGGCTTCAGTGTGACCAGATTGTTCCTTGTTGTTACTGCACCCCAGCTTTATAGTCAACACAGCCATTACTACAGATCACTTTTTTGGAAAGGGAAAGAATTGACCCTGAAGACAAAGAATTGGGGGGAAAATTGAACAATTTCTCCAAAACCACACATTTTAAATATGACAATATTTATAAATCCTTGAAAGGCATGAATTATCCAGTAATGGAAAAAGCAGTTGTGATATTGGCAACAGAAAGTACATAGCCATATGCTTACCAAAACACAAATTGTAAAAGCTGCAAGTTTGATTTGTACACTGCAGCAGTGTGTACATTACTGGAACAATGACTGCAAAGTGGCCTCAGAGGCATTATGGATTCAAGTAAATCTACAGAAAATATCCCAGTGTAGCTAATTCACAATGTTTATTGTATTCAATTCAAATTTAAACAACTTACTGAATTTAGATAGTGATAAAATATCTCAGAAACAGCCTGCCCTCAAAAATACCTATGTAAAAGAGGGCTTTTCTACTTTTTGGCTAATTATGCAAATTCTTTTAGCTCCGCTTTTTCAATAATTCCACTGTGTGAACAGAGGCGTTTTCAAATGCATGTCCTGTGACAATAATACCCCATTCCAAACTAAGAGAGACTAAAAATAAAAAGGGCAGCCTGTTTTTGGTGCGAAAGAGAAGCTGTACTGAAGACAGCTCTTGGGCTTGCTTCTTTTTATTTTAGCAACAAATGACCCATGAAATAAGCATCATTTGAAATCTCAAAAACTGGCATTCAATTTCCAACCTTCTGCTGTGAGTTTTGTGCATGATCAATCTATATGAGTAAGTAATTCATGCTTTCATGTTACCTCAAAACATTGGTTAAAGAATTCCAATTCAGAATGTTTATAAGCACAAATATAATCTGTGGATTCCATCAAATCAAAGCTAAAACATCGGTTAAACTCTGTGATTTCCACTTAACGTCGTACAGTGGTCCACCCCTCTTCGTCTGTCTCGTTTTTAGTGCGGCGTGCGGGCTCACGCTCCTTCTCTGTTTTCCAGGATCCTTTCTCCTTCTCCCCGTCCCTTTCCCGCTCTTTGGATGCTGCTGGGGGAGCAGCAGCTGGAGGAGCAGCAGGAGCAGGGCCCGAGCGCCGCGCCGGTTCCCGCTCCTCCCCGCGCTCTTCCCTCCTGTCATCGGCGCGTCGCCACGAGCTCGCTGCGGTGCGGGGAGAAAGAAAAACAACTCAGTCACGCTCCAGCAGCAGCCTGCAAGAGTTCCAACAAACAGCCCCGACCCTGGCAGTGGGATTTACTGATCCTCAGCCCTGCCAACAGGAATACGATGACAATGGCCAAATACAGATTTTAATTTTATAGCAAAGTACAGCAAAACTACTCAAAACTCTTACTGGGTTTGGGACTGTGGTGAGCAAGTCCCCTTTAAAACACAGGAACTGCAGTAAGAATGTTCTACTGATGTACATGATTTTATGGTGTAAAAATATATTCTTATATTAGCAGAATGCAAAAGTGTCTCCTCAGAAATGACTGAACCCTGAAAACACAAATCCTGATTTAAAAACATCTGTGGAAAATGTTTGCTATTATTAAAAGAGAGGAAACAGCTTTTCAGCCTACTGAAATCAAAGGTAAAATGGTACTGAATTACATGACTCCACTGGTAACAGCATCCACCACCCTTTACTGTATGAAAAACTGTTCATTCCCACCAAAAATGATGCTAAGAGTTCCACCCCAGCTGTGTGTGAGCAAAGCTGTGGCAGATGCCAAGAAGACAAATCCCAAAACTTCTTGTTACATTAAAAATAAAATCTCCACACTGAGAACACTCTGCCTTTCTGTCAGCAGCACTCCTGTGTTTGATGCCATGTTCTGTTCCAGCCTGCTCCCAAGTGCAGAACACCCACACTTTGGGCAGAGACAAAATGAGATTCTGAAGGCAAGAATGCCGGAATTGGAAGATGTGGTGGTCCATCCTGGCTAAATGGATTTGCTGTTACTATATTTTTAGAACACAGCAAAGCATTAATAAATATATGAAATTAATACAGGTCTGTCATCAAAATTAATACCATTAACAGGGTGAAACCCTCATTCAAAAATATTTCTGTCACATTTTAATGGTTTTAAGGAAAGGGTTTTAAGAAATTACTTTCTGAGAGGTCTGTCTTGATAATCTGAACACAAGGACTACATACACCCAGAATATAATCCTATGACAAGTGCATATTTGAAGTATTATCCTCCTACTGTAGATGTGAAATGCTACTAAGATAGAAAACACCACAACTACAAGTAGTTAAGATTCCCTGAAGAATTCTCAATTCTGCCAAAGGTGCTTTTTATTATTTTGGTTATGGAAAGGTGGTTTAAACACAGGCTGAAAATACAACCTATTGCCATGTGACCCCTCCCCAGCAGTGTCAGGAAGAGGGAGGCTCTGTGCAGGATGAAGGACTTTAGGGACACTAAAATGAACGTACGCTCTTCCCGCTCGGATCGCAGCGGGGGTCCTCTCCTGAGGGGCGGCTCCCTGTCGTCACCACGTCGGTCTCTCATGTCACGGCCACCTCTGTCCCACTCCTCACGACGACTCGAATCTCTCCAGCTGGAAGTTTCCTCAGCTGGCCCTCTCCTCCAACCGCCTTCATCCCTTTGGCCATGAAAAACATAAAAATGAAATGTTAGGATTTTTATCTTTGCTATGGAAAGGAGCAGTAATAAATCACAACACGGATATTTACAGGCCTAGTGGGTATCTATTTAACATACTTCCAAAATTGGTTTTGTTTTCCCAGAGCCTAACATGGAATTCTCTTGATAATAGGTTAAAAAGAAAAATTTAAAAGCATTTTAAGCATTTTGGAATTCCTCCTGTTAACAGATATCATCCTAAAAATAACAAACCAAAAAGGCCCCAAAATGCCCCTATCCATTTGCTGCCCTAAAGTGCTTAGTTTCACACAAAGTAACCCTTGTTCCTTTCACTCAGCAATTCCACGTTATTTCTGTATCAGCAGGGCCCTTTTTTCTTTTTGCAGAAACATTCTAGAAGTACTTAACAGAGCAGTCAGACCTGGGACGCCTGAAACGATCGTCTCGATCAAAATCTCTCTCCCTGTCGAACTCCCGCTCCTTCTCACTTTCATCCCGATCTTTGTCTCGATCCCATTCACGGTCTCCCGAAGGTCTGGAGTCTCGGGGAGGGCCCCAGCTGTCCTCACGAGCCTTCTCCCGTTCTCTCCACCCCCCTGTAAGAAAGAAACACAGTCAAAGGAGCTCGTGACTGACCTCTGATCTCTCTTGTAGACAAAGAGCCCTTTACTTCTGTCACAGGAACTGGTTCTTCAAGTTCTTACTCCTGAAGATCCAACTCAAGATGTTTGTAAGAAGTTTGCACATGGGAGCCACAGAGAAAACCCTGTGCAAGCTGCTAAATGTAAAGCCAGTAATGCACACCTCCTGTCAGGACTGCCTGCAACAGTCCAGCTGGCTGCACTCTGCAGTTTTCAGCAAAAAAACCACAAGGGTCTGGTGCAACACAAGTGCAAGAAGAAGCAAAGGGCGTAGCCCAGACAGCAGATTCCTTTGTGAAAATCAACAAGTGAGGAGATTTTAAGGAAGCAGATTTTTAAAGAATTTACTGTTTTTTAAAGCACTACTTTAAAATGTGACTTTTGTAACCATCCACTTAACACAGTGCACTCTGCAGTACTGCTCTGTCACTTATGAATGGGAGTTCTTTATTATGTAGCCTGCTTTGGTTTCAAATAGAAAAAACTGGAGTGCAAGTTTTGATATTTATAGTAAGTTTTCTAAAGGTTCAGATTACATAATTAGTGTCTATGAAAGCTGACATGGTGCCTGGCAATACATAAGTGAAAAGAACCAGGAAATCAAAATAATATCTAACATTAAAATGTCATCAACAGTTCTGAAAAGAATCAGAAACAGCTCTAGACACCATCAATGACACTTAAGAATACAAATAAACAATACAAGAACAGGATAATTCAGATTTTAAGGGACCTCAGAAGGTCATCTAATCCAAGCTCTGCTCTAAGCAGGACTCTCAGTAAGGGTTAAAAACAAAAAGGGAATGTTAAAAACGTTATCTCTGTACACACAGAAAGGGCTTATCAAAACCACACCCACTTGAATGAAGTAGCAAAATCTTCCTTTAGGAGATGAACTTCAGACATGTGGAAGGGGTAGGGAAAGAGTCCAAGGTGTGCTAATCTAGTGAGAATGCTCCCAGCAGAGCATTCAACTTGCATATTTTGCTTTTGCACACAGGGAAGTGACCAATGTTAAGTGTGTGATCATCACGTATCTTCCAGACATGCAATTTTCTTTTAATTCAACCAAATGAAAAGGTTTAAATATACTAAGTGGAGGAGTGTCCACATAAACCAAATTAATCCAGATGTTTTCAGAGCTGATTCTCCGATCTCTGGCATCAAGTATGTTACATCCACTATCTATGAGGACAACACACACTTTGGAGGGAGGATTATTGTTTGTATGTTTTACCTGGTTTACCAAATGGTCTCCAAGGACCTGGCCTCGAGTCCTCACCGCCACGCCATGGGCCCCTGTCATCGTCTCTCCTGGAGAGCCTGTCATCGTCCGCGTTCCGCCAGGGTCCCCTGTCCTCATCCCGCCGGGCCATCCTGTCGTCATCCAGCCCGCGCCGGGGCCCTCTGTCATCATCCAGCCCGCGCCGGGGCCCCCTGTCATCATCTGCAGCCCGCCAGCTGCCCCTGTCATCATCCAGGGCTCGCCTGGGAGGCCTGTCCTCATCCAGGGCCCGGCGGGGCGGCCGGTCGTCATCCAGCCCGCGCCGGGGCCCTCTGTCATCATCTGCCGCGCGCCAGCTGCCTCTGTCATCGTCCAAGCCGCGCCGGGGGGGCCTGTCGTCATCCAGGGCACGTCTGGGTGGTCTGTCATCATCCAGGGCACGTCTGGGGGGCCTGTCATCATCCAGGGCACGTCTGGGGGGCCTGTCATCATCCAGGGCACGTCTGGGGGGCCTGTCATCATCCAGGGCACGTCTGGGACCCCTGTCGTCATCTGCAGCTCGCCAGCTTCCTCTGTCATCATCCAAACCACGCCGGGGCGGCCTGTCCTCATCCAAGCCACGTCTGGGGGGCCTGTCCTCATCCCCTTCTCGCCTCGGGGGCCTGTCCTCGTCCCCTTCCCGTCTAGGTGGCCTGTCCTCTGCTGATTCTGGAGGACGCTCCTTGTCATCTGCAGGACCACGCCTGGGCAGGTCATCCCCTCGCCGAGGCAGATCGTCCCCGCGGCGGAACGGTCGGTCATCGTCTCGTGGATCTCCTCGACGCCAGTCTCTGCAAAACCACAGGGAATGAGTGAAAAGTGGAAGGTGGCATCCAGCAAAGATTTACATCAACAGCATCAAGCCCCTCAAAGCCATTTCTGACTGCACCCACTTGGTGAGTGGCTCCAAACACACAAAGTGTGCAGTTTCAAAATGCACCTTTTAACGCCCTCATTGCTATGGGAAAGCGGTAGGTCACTGTCCCTACAGCTTCAGTAAAGACTCAGCAGTTCATCATCTCCTTTCAAACTACAGTTTGGACAGTCCCCTGTTGGTTATCTGCTGCAACATCACAGAGAAGAGGGCTTGCTTCTACACCAAGCCTAATTTGGCAAACTTGACCTAAGCCTCAAAAAATCAATACTAAAAAAACCTCACAATCATCAATAAAGTATCCCTCTCTCCAAGCACATGCCAACCCTACACACCATTAACTCTGCTGTCTACAAGATTTTAAACATACATATAGACCATAAACCCTGGTTTTATGACCAAATTAATTTCTTTATTTCAGGAAATTAACCTTCCTCAGAAATAAAAAAAAAAGAAAAAGAAACAAGAAATAAACATCACAGAAATGCTTGGTACCTGCTTTTTGGCAGGAGCAGAGAAGCTGCAGAGGCTGAATCTCATGGATTTAAAAAAAATAAAACCCTAACCAAAACACAACAGAAAGAACACCCCAAGGTTTAGAAATCTACTATACTACTAAAATGTAAACAATAAACTAGCAAGGACTTGCTACAAAACAGCAGATGTAGGGCTTGAAGAGGTGAGAACAAAGAGACAACAGTTTGTGACCACTCAAGAGTCTCCAGAATTTTGAGGAGTTGCAAGCAGTGAATTTCCTGGGTTTGGAAGAATAAGGGAGAATGCAATTATCATTGATCTGTGAGGTAAAAACCAAGACATGGAGATTGTTAATTTCCATTTAGACTCAAATTGGATAATCTTCCCCTTTGAAAAATCTGATTATTTTACCATAAAAGACATGTGGAAGAATGGTTATAATGTTTATCAGATGAACAAGTATTTAATTCATTCAGATACTGTCTCAGTGTCTTAGGATTTTTAAATCTAATTTTAAACTATTACTTTTAAACTACCTCTAATTATCTCTAGGAAAGTTGAATGAGAAATGACTAAGACAAGCTGCATCACTCTGTGTGGAAAAAAACAAATCCATTGAAGGATACAAATAAAATTAAACACAAAATTACAGAATGGTTTGGGTTGGAAGAGACCTTGAAGATTATCTCATTCCACGCCCTGCCATGGGCAGGGACACCTTCCACTATCCCAGGTTGCTCCAAGCCCTGTCCAACCTGGCCTGGAACATTTCCAGGGATGGGACACCACAGCTTATGCAATGTATTTGTAGTGAAAGGCTTCACAAAGCAGTTTCATCCAATTGTTAGATTCTGCAGCTCATGACAAAGTGGATCACTACCAAGAATGGCAACACAGCTTTTAAGGAAAGATGGAATTTTATTTTGTTCATAGAGATATCATGCCCTTCTAAAACATTGCAAGAAATTACCAGAGAGAGAAAGAGTCAATAAACTTGCTTCCACTGAAGTCAGATTAAGCAGTAATGGATTTAAATTGCTGTACTGGAAATTAGGGTTAGACATTTACAAATATCTATCTACCTGCAAAGCTAATTAAGCAATAAAACATACTGCCAGTTGGAATCAGCAGTGTCATCTCCATCAGCACAGGCTTTTAAGAACAACTAGATGTACACCATCAGAAATATTTTTAGCTACAGTTCATCATGATGTGGAGCAGAAAAACAGACAAATGTTTAAAATCTTGTTTTCTACAACTGTATAAACAGTTTTCATTATTAGTGAACATATCCAAAATAAATGTAAACAAGTGTGGATTTTTAAAATATTTTTAAAGTTCAAAGTACATTCATAATATTCTTCCTTCAGAAATCTATCCCTCCCTGTTCAATACAGCTCTTCAGAACTTAGTCTAATTTATGGCATGTGTTTTCTGCTCTGTGACTTACTCTGGGACTTGCACAGTTACTATCAGTTTTCTAAATGGAAAATCTCAGAATTTCATCATCCAGGAACACTGTACTTGCTTGTCATCCTTCTCCATTCTGTATTTACAGAACTGACACCAGTGTTTGAGTGGGAGAGAAGTTGTTAATTTAAAAAGGAATCCAAGGAAGCAAGTTGTTTATCACACACAGAAGGTGCCTGCTTGCCTTCACATATCTAAGCCAAATAAAACAGGAATGTTATCTGAGCATGGCTCCAAGATAAAACCTCTCTCTCATTCTGAGATCCTTACAAAGCAACTTTTTAATAGACAGCAACTTTCCGAGATGTAGAGGCATGAGCTATTACTCAGTTAGTGCAGCTTGAGCAGTAGCAGCAAAATGGGAGCCTCCATACTTTGATCCAGTGTAACTGGAGCTTGGTAAGCCCTGATTACCTCTCCACTGGTGCTCGACGCCATTCAGATTCCGGCTCGCCTCCTCTTCTCCAGGAGCTTTCAGACTCCCTGTCACCCCAACGAGATTCCTGCATGCCAAGAGAAATTAGGAACATTCTCTTTGAATGTTTAAAACAAAGATTTTCAACATATAATTCACTCTTGAGCATGTTATGTCATTAAAAACTCACTTGTCACACTGCAGACCACAGAACTATTAGGAGTTTGAGTAAGTGAAGTATAGTTTTAACTGACTTTATTGTTTCTGCTGCAGTTCAAACAAAAACATGGTTCCCCTTGTGCCATACACTTTACCAGCAGGGGAAGATATATGCAAATACACCAAAAAGTTTATAAAAAGTGTATGAACAATTGAACAGCTACAGTCAGCCAAAGCCACTACCTGTTGACACAAAAGAGATGTTCTAACAGTTTAACTTTTCCTTGGCCTTTATAAAACAGGAATGAACTTAAGTAATTATTTGCTTTTGTGCTTTCTGATCTCATCAGGAAATGTAACTGAATACACTGAAAGCTCTCTGTGGCAAGAACAATTCTGTTCCCAATACCTCAGTGCACAGAAGAGGTGAGGTATTAGTGATTCCCACAGGTTGCAGGGCAGAGCAACCTGTGGGAATCAGCAGTTAAAATGTGTCTCTCCATTGCCAGACAAATCATTTAAATGGATTTTTATGCCTTAACTCCACTACCCGAAACTAGTTAAGCTAAACCATCCAAAATACCTGATTTCACATAATCACACAACCTCTTTATAAGAAGAGTATTCCAGTTTTAAACACCTCTTTGAAAAGTGTTTTTATTTGTCAATATAGGTTAACCAACACCTTGCATATCCACTACTTTGTCGCCTTAAATGCTTTTGAAATTACCCTAAATAACAATGGTGAGCAAAGAATCCCAAAACTGTAAATGGAATTTCTGGAGTGGTACAGGTATCTCTCTCAGAACCTGAGCCAGCTTTTCCACATAATCAAGTGCCCACAGATAGGAGACCCCTTATGTGAAAAATACCCATCATGATTATTTACTTGACAGACTGTCAAAACAATTTATACAAGCTGATAACTTATCTTCATAGTGTTCCTCAATGAAATATGTATTAAACAAAGAGAAAGGCTGTGGGGGATGAAATTTAAAACTAGTTCTCTTGAAAGGTAAGTTTTGAAAGAGTGGGAGTGTAGAAGGTTTATGGTACTTAGTTACATTCTTTTAAACCATTAAACATTTCCAAGTAACTTTTGTTGTTTTATTTCCTGTTGGGTTGGGGTAACAAGTTCTCCCAACCCAAGTTACATTTGTAAAGAGAAAGCTGCACACACATCTTGGGTTTATGTTATTGCATATTTCTTATAAAATACAAAACTATGCTTTTATGTTTAATATGGGAAGGAACATATTAATATGTTTAATATTTTCCTTCGATATCTACTTGAATTTCTGACTTTTGCATGAGTCACTGCACTTGCTTCCAGTAGTTTTTCTTCCTTTTGTATTAAAGGAAATTTTGTCCAATATTCATTTTAGTTTTTATTAATTTAGTTTTTAAACAGCATGGCGATTTTAGCTTCCAGGTAGTTTTTTTATTTTACTTTATTGCTAAACAAGAGATTCCAGATCCTGATGGTGAGCTGAAACTAAATGACAGTAATTCAATTATGAATTTAGCCACTCACATTCTAACTTAAGAAATAAATATAAATAAACAAACCTCTGACTTTACAAAAACCTTATTTCAAATAAACTACTGAAGAAGGAGCAGTCAGAAAGAAACAAACCTGCAGGAATTACCCACCTTCCTTGAAAATGGGTCATCCAGCCCTCTCCTCTCTTCCTCTCGGCGGCGCTCTCTTTCCTCTATCTCCATTTCTCTCTGACGTTTTTTCTTCTCCAGCTCCTCCAGTTTCTTGACCCGCTCCTGGTACTCCCGCTGCTCCTGCTCGCGCTTCTCGCGCTCGATGCGCTCCTTCTCCTCGCGCTCTGCACAGTTGCAAACACACAGAGAACTTGTTACCAACACAAATTCCATTACTCTGCTGCATCCACAGAAGGGTTCCATAATACAGTCTCTCCCCTTGGACTCTATAAAAAATAAACACTCTTAAAAATACAAGCATTTCATATGATGTGTTTAGCTAACCACAGAGCCTGTTTTCTGCAAGTTGCCTAACTCAAAAGCAATAGGAAAAGGACCCTGGATACATCCATTAATGAGACATCTTGAACAGCTAGCAAGAAAGAGTTCCAATACCTGTATGTTAATTCAATGTACAGACCATAACTGTAGCAACTAAAATATCACCAACTACCTCAAACATGGTAAAGGATCCCTCCCTCAGAAAATATCAAACAAAAAAATCAGCTAACAGTGTCAGAAATTTGATATTCATGACTGCTTCTGGTTTTGTTTGTTTTTTAAGTACTGCATTGTGATGAACTCTGATACATAAAATCTTCAATCTCCAATTGACAAATAGGGCAGAAAATCATCCTGCAGTTTGCCAACCACCTCTTCTCCTCTAAAGCCCTGAAAACAGGCTATTAGGGCTATCAGAGACAACAATTAACAAGAAAAGGTGCGTGAGTAATTTACAATTTTGGAGCTCTTGATCTGACACCAATGTTCTTTTCTCTTTAAGATGTTCACAAACAAGTGACCAGAACTCCAACTATAGGCTAAAATCAAAGACTCATTTTTCATTAGCCTCCCTTACTTTATCTCCTCCTTCACTCATGTCTAGGAGCTACAAAGCTTTACCTTCCTGTCGATGCTTCACAGGTAAGCAAGGAAGGTGAGACAACTGGAAGTTGAAAAGACTTCCTCCAAACTCATGAAACAGGAAAACCAGACACTAGCTGTGTTATAAAATGGGAAGGCTCAAGGATGCAAAGAATGAAATAGAATAGAATTCTCAATCCCACCTTTAAGCAGCTGCTCCTCCCGTAGCCTTTGCTCCTCCTCCTCCTTCTCCCTGTAGTAAGTGATGCGCCTCTCCTCTTTGCGCTGCTTCTTGCGTTCCTCCAGACGGTTCCGCCGCTCCTCTGCCAAGCGCTCCTGGAACTGCTTCAGTTTATCCTGAAATACAACGAGACACCTCAGAACACCACACTGTAATGTCTGAGAGCTAGGCAGTTACACAATTGTTAAATAAAGCTACACAGAAACTCAAAACAATGCAACATATTAATTCTGCTCCACTGCAAAATGACCTGTTTGCCATGTCAACCTATTCTGTAATTGATTTAGTATAAAAAAATATACTCCAGCGTAGAAGACATGATCAAATCATCATGTACAGTATTAGTTCTTTATCTGCTTTTTCAGAAAGGAATTGCCTAATAATAATTAATCTGTACCTAAAACATATTACCCAAAATTATCCCTATTATTGCAAAGAATCATATGGAGTTACTAATTTATATCAACATAACAACTCTGCTGCTTTTTTTTTGGTAAAGCTGGTTTTTACTCCCACATAGCCAAATACCCAAAGCTATAAACAGGCAGATAAAGCTGCTTGCCTATGACACCCAGTGATCCCTTACTAATAGCTGTACTGAAATAAATAATTTATCCCCTCTTTTATTTTCCATATTACCTATTCCAGAAACTGTCAAAAATTTCAAGTGATACTACCTAGGAACGGGTGCATGAAATTTAACATAAAAGCCAAAGCAGAAAATTAGCAATTCTACAGTTCTGGACCATTTTAAATACTAATTTTTTTCTAGTTTCATGAAGAACCAGTTTTAGTTCCTCACTTTAGGGGTGTACTTTGTTAGTAATGCCACATCTCATGTACCTCATAAACTGTTCGTCGTGATGCCTTGAGCCTGGCTTCAAATAAATCTCTATCCTCCAACATCCTGGAGAGTCTGCTCTTGTGCTCAAGGGCTTTCTCACGCTCCAGCTGCAGGGTGGTGATCTGAAAACAGAAAATATACAAAGTACAACTTTACTATACATTTGGATTCAATCTACCCCAGCCACTAGAAGGTGAAAATTTCTCTTCCCCTTTCAAAGCAAAGACAGAAGAAATTGCTGTCCACTAAAACAATGAAAGCACACAGCTCACAATTTGTGAATTTGTTTAAAGATTTCAATCTTTCTTTTTTGGAAAGAGCTGGGAAAAAGAAAACAGTGCAAACCTCACTATTTTTCATGCATTGCACTTTATCAACTGAACAAAAAATTCTTACCCTTTCTTCTTCCTGTTGCTCCCACAGCTCCATATCATGCACTCTTTGTTCCTCATAAGCAGTCTTTATTAAAGGAATTTCTTCCAAGCGCTTTGCTCTTTCAAAATAGTCAATCTGAGTAAAGATAACACATCTTTAGTGTGACATAATGCTCACATAAACTGATTTCTGGAGGCTTCTCCAATATAACTGATATTTATGGCAAAATAGCAACAACCACACCGGACCATCTAAGGTCAACCTAACAAAGAACCTGCCTCTACTACTGGCAACTAAGTGTACTCCCAGGCAAGGATGCAGGAATGGAGACAGGCACATCATAATTCTCTCTCAGCATCATCCGTTTTCAGCTCCCAGCATTTCTGTGTTGAAAGTATTTTTATATTTTAAACAGTGGATTTCCTCTCTTGTCCTGAGCTCAAAGCTTTTCATATACAACTATGCACCTTGGAAAGAACTCCTGCATGTCTGTGGCTCACAGCATGAAGATCCAACTTCTACCTACAAACAGCTCTGAACATGGCTCCTGCTGGCTTCATTTGATGCTTCTCACTCCCCTACCCCTTGCAGGCAGTGCAAGAACAACTGCTCCCACCAGCAGCTCTTACAACAGGCACACTCTTACAGACTGGCACCACATCCTCTCTCTAGAAATCTGTCAGACAGAGGGGTACTATTTTACATGGAAGCCAATCTGTATCATTGATAATTCTTGTTGGCCTCCTGTCAAACTTCCAGTTCAGCCACATCCTTTTAGACATAAAGAGACCAGAACTGCAGACAGTGCTCAAAATGCAGAAGAACCAATTTCCCACTGCTGGCAAAGAATGTTAAGTTTGAAGCCCATAATTTAATATGCAAAGCCAAGGACTGAGGGATTCTTTCCCCAGCTTTCAATAAAGTTTTAAATCTATCTAACCAGAACATAATTCAAAGACTTCCTTTTGTCACACTACTAAGCTGGGGTTTTTTGTGAAGAGCTTTGGAAAAAGCTTTTTTTGAAATCCAACTTAGATGCACCCATAAGATCAGCCTTAGTCATATGTTTGCTTTGACAGCTTCAGAGAACTCTGAGAGGAAGCCCTTGCTAACATTCCTTTTTTAGAAGCTGAGCTGACTTTCCCAGGTAGATCATATTCACTCAGGGTACTACTAATTCTATAGTAATGTATCTTCTGCTCCTCCATCCAGTGTAAGCAACAGCTTTACAGACCTGCAGTGTCCAAGATCCTCAATGGAACCTTTTCAACTAACCTGCCACTTTCTACTTGCCATTTTTCTTCAAAGCAGTTTTAAGTGACCCAAGTCACCAACTGTACCACAGAACCCCTGTTTCATTCCTGAATACAGCAGGAAGCCCTGGCGGAGTTCAACCTTGCCCAGGTCATGTGTTTCTATTTATTACTACACATTTCTCACACTTTTATAGCTACCCATGTTTCAGTCAGATCCTATTCTGCCATCTATGAGGGCTCTAGCAGTGGAGTTTCCTCTCTTTCAGTGAGGACTAAGACCATTAATTAATTTTGCTTCTCCATAATGGTCTCTCCTTCCACAAACATTTAACCTGTTCTGAATATTTTTTAATTACAAGTCTTCCCAACTAAGACTCAGTTCACATCCAGCTTAAGGGTCCTTTTTCAAATGAACTTGAATGAGAACATTAATTTTTGCACCGAAACCAGAGACTCAATTGGTATATAACACATTTACCTTTCTTTAGTTTTAAACAGTAACATTTCCAACACTAGTATTATACATGTGTGTGTATGCACATATATGTATCAACACAGATCACATTCACTAAAAAACTGTATGGACATTTTTACCCTTCCTACTTTGTACCTTTTTCTCCTGATTCTTCAGTCGTTCCTGAAGTTCCTTCTTTTCTTTTTCCAGTTGTTCCACTTGTTTAGCCATAATAAAGTCAGGATCCAATTCTTCAAGATCCTACAACCAAGTAAGTTATCAATACAAAAAGGAGAAAAAAACTCCCACAAAAAGTGGTCTTTATCCCCGCAAGTAAAAAAGGTCCCATCCAAACCCAGAACTAAAGTTTACTTAATTGTCTCATTTTTAAGAGAGACTGTAAGACCAGTTGCAGTACAAACCTATGAAACTCAGGCAGCGCAGCAACATAACACTGAAATAACAAAATAACTCCCCACTGCAACAATAAATCCCCTACCTCAATATCAATATCTTTAAATGCTTTGGCTCCCAGTTCAGTCTTCTTAATCTGCTCCAAGCGCTCCCGAACAGTTTTCTTTTTGATCTGCTCATGCTCCTGCAGGATCCTCTCCTTCTCCCTCTCCTTTGCCTCCTGGCGCAGCCTCTCCTCCTCAGCTTTCCTCACTTTCTGCAGTTCTGCTTCCCGTTGTTCCAGCTCTTCCTTTTCTCGCTGGATGTTCAAACTTTCCAGGCGCTCCTTTCTCTCCTCTATGGTCTGACGGCGTGCAAGGATACGCTGGTGCTCTTTCCTGGAATTTTTCAGGAAGGCAGTGACTGCCAGCTGATGCTGTTCTTCCTTCTCTTGCTGGATTTAAATTGAGAATAAGACAATGATGTAAACAGTCCCTCTTTAAAAAGGCAGTAAGCAAAGCAAATGCTTCTCAAGGAAAATGCAAAGTTAACTCTATTCTCCAAACTTGCCAACAGAATGGAAGTACAGCTGTAGGGGCAAATCTAATCACTCATCCAAGTGGCATCCCAGGCAGTACCAAGGGCCCAGAATCATGAGCACATGGAGAAACTTGTCTGTAAAAGACAATATTCTGCAACATGGCTTGGGTATGACAGTTTGACTTTTCCCATCCAAAAATACTGTAGACCCAGATGTTATTGATATTGAAACCTTTGCCTGCAATAGGTGTGTGGGCCAATCTTGTTTGTCTCTGTATGTGTTTACAAGCATATCACCACATGTACTGTATTTCACCAAAGCTGTTCATTTAAATTTTGTTATTTTCCAAACACACCAACAGAAGAAAAATGTAACCTAATTAACACAAAATACTATCAGTGAGATGATAAAAAAATAAGTCAACTACTTAAACATTGTATTTAAAAGCATTTTCATTACCTTGTAAAAAGCACTAGGCTTCTAGACACTAGAACACAGACTGCTCTATAAGCAGCATTCCCACCCCCAGCATTGCCCAGAGCACCCCCCCAGTTCTTTGTGGACATTCATGCTGTACACACAAGGAGGTGTCATTGTGCCAGCACAGGGAGCTGCACATTTCCATGAGTCCAGCCAAACACTGCAGCCCAAATCAGCTCCTCACACTCCCCCAGCCATGCTACTCCTGAAACGTGAGCACTCTCAGGGATATTTTTAGTAACCTGTCACTTCTAGGGCACTCAGTAAAAACACTGAAACATCCGTGCTTTGCTGCAGATCTGCACACATTTAAAGCTAAATGGAGGTGTCAGAAACACCAAAGTAAAAAGCTTTGGTGTTTCTAATGTAATGGTTTTGTGAATTACTAGAAATGCTACAAATTAATAGCTTTTAAGCACCTGACAAAAGTGGAAGGTTTTGACCTGAATAGTGAAGGAAAAAAGGATATCAACTTGTTCTGTAGCTTCTCTAACCACACTGATTGATATTGTTCTTGATACTGTTCTCCAATTTTCCAAGTGTAATGGCCACTAGTGAGTTAAATGAGGAGGATTTATGTTTTATTCAGCTACTAACTGCACTTACATGTCAAGTGCAAGACTAACTGCCATTTCTATCCTCTAATGTATAATTAAAGCATGTTTTTTTCTTCCAAAATGACTATCTAATATCAATCACAAATCAAATCTTTTAAAGGAAAAACTTATATAGAAATACTTTTATCTTAAACACTATAAAACCACTAATATATGTTCAAGAAGTGAGCACTGGGTGTCCTAATATAGTTCTACTTTCTGCATTTATATTTTAAGAATATTAGTTAATATTAAGTATAAGAATATTACTTAATATTACTTAAAACTTAGTATTTCAACTGTAGAGAATCTAACATGGACATGTTGCTATCAGCCTTTGTTCCCTATAGAAGAAATATCTCATATATCAGTTATGAAATCTTTCATAAACCTGAAACAAATGAAAAAATTACCACTGCTCCAGTAAAAGAAGTGAAGGTTTAACTTGCCACAACCTAAGCATGCTGGAAATCTGAAGACTGATTTACACCTTGTTGCTACAGAGCTCTGGAAAAACCTGAAATGTGAGTCTGACCTTGAAGCCAAGAGCCCCAGGGAGGAGGAAAAGAAGTGACAAAGACATGTCAGTTTTTAAGCTGTGGGATGTTTTGTTCTATAAAGCTGCATTCCAGGTTTTTCACAACAGCAGTTTCTCCAGGACAAATAAACAAAGCAGACTCCTGGATTTTCAAAAATGCATGCAAAATTTTAAACAAATCCTAGTTCTGTAGGCTCACATATGGGACAGTTATTATTTGTTACATCCTAAACCTGGTATTTACAAGACTGGAAATTTTAAACTCAGGCCTCTTGTGTACATTTTGCCTTATTTTGGTTAGTTAGAAACTAACTAGCTGAGTGCTTTCAAGAATGACTTCTTTAAAAGCACACAAAAAAAAAAAAAACAACAACTACCACAAAGCTGAAAAAAAAAAAAGAAAGTAAAAGGAACATCTAATCTGAGAAAACACATTCATTAAAATATAAGCTTTGTCAACACTCTCCTAAGACTTTAAACCACTTACCATTAAGTGAGGAGGCTTAATGACTGCAAGAGCCTTAGCCAGAGCTGAGGACATGGCAGTCAGCTGGTTTCTGATCTGCTCAGAAGGCATGCTCTGCAGCTGAGGGCCCAGTGGAGCATCCTCTCTAGTACAGTAATTCAAATCTGAACCAAAACTCAGTGTCCGGGTTGTGTGATCAAGGCGAACCTTTGCAAAAATAGAAAAAAAGGAAGAAAAAGGATTGTATTTTTTTTATTGAACAATTTCTCTGTTGCTCTGTCTATGACCACTATGAGTCAACAGAGGCTCTAAGCAGAAATTACTTGAAAAAAAATTTTGCTACACCACCCAAATTAGTAGGAGAAAAATAGCACTGTTAATGAAGGTTTGATTTATTTCAATGGTTTAGAAAAAAACACCAAACCCAAACAACAACAAAAACAAAATCACTGGAAGAGGCTGAACTTTTCACGAGGCAATGAAATTAGTACTAAAAGACTAATCACTCTTGTCTCTTCCTCCACACTGTCAACCAGTTCCTTTTTATCACATGCAATACACATGAACCCAGACATGACACAGTCTTTCTACAGCCCTCACCTGTAGGTCACAATGCCTGGCTGCATCCACGATACAACGCTCCAGCTGGAAAGCATCCACAAAGGGAACCAGGGTGCACAGACGAGCAAACTCAATGCTTTGATAAATCTGGGCCACCTGAATGTGAACAGAAACATCAGGTATTTTCCCTCAATATAAAGAAATCAGAAGTAGAAGTTGTTGTAGAGGCCTTAAAGTTAACTCAATAAATTGTCAACAAATGAATGCATACATATGAATGCAGTTTCAAGTACTGTTTAAGGTTGTATGAAGGAGACTGGCAGCAGTAACTACATCCAGCTATGCTGCTAATTAGCCTTCAACTATTTCTTTAGCACACCAGAAATAACACTGCTCATCACTGGTAATGAAAGCAGGTCAATGAAATGTGCATTTTATAAAAAACTTCGATACAATAATAAAAAAAAAACACCTAAAACCAAAAGTGAAATACTTCCCTCCCTGACATTACTCCAAAGAGAAGTAATGAAGAAAATCTAGAAGAAACTACACCACTGTACCCCACTATCAAGTATAGCTACTGTAGCTGTATTTAAATGATGCACAAACTGAAGATATGGGTTATATATTAGAAAAATTTATTTGAAAGTCAAACAGTCTTCTATTTGATAGAAAGAAAAATTATTTCAGCATTAAAGTTTCCAACTTATTTTTCCTCCAAAGCACATTCTAACTTATGTATACTTAGGAACATATATAATCTTTACTCATACCTGCTGTAGAAGGCGAAGGATGGTGTTGTTTTGCAGGTGAGGAATGTACAGCTGCAGCTCAGGTTCCTTTTCAGCTTGGTCTTTCACCCAGTTCAGAACCTATCAAAAGTCTGAAAAGTTACTCTATCTTCCTTGACCTGTACAAACTTCACCATTAAAGTTACATTTCTGGTTTACACTCTTAAAACAAGAGCACTTCTGTCCAGATACTGTTTTACTGAAGTGCATCCTTTGATCAGAACACTTACAGTTACAAAGGAGAGCTGACAGTTTTTGTATGAAGGCGACTGACAGCACTGGCAACATTTACCACACTGCTAATTTACCTTCAAGTTCTTTTTAGCACCTCAAATATCTTTGTTCCCACTATCAAAGAAAAAGAACATGATGTGCTACATCAACTGCAGAATTTCCACTAATCAACAGCTCTCACATTATTCCACCTCCCAACACTCTACCTTTTAATAGTAAAACCAGTCATTGGCTCATCTTTCCACTTAGCATACAACCCACTTGCCAGCATATGCCCACGTGTGCACACAGTCTTCTTATTTTGCACCTTTAAACAAAATTACCTCAGTATCATATCCACCAACAAAGCCTTCTGACACATTCCCAAAACTCTGCACCTTCATGGAGCCCTCTGAATAGCACTTAAAAGACCTGAGTGAATTTTCATTCTATTTCAGTAACCTGGCTTACTCTCACATGTCATGCACATGTCATGGTGATGGAACTTCACCAAATCAAGGCTACTACTGAAAAATCAAGCAATAGAAAAAGCTGGTTGATATTTACCACAAATCAATATTGAAATAACAGACTATTAGTCAAGACCAATTACTACACACACAGAGCTACAAAAAACTTACCTTGCTGACACGGGCACTCAACTTAAGCGGGTGAAAGTCTACTTCAAGCCAATTGTAAAGTTCTTTCACTTCTGGGACAACATATTGCACTACATTGAACCTGACCTACAGTCAACAAAAAAAAAAAAAAATCCAAAGCTCTCAACATGAATACAGTATCAATCAATAGTTAATGCTTTAAGAATTTCATATTCAACAAGTTAAACAGGAAACAGATGTGGTTTTTAATACAGGAAATTAAATATTTTTCACTACATTCTTAACTGCAGTGACAGTAGTTCTACACTACATCACTGAAATGTAGTTAAAAAAGGAAAAGTGGACAAAAAACAAACAATCTAAACAGACTATAGTACCATCCTCAGCCATTTCTAAGACACAAGCCTACTACACAAACATAGGCTCACATCCAAACTAAAACCACACATCTCTGTTCATTATTAAATTTCTGAAGCCTTAAATTGTGAGTTTGAGGCAGACTGGAAAGGTACTGCAAGAATTACTTCAAATTGTAAAATGAGCTTTGAACCTAAATTTTAGATATGAGTGCAAATGACTGCAAGAAATTCAAACATTCTCTGAAAATACCCATTACTTAATGTCTAATCTGTTTATGAGTATTGGGGGAGGTCTGAGGATAGATAAATCTAACATCCCTTCAAATTAAACACAAGGAAGTTTTCATAATCACTTCGATCCATATGGTCCAACATTTGACATCTGGCCCGTGCTTATCCAAAACACATTTAAAACAGAAAAATAAGCACTTGCTTCAGTTAATTACACACTTCAGAGTCAGAAAAAAAACCCCAAAGTTCTAGATCACAACATGTTTCAGACCCCTCAGTGTTTCAAATCAGTATTTGTTGCCTGGGTGACATAAAAGACTACATTGAATTGCACACAAGTGTTCATTACCATTGCCATTTCCAAACACTCCTTATGAATCTGCAATTAAGTTCCAATTAACCACAGAGCTGTTTTAGCTTTAAAATTGCTGTCTCACAGCTAAGCAGAGTGCTCTAGAAGGAACAGGACCCAGTGTTATGAAGCTGCTGACCTGAACCCCAGTACCCACCATGTCATTGATGAGGCTGGCCCGTGTGGGGGGGGCCTGCAGCCCCAGCAGAGTGGCCAGGCGCCGCTGCTTCTCCACGATGATTCCATCCATATCCAGGAGACGAGCAATATCAGTTCTCTCTGGAGTTATTGGAATGGACAGGGTGGCCAAAAGGACTCGAGTGGACATCCTGGCGACAAAGCAGAAGGGCAAGAGAACACTTAATAATTCCTGTTTGTGTATGTACTAGTTCAAGAGAGGAATGAGGAGCATCCATGATGCAAAACTGTGTAAAAACACCAGAAATAACAGAGGAGACACCAACTATAGCATGAGAGGAAATAGTGACATCTTGTGAGGAAAATACCACCCCTCCAAAGACAAAAAGAAAACAAACCCCTAGATATTTATTGACTTGCATATCTTTTCAGTAAAGAAAAAGAAGCTTAACTAAGGTGATGCTAATGTTCACAATACTTACACTGCAGCTTTGTAAAACATCCTCCTTGCTCTAGATTTCTTTTGAGGCAATTAGTACTGGCCAATTTAGGCAGAGCTGCTCATAGCCATACATGTCATCTGCTTCTTTTGGGGTACAACTTAGTTTATTTTTGAACCTAAGGGGTTAAAAGCAGATTCTAAGATCACAGCAAGTATCTTTCCCCACCTCTGCATCTCCTCTTGTGTGAGATTCTTTCGCATTTCTCTTGATAAGTGATAAAGGCGGTGAAGGGTGGATGCGTGAAAAAGAGCATTTCCTGATTTCCAGAAGACAGTTGAAACTTTGTGGTAGTAATTTGCCATCAGCTGTGGTTTGGGTGGCTTCTTAGACAATGCAAATAGTCCATGAATATCTTCCACTGCTTTGAAAGCCTCCTAAAAAACCCCAAAACAACCAAATACATCATTATTAGCAAGTTTTTTGGAACATCCCCAAAAAGGAAAAACATAAATTTAATAAAGGTTATAAGACTATAAAATATTTAATACTTCTGAAAGCTGTGATCTTCAGTTTTGTCAGTTACATGAAATTAAATACTTCTTTCTTAATAAATTATTTGGACATTCTCAGCTTAACTATCTGTATTTTTGAAAATTTGTTTCATTCCAATTTTCAAGCTACATACCAAAGTGGGGGGGGAGCCAAACAAAAAATCTCTCAAAGTTCTACCATCAAAGCTTGGTTTGAAATGCTGTGCAGGAACACCAGACTAAGCATACAATATTCTAGATATCAAAACTTTATTCTTTAGCTCTTATCCTCTCTTCATCTTGCTGCATGTACCATGAGACATGAACAGCTCGGAGAAAATTCTGGAAAGGCTGCAGACCAAGCGTGATGGGGAGCCCTGCTGCATACCTGCCACAGCTCCATGCTGATAGCACTGTCCAGCTGCACCAGCCTGGTCTCCAGGTGCATGGACTGGCTGTCAGGGTTGTTGAGGTTGATGGCTGTGCTTTGGTTGTGGTGCCGCTGGATCTGCCCCAGGTGCATCCGCAGGTTATCGCAGAGTTTGCGGAACTCTGCTTTGCGCGTGTACTGCAGGCAGAACTTGAAAGCTGCAAAAAGGAATGATGGCAATGGAAAATGTTCACTAATGGTGACTTCACGGTAGTTCTAAACGGAATTCAAGTATGTAAATCAGTACACTTAAAAAAATCTTCATTGCAGTCAAAAGACATCTCAAACATGATACAATCTGTCACACATAATGAGTAAGTGACAATGCAGCGCATTTTCATCTTGACCTCAAAAGATGAAGATGTTTCCACATAATTAAGATTAAAGAGCAATGGGAATACTTCAAGTCTCTTTAAAAATGTTCCAATTTATGCAGCGATTCCAGCTTTTAGTCTGAACTAAGAGCACACAAAATCCTGTGAATGGCATGAATTCAGGTTTTGGCTTTGTAAAACGTGGCAGAAAAATTCTCCAGTCATCTAAAGATGGTAAAGCTTTCAAATGACTGGACATTACACAGACAAAAACCCGTCATTAATCCCATAGTTCTTAAACACCAGTCCTTGTTCTGGCTTTCAGAGATAAGCACAATCCAAGTGCAGGAAAGAGGTCGAGAAGGGGGGATCGACTGTAGAGGGGATCAAGACCACCCAAAACCCTGGAAGCCCTCCAACCCATTTCCAGAAAGGTCCAGGTGAACAGGTGGAGCATGAGAAGGTATTTGCATAACAAGTGAGAGACTCATCCATAAAAAGGTCAAGCCCAGGTGTGTGTACACCCCAGGTCACCCCCATCGGCTGGATCAACACTAAGGACTGGTGACTTCTCTCTTTTACCCTCCCATTCTTTCTCTCTAACCCTCTCTTTTAACACTCTCTTCCTCTATCCTATTCTTTTACCGCAAACCCATTGCCACATGCTTATACTAGGAGGTCAGGGACTAACACACCAATTTTCATGCCAAGCGTGTCATTCACTACTAAAACTCTATAAGCTTTTGAGGACCCTCTGATTCTTGTTCCTTTTGACCACATGCATCTACAAATCTTGATGTTCCCCTCCCCTTAAGGGGGGAACACCACATCATTATACTTCAAGTTTCCATCTTTTGCACCTACCTTGCTGTGCAATGTCATGGTACAGGCGTTCTACTCGAGAATTATTTCGGAGAAGATCCAAACACTGTCTATAGGACTCCCACAGAAATTTAACCCAGGGTGTCAAAAGCAGGCGGTCAGTACGATCCTGAGTGTCTTCTCCACTTACAGCACTCAAAAGAACACTTCAGTCAGGGCAGTGGGGTAAGGAAAGAGAAAAAAGAGAAATGGTTTATTCCCTACAATTCTTTCTCATCAATTTTTCTTACCAGGTTCTAAGATGAGTCTGGACAAATCTGAACAGCTAATTGCTGCTGAATGGTCTATTGCTTATTTTCAAACTGGTCCCTCATACTGCTCCCTTTTCCTTTAAAGGACGCAGATAATTATTTCCAAGTTTTAAGTTTCAAACTTTGGCTGCTGCATATATGACTGACATGTCCAAGCTCCAGAGGTAAGATATCAGAAACTTGTATCCTTCAAAGGAAAACTAACTCCAGGATTTTCACCTTCTCTTTCCTAGCAGGGAGCTGTGTCCTGTACCTCTGTTAGAGTCAAGTATCAGTGCCAATGCAGACACTTTAGTACTTGCTGACACTTCCCTTTTAGTCACCAGCACTTCTGTCAGAGTTCAGTTCATGTTGACATGTGACACAAATGCTGTGTTATGATCTGCACACATCAGAAACCAGAATACTCACATTAGCATTTCAAATCCTTTACAAATTCTGACATGAAAAAGATGCTTAAATCCATCAGAAGTACGACACAATAATCTTGCATTTAGAACTTCATTCCCTCATCACAGGAATATAAGACAGGGAAAGCATTCCCAAGACACTGAGACCAATTCAGTGCTATGTCCTACATGATCCCTTTCTGCTAAACAATCCACTCAACATGTTGAACTCACAAAAAACCATCTTCCCTAAGCCTTCATTTTGAAAATTCTTTTTGAACTGTTTTTAATATAAAGTCTCAACTCTTGTATCTTTCTACCATTTGCAGTTCTAATTTGCATTCTTGGGTACTACATACACTATTAAACACAACACATCACCAGTGCCTTCTCTAACAGATCAAGAGGTGAATTAAGCAAAAAAGCATGAGAAGTCTAGAAAACAGAAAAAACACCCCAAAAAATCTAGAAAAACCTAAAAAACACTATGGAAACCGTGCTTCTTTAGAGGAGAAGTGTGATTGAGAAGATCCCTTCTCTAATCCTCTGCTATAGAAAGGAGAAGGAAAAGAGAGGTCAGTCAATCTTCACTGTTTAACTATTAGTGGATTCCTCTGTAAAAATTTCAAGCACTGGAAATAACCTGAATGGCACTGCCCCCTATTGAAGACACATCTGTCACCTCTTTTTTGCAACCAACTTCTACTAGAGAGTTTTGCTGTTAACATGTAAATATGGAGCCTTCTACTCCAGGTTTTTATGAGTATTATTTGACTACGACATCTCTATTCCTACACAAGACAAATATTCAGTAATTTTTCCCAATTTTTTATCATTTCTATCACCATTTTATGTTCTCATTAACTCTCCTGTTAATTCTCTCTTGACTGCACTTTTCATGTCCTTTCTTCTATTATCACTTAACCAAGCAAGTATAAAGTAACATTTCCTTTTGTTTGTAGATGCACAATGTGGTCAGAAGAAATGGAGGTTATCACACACAAGAATAACATTGGTCTGATATAATTAACAGCCTTTCTATATCAACTAGTAATGACCAGTTTACCATAATAAGCTCTCCAAAACCACTACAGATGCAGATCTGAGCAGACACTGGAAAGTGGTGACCCAACTCCCAGAACCACTGCACCTAGATTTTCTACTCCTTACTGCTTGCTTTCTTTACTCAGGATTTCATCCAATATAAAATTCCTGCTTTTATCCCTACCTTTAAAACCTCTAGAACACCACTATAATATTCCATTTCAAGACTACCACATTTATATCTCAGCTCTGTGAATAAAATTAGGGATACTTTCTGTGAATTGCTACATTTTAAAGACAGGCTGCACACCTTTCTGGAGTCTGAATATTATCCAAGTCTTCTATGTCCAGTACCATCTGCTGGGATTCTTCCTTAGCTGCTTCTGTTTTTTCTTCAGCTAATTTTAAATAGGCTCGAACAACATCCTCCAAGGATTTGATGTTAACCTACACCAAAGGCAAAAAAATGGGAAGATGTTTCCACCCACAATAGGCAACATATCTTTTAAAATGTAACTGCTACAAACCCAAGAACATCTAAAAGGCAGATTAATCCTAATTCAGGACAAATCAGTTACTTTTAGATTATATCAGCTGACAGATACCACCGTTGCTATAAATACATACAATAAAAAATCAAAAGCCATACCTGCTGGCAAATATTCTTGTACTGGTACAATCCTTCCTTTGCCAGGTGACTCTTGCGCAGATCCACGCAGAGCTCCAGGTACTTCAGCATAATCGGCTCGTGGATTTTCTGCCATGTTCGGTGTTTCTTACTTTTCATAACATCATAGAGAACATCAAGGGCAGGCTGCTTTTTGCCAACCTCAAGAAATTCTGAAAGTAAAATCCCAGTTAGCAAAAACTTGCACACCAGAAGATGCATTTTTTAGGCTAAACAGAGGAAACGTTCAGTATTTCATTAACTCTACCCAGAGTGCACTGATGGTTTGATTTAGTTGGCCAGATCAAAAACATTGGCAACTCAGTGCCAGTCGCTCAATGACACAACTGGCAAACCAATGCTGACCAGTACATTTACATGGGAATTTCAGGATAGCAGAGACATCTCTCCATCCATCCAGGCATGACTGAGCACTTCATACACATGAACGTGTATGAATGCACACATCCAGTTTTAGCCATCCTGGTTTCATCAAGGACAAGGAATACTCACCAGGAGTCCTGTGGGTACAGCACCTACCAAGGGCATTTAACAAGGTACAAAACATACCACAAATGTGACTGAATGTACTGCTCTCAGGTGAGGGAGGGAGGAGAGGAAGGAAAAAAACTTAACTCAGCGAAGTTATCATTTGCTGTTTTTAACTCCTGAGTGGTTTAGCACCTCAATTTACAGAAGTTACATCAAAAGCTGCTGCAGTTCAGTTGAAGGGTCAGACACTTTTTAGATCAGCCTTGCTGCTGAAACCAGTGCCCCATTTATTCATCCCTAAGCAGCTGCTGTTATTAACAGGAGCTCTCAGCATCACAGCAACTCCCACCTCTGACACCCCACACATTCTGCCTTGCACAAAACACAGCAAACCACCCACTGGAAACACTGAGGCAGCGACCCACATACACACAGACCCTACTCTGAATGTACTCTGCACTGCAGAACAGCAGGAGAAATGAACACACAGAATGGGAAGCAAACAGGTTTAAAAGATAACCGAGGTCAAGTACAGGTAGTGGGAAATACGCCTGTTCTTAAAGGCTGAGGGGTGGAATCAGTACTGCCATGAAGTACCTTGGAAAGCACTCCATTCCTAAAGAAATAATGGCAGAAACTATTAAAGTAGGGGCCTGCTCCAGGGGCTCAGACGTCACACAGAGCTTCCAAGTTTTGGAATCTCAAATTTGAAGTTAAACATGGCAAAAGGTTTAGACTGAAAGCAGCAGAGTGGTTTTAATAATTTAAGGACCACAACAGCTCATATTCATGGATCAGTTTATGTAAATAATGAGCTGGCAGAAGATGAGCAAGCTCCTTTCTAGAGAAAGCATCATGATAGAACTGAAGATAATCAAAGTTCCGGTGTGCCAGTACCCAGCAGTACTTTACTCACCACGGGAATTTTAATAAAGCTACCCTCTATCCCATAATTTACACTGCTCTTCTATCTCAGAGCTGCTTTTGAGACAATTACTGTTGAGCTTTACACTTTATTTTATGAAAATAAACTTGAAAGGCAAGTTTGATCCTGCAACAATGCCAGGGCACTCCAACCACAGCGCTCAGTGGTCGATAACCAAGTGGACAAAGCACAAAATTAATTTATGTTGTTTTGAAACTTTTAATTAACTCTGGCCAAGCAGGTTCTTACAAGTAAGTCAAATAATTAAGGCTAATTTAAGAGACACTTCAGTAAAAGCAGAAAACGAACCTGAAGAACCAAACACAGCATACAACACCATGCTTTGCAGTAGGAACAGTAAGTTATGGAAACTCAGGTCTGTAACATATAGCTGAGTCCATAAGTAGCTGTAAGAGTTACCTTCTACTAGTTTTGTTCTTTTATATTCCTTAAAATGCTAACAGGTATCCAGAGTAGCAACTGGTCAAGAACCAGCTGATACACATCAACAACTCACCTACTGCTGCTAACCCAAAATCCTGAATTAAGCTCGCTTTTTAATCTGAGAAAACATGTCACTACAAGAGGTGACAAAGATGTCAAGTGCTTTACAGTATCTTTAACAGTGAGCAGACTTAGTATCTGCAACAATTATACACTCCTTAAAGTTGCATTACATGCCTGAGTACAATGCTATGCCAAATACTAACAATAGCTCAAGGTTGGCCTTGACCTACATTTATCCATTATAAAAACACTTTTCTTACATATCTGTATATACTTAAAATCCTTCATGCTCTTTGTATTTCCAAACACCACCCCTGTATGTTGAAATAACTGAGAACATGAAGTGCTTCTAATGCTCACTTGAGCCTTACTTATAAAAACACACACAGAAACTGCAAACTGCACTGAATGTCCCTATTGAAAATACTAGTTTAATGTTAAACTGCTTCCTGCAACACACAATCTGCCTTAGGTATGACTTTCCACCCTTTAATATGCTTGGCTGTGGTTAGATTGAGCCCCTGCAGTTTGTAGGACTTGACACTGCTTGTCATGTTTTCCATTCAGTCCACTGAAATTCAGGACTGCCAGCATGTTTGGAGAACACCCCCTTCAGTTCAACTCCACTCCTTCACTTCAAAACAACTTAGCAGACTTGCAGCAGTATAAGAAATATGAACTTAAATATCAGGAAAGCATCAATAATGAGCGGTTTAAAGTCAATATTCCAGAAATTGACTTGCACACCAAACGCCACTTCCTCTATTCAAGAATTTGCAAATATAAATAAAATTTCTATATTAGGGTAAGTGCATCTTTTTCAGTGAAAGGACTGATACAACATCTTCATGCCTGAACGCGGACTGAAGCTGATTTTATCTTTCATCTTTTTATCTTTGTGGGAAAGATTTTTACAATGAATTTTTGATTAAAAATCTTGAGGATGTGCAGTACTTTCACATTTTCTTATTATACTAAGTACTTGAATAATGCACAGTCCCCAGACCACACAGCCTCTCCTGCTGTCATTTAAAGGCCCATAAATCATCTCTAAGTCGTGGATGTCTTTAAGTGTCATCTTTCGATCAGCCCTGTGACAATGATCAGTCTAAATGGTCTTGCTAAGGGCTTAAAATAGGATACTATAAAAAACAGAAGCGTCAAAGATATATGTTTGGCCCGAAATGAGCCAGCTGATAAATATAACCAGTCCAGCTTTTATGTGGCAGCCAGCAAGCAACGGCTACAGCGCTGAATTGTCTCCCTTGGTCGGTCTTCCGGGGCAAACCTGCGCAAGGCGGTGAGGCAGTTTTACCATTTGCGTTCTCACCGGAGTCACATGAAGGACGGGATACAACACACGGAGCCCACAAGGGCCCGGGATCAGCCCGGGTTCGCGATCACCCCGACAGGGCAGCGCGGTCCGGCCCGCTCATGCCCAGCTCCGGCCGCCCCTGCCTGCCGGCGGGCTCAGGCCGTGCCAGCCCCGGCCGCCGCGGCTCCCCCTCCGCCCGGAGGCGGCCGTGGGGCCCAGGGGAGCGGGAGGCGGGGCCGGGCCCGCTCCCCGCGCCCGCCGGGCCTCCCTACCCTCCGCCATGCGGCGCGGCCGCGCCGGCCGGCCCGGCCCTTTCCCCGCGCCGGCGCCGCACCGCCCGCTCCCTCCCGGGCGGGCGCTCCCGGGCGGCCTCTGCTCAGCGCCTGGGGATTCCGGGTGGGCTCTCCCGGGCGGGCCCGGCTGGGGGGTCCCGGGGCGGGCGCGGCCGGGAGCCGGAGAGCGGAGCGGGAGGCGACCCGGCGCTATGTGTGTGGGTGTGAGCGCGGCCCGCACTGACCGTTCGCCCGCTTCAGGGCGTTCTCGGGCCGCTGGAAGTACACCGGCATGATGGCGGCGGCAGCGGCTCCTCACGGGGCGGCGGCGGCTCCGAGCTCCAGCCAGGCGGCACGCGCGGCCGGAAAGGGAGGGAGGGGCAGGGGAAGGGGAGGGAAAGGGGCCCGCGCGCGCCGCCACGGCCGCGGCGGAAGCGGAAACCCCGCCCAGGGCGCGCGCGGGCCGCCCGGCCGGACCGGGACCGGATCCACGGGGCAGCGGGACCGGGAGGGAATCGTGGGGGAATCGCGGGAAGAGCGGGAGTGGGATTGGGACCAGGACTCTGAAGGGATCGTGAGATGCGGTCCTGGGGAGATCGGGCCCAGGAGGGGAGTGCGGGGCGAGCTCCACAGAGCCCTTTGTCCGAATGAGCCTTAAACGATACCGGGGAGCACAGGGGGTTTGCCGGGGGGCGGTCGGGTGGCGCTGGGCCCCGTGTGAGTGGTTCGCCTGTCTCACACACTCTGTTATTAGCATTGTTCTTACTGTTCATTTTCCTATTCTTTATATGCTTCTAGTAAATTGTTCTTAGCCCAACCCGCGATCTTTCCCTTTTTGTTCTCCATCCTATCACAGGGGGAGGTGAGGGGGACGTGAGCGAGTGGTGCGTGGTCTGGGGTATTTCAGTGGGAACACTAAATTGGGGAATTCTATTCCTAAGCCATGACAGACAAATATTTTAGTATGGTCTGCATTAAGTAGAGTCATCACTAAGGTATTTACTGCGCTGAACAAGTGCGTTTCTTGTGTTCATAAAATTAATTAAAAAGTCTTTCGGTTGATTGTCAGAGGTCGGGGTGGCAGCTGTGCTCATGTCACCGGAGCCAGTGACTGTCCCTGCAGCCTTCTTATGGGGGCAGCTGTGCTCTCATGGGGACTGCAGGTGTCCTGCCTGGTATTTATTGCTGGGTTTGCTATTGGGCAGCCCACTCCATGTTTTTGGATCTCTAAAAGCCCTGCAGGCTGGGATCATGACTATTTTGTATTGCCTGTCTCTTCCTACTAATGTGTGTACTTGATGACTTCATGAAACTCATATG
The DNA here is from genome assembly GCF_027477595.1 of Haemorhous mexicanus. Taxonomy (NCBI): domain Eukaryota; kingdom Metazoa; phylum Chordata; class Aves; order Passeriformes; family Fringillidae; genus Haemorhous; species Haemorhous mexicanus. The sequence continues at coordinate 37,136,730 of NC_082347.1, forward strand.
GCACGCTGCCCTTTAGTGTTCCCTAGCCAGGCTGGGACAGGCCTGGCCTCTCCCAGAACTTAACATGTTTTTTTAGCAGCTTCTCATGCTCCTCTAGTTATATCAGTTATTTCAGAAGTTTCTTCTAATCAGTATCATGGTGTTCCTAGAATCATTTAGGTTGGAAAAGACCCTTAAGGTCATGGAGTCCAATGTTCAGGTGCCACTGGTTATCCAAACTTGCAAATGAGATTACATTCTTGCAAGTGAGATTTACATTCTCAATAAACTTGCTGGTGCATGGAGTTACTCAGGAATAGTTCTGCTTCCATGGCTGTTCCTCACACCACTCAGTCCCCACTTGGGCAGGAGCGAGCCTTTATCCATGCTGTGTAGAAACACAGGGATGTCTGTGTTTTGGGTTACTCAGGGTACAGCTCCTGCCCGTGACTTCGGGAGGTGGTTGCCAGCAGGGCCACCCTGTTTTGCGTAACATTTCACATGAACTGTGCCCCGTGGCTCACAGAGGGCTGTGGAGATGATGAGGGCACTGGAGCTCTTCCTTCCCTTTTGGGGAAAGGCTGAGGCAGCTGGGAATGTTCAGTCTGGAGATGACAGGGATCTCATCCATGTCTGTCACTGTCTGAATGGAGGTGTCAGATGGACCAGGTGGTGTGTCCAGCAATACGACAAGAGGAAACAGGCAGAAACACATGGAATTCCACCTGTACACGAGGAAGAACTTCTGTATTGTGCAGTGGTCACACACCGGGACACTGCCCACGGAAGATTTGGAGTCTCCCTCCCTGGAGGTGTCCAGAAGCCGTCTGGACACGCTCCCGAGTGCCGTGCTCTGGGGACCTGCTTCTGCACGGCGGTGGCACCGGCTGAGCTCCATGGTCCCTTCCATCCTGAACTACCCAGGGATTCTGTGACGCAGACAACTAAAAAGGCCCATTTTCCCCAGACCCATTTATTCCCCGGTTCCCGCCGGAGGACGGGCGGGCGGGTCCCAGAGGAGGAAGCCGCAGGGAGCGGGCGGGAGCGCTCAGTAAATGGCGGGAGGGCGGAGCGGGGCCGTGAGGGTGGAGCGGGGCCGGGCGGGCGGAAGGCGGCGGAGCGAAGATGGCAGAGCCGGAGGCGCAGCTGCTGCGGGCCGTGGGGCTGATCGGTGAGGGCCGGGGAAGCCGGGCCGGGGAAGACCAGCTGGGGTGGTACCGGGGCCCGCCGCGCTGAGGCCGCGGGCCCGGGCGGTGCCGGGGGTGCCGGCTCTGCCTGTTGCGGGGCTCAGCCGTGCACAACTCGGCCGAAGTGTCTGAAATTCGCGGCTTCCGAGGTTTGTGTTGCGAAATCAGAAATAGGGAAAATCATAAATGAGCTGGTCCTGGTGCTTGTTCCTCAATACCGTGCTCGTGTTGGATGTGCATTCAAACTTGGTGCTTCTTTGACCTCGTGAAGCGGATCAAGAATAGGGATTTATTCATATTTAAAAAAAATAAACCCGTGTCAGAATTCCTGCCTTAAGGCTTGAACCGTAGTGGCAGAATTGGATGTCTAGGGTCAGGATAAGGTGGAATTTTAATCTGATTCCAGAAAACAAACCTGATTAACCCATCAATTTACTTCCTTGCTGCTGTTTGGCATTCTCACAGTGAACATCTTTCCACCATAGAAAAAGACACCAACGGAGATGCTTTGTGGGTTTGGTGTTATCCGTCCGTAACAGCGGAACTGAGGACTCTGCTGCTGCGAAAGTGCTGCCTTACAGATGAAAACAAATTGCTCCATACGTTTGTCTTCGGCCAGTATAAGAGGTCGTGGTTCTACATCACAACGGTAGAAGTTCAAGATTCTCCAGCCTTGAATAAGGTATGGCTTGGTGGGGTTTTTCAGTAGAATGCAGGGAGGGCTTCGGCAGAGCTTCCTCTGTGGGTTAATCAGTGTTTTCCCATGGAGAGAAACGAGAAGGGATTCAAGGTGTTGTGTGCTCACAGATGCAGCTCTGTCCAGGTGCCCAGCCAGTCTATGTTTCATTTGTCACCAGGACATGGAATTGCAGAACGATTGAAATACTCATTACCCAATTCTTTGTGTTAGCATACAAATGCTATTTCATGCTGTTGTTTCTAGTTAATTTGCATTTCAAGTTCAGCATTTTTTTTCTCTCTATGGAGTTTGTTTCTTAGAGTCTTGTTCCTATATAACCTGCTGCCTTTTTTCCCCCAAGGATTGAGTTTTGTAGGCACTTTCTTTTCCACTGCATTTATTACTGGAAGACAGCAAATATAGTTGTATGTTCTATCTTTTCCCTGTTGGTTAAGTCTCTTCAATTTTCATGTTTCATGCTATTTTGTTAAGTAGAAAGATAACATGGTAATTTGGTCTGCCCACAGCAGAATGTTCCTTCTCTTTCTTTTCCAAGTTTATATATCCTGTGAAGTAAAATAAAATTAAATGCCACAGTGCTCTCTTCAGTAGGTGCAGTGGGAGATGCTATTTCAGGAGAGCACGTGAGCCTGGTCATTGTCTGCAGGCTTTCAGTCTTGTACTGTCCCAGCCCACAATCATTTGATTGAGGAAGTTAGAGTGGTTCTGTTTGTGGGCCTGCTGTCTGTGTATTTTTTCCAGTCTCTTTCTAAATATGTTGATGCTGTCTGCCTCCACAGCTTCCTTTGGCAAAAAATTCTAAAAGTTTCCTCCCTGCTATGGGGAAGGAAAATGCCTTTCTGTTTTTTAATAGCTTCATAAGGTTAGAGGAGAGCAACTCTTGTGTGTAGGTTAAGCAAAAGATAATCTGTACTAGAGCTGAGTCACATCAGAAGTCCTCTGTCCAGGCCATTCCTGCAGTTAGGAGCTTGGAGCCTTGACAGTGAAGTGACCAAGGCTGTTCATGTGGTGACATTTACTGAGCTCTGTGTGTTTCTGTGTCTGTCATGTGCAGGTGACCCACTTCTCCATTGTCCTGACAGCCAAAGACTTCAACCCAGAGAAATATGCAGCCTTCACCAGGATCCTCTGCAGGTCTGTATAAAAGCTGTATAAGCATGCACATAGCCTGAGGTTCTGCCATGTGCATGCTTGGATCTTGCCAAAGCAAAAGGCTGAGTTCCTTGTGTTGCATTTGTTCAAACAAATTGCTGGAAACTCTGTCCTACAAAGGAAATCAGATTATAAAAATCCTTGATCTGAGCTGTCATATACAGAAAGTGTTTGGTGAATGTCAGATGTTCATTGGGTTTTAATCTGTGTCTTCTCCAGACACACACCACCACCACCCTCACACTCATTTTCTCTGAGAATATATTTTTAAAAAGTGTAAATGTTTGGGAAGATGTCAGTGCTGGACTTAAAGATCACGCTGTGTATGGTGAATGACTTGTATCCCTCCACAACATGTTTATAAGTGCTGCTTGCAGCTCCTCTGAGCCAAGCACAGCATCCAGGGATGGTTTTGCTTTTCCTGTGGGGATGTGAGAGCCCTCTTCCAACCAAAAAAACTCTTCTCATTTCCTTGTCCTGTTTACTCACTTCCCTTCATATCCCCATTCTCATGCTCTCTCTCTGCTTCTTATTTTGCTTTTCCTTCAATTTCCAAATTAGTTCAGTCCCAGTTCTTGATAGCAAGAGCATTCCCTGGGATTTTGCAGCTAATTGGATGCAATTGTGAGGTTATTGTGCTCTTGGGACTTACTATATATAATGCAGACTTGGAAATGCTTTCAGACTTATCAATTCTGCAGGGTACTGAAAAACTGAGATGTCTTCTTTTTTGGTGATACATGAAAACTTAGATTCACTGTGGATCATATTTCTGCTGACTTACCAGCTAATACTTCCTTTCAAATCTAGAATGGATTCTTCTAAGCATGATAATAATTGAGTTCCAAATGTGATGTTGCTTTGTGCTATAGTTACCATGTAAAGTGTGTAGTTGACACCTTCAGTGCTATTCCTGAAATATCTTAAACTGTAAAAGAGGTTACAGTGTCTCTCTGCTTCCTGGAAGACAGCTGACAATGCATGGGTTCTCTCAGGGTGTGCTTCCTCTGTGTCATTTTGGGGTTTTATTGAGTATCAAGGACATGTTTATATTTTTCTTTCATCATTTAGTACAGAATACAATGGTAATGGCAATGGCAAAAGGTACTTGGATAAAAAATTAAAAACTACCTAGTCATAGTCTGCATGTAATAACAGGAGTTACTGTGATAGTTGCTTTTTCATTACAGACTTGGAAGGTGTCTGCTTAAAGAATTCTTTGTCTGGACACCTACTTGCACCTTTGGGGTGTGTTTCTATCTTAGTCCATGTTGGTTCATTCATAAAATAAAAAGCTGAAATAAAAATACAAGGTTATTTTAAATTCTAAAAGACAGACATGTTTGTGTGCATGTTGGAAAACTTTTAGTTTAGTATTTAAAACCTCAGCCAGGTGTCCAGAATTGGAGTTATTGCCAAGAACATTGCTATTTGTAATAGTGATTTTTAATTTTTTATATATATATGTGTGTGTGTGTGTGTGTGCGCAGTGATTGCAGTTAAAATAGCAGACTCTCCTTTTCACACAGAATCTACCTGAAGCATGGAAGTCCAGTTAAAATGATGGAGAGTTACATTGCAGTCCTCACAAAGGGCATCTGCCAAAGTGAAGAAAATGGATCCTTCCTCAGCAAGGACTTTGATGCTCGGAAGGCTTACCTTGCTGGCTCCATCAAAGGTTAATCTCTGCCAGAGTCTCTGTTCTGATTTCTTTCTTGCAGCCTAAAATACAATCTTGTTTTCATGTATACTTCAAGTAAACTGTGCTGACACTGTTACTGTGCTGTCATTATGAAGCTTCTTCAAAAAAAATGATAATATTAGCATATATATCTTCTATAAAATAATTCCTTCTCTTTTCTAGATATAGTGTCTCAGTTTGGAATGGAAACAGTTATTTTATATACTGCACTGATGTTAAAGAAGAGAATTGTAGTTTACCATCCTAGAATAGAAGCTATCCAGGAATTTACCAGGTACTTTATCAATTCCTTCCTTCCCACCCACCCACCTCCAGGAATCCAACAAATTTTGAACCTTCATTGAGAAAAAAGCCTGTATTTTAAGGGAAAAAAATCCATCTTAAACCTGTTTATAGAAATTTTGCTAAATCACTCTTAAGGTTTAACTGCATGTTGCTCAACTCAGAGAAATTGAATGGTAGAATGAGTGATAAACTCTGCTTGTACTGATAGTAGAAATTTCTACAATTCATATATAAATAAATAAATATATATATATATATACACACACACCCCCCTAAATGGGAGCTAGTGATAATTGTTCTTTTTCATGGCACACAGTTTTTACTGTGAAGCTTTAGTTAGTGTAAGTAAAAATGTACTGCGTCTCAAGTTGCACTCTGATCTCCCTAGGACTTTGCCTGCTTTAGTGTGGCATCGACAAGACTGGTCAATTCTTCATTCTTATGTGCATCTAAATGAGGAGGAACTGGAAGCCTTAAAAGCCTGCACAGGTAGTGATGATTTCTTAATCAAAAATATCAGGAAAATTCAATATCAGCTTCTGTTGCTGCAAAGTTTTGCACCAGGGAACTTTGGAGGGAAAAAAAGGTTATTTTGCTATTAATAAAAAGGTTATTTTGCTATTAATGCTAATTTAAAAAGTTAAACATAATTTTCTTTGGAAAAGGTAAATCAGCTAAACAAGTATGTGGGAAGATAATTAGTTAATCTGGTGGCTTTGGGTGGATCCACATCAGTCCATCCCTAATCACAGATGCAAAGCAGCCTTGAGACTTGTTTGATGCTTTGATTGGAGGGATTAAAAGTCTTCCTGTTGTACAGAACCAGCTCACTTAGATAAGCTACATATTTTCCCAGCTTCTACACATCACTAGTAAGGGAATGTTGTTTTTTTTTTTTTAATTCCTGACTCTGAAGTCCCAGACTTCTGTTTTGATGTCAGTGAAGTCTGAGGCTCCTAAGCACAGGTAAACTTTGCCTGTAGGAGTTTGGTCTGTGTGACACAGTGCTGTGTGTGCATAGTGCTTAATGCATAATCCAGGAGCAGGCACAAGCTTTATGCTGAGCTTGCTGTGACACATCATGTGGCCATTTAAGAGGCTTCTTTGTACAGAGTATAAGCAAGGAGACTACTCATCTTCAACATTTCTACAGCTCACTAAGCATCTTCCATGGAGAAAAACTGCTCCAAGTTTGCTCATCTGACATGCTATAAGTAAGCAAATCTGCTGGGTTTATTCCTCTGTTCCAGTCTAATAGTGACTTAGTGACAAAAAGCTCCAGAGTGGAGATTTTGAGAAGGTTATGAGAAAGCTACAAACGAGTGATTTTAGTAGGAAGGGAGGAAGAGAGTTTAAAATGTCAGATTGGTAACTTGGTGATACTGCTGTAGTGTTAGCAGTTAATCCATGCTCAAGGCAGTTTTAGAAGTTGATTTTTAAGCTCCTTGGAAATGAAGCATCTGCTGAGCACTGCTGGAATGACTGATAATATCAAGAGAGCAGCTTCTTGGGTCCAATGGGTATTGTGTCAGACACTCTTAGAACAGACTTTAGGACTGTGATTTTTGATTTTATTTCTGAAGATCCTAATCTTGCTCAATTCTGTGCTCTAGGTTACATTGCTGGATTTACAGACTCTGAAGTGAGCAGTAGATCAGACCTCTATGATGTCTATGTGAATTTGGCAGACAGTGAGATTACAATTTCACCTGTAGTAAAAGGTTGGTTGCTCTTTATATTTTGGATTTAGAGGCAGTTTATTCCAGAGTTGACAGTAATTGCTCAACCTTGCTGTAGATCAAACAGTCTTGATCTTTCTTCTATCCAGGTTTTGAAAAGTCAATATGTTAGTTTCTGTCTTCATTTTATTGCCACCCTGCAAGACTGGTTAAAGTTGGAATTTGTGTAAACATGTGCTTTGTTTTCCAACAAATGCACAACTGAGATTTCATAACATCCATGTTAGACATGGAAGAGACTTTCAGCTGAATGGAGAGATATTACATGAGTTTTTCTAAAAACATGGCACTAAATACTTGAAGACTGGGGATTATTTGAAAGAAAACCTTTTATGTTGTTTATCATCTTGCTGCTCCTTATCACTGCTTTGGGCCCCTTCAGAGGTACTGGCTGTTGATACAAGGTTATTGCCTTTATCAACAGATTTCAAATGGCAGTCATGAAAAGCTTCCTCGCTTTGGTGTGTTGTTCATATGCATTTCTAGGTATCACAAAAAAAGTGATTTTATGTGTGGTGTTTTGTTTCTTTCTTACACAGAGGCAATGACAATGGGAAAACTTCACAAAGAAATTGGACAACTAATTGTTCAATCTGCAGAAGATCCAGATAAATCAGACAGCCAAGTCATTAAGGTTAGTATTTTATTTTTAAATCTAATTAACTTCTGTTGCTAAATCTTGGCAGAAGGAGGGAGTAGGAGGAAGAGTGGCACTGAGAACCAGTCAGTCTCTTCTACCTTCTGCCTTTTAACAAATGAGCATTTTTATTTATCATGCAGGTTTTTAGGGATAGCTTACTTAGTTTATATTATCTCTTGGGTAACTACATTGCTGAAGAAAGTTCAGAAATTCTATTGATTGTAAGACTGGTTTCCCAGTTTTATTCCACAAGGCATGGATTTTGCTCAATGCTGTGGCAATAGTATTGGCAATACCTTGAAAAGGCCCTGCTAAATATGGCTTCTTAGCTATGAAACTTGATTTTTATGATGATGGTATTTTATCATTCCCTCCCCCATGTAATATTAGACATTTCACAACCGAGTGACTTGGTCACAGAGCTCAGTAAGGTCAGGAGAGGAGAGGTTGTGCTTTCTTTATCCAAAATGGCACAAGAGCAGGCTGAAGAACTGTTACAAGTGGGTCTTTATTTTAAATGAGCTGTTTATTTACCCTTGTTTCCTTTTTTTGCTATGTATTGATTGTTTTTTATTTTAAGTGTATGTGAAAACCATTTAATACCTAATACTATATTCATGGTTGCTTGTTTTTCTGTTCCTTAAGGACATTTCTCTGAAGACAAAAGAGATCTTGGCTACTTTAGCCTCACTTACTGAAGTTTCTGATGGCAGTGAAAAACCAACCCTTAATGCTGAGGCCCTGAAACAAAAGCGATTTCCACCAGCCACAGAAAACTTCCTTTTTCATTTAGCAGCTGCTGAACAAATGCTCAAAATCTGATTTTGATGCCCTGCAGTGTTATGGACCAATTCTGAAAAAGCTGTCTCTGCCATCCAGATAGGTATACCTGGTATTTTATATGAAAACTAAAGGTATGAGTCAATGTCCTAGTTACCATGATGTAATGCAGAATATTGGAGCTTGACTGGGAATGTGTGGAGACGTATTTGGGAACGTTCCTGGTGTCATTATCTCCCCCAACTCTAACTGTGTACCTATGGCTCCTGTATTTCACCCCACAGAGTGAGGGGATATACAAGTAGCACAGGCCAGTGTGTCCAGGCTGTGTGTCTAGCAGTGTAGTGGCTGTTTGTCCTGCACACTCCAGAGGCTGGACAGCTCTGACTTGTCTGCCTAGGGTCTGGAACATGGCTGCAGCACAGCTGGGAATGTGCTGATCTCTGCACAGGACACCCTGAACATGCAGCTGCTCTGAGTGCCCCTTCTGGGCTTCCAGGGATGTCAGCCTGTCAGATGCTGCTCTTGCTCTGGACTGCCTGATACCTGGAAATCCCAAATAAATGGACAAGTTCTCTCTTTCTACTTGAAAGTGTCTAGGTGTGAATAAAGGATGTCTGGGAAAATCTGATGTGGTCGCCTTAGTAGGAAAAGGAAGGGATGTTTTGAAGCTCAGGTGTGAGTTGAGCACCTTTTTGGGACTCTTGCCTTAGAAATTTCCCCCCTTTCACTCCATCTCCTGCCTCTGGTGGAGGGATAAGATACAGGTTTACTGTGCTTGGAGTGGGGCTTCCTGGGGGGAGTCATGGACAAGTGCTGCTTTACAGCTGGAGTCATTTAAGAAGTTGTTGGGGCTCTCAGCTGAGAAGAGACCTGGCCATTCATTCCTGATCCACGTGAGAGAAAGTCAGATGAGTCAAAGCCTTTTGCACCAGGAAAGCTCAAATGGTCAGGTGCCACAGGTAGAGCAGCAGCTTCTTGAATGACTGGAGCTGGAGCACAGGTACTGTCTGATGGTGCTCTGTATCAATTAAATCTAGATGGACACTTCTGAAGTCATAGTGAAAACTGGGAAAGATTTTAGAGAAAATTAAAATTTGCCTACTTGTTTGGTTGCACAGCCATAACTCAAGAGTGAGTTTTTTGATTGTTTTTCTTTTGTTTTTTGGTTTTTTTACTGAGCAGCGTGAAACTAACTGCTTTACAATCTTCTGAGAAGAATTTAGTGTCTGTAAGGAAATGCTCTGAGCCAAACAATCTGTATTTGTTCAGAAATGTCCACAACAAGTCAGTCAATTCTGCAGTAGCACTTTGTTACAAGAAAAAATAACCTTTTTCCTGGCCTTTGTACAGATAGGCTGTAGCACGTGGTTTTACATGGAGATTTTATACTTATAATTAAAACTTAAGTACAAATTTAAGTATACTTAAAACTTTAGTAATCACTATTTATATTGTTAAATAATTGGATGTTTGCTATTTGGAAACTGGTAGAGCTCATCAATAATTATATGCAAGCAATATTGACTGGTTGGAGAAAGAATTGTCCTTCTGCTATGTATGATACCTTAAGGAAATCTGTTTTAGAATGTGATTAAGGAATGTGGCATCTGTGTATATACTGAGTGGTTATTACAGTCAGGAAATGAAAGTGCTTCAGAACAGTCCCCTATTTTCAGGGGTGTAAAATTCTGCTTTAAACACTTAGTCTGAAGTTAAATTCTGGACACAGTAGCATGTAATTTTAACTTCTGAGAAAAATACTGCAACTGCCTTTGTTTACCTGTAAGTGCTCTACAGCTTTTTCCCCATTTGCCCATTCATGGTTTTTGATAATGGTTCTTTAATATTTCTGGTTTGGGACCTATAAAACAGTTCAGATTAGAAGAACTGCAAAACTATGCTGAAAATGCTATTCAGGACCTACTTTGAAGTCCACTGAAATGGAATTCTTTCACCAAGGAAAATCTGAACCTGCTTCAGCCAGCTGTCTTAACACCACAGTGTAACCGAGAAGAAATTCCCATTTTTTCTTATTAACAAACTGCCTTAAGGCGTATCTAGAGACAACCACACAAAGCATAGGAGCTCAATTGCAAACTAAACCTGGAATGCCTGCTTTGATTTCTGTTCTGAAGATGTTTCAGTAGAAAATCTCGGTGTTGTATTAGATCTCCTGCTGTTTGTGCAACACAGATGAAATACGATTTTGCACTTAAGGAACTGGACTCATAGCATGCTTATGCCTATTAAAAAATTCCTGAACAGTCTGCCCTTTCATTTATGTAAATTTATTTTTGAATAGTTGTGACCATGGAGCCACAGGCCTTAGCTCTTAATTTTGCAATACTGGGATTGAGCTATGGTTTGGGCTTTAGGTTGGAAATGTTCAAACACTTCTGTCTTTGCTGATTTTATCATCAGCACTGTACAACATTTTTTGGCCTCTCTCAGCTTCAGTGAGTTCAAAGGATTGTCTTAATGTTCTTTCATTTTCTTATTGACTTTTGACACTGTTTCTTTTCAAAAATGTTTAAAATAAAACAGAAAAATTTGCAAGATCAGGACAAGAAAACATTTCTACTTATTTCTCGCTTCCCTTTCCCCAGGATGCACACAAGCAGACTGGGGGTGCAGTTGCTCTTTTGCAGTCAGATGCCATCCTTTCTTCCTCCTAGAGGCAAAGGCCATTTCAAATGGAATTTTTATTCATACCTTTTCATCTTACTACCTTTCTGTTCTGGGAGAAATACAAAATGGTGTATGGTTCCTGCACCATAACATCTCCACTACATTTGCAGAAATTGGAAGGTAAAGAGTGAGCAGGGCAGAGGCTCTTGGAAAGGGGAGCAGGATAAACACTCAGTCCCTGCAGTTGAGATTTTGCTGAGTAAATTGGGTTACTTGCTTTACTGCTTTCATCCCTGGGGTTTTAGTTCCTGGTAGGAGCTGCCCTGCCCTGTTTCCCTGCAGGGAAATGTGTGAAGGGGGAATGTTCAATGGAGAGCACTGTAATGCTGTTCAACCTGGAAAAACTTGACATGGGACATGTTACAGAATCCATTTTGAACATCCTGGCTGCTCCTGCCTTTAGCCTCTGACTGCTCCTGAAATGGCAAGTGAGGGTTTGTTCCTTGTGTAGTGTGAGATGTCAGCTGAAGCAGCTCCATTTCTTGATAAAAAACAAGCCATAAAGCTCAAGTGCAGGGAGTTCCCAGCTGCCTCACAGTGCCTTACACCCTTCCCTAGGCAGCTGGCTGGAGTCTGAGTCAGAGCATCTCTGGTCAGGTGAAGTCATTCCTTGGAGCTGCTGAGTGATGTGGGATAGGAGGAGACTCCAAAGCTGGGCAGCAGTTCCTTCCTCCCTGACACTGTGCAGCACGTGGTGTTTGCTGTCTGACAGGGAAGGAGCTGCAGTGCAGGACTCCTTCCCTGTGTTCATCCTTCCTTCCTTCCTCCCTCCACCCCCAGCATGTGGGGAAAAGGGAAAAGCAGCATGGCTGTATTACAGGCCTGGGGGTAAAGCAGGGACACAGCTCCAGCTGAGAGAGGCTTTGATCTCAGCATTTCTTAACATGGGAGTGGCTGATTTTTTTTTTTTTCCTAAGCTACATTAAAGGGGCCTGAAAGCCTCACTGGATTTTCCTACATTTCAAGATGACAAGCTGATTGGGTGAGGCACAGCATCTTGTGCTGTACTAAGACTTCTGTTTTCCTTGAAGCTGAAAGCTTCCATCTGTTATTCACCACAACTTAAACTGGTTCCACCACTAATGCACTGTCACTTAACACCAGGGCCAGCTAAGGCAGGATTCAGACCTGCCTTGGGCTGGTATGTTGTTAATTTATTCCACATTACAAAGGAGAAGTTTTCTTCTTCCCAGGTCCCTCAGACATGCTGCTTTGCTGCTTGTCCCAGTCTTGTATCTCTGGACTACCAGGTGTCTGCTCCTGGCAGTTCTCAGCTCAGGGACTGGTTCAAGGCTGAGGATGCCAGGGCCTTTTTAGCAATGTATTTCCCCTGCCCTGATTTGAGAAGCAGCTGAGTCAGCCAGGCTGACAATTTAGATGGCAGGTGCCTGCCCTCCTCTTCTGGAAAATTCTGGTTAGGGCAATTGGAACGTTTATGAGGATGGGGGAAAGGGGTATTTAATAACCCTGAGGGAGCTGGGTTTAATATGGCAAATTTCAATTCAAGTATTCAGTAAGGAGCTGGTGGAGTTTGAGAAGGGGCAGCTGTAATAACAGACTCTATTACCAGACCTATTCCAGAAGCCTTACTCATGGAGTTGTAATGACATCAATTTGCTTAAAACATCTAAGTGTGTTGCCAGTGAATTTATAGCTTGTCTAGTTACCATGACAATCCAAAGTTCACCAATATAATTCTCTTCTATTTGTTGGCTTTGCTCTACTCTTAGGTTTTGGGGGTTTTTGCTTGTTCCCACTGTGGTTCATGTAATTAGCATTTACTTTAGCCATTCTTAAATTATGTTTAAAAAAGGAGTGGGGAGAGGTGCAGATCTTCACTGTAGTGCCAGTTGCTGTTTATTGAGAGTGGAATCAGACCCCTCCTGCATTTGCCTTTGGTATGTGACAGAAATAGGAATAGAGAAACATGGTTTAGATAATCTAACTGCAGGATACTGTGCCTCTGCTATTAAAGCTTTGGAAGGAGACAAACACTTCACCCAGAGAGGCAGGCTAAGGCTTAAGCCTGTTCCACCTGACCCTGTGGCAGAATCATAGAATGGTTTAGGTTGGAAGTGACCCCAAAGTTCTAACCTGCCATGAGCAGACCCTTTGGTCTGCTACAACACAATTATCTTCTTGACCCTGATGAGATTTTACCATGTACTGAAGAACATCACTCCCAGAGGCTGAGTGAGCCTGCAGAGTTCAGTAGGTGCAAACAATCCTTTACCTTTAAAAATTCACTACAGTTCTCCAGTGGAGTAGTGCAAACTCTGCCAATTACAGATATTATCCATATGGTCTTCCTGGAACAACTTTAGAGCATGTTCCCTCCAGTTCCAGGTCCTTAGGATGTGCTGCTGCTCCTCTCTCCTCCTCTTCCCTTGTCTGACCTTCTTGCCCAGTAAGTTGTTAGAGGAAGGCTCAAAAAAGGCAGAACTCAAACAAGAAATTAAACTCAACCCCCAGCTTCCTGCTTTTGTTCAGTGCCAAAAGCACAGCAGGAATCTCTTCTTGCAAAAGCCCAGGCCTGCTATTTTTCCTTACTTTGCTCTATACTGATCTCTTCCTGTAGGATGGATTGGATTGGGCAACCATTGTTTTCCTCACACTGTGAAAAGAAATCCAATCCTCCAGCAACAGCAGAGCAGTGACCTGTGCATTGTGCCCTAAGTTAAATTATGGCACACTTTGAAGGCTGCACTTGTGATAATCACCCTCACATAAATACTTTTATATTATTTAGTGCATCTCCATCCTTGTCACACAGCCTTAGAAGTACCTCACATAGGCAGGGGTTGTAGAAGAGGTGGCTCAAAAATCACTGAGGATGTCACAATCACAGAGTCAGTCTCCTGTAAGCTCTTTTTGCAGCTCTTCACAGACAGCTGAGGATAATTTCACAGGATCAGCAAAATGTATCACCTTGCTGATCCACATACAAAAATGATGGCAGATATCAAAAGAGCTTGCTTTCTTTGGATAAACACGGCCAACCTGCAAAAGTGAAATTCCTCATTGTCCACCACAACATCAGAAAGACATGGGATTTCCCCATGGCTTCAGTGTAAAAACCAAGTTCTAAACCTCAAGGGCCATCAAGCTTCTCAACTCCTTCAAGGATGTTTAGAAAAACAGGAATTAACTGGTAGTCAAGTTTGTCACCCGTTTCCTGAACACTTTTTAAACAACTAAATTAAACTGATATTCTGTTGCCATCAGGGTTGCTTTGTCTAGAATCACTTCAAGGGCTGCCTCACTCATGTCTCATCCTCAAAAGGAGCATTGTTAGATCACTGAAGACATCAAAGTGTTCTGAGAAGAACCAGCTAGACTTTACCCACAGGAGTGCTGATGTCAAAGCCTTCACCAGCTGGGTTCCTGGAAAGAAGCACACCAAAAGTTGCAGCAGCAGAACAAACTTATGTACTCATCATTTAATTTAGAAATCAATCATCTGAGGAAGCACAGAACACAGGCTGTGACAAAGGCTGTGTTACAGTGCTTTCCTAGCACTTCTCAGCATCAGGTGAGGTGTGTTTATGTGCCTCCAGGCTGGGCTGGCAAAGCCACGTTGCCAAGTTCTGCCTCTTTACAGGCTCACCATCCTACACCAGATCTGGCACCTTTGCCACCACAGAACCACAATTCAGTCACAAATGCCAGTGATGCATTCAGGATTCACTTGGATCAGCACACACATTTCTGTACAACAGCCAGGCTCTAAATTCCCCTGTTGTAGAAGAACTCTGTTTCTTCTGTAGATGACACAATTTCTGGTTCAAGGTCTGCTCGCTTTATCTGCAATGCAGGAGAAAAGGGAATCAGCACCACCACAGCCTGGTAACTGGATGTTAAGTCCTTGTTACTCTATTGCACTTTGCACAAATTCAAGTACTGCATCCAGTATTTGGGACTTGAGGCTCTTTCTTTATTTAGGGATTTGAGGGATTTTTTGTTGTTGTTGTTGTTTTTGTTGTTTTGGGCCTTTTTTTTCCTCTTCCAACATTTTCTACATGTGCACACATATGGGAAGAAATAATTTTTTTTTTTTTAAATAGTGATATTATCTTTGTTTACTATAGAATCACAGAATCATTTAGATGTGAGGAGACCTTTAGGATCACCAAATCCATCTGTAAATATATTAGGGTGACACACAGGAGAACTTCTGTTGTGGGCTGAGCCATTGGGAAGCCCAAAGGGCATCAACCAGCCCTGATCTCAGTACATAATTCCTCAAAAGTCCCCTCATTTATATTCAGTTTGCTTTGTTGTCATAAGAGATTAAGAAACCTTAAAAAACCCCAAAAAACTAAAATTCCAGAAAGTTTAGACAAACAAAAGAAACCACTGAAAATTGGAAGAGTTAGTTCTGACCATGCTTGCTTCAGACTGTTGTGACAGTCTGATAAATCTACACTGAAAAGCGTAAATATAAATAACACACAATGCAACTCAGACCTCAAAAGTCCTGTGAGCCTCTGCCTGGTACATGGGCCTTCACAAACAGCCTCTCAGCTGCCCCATTTTAGATGTACCACATTAATCCTGTTGATTTTTTTCATATGTGGCCTTCAGAGTGCTGACCATAGTTCTGAAAGGCTGATTTAATGTCACAATAATCTTAATTCCTGTGAAAGGACTTACCTCCCCACACTGTGGGAACATACTAAAGGAGACTGGCAGCATCCCTGCTAGGACTGACATAATCACAAACATCCTCACAGGACCCAAAGCACGAGGACTTTTAACAAATCTTGCTCTGTCCAGGACATTGAAAAAACTATGTCAGTATATTGAAAAATAACCTGACAGTGACACAAAGAGCATTAGCTACTACTTTACTGAAATTAGTAATAATCTAGGCTTATGGTTCCCAAAGATACTTCCCTACTTCATTTCCTATGTTCTTACTCTTAACTTCCTGTGCTTTCCCTTTGTTTTGTGCTTGCCTACAGCATTTTCCAAGCTCAGAATGTCAAAATTAAGAAAACAAGCAGCAAGATCAAAGTGCAAAAGGAAAGTACATTAGTGCTTTAAAGTGTCTCAGTTCCTTTATTAAGATTTTTCTTGCCTTACCCTCTTTCCTTATATGTTTAGTTCCTGTGAGCAGTCCTATTTTGCCTTGTGCAAAAATGTATTACTTGATGTATAGATATAAGATTTTATTTTACATCTGTACTTGTCTTCTGGTAACAGAAGTCCATTAAGCTGATAGGAGATCAATTTAGGCAGTACCAAATTACCTGACAGGGATGATCATGACCAAAAGATCATGGCAGGCTAAAATTACATGACAAAAGATCATGACCAAAAGTTCAGGGCAGGCTAAGAACCCTCTCATAAAACATACAATGTTTTCTTCTTAGCATACAGGGATTTAAAATGTTGAAAAGCAAGAACATGTTTTACAACAGGTAGAAAACTATTTGAAAGTTGGGATCCAGCTTTAGTTGCAAATTCAAGTGCCACATTACCTCTACAAACCTAAGCTAAGTGCTGTGAACAACCTTGATACAGACATTGAAACTCAAATATTAAGTTAGGGAACTGGAGTTAGGTAGGTGCTGGAAAACAGCCTGTCAGGAGAGCACAAACATATTTCCTGCATGGGAGCAGAGAGGAAAACCTCATTCCTACAAACCTTGGAGCATGAGCTCAGACATAACCAGATTCACTTAATGACCTCAAAGAATCACAGCAGCTGAACAGCAACTTCCCACATCACCACTTCCACCAAGGCAAGCAATACTGCAAACCCAAGGGAAAACCTGGCAAATGTAACAGCCAGACTGAAAAGCAGAGTCCCACTGCCCAGGCACCCCCAGCCCCTGCAGTGCTTCTCACCTCTGCAAACAGTACATGAGCACTTCTGGCAGGAAGAACGTTGTCCCAAACAAGACTGCTCTGGACAATGCTGTTTCCATAACAGCCTTCAGGGAGAGAGCAAAACAAGTGTTGTCAAAAGAGTGCTCTGGGCAGCTTCAAGCACTGCCTGCTTCTCTGAGTGCTTTTTTTGTCTTACACTCTGGAGTTTAAAGCAGCAGGTAATGAGGGATAACAACACCTATTAGAGGAATTCTTTCTTAAATGGAAACTAAGAGGCAAATAACTCTGCTTATGACTGAGAAAGTCCTTAAAAGGAAGGTGAAACTACTCATGAGATTTCCTGCCATGATAATGATTTTGCTAAGACTTGCTTTTTAAAGTTGTGCTGAACTTCATACAATTGGTTATACCTTCTGGACATCCTAACTAGCCTCTGTTAAATCTGATGTTCTCTCTCCAGCTGTCACCAAATCCTTATGCTCATGCAGTTATTTCCACAATACAGGGCTTTTCTCTGAGGTGTCCCATCAGAAGATCTAAGAGTCTTATCTCCTTCTGGAGGTGACAAGAGAAAATAAAAATGTCTGTGCCAGTGTCTCTGGTCCTCAGTATATTGGTGTGGGGAGGCAAGCAACCCTTGATGACACTGAACGTGTGGAACCTGAGACCTAATCCAAGCCTGCCCAAAAATTCAGCACCTGGTGTGGGATTCCTTATTCAATATATTCAACCCTAGCTACTCTCAGCATCACATTCTGCTCTTAGCAGGGAATGAAAGGCAAGTAAAAAAAGTTCTCCACCCCCTCACCTACCTTCTCACCAGCCTTCTTAGACACTCCTATAACGTTGCCATTCCTGTCCATCACTTCTATCCCATTATCAAATTCTGGGCTTCTCACCATCGCCACAGTAAATGCACTCGTCAGACCTGCAGGGTTAAAGGGGACTTTGCTTTAACAGATCCCAAAGGACTGCCTCAATAGTAACATTCATAATGATGTGTATTTTACATTTCCACTTCAACAGTTCACGTATGAACAACATGACAGCTTTAAAAAAAACAAAACACTGCCCCATGAAAATCTACTCGGGATCTGAATCTTTGTTTCAGAAGCTTGAGAGAGACTGCAAGACTTCAGGCCTAAAATGTGCTTTGTCATTGTGGATTCAGAGCTTTAAAATCATTTCCATCCAGCTCAAACCATGAATACTTTGGCTTAAGAGAAAGTGGAGGGATTTCTGTTGTGGTTAGGTTTTGTCCTGCTCAGCATAAAATCCAGCACAGAAGACAAAATCCTGAAAGGAACAGGGTTTAAGAAAAGGTTGCATCCTGCGTTGAAAGAAAGGGCATAGACTGTCAATCTGACCTTGTTTGAAAGAAGGTCAGATTGACCTTCTGACCTTGCTCTTTTTATTAGCTTTAGTAGGACTATTCCATAAAGACATTAGTGTACCAGAGGACACTTTGCAAATGGCTAGACTAACACTAATCAATTACCCTCACACTTTTCTCTATATTTAAGAAAATAGAAGCACATTTAACACCAACTTCAAGGAAACAAGCTAGAAACCTCTAATGTATTTCAGAAAGATCTGAGTAGGCATCTCATATAATTTGAAACAGAGGAGATGATGCATTTTAATTTTATCAATTTTTCCATAAGAAAGGCCAAAAATTTCTATAATGGCAATAGGAACATAATTAATGACATTAAATAGTTAAACTTGTCCTGGTGCAACTTGACCATGGCAGTAGAGCTGCTGCAGTAATGAACAGCTCTCTCCTTGTAGGATTAATAACCCTGCTGGAACAAGTCTCCCTTTCTGCACTCCCAGAGCGATGTCGCACTCTGGTGTCACAGATGTGCCACACCAGGTCACGTCAGTGCCACTGCTACTGCCCTCCTGATCTGTCCAGGTGCTTTCAGGTATGTGTACAAAGCTCACAAAACTGCTCTGCAGCTCTGAAACTAAAATCAGCAAGAATCCAGTGAGGTCGGGGACACTGCACAGTGAGAGTTGTGTCCCACAGAAAGGAGGGGGCCAGCAAAGACAGACAGAGAAGAAACAAGAGACCACACCTGTGCAGAAGCAAGAAAACTCTACAGTTCAGACAAGCAAATGGCTCTCAGGCCAGCTGCATGGTGCAGAGTTTGTTCCTACTCACCAAGCAGAGGAGCAGGCAGCAGTTTTCTGACAACAAGTTGCATTAATGAGTTCTTCAACGCGTAACGATTCATGAAGGCAAGAGGGAGAGCCTAAGGCATGGAGAGGAAACAGGCCACTGAAAAAATGTGCAGCATTTCAGTGACACAGGCTAGGAAAATCAATCTGTGACTTGGTTACCGTCTGTGAAAATAAACAAATGCTTTGGCTTAACATTCCAACAAAATATACGCCTTCTCTAGTTAATGAAGGTGCTTGTAATCACTCTTTTGGATAAGAATGCAAAACATTGTGATAAAAAAAGCATTCAACATTATTATGTAGAGGATAGCAGCAGTGTGAATACAAAGACAGAAAAAAGAAAATAATTACCTCTGACTAATATTCCTTGGACATTCATCCAACTGTATTGTGTCACACATTCCTCTCTCCCCCAAACAGGAAATCTGGTTTACTTCTGTATTTTTCCTGCTTCTCTGCAGTTTCAGCCCAATTCTATATTCCCATAATACACTCGCAGGAAGTTTCATTTAGGAATAAAGGGCCAGGACACCAGCTGACCCTCAGAGACTCCCTTGAAGGACAAAGGGAAGCACTCCCATGATGACCCACAGGCAGGGCTGCCTCCCCAGATTTCTGTAAGGCCTGAGCAATCCTGGCCAGCTGTTTTGCCCTGCAGTGGGCAGAGGTGAAACTCCCTCTGACAGAAGCAAGAACAATCAATCACATTTTTCTGCCAGAAGCTTATGAGAATCACTGCTTTGTGTGGGGGGTGAGGAGAGGCATTACAGAGACATCTACACTTGTGATGAGTGTCATGATGATACCTGAGCTCATTCTGATGTAGCAAACTCCAGAAACCAAAAACTCCTATTCCAGCAGAGAGCACAGGGTCAGCTCCCTTTTGGAAGACTAATTTCACTGAATCCAGTGCAGTATTTTCATGGCTGTGCTGTTCCTGGGATTTGAGCCAACACTGTCCAGTACTGATGCTTGCAGACCTCATCACTTGTTTGGAATTAGATCTCTTCCACAGCACCACATCAAAAATCAGCTACAATACCCCAGTGGCTCACCCTGTGTTTGTAAACACTGGCCAGTTCCTCTCACTACCTGTTTGCTAAGCTTGCAAAACAACAAAGAAATTGACACAAAAGGAAGCATCAGGAGAAGCCAAGCAAAATAATGGCTGACAGATGATCAGAAAATATTCTTATTCTGAACAGTTCTGTGGCAAGACATGAGAGCAGAGCACCAGAGCACAGTCCTGAAGGATATCAGGCACTGTGGATATCCTGAAGGATATCTGGCACTCAGTGCCTACTCCTTCTCAGGAGAGCTTGTTAGGAAGGCAGTCATTAAGCAAATACTTACACCAACACAGGCTGAATAGGAAATGGCTCCCAAGCCAAGCAAGAGCTGCTTTTGCTGAAGTGAGTACTCCTAAGGACAGAAAAACCACACTGCATAAATACATTGTAAAACACTTGCAAATCAAGTTTAAAATGGCATCTGCACAATGAAGATGATTACAAAAATAAAAATCAACACTCACTTCAGCCTTTGGGGTGCCATTTCCATTTACCAGAGTGAATGCTGTGGTGTATGTGTGAAACACAAACTGCAGAAACAAGAGATTGGAAGAAAAATTGAATTCAGGATTGAGACTAGAAGACCTGTAAAAGTAGAAAGAAAGAGGCAATTACCTGCCAAAAAAAAGAATGCCTTGCGTGGCGCTGAACAGATGAAACGATGACCTAAGAGAAAAATGCACAAGCAAATGAGGTTTGAAGAGTGTGGAGGTTTTTGGTGCAGGAGCACCAGGAGAACTGCTGAGGTACCACTGGCAGCAGTGTCAAAGGCTCCAGCCAGTGCCCAGGGCCATCAGTCTTGGCTCCAGGTTATCACATTCTCTTGTTACAGAGGAGGCATGCTCATTTTTCTGTTCAATAGAAAGCACACAAGGCATGTATAAAACACAGACACATAGTGGTAAAACATTGTGTGCAAGAATATAGCAGCAAGGTGCTTTCTTACCCAAAAGAAAAATGCATTTGTGCCTGTGAAGCTTAAATAGATGCAAATAAAATAACTAAGGTAACAAAAGACTAATTTAAGAAATGATTGAGAAAGGATCAGATTGGTTTTGCTGGGGATATGAACACTACCTTAGATCTAACTGACCTAAGATCAAAGGTTTTAGGAGTTGATTTCCAGTCTCTTCTCAAATTCAGACAGTGAATAAGCACTTCAGCTTTAATAAACCACGACCTTTCTTGAGGTTTCGAGCTCAAGTTGTGGAACATTTTCAAAAAACAGAGTCAATCAAGATAAGAATACAAAATATTGAATAAAAGGAAGGCTGAGTATCTCCAAAGCCTCAGAGAAGTATCAGTAATTTGTGTAATATTAGTGGATCATCCATCTTTATTATTAATGCCAGCACTGACTCTAACCACATCTATGAGAGCACATTAAGCTGTAAATATAAAAAATAAGTATTTCTATTAACTGTATTACTGTTATTAATGAATTTAACAGCCATCAAGACTTTCATTGTTCTTTCTAGCAGTGCCATGTAAGTTCATGCTGTAATGTCTGTATGGAATGACATATCTTAGGATGTACAATCATAGGCCAAGCCCAAACCCAAATAATCTAAATTAATAAATAAGCACATGATTACAGCTACAAATTTTATGAAACAAAATGGTGCCATTTTTGAGCACAGTAACGAGTTTATTTTTATATCTTTGGTAATTTACTGACAACACCCTTTCCTGCTTGCAAATGCACCATCTACATAAGAAAAAAAATCATATTCTGGGTCTGAGACACAGAACACAAGGCTCCAACCCCTTCCCAGTGCAGTTCCAGATTTCTGAGGCTGAACAGACCAAACCCAGGCCTTGCTCTCATTGCTGAGTGATCTCACCTTGCATCAGAAATCTGTCCTTCACATGAAGAATCTCTTGGAATGCTGCTAGAGAAGGATAACCAACAGCTCTGGACTCCCAGGGAGATTCTTTAAGGGCTGAATTTCCAGGTTACTTCCCATAAAACAGATGTCTTTCAGACTGCTTGTGCTGAAGGTACAATAAAGCCCCAAAACTTCCATTCCCTCCCTCCAACCCCTGACTATGGAAAATGGAAGCCTTGCTGGATGCACACTGGTATCTGACACAATTACTCACCAAGGGAAGAGTTACAGGCATAAAAGCTAAAAAGAAAGAAAACTTTATTTCAGTGAAAATAACATCTGTGAGTGTAGATGGATGGTCTAGAGCAGAAAATTCTCCTAACTTCCCCTGTCTATTTCATCTCCAAGTAAAGCACTGCCCACAAACCCCAGCATCACCATAAACTTCAGCCCTAAGCTTTATCTCTTACTCCTGGCTCAAGAAGGCAAAACCCCTGCTCAGATTTCACAGCCAAAAGGAGCCCTCATGAACTCCCCTCCCCAGGGCTGCTTGGAAATTAAATAACTGAAGACAAGTTCAGCCCACTGTTCAAAAAGAGAGGTGTAACAAAAGCTGCCACAGTTGGGAGTGGTCACAGGAGATAAAGAGTTCACAGCCTCAGTGTGGTTATCTGTAACTAAAAATCTGTGCTGCCTAAACAAACCCCAAGCACACCTGATGTGTCACCAGAATGTAAATTCATCCAGCAGCCAGAGCCATCAAGGGAAAAACTTAAATTACAGCAAACAGTTAAATGTGGAGGGATTTGGGAACTCATTCTGCAGCAAGAAGAATCAGAGACTGATCAGAGTGTTTCCATCTAGATGAGCAGATTATCCCAGGGAGAAATTCCTCAGCAGGACTATAGGAGTAAATAAATCAATCTTTAACACATTTAACAATGCAACCAAGAGAAGAGTCTGCTTGCTTTTCTATGTGGAGAAGAGTGTCACTGTGGTATCACAGCAGCTGTTCATCATGAGCTATTCCTCCCTGATGCTTCAGTCACACACATAAAATTTCACTTAAGGGAACCTACCTGGAGGTCTAAACAAAACAGGAATTATCTTGTCTGTATCAGGATGTACACTGGACTTAAAACAAAAAAAGCAAATTAGAACATCTTTGCCATACTTGAATAAGGAAAAAAAAAAAATCTAAATATTTTGTAAACTTACCAGGCTTAGCAAGAAGGCTTTTTTAGTCTACAACAGTTGGAAAAATAGGTTAATTATTAAATTTCAGAAGAGGCTCGGTAAAAACTTTTTTCTAAATTTATTCTATGTCTTTTGCTAATCACTTCCTTTTATACAAAGTGTATATATTTATATATCCCTTTAATTATATTCTTCCCCTAAAATTTTTCTCCATATACTCCCTGTTGAATATAAAGCATTCACATCCCATGAGCTGTGTAACAGCACCAAAGCACACACCAGGGCAGAACAGAAGGTTAATTTTAAAAAGTTAAAACTAGTAGGCATTTTAAACCATAAAACAACAATTGAATATTGATAAACACTTATGTTAAGACTGCAGTCCAAAATACCTGATTATTCTGTATGGGCTCACTTAGGGTCTTCTCATTGATTAGTATTGATAACCTGGTTCTTTTTATTTCATTCTGTATTTGAGAGAAAAAAAAATAAACAAAACTAACAAAACCTCCTCAGTTTCAGTATTTCAAATGCAATATATCAGCTATAAAACAAACCTAGAAGCTAATGATGTGTCTGTTCCTTGCAGTGAAAGCAAGAACACTCCTAGACGCAATGAATTCACAATCACAGAAACTTTTAAACTATTGGGATAATTCAACTGCTGGCACAGTCTGAGCAGGGCTGCTGAGATGGCTGTGCCTAGAAATGTCCCTTGGTTTATGTCATCGGAAGTGCATACACGTGTGTTTCTGTTTAACGCAGGACTGTGGAATGCTTCGGGTTGGGAGAGACCTTAAATCCCACCCAGTGCCACCCCTGCCATGGCAGGGACACCTTCCACTGTCCCAGGCTGCTCCCAGCCCCGTCCAGCCTGGCCTTGGGCACTGCAGGGATCCAGGGGCAGCCACAGCTGCTCTGGGCACCTCTTCCAGGGCCTCCCACCCTTACAGGGAGGAATTTCTTTCAGCTACACAACCTAATCCTCCTGTGTCAGTTTAAAGCCATTCCCTTGTCCCAGCACTCCGTGCCCTTGTCCAAAGCCCCTCCCCAGCTCTTTGCAGCCTTTAAGCAGCGGAACATTACATCCACCGCTACATTCTCTCGAATTTCCTTCTCCTCGGCAGCCCTGCGGTGACCCTATTCCACAGTCCGGCACAGCCACAGCCCCTCAGGCCGCTCGCTCATCTCGACCTTCCCCGCGGTACTCACGGAGGACTTGAGCAGCAGCAGCGGATCCAAGGCGTCCGCCCAGAGGAGAAACCTCTGGAAGAAAGACTGAGGGAGACACGTTGGAGGCGTTATTCCGGACCTTCCCTAAGCAGGACCCGTGCCCCCTCCCGGCCGCGGTGCCCACCTGCCCCTCCGCCCTCCAGAAGCGCAGGTTGGCGTCCATGGAGCCGCGGAGCCGGAAGCGCCGCCGGGCCCGGTCCGGTGCCGCACGCTCCGCCCGGCCGCGGAGCCGCCGCGCCGGGGCCCCGCTGCCGGCAGCGCGTCGGGCTGGGGAGAGGCCCCACGGCCTTTTCCCTTCCAGCGGCTTCCCCCGGGAAGGGAAGGCAAGGTCCTACGGCCTTTTCCCTTGCAGCGGCTTCCCCCGGGCAGGCAGAGGCGAGGAGCCGGGCTGCGCAGAACCCCCCGCGCCCTCCAGGGGTTGGCGGCGGGAGGACAAGGCCCGGCCAGGTGAAGGTCGGAGTGTCGCGGCCTCGCAGGCACAACTCGGCCACTTTGGTGCGGCATACCGGGTTAACTGGGAAAAACCCACGGTTACATTTCACAAAACAACCGAACACCGGGACTGAAAAGATTTGCAGCTAGTGGAACCTGGAACATCAGCACCGGCACCGCTTCAGTTTCAGTTTTTTCAGTTTTTTTACATCCTTTGTTACAGCATTGATCCCCGTTATAAAGCTCAGTCAGGGCTCAGCCACCTTGTGCTTCTTTGCTCAGAGGGTCAGAAGATTATAAACAGAAAACACACAGAGAGTGTTGTATTGATCTGTGCAGCCCCCCAGGACTTTGTGTCCTTGGGCTGCTCCCCACGGCAGCTGCGAGCTGCTGAAGCAATGAACACATCCAGTTCCTTCCAAACAGAGAAACAGAGCTTTGGGGAAAGGAGAAGAAAAGCAAAGCACCACACCTGCTGCTAGGCCACGTTAAGATTATTTTATTATAGGTAGAGATGCTACATCCGTTTCAAGCAGAACAAGAGTCAAGCAAATTCAAGTGAAAGAAAAATTGTCATTAAGCTCCAGTAAGTGCACTGTGGGGGTTCAAGTTTTTACCATCTCCCAAACAAAATTAAAGTTCATGCTTGTTAGTGCTCCTGAGTAGTTGCACTTTTTTTTTTTAATGGCACATATTTACATTCATTCCATGTTTTAGTGCATTTACACACAAAACCAATGATGTATAAATTATTTTTACTTGTTACATTAATCTCTTCCTCTGCAAAATTCATTAAAAACTAACCATGTATCAAAATTCTATCCTTGTATTTTTTCAATTTTTTTACAGACTTTTATGTTGTGTGAGAAAACAAAATGCAGGGTATCTTCTGGTCCAAAACTAGATAAAGAAAAAGGGAAAAGCCAGTAGAAGACAACTGTAACTTGTGTACTCATCACATTCAGGAAGATGATTAATGGTCACAGAAATCCATGAAACTGAAGTTGCAGAAGGCAGGGGGAAAAGCCTTAGTTTTACCCTTTTTAAAGCAAGACAAGGGAGTCAGTAAATATTTTAGCATTTAATTTCTTCTTAAACATGAGAAAATGACAGCTTTTATTTTTATTATTAATTTTTACAATCACAGCTGTTTTCCTAGTGTCTTCAGCAGACAAACCTAAACACTTTTGTCCACATATTTGACTGTTTATTTATATCCATGCACATTTTGAAAATATTCTTTGGAACCTTCTGGGCTTGGTTTGATCTGTCAAGAAAAGAAAGTTAAGTTATTACTTGGAACACGTATGATAAAAAAAATCACAGATTTGATACTTTATCCAAGAAAATCCATGCATACTTTTTAAAACAGTGATCTGTTTACTGGATTGGTTGAAAGACAAAAGCCTAGATCATGTACAACTCATACTTGAAAATTTTATGTATAAACCACATTTTTCCTCTTTAAGTAAAAAGAAGTAAGTAAGTAAGAAATCTGAACTCAGGTGACATATAAACCACATTTTTCCTGTTAAATTACAATGCATTAAGTAAAAAATCTAAACTCGGTTAATGGAGAGTCCAAGTCAAATTTGGAGTTTTGAACACGATTTGCATCTCCTAGAAGGAAACCAGTGATTTCTTCACAGAAATCCCACACTTACTATCAGACAAACAGACTAAATTGGCCCAACCAGTAACAGCGTTGTGTTCAGACAACAGGCACAGACACCGTGGGGCACCTCACACCCGAGTGGATCCCAGCCTTCCAGACAAGCACAAGTGGCTATCCTGAGGAGGATCTATTTAGCCCTGAGCAGGCACTCACCGTGGGGGCGTTGGGAGTCCAGTCGGCCGGGCACACCTCGCCGTGTGTCTCCACGAACTGGAAGGCCTTGACCAGGCGCAGCGTCTCGTCCACGCTGCGCCCCACGGGCAGGTCGTTGACACTCAGGTGCTTGATGACCCCGTTTGGGTCAATGATGAACAGACCTCTGCAATGGAGCAGCAGTTCAGGCAAGGCAAATCAATTTCCAAGGCCAAACACAAGGAACTGGGTGCACAATTTCAGCAGTTAGGAGGGGAACTGCAGCATTTGGTATCTTGTTTGTTAGCAAAGTGATCCACAGCTGTGGTACTGTGAAATGACAAAGTATCTATGGAGACTATTCAGTCAGAGGGGGCAAAGGGAGAACTCAGTGTTCCACCTGTACTGAAAAATTGAAAGCTGGCATCCTGCCCACATCTTTTTGGTCAAATCTGTAGGTGCTGAGTGAAGAGCTGCTTGTGCATTATGCTACTAAATTAAATCCCACTGCATACAAATATTTGTGAAAACCAAAGTCCCAATCTTACCACACTAATTAACTTAATCTCTCAGTAAACAAATACCAAAAGTTCCTGATCCAAAGAGATCAGGAACTGCAGGTCTCCAGAAGACTCCTACCCAATCCACTGTTTCTCAGGGACTACTATGGAAAAAATGATCAGAAATTGCCGTTCTATGCTGCTCCTTTTCCTTAGGGACATGGAGCTCCCGGCCTCTCTCAGAGCAGAAGAGCTTTTCCTTCACACATTTTCAGAGAGGCCTGGAGCCATTCTCAGCTTCATGGCCAAAATGAGCAGGTGCCCTTTTCCTAGGGTGGGATCCAGCCATCCTGCAGCAGAAGGCATCCCATTTCCCTGCAGGAGGGGACAGTGTGCCTTATGTTGGTTAGACTGGGTTGTGTCCCAGCACAGCAGTCCAGCCTTACCTCAGTGCTATGCCAGGTCCTTCCAGGAGCACCCCATAAGAACGGGAGATCTCTTTTGTCAGGTCTGACAGAACTGGAATATTCATTTTTCCCAAACCACCACTCTAGAGAACAGAGAAAGATTCCACTTGGTTAAAAAAAGCTCCATAGACTCATCCTTCCTGAGCTGCTGGATTCCATGTTCTTGAGGGCACAGTAACAACAAAACACAACCACGGCATCTGCTCCATAGAAGGAACCAAGTGTGTGTGGTGTTGCTTGGGTTTACTTTGTTTGTTTGTTTTAGTAGTCAGGAACAGTTTGTTTCTTTAGAAAGTGAAAATTTCTTTTGCACTGAGCAATTTAGAATTGCTGATTTCGATGGTAAGAGGCTACCAATGGCAACAGCCATACATTTCCCAAAAAGCCTTCCTTGGTATCTTATTCAGGAGCTTTGAATAGAAAAATTTCTACTGCATATTTAAGTGTTCAGAATTAAGCAGGATGAACATGGTGGGGAGGGAAGGGAAGCAAACCTGTGAACAAACAAACTTTGGAGCACACATCTGATGAGGAACAGCTGAGGATATTTAGCCTGGAGAAGAGGAGACTCAAGAGTGACCTCTGCAACTACTTAAAAGTGGGTGTAGCCAGGTGGGGGTAAGCTTCTTCTCCCAGCTAACAAGGGACAGGACAAAAGGAAATGATGTCAAATTGCATCAGGGGAGGTTTATATTGAATATTATCAAAAAATTTCTTCACAGAAAGGACTGTCAGGCATTGGAACAGGCCTCCCAGGGCATGAGAAAAAAAAAACATGTGGATGTGGCACTTGAGGTCATGGTTAGTGGTGAACATGGTGATGGTGAGCTCATCATCTCTTCACCATCATGAGACTTCATGATCCCATTGGTCTTTTCCAACCTTAATTCTGATTCCAAACACAATGCTCTTACCAACACACCAAGTATGTCAGAGTTCTGCTGCTCTGTTTAGTGCACAGGGTTATTTTTTGTTTTGCCTCTCACAAATCAATATAAATACTATTTGAAGAGTCAAACAAGATTTCTTTCAGTTTTGCCACAGACTGAGACTGCAAGAGAGATAAGCTCTCTAACCTTGAAACAAGGCTGGAGTTTGTTAGCTTTGCTATTCTTGGCATCATCAGGGCAATCACTGTAATCTCAGCCACAGACCCTGATCCTGCAAACACTTGTCTGCAGAAGAGTTCCCTACACAGAGCTCTGAGCATAGATGTCAGACAAACCAAGGCTTCAGCTTCTCTGGGTGTCAGTTTCCTGCCTGTGCCACCATGGAATTCTTTCCACCTTGTGCAGGGTGTTTTGAGCTGGGCTTGATCCTTGTGGGTCCCTTCCAACTCAGAACAGTCTGTGCATCTGTAAAGCACTATGTGCACAGCTGACACACCCTGAACACCTTTGGGATAAAGCTGGGAACTCAGGCCACAGTCACATGCTGAGCTTTGAACAAAGCATGCAGAGAAGAAACACCCTTGACAGGCTCAGCCAAGGTGTATTAAATGCAGCAAACTCTCCTCCCTCCCCTGCATGGGCTAGTGGTGCCAGAAGGCAGCCAGCC
Organism: Haemorhous mexicanus; assembly: GCF_027477595.1. Taxonomy (NCBI): domain Eukaryota; kingdom Metazoa; phylum Chordata; class Aves; order Passeriformes; family Fringillidae; genus Haemorhous; species Haemorhous mexicanus. Next base: position 37,165,699 of record NC_082347.1, read on the forward strand.
TGCAGCACTACTGCACACTGCTGTCCACACAGTCTGGGACTGATGGCACAGGTGCTTCTGCACCTTCCTGGGAAACCTCTGGTCCTCTACAACTACCTAAACCAGGGAGATGCTTTATGTCATCAAAAGCAGGTATTTTTATATGTATCTGAAAGAGGCTCCTCTCCAGTAAAAGGTTGTCTTTATCACCTTCTTTCCCTAAAGAAAGCCAAAAACCTCCATTCGTATTGCAAGAGTGGAACCCTTTCAGCAAATGAGAATTAATGATACAAGTGCTCCAATAAACTGGTGGTTCCTCTGCTTCCAACCTGAAGCCACCACTGTTGGGTAATTGTTAACAGTAATGACTGAACAGCTGCTGCTCCTTTTCCGTGATAGTTTTTGTGCATTATCAGCTGTCACAGGCACTTTGGGACACTGACATGTAAACTGAGCATTTGTCTTTTGAGATAAATGTACAATGTTATCAACAAGGCTATCATCACAGCAAAACAAGTTAAAAACCCAAGCCAGATAATTACGAAAAAGAAAACAAAAGACAGGGGTCAGAATTATGTCATCAAACATAGAAGTTGATGGCATATGACTTTAGGAAATCTACTAAATATCAGCATTGGCACAATTATTTATTCAACTCCTCTTCTCTGGAGCTCTTGTGAAAAGAAACCAAACCAGCAGAGAAAGCCCCAAAAAGATACTCAATTCCTACCTTTCGTGGTGTGTTTATCCATGCCAGATGAGTAAAATGAGAGTCCACTGAAACTGCCACCACTTCACAGTTCACATCACGAAATTCTTTTGCTTTGTTGCTGAAGGCCACAATTTCCGTGGGGCAGACAAAGGTGCTGGTAGGAAGATAGAGCAGGCTGTAACAATTCTGCCATCTTATCTAGAAAAGACTCTCATGTCTGTTTCTAGGTATTTCCTTTAGACTGATAATTTTAGCCATGCTTCCTGCTCAAAATTAGTTTCAGTGTCAAACCAGCCGGTACACCAGTTACCACCTCTGAGTTCTAGACAGATTGCTCACAAAGATGGAGAAACTGTCTCTGCTAGAGACTCTCTGGACAGAGAGTTTTTGGAAACTCTGTAGGTGAAACCCTTCTCCATATGCCCACATGCACCAAAATACTCTTGGCAAATCAAGTCTTCCGAGCAGACTGGCCCCCATCTTATCATGTTATGCCCTAAAGCTCTTTAGCTGCAGTTCTGCTGGCCTTGCTTCTTCAAGGACACTGTCTCCAAGGCAGTCCCAAACTGCAAGGCAATGTCCTCACCCCTGGGATCTGCCTGTAACAGGAACCACAGCTAGCTCCTGACGCAGGCCCTGCAGCTAAAAGATGCTCTCCAGCCACCCCATCCACTGCTTTAACACACAATGGCCGTGTGCCCCCAGTCTTATCACTCACGCTCTAGAAACAGCCACATCTGCCCTGCAAGACTGGCTCAAATCGAACCAAACCAGAATGACCTGCAGCGCTTGTGATGACCTTCAGAAGGCCCATCGGGAAGGGGAGAAACCCGCACTCACAAGTCCAGGGGGTAGAAGAAGAGAACCAGGTATTTCCCCTTGAAATCATCTAGGCTCAGCTCCTTGAACTCTCCGTTCACGACGGCCGTTCCCTTGAAGGACGGGGCGTGCTGGGTCACCGCCACGGCGAGCCGCGAGGAGCCTGCGGAGGGGAGAACGCAGAGCTGCGGGCCGGGCCCGGGCCGCTCCCGGGGCGCGTTCCCCGGCCGCTCTCCCGCACTTACCGAGGCTGAAGGGGCGGCGGGCGCAGGCCGGGGGCCGTGCCGTCCCTCTCCTCCCGGCGGCGGCAGCCACGGGCACCTGCGGGGACAGGGAAGGTGAGGGCGGCGGCGGGGCCGGGCGGCGGGCAGGCCCGCGGGCGGGCCCTCACTCACCGCGGCGCGGAGCAGCCTCCCCAGCGCGGCGGCCATGTCGAGCGGCGGGCGGAGCGGGGCGGAGCGGGCCGCCGGGGGCGGGAACCCCAGAGCGGCGGTGACGGACGCACTGGAGTCACGGCATCGATCGGGTTGGGAAAGGCTTCTCGGACCACGGAGTCCGACCTATGGTCGAACACCCCCGGGTCAGCCAGACCATGGCACGTAGGGCCACGTCCAGTCTGTCCTTGAAGTCCTTCAGGGACCGTGACTCCACCACCTCCCTGGGCAGCCCATTCCAATCACCGTTTCTGCGAAGCAGTTCTTCCTAATGTCCAACCTAAATCTTCCAACGCACAGCTTGAGGCCATGTCCTCTTGTCTTGCCATTTATTACTTGGGAGCAGAGCCCGACTCCTCCTGGAGAGTGGTAAGGTTCGTCCTGAGCCTCTTCCAGGCTAAACACCCCTGGCTCCTCACCTGCTCCTCACAGGACTTGTGCTCCAGACCCTTCCCCAGCTCCGTGACCTTCTGTGGGCCTGCTCCAGCCCCTCAATGTCCTTCTAGAACTGGGCACAGCACTCGAGGTGCAGCCTCACCAGTGCCATGTCCCAAGCGCTGTGCCCACTGATACAGGCCAGCTTGTGCTCAGAAACCTTCCACATACATGCTTACAGCTGGCTCTGACTTTGTTGGACTCACTCATATTATAGTTACAGAATCACAGAATATTCTCAGTTGGAAGAAATACGCAAAGGTCATCAAAGTCCATCTCCTGCTCCTGCCCAGAGTCACACCATGTGCCTGAGAGTGTTGTCTAAACACTTCTTGAACTCTGTCAGGCTTGGTGCTGTGCCCACTTCCCTGGGGAGCTTGTTCCAGCACCCAATTACCCTCTGTTTTTTCTAAAACCTGGTGGTTTTTCTAATATGCAACCTAAACCTCCCCTGACTCAACTTCAGGCCGTTCCCTCGGGTCCTGTCACTGATCACCACAGAGCAGAGATCAGTGTCTGCCCCTCCTCTTGCTCTCACAAAGAAGTTGTATACTGCAATGTGTTGTCCCCTCAGTCTCCTCTTCTCCAGGCTGAACAGACCAGGTGCTCCTCATACACCATCCCCTCAAGGCCTTTCACCATCTTCACAGCTCCTAGCTTCTTTCTTTGTGTTCCTTCACTTAAACCAAGCTGAACCCAGTTTCCCTTCTGGGTTTTAGTAAGTTCTAGTTTCATATATTTATTAATATCCACAACATTTTAGAAAGGGTGGACCTTGTGGACTGGAGAAAAGTCTGGCTCTGCTAGCAGGATAAGCTCAGCCATCAGCATTGGGTGGCAAAGCCAAAAGCAGCCAGAGAAATGTCAGCTACCCCTGGGATGAACTCAGTGAGTGCTAAATCTACACTTCTGAACTCATTCCTGGTACTGATCCATCTGCATGGTCCAGTCTCCTCTGTAACAGTGAGACTCTGAGCCTTCAAAAGAGGGAGGATTGTGTTCAACCTGCCTGTTAGAGTTGATAACTAGCTGGTATTAACTCCCTGCTATGCCTAGGAATTGTTTGGGGCAATATTAGTTGGTGTTGTCCAAAAGCGTGCTGAGACCTTTCTGGGCATTTAACATCATGGCAAATTTCAGTCACTGGCACCTTGAATTTATTAATTCAGAGGTAGCCAATGACAGCTGGAAACATGGCTCTGAAAATCTCAAAAAGAAAGTGATTCCTAACAAAGCAGCCAGAATAATGTTATCTACTCAAAACATGAAAGTGGAAGTGAGTAACCAATTTGTACATTAGAAAGTATGTCAGGTAGAGTGTGGGCGAACTGTGCCCTAGCCTACAGCCTTGGGAGTAACCAATTTGTACATTAGAAAGTATGTCAGGTAGAGTGTGGGTGAACTGTGCCCTAGCCTACAGCCTTGGATTAGGAGAGGGAAGGTGTGATTGTGGAGATTGTGACCAGGGTAGAGGTGTGGGAGGTCTTTGTGCTGCTGCTGAGGGCTGCAAGCAGAGCAGTGAGCAGTGAAGCTGAGCCTGGGACACCTGTGGAGCAGTGGCTGTAGGTGGAGAGCAGCAAACCCATCAGCCATTACCTGGGCTGATGCTTTTCAGAGCAGTGCAGGATGGCATGCCTGCATTCATGTCTGAAACCTGGCTCATGCCCTCAGACACAGAGATGTGTTTGCCCAGACAAGTGCCCTGGGGCTGGGCAGCAAATTGTGTGCCCAGGGGTGGCCGGGTTCCTTTCCCTCAGGTGTGGGAGCTGCATTGTGGCAGCCAGAAAAGGGCTGTTGCTCGGATTTCCTGAGGATGGCTGTCTCATCCACAGATGATTATTCACAAAACTTCTGAGTTGATATATTCTAAACCAATGCCCTTCCCCCCATCCCCGGAAAGTTATATTTGTTTAAAACTCTTTGTTTAAACTCTTGGCTTGCAGGTGGGGAAATATTGCTCATGCTTTGTTATGGAGGCAGCGTAATTCAGCTTCTCAGACTTCTGTGCAAAGGCTTGAACTACTGCCATTTAATGGGGAGTATTTTCCATTTTGCTTTTGCAAAATGAGCATCCGTGCAACCTGAAGATGGACCTTGTCACTGCCAAAGTGCACCTGATAAAAGTTGTTCCTTTTTCCTCAGCTCTGGCTCTGGCACAGGCTCGAGCAGCTGCTAAACATGGTTCTTATTGACATCTAAAGCTCAAAATCAATCTACCGAGTGATACCATATGCACATCTTTTTCCAAATCTTGTTGGTTGTCTCCTTTGCTGTCTTTAAGTGTGATTCAAATTGACATGTGAAGTTGGTGAAAGACTCTCCAGGGATTTCAGCAGGCTTTGAGGAGAAGTTGCTATACAAGGTGCAGAGTAGTCCATAAGGCACTTGAATAGATAATGGGAGATGTCAATGTTCTTTTTGGTGAGGATACTTATCTGCCTGCTCCCATTTTGTGCCTCTCTTTTCCTGTCTGGGAATAGTTAACTATGTCTTTCTGGTGAAAAACTACAAGATCAGTTGATAAAAAATACTAGATAATGCTAGTGTGTTGCTTCCATTACTGTTTTGTAAGTGTTAGATTTTAAAGAGCTCTTTGAAAGATCATCATTCACAGAACAAAATTTTAGGGGAAAAGTAACTGTTTCTCTCTAAACTTGATGAAAGGGATAAGCAAATCCCAAATCAGAACTGCTGCTGTGGATCAATGAGTGGCAAATTCTGTGCAGAGTATGGGATACATGTCTGCTTGTTTAAAAATAAAATCTGCTCAATTTCTACAAGGTTATGTTATTCCATGTCCTCAAATGCTGTAACAATCCTTTGTCCTTTACCTTGAGGAAACAGATAACTGAAAAAGAAGCTGGGAAATGGGAAAAAACAATGGGAAATAACAACAAAGGCATAAGCATTTTTATCTAAACCAAAGCAAAAAGTTTGGCTTAGGCAACACGATGCATCACCCCATGACTGTTGGTAGATGGCAGCCTCTGTCCTTGCACACAGGGGCGCTGGAAAATATTCCAGCTGCCTGCAAATGCTCTCACAGGCCTATGTGCTCCCACCTGCTGATACCCAAGCTCAGCAGGAGGAGAAAGAATTTGCCCGTTCGTAGCAATAAGTTTCAGAAGCAATCCCAAGCACAATCCAGCTTAGAGCTAATCATGAACGGGCTTTACTGCATGAATTAAGTGTTGGAACATGGATTTAGGAGATAGCTGCTGTTAGGGTATGTTTCCAATTGATAAGTATAGGCAAAAACCTTTCTGACATCTGCTCCACCGGGGGTCTTATCCTTCACTATCGAGGCGGCTGTGCTGGGGCCGAGCGGTTTCTCTCTGGAGCCAGGATAAAACTGGGTGTGTTGCCGCTGTGTTTGGCTGGAGCTGTGCGAGCCCACCCTGGTGATGACTCATCCTTGAGTGGCTCAGAATATCACACTGTGCCTCGCTGCTTCCCTGTTCCTATTACACTGATGCATTTGGGGCTCGCTCGGTGTTGGCGTTTCATTTACAAACCTTGCTTTTCCCATAAAGGAAAGATGGCTGCCAGCCCTGCTTTATCCTGATGTTCAGCACTTTTAGGTTTTTAGGAGCCTCTCCTGAATGACTTCAGATGGAAATTTTAAAGCACATTTTTAAAGCACCTTAGAAAGCACATTTTTCATAATATGATTTTTTTTTGGGTAGCCTCTCCTTTTTTATTTTTTTTCCTTCCAATACTGGTTGCTTCTGCATATGATTCAGACTAAATTTTCCTTTTTCTCCTTCAAGTGTTAAATCAAGATATTTAGGCCAGCAAAAGAGACCTGTATTCCTTCCCTGCCACCCTGTCTTTGAGTCCACGTATTTCAGCACCATTTTACAAGAATGAATGGAGTCAGATAAGCAGTGGAACAGATTTACAGGTCTCCTGTTTCCTTCTCCCTCACTCACAGACTGTTCCATTAAATCAGGTGCAGACATAGCTTGAAATTAAAGGACTGTGTCACCACAAGAGAAAATGGATAGAAATAAATCTACCTCTTCCTATTTTTTTTTGTTGGCTTTGTGAACCAGTTGTTCCAGGTGACATGGAATGAAGCTACTGACAGCTGAGAAGCAGTCATGAGGTAAGAGTCCAAATGCTGCAGTGGGTTTTGCAAAATCAACTGATAGACTTTCTGTGCAGTGAAAACACATGGGGGGCACATCCATGAAAGGGGCCATCCATCTCAGTTCTGTGTCATATACCAGGGGTTTAATCAGGCTTTAAAAATGCAGTAGAAAAGAGAGATGCATTGAGGACTAATCACCTCGATCATGTTTTTCAAAGTAGTGCTAGTGAGTGCTAGTGAACACACCTCCTTCCATGTCCTAGTGCACCACAGTGAGTCAGATTTATTAGAAACAAGGGAGGCTTTGTTAGTTAACATAAGAATATTGGAAAAAAAACCCTTCCATTGGTCTTCCCAATAGGCATGGAGTCAGAATTGCTGTTCTCCATATAGATGTGTAAGTCAGACACACACATTATTGCAAACCTTCAGCAGCCCAGTAGGAGAGCTCAGCTGTCCCCACTCCCTGCACTCAGCCACATTTATGTGGCTGTCTCTGGTCCACTTCAAGGCACAGCCATGCAGTCGAGCTGGAATAACCCCTGTGTCCCAGCACACTCGCTGCTGCCTGGCTGTCCCTGCTCCTGCTGGAATAACCCCTGTGTCCCAGCACACTCGCTGCTGCCTGGCTGTCTCTGCTCCTGCTGGAATAACCCCTGTGTCCCAGCACACTCGCTGCTGCCTGGCTGTCCCTGCTCCTGCTGGAATAACCTCTGTGTCCCAGCACACTCGCTGCTGCCTGGCTGTCCCTGCTCCCGCAGGAGCTGGCTGAGCGTGCCTCCGGTTGCCAGGATCGTGGAGCCTGCGGGAGCTGCGCCGCTCATGAACACTAGGTAGCTCCGTGGGATTTCCAAACTCCAGACAGATCTGTCGTAACTCTTTTGATAAATAGGTTTATCCGTTCAAGAATTAAATATTTGAAACTATACAGGGCAACATCAGCGTGCTGGAGTCATACTTTTGTCCCACAGGGCAGCACTGTGGGTGACTCCACATATCTGGAGGTACATAAAGATATGAGATAAGAGGAGCAGTACAGCTGTTGAGTGCACGTGCTGATTTCCAGTGCAACTCATACTTGAGCTCTTCAAGATCTGCCCTCTTCATTCAGGCACCTCTATAAAAACAGCTCACCAAAGTACTCAGGGAGTACAGTAAGTACTCAGTACACAGGGAGTACAGTAAGTACTCCCTGTGGAGTCTCCCATGAAGGTAAATCCCACTGATCAGTCTCATCCTGAGGCACAGCAGAAACAGCAATATCCCAATGCTGCTGCAGTGAGTGGTGCTTCACAAAGTGGGCACTTAAACACATGCCTTCATTTGTCCTCTGGAGAGAGGAGTTGCTTATAGCATTAAAAACATTCTGTATAATAAAAGTTCTGTCTTCCACCGACCATCAGCCTTGTTGCGATGTTTGCTTTGTCCTTATGACGATCATTAGTGGGAGGCTGGGCAGGGATGTGAAGTGCACTTAGAACTGAGCATATTCTGGTCTGTTTACATCAGTGCTTGCACAGAAGAGTTCAAACAACAAGCAGGGCAGATGCTCCTTTGGAGCCTCATCTCTGTGCTAAGGCTCTGGTTTCCAGGAAGCAATTTCTCCCTCAAGAATTATTTAATCAGAGAAAAATCTTCCGGTACTTACTGACACAACTGCTGCTGTATAGAACTTGTATCACAAAGAAAGAAGCCACAACATGGAATGGCTCTGAAAGCTGAATGTTTTTCTGAAGCTACAGGAGAAAGGCTGTGGAAGATTGTACATAGCAGTGCCACCTGCTATGCAAAATAACTTTCAAAGGTCAAACCTTTGACACTTAATCAGGTTCAAAAGGCATTTATTGTAGCAATTTTACCCGCAAGGTATTATTCATTAAATGCATTTCGCTTCTATTTCCTATGTTCAGAAAATGTGTTCTAGGCAGTCTGCAAGCTCTGCTATTGCAGGCCATTTCTGTGTGGCTGTGGAAAGAAATAAATTGGTACAATAAAAAAAAGGAAGAAAAGAGTAGTGTCTATGCTCCACTTAAAAGAAGGTGCATGTTAATTTGATTTGCTTAATGTGGATTTAATCAATGCAAACATAGATGGAGGAAGAGTGTCAGTGGGAGTAATGGGTCGTTTTTATTTCTCTTTTATTGCTTGACCTGATGAATCGATCTACCCCGTTGCTAGGAAAATCAGAATCATGCTGACATGAGCATCTGTCCTATGTAGACAGGGGAGAGTTTATGTTGCAATCTAGTGCTTAAAAGTCACAAACTTTCCACAAGTGGCTGATGCTTCACACAGTTCCTTACAAGGGTGAAAACAATGGTGTGGCGGAAGAGATGGGGTTTCCTCGGGTTCTTCTGTAGAGGTTTTTGAGATCCCGAGAAAGGCGAGAAGCCCCGGCGCGAGGAGAAGGGCAGGGGGCGGGAGTCGTCTGCCGAGTGTCGGCGACCCCTTCCCACGAGCGTGGGCACCTGCAGGGGGATGACACGTACGAAGAGCCGGGCTGGGGAGCCCTGGGGACCGCGGGCAGGACAAGTGGAGCCCCGGGCCGCCGCCGCGGGATGGAGTGCGGCACCAGGGCTGCGCCGGGGCCGGGACTGCGGGAGCCCCGAGCATCCCCGGCGGCGAACACCCCCCCCCCACCTCCCGGGACGCTCTGCCCGGCCCCTGTCCGTGGCCCTGCCCATGCTCTCCCCCTCCCCGAGGCGAACAGTGGCCGTCCCTCCCTGGGGACCCTGCGCGGTTGCGGAACCGGCGCCAGGTGCGGCGGGGCCGCCGCAGGACTACACGTCCCGGCGTGCCCGGCCCGGCGGGGCCGGCGCCTGCGCGGGGCTGCGGGGCCGCTCCGCGGTGCCACACCCCCGGGGGAGGGAGGCAGGAGCGCCCGAGCCCTCAAACCACCGGGGGAGCCGGCGGGGCGGAGGATGGAGTAGCGGGGCGCGGCGGAGCAGGCAGTGCGGGGAGCGCCGCCTCCGCCCGGGGAGCGCGGGGGAGCGGGCAGGCGGGCGGGGATGATGCGCGGGGGGACAGCGCGCTAGGGGCAGGAGGCGGGTGGTCGCCCGGAGACTCCGCACCTCGGAGTGACGTCCTGCTGCAGTGCCGCTGCCTGCGCTGCCCGAGCTCGTCAATGGAGCTGGAAAACATCGTTGCCAACACCGTTTTGCTGAAAGCCAGGGAAGGTGAGAGAGCGGCGGGAGGGGAGAGGGGGCTGGAGCATCCTTGTCGCAGTCGCCCCTCCGCGGAGCGATGCCCGCGGGATGCGGGCGGGCACCGGTGGGGATGCGCGCCGGTCCCGCTGGCGGCGGCTGTCGGGGTGCCATGTGGCTCTGCCGGCGTTGGAAACGGCTTGTTTGAGACAGAGCCACGGTGAAAAGGAAAATACCGCTGTTTTTCCCTGTGCGCGGGGGTTTGGGAAAGGAAGTGAATGAGATTGCAGAGATTACAATATTCACCCATCTCTTCCTTCCCCCTTCCCGCCTCCCCCCCTCAAATCTGGTCCCACAGATTGTGCTATTTCAGCGTCTATTGTTAAAGGTCAGCTGCAGATGCATTCATTCAAAAGAGCTTAGCAAATCTGCAAATAGCTTTCCGCGCCGTGTGGTGAGACCGGCAGGATCGTATCGCTTCCCCGTACAGTCATTGCCTTATTCGGCGTTATTAGGTGAGATCATGTTGCTGCAAACATGCCCATTGTTGAGAGCGTGTTTGTCCCCGGCCGGAGCCGGCCGGAGGGGCTGGGGGCTGTACCCCGCCCGCGGCTGGCGCGGGGGTCTCCCAGCGGGGGCTGTCCCCCGCGGCCGCCGCCGCGCTCGGGCACCGGGGATGCTCCGGGCGATGCCGGAGCCGCCGGCACGGAGCCGCCGCTGCTCGGAGCGGGGCGCCCTGCAGAGACGCTCGGCTGCCGGCTGCAGCGGGGGCTCCGGCAGCATCCCCGTCCCGACCCCGAGGGCTCGCAGAAGCGAACCGCGACAACCACCGGTGGATCGGGCTCCCGGCGCATTCTTTCCCCCCGTGGGGAACGGACGCGGTTTCCTCTCCCCGCGCGGGCGGAAATCCTCCCGCGGCCGCGGGGCGCGGAGCCGGGCGCTGGGCACGGCGGGGCCGGAGCTCGGGGCTCCCCGCGGAGCCCCGTCCGCCCGGGAGCATCCCTCCGGCTGCAGCGGGAGCGCCACGCACAAGCAACACGTCTTACAGCTGCGGCATCGCTGCCAAGACGCGATCGCCTTCTGTCTGCTCCAGCCCATTTTTATGTTTGTGTTTATTTACTTGCTTGCTGCTTAAAATAAGGCATTTTTCCAAGCCCTTGGTCAGAGTTTCTTCCCTGAGAGCACTTGCTGGAGCAGGCGTTTTTAGGTGCGGTACAACCTGCAGCCTGTTCTCCACTGCCCGCCGGAGCGCTGGAGCTGCCTGCGAGCGAGGCTGTGCACCGCTTGGGTGGGCTTCAGCTCCGGCCACTCTGAAGCTGTGGAACTACGGGTAAAGCAGCGTTCATTTTCTAAGAGAGATCATTCAAATAGTCCGCCCCTGGAGCGATCCTTTTGCTGGGAAAATAACTCAAATTGTAAAATAGTGTTTATATAACTCACAGGCTGTTGAACTTTTGAGGCTTAGTTAAAGAGTAAAGTCCTGAGATCCTCCCAAAAAAGCTCTACAAATAATAAGGGCAAAGGTGTTCAGTAGATCAGTGAATTATAACTTTTTGACTTCTGATGGAGATCTTTTATTTTCTGTTGTCATTTTTAATGTTGTTTCGGATGCAGTTGTTGCTACCAGTCATACAATACTGGTTTAGATTTCAGTAGAATTTAAGAATACTTTAAAGGACTGGTATTAATTACAGTTATTGTGTGTTGTTTACAGAGGGCTGATATTTTGCAAGTAATTTTAAATGTGCTGCTCAGTTTTATGGTCCTTTTCTACCATTCTCAGGAAGATGGTTACAGTCATGTTGCCTTATTGTGTTAGAGTTTCAATAAAGAAACTGTTAGCTATAATCCAAATGGCAGAAATTTATCAAGATTTCCTCCAAACTACATTGCAAGTGTTCTCTAAACCATGTATGAACCTCCTACAACAATTTTTGGAGGCCTGGTGCTAATTTATTTTAAAGCTGGGGGGTTTTTTTTTGTGGGGTTGTTTTTTTTTTTTTTGAGGGGATATGAAATTTTTTTAAAGGAAGAACAAGGGCAAATGATGTACATGACAAGAGAGCCACAAGTGTTATTGCTGTATGAGATGGGTTGCCACACTTTAGTTATTGTTGCAGGCTGCTGTGAGTAAAGTTGTTTTAAAATTTGCAGTGAATAATGTAGGTGGCTTTCATTGCAGATGAAGAAGGCAGACAACATATGTAAGACCAAGAGTAAAAGCAAGTTAATACATTGAAGATTATAGTATCTAAAAATAAGTTTGTTCCAGGTTCTGGAGACTCCATCAACAGATTTAGCTGGGTGAATGTGTAGCCAAAGCCAAGTATGTGCCTGTGTGTTTCCAATTGTAGAGTCAAAATCAAAAGCTGTATTAGCTCAATCACATGCTGGTTAGTGCCTGCAGTGTGGTCCTTAATGTTAGGAGGAGAAGAATGATGGAACCACTCTGCAAATGTTAATAAAGGCAGAAGTTTTGTCAGAATTGCAAGAAGAACACAAACCTACTCTCAGTAGCAAAGAGAATATCAAGGAGAGGTTTAGGTAGAGCTGCAGTGTGAAACCCAGCAGAGAGGACGTTTGAGGGAGTCAGAAGTAGGGCTGAGTGCCCACCACAAATGTTTTATAGCAAATATTGGTTTAAATTTTGCAACTCTTTTGCTCTGGCCTTGGTAGCTTTTTTTTTTTTTTCCCTGTAGTCCCTTGTCTAAGTTCCTTCACCCCTGATGTAATGTAAGCTTTTTAGCTGAAGTACCAGGGGGCAAGTTCTATAACTGCTACACAAGTACTTGCACTTAAATCCTGATGATCACAATGAGAAGCACACCCAGAATTAACTGGTGCCATGTGATACATGAGTAATCTTATTAGAGCAACAAAAAGAGTAAATGTGGTTCACATACAAAAATGCATTTCAATGAATAATTTTGAACAGAGAATAAATTTCAGGAAATTTTAATATTTTTGCAGAATATGGAGGTTTTGACACAAAATTACACATAAGTCACTTGTTATACTCAGAAGTCTGTCAGTTTGAACATGTAAGAATGGAGATTTACTGCATTTGAAAGTCCATTCATTATTTATTAGGATTAAATTTATGCTTTTTCCTCAACTGTAATTTCTCATTTCTTGAATGCAAAGTCCCATTTCACAAATCACTAATCCCTTTTCAGACTGAACAGAAAATACATCTGGTTTAATTATAGGAACCAAATAGGTATTTGGGAACTATCTAGCATTGCCTGGGGAGAAGAATGAGCTAAGAAGGGAAGGCTAGAAAGATGAGAGTCATAAAAAGAAAATCAAAACAATAACAATTGCAGTCATTTTGGATTGAGTAAGAACCCCAGATTATGAGGTGGTAAAACATTTATCTGGATCTTCATGGCATCATAGAATGGTTGAGTTGGAAGGGACCTTAAATCCCATCCAGTGCCACCCCCTGCCATGTCAGGGACACCTTCCACTGTCCCAGGGTGCTCCCAGCCCTGTCCAGCCGGGCCTTGGACACTGCCAGGGATTGGGATCCACAGCTTCTCTGGGCACCCTGTTCCAAGGCCTCACCACCCTCCCAGGGAACAATTCCTTCCCAATATCCCATCCATCCCTGCCCTCTGGCAGTGTAAAGCCATTTCACTGCCCTTTCTTTTCATCAGCCTTCCTGTTCCTGAGTCTCAGCAGTGGTGGCTGAGGCTCAGAGCCACCCAGCCACGAGCACTGGAGATCCACCAGCTGCCAGTCCAGGCTGGGCAGGGAGTCCCAGGTCACCTTCTAAACTTGTGATTTGGCAGAGGGCATCATCAGAAACAAGGAGCCAGGAGAGACCAAGAACTAAGTCTCCCAAGGTCTCAGAGGAACTAAAGTTCCAGAATTTCAGTTGTATCCACAGAGTCTTGAATCTATCCTTACCTGTCAAAAGCAATAAACTGATAAAAGACAAGTCTTTCAGAGAGGCTGATAATTAAACTACAGTGTTTGTAATAAAAATAAACAATATGGTCTGAAAAGCATGACCAAGGCATGGTGATTACCTGAATACTCTTCCTCATGAACTGTTCCATCCCAGCCATAAGATCAGCCTGCCCTGATGTTTCCTGCTGCTTCTGTGGGCATGAGCTTCCTCAGACAACCCAAAACACATTTCAAAACAGAAATACAACTTTACTCTGAAATTGAAAAATCCTTAAAGTTTGTGCAGACAGACAATTCTCACCACTTTGAAGTTCTCATGATAACTGTGATGTCTAATTTAGTCATTAGTTTTAAAGCAGCCACTTTGGAAGATGAACTGTGTTTTTTTGTCAAACCTAGAGTTTCTGAAGCACAAAGTTTACCATGTTAAAGGAGAAAAAAAAAATCTTCAACCACTGAAACACAATGCAAATGTTTTTTTCCCTTTTTAGGTAGGCTGGAATTCTAAAATAAGCTTATTTATGGCACCCAAGCAGAGCCTCCTATTGGCCTAGACAAAAGGGGTGACCTTTTATATGCTCAGAATCTTTTGATGCGTGCACACTGATGCCATATAACATTCAAAATATTCATAAATTGCTGTATTTTTAGCTTGCTTTTTGTAGGATGATCACAGGAGAGATTTGTGTGTGTCCGTACTGGCAGAGGACAAGCAATAAATCCTAAACATGAAGCGTGGTTGCTTTCCAAGAACTTGGCTGAGGAGCAGTTGGAAAAAGGGCAGGAGAACAATGAAAAGCATATTTTGAAGGAAAGAAGGTGGCTGTAGTGGCAGCCAAAACTCTATGGAGAATATGGTTATTGCAACTTCATTAACCACTGCACTGAATGCAGAATCTAAGGTCCTGTCCTCCATCCCTTGAAGTTAACCCAAAATGCATTGTATGAAAAACATTGTGAGCAGAGGAAGCTTCCATGTGGTATCTCAGTTTAGTTTTCTTTTTAGAGTTCAAGAGAAGCTCACCACTGTAATAACTTTCAAAAAACAGTAATTCAAGAATGGAGTCAGCCATTGCTTCAGATGCAACAGGGTGCTTTCAAGCAGTAGTTTAAAAAAATTAGTGTCTTGGAACCATTTATTCCTGGGGGAAAAAAGGTACCTGGAAGAGCCAAGACTATCTCATTATATTTTAAACAAGGAAATTCAGAAAAGAAGATTTTTCAGACCTTTCTGAAAAGAATGTTCAAGTCTGAGTCACGTCAAAGGTTCTTTTTAGAGAAGGCAATTAGTTTGGTAGCCACACCTGGCTTAGGGCAAATGTGTGTGTTTGTAGAACATGCTTGAAGTATATCTCTTGTGTTGGTTTTTTAGCATATTTTGATAGCAGGGCTGATGTAGAGTAAGGTAGAGCTGTAGCTGTGCCCTTGGTGGACACTCTGGGGTTCTCCAGTCTGCAGACATGAGCAGCAGGGCTGGGGATGTGGCAATGCTGGAGAAATCAGGAGCTCTTCCATCCAAACTTTTTCACTGGAGAGAGGACCACGCTCCTTCCTGTGTTGTTGTGTGGAACTGCTATGGGCTGATTGCTATCTGTCTTGTTGGGTTTGTAGGCATTTAAAAATATTTATAGTGAGCCAGGTTATTAACACAGAGAACCTATTATGTAGTAAAACTTTTAGTACAAATGTTAACTGTGGAGGTTTGAGTAGAACTACTTACATCTGCTCCATTAATCTCATGGGATTGCTTTCCTCAAGTGCAAAATAATAAATCTAAGAAGAGACTGCCTGTCTCTGTTATCAGTATGTTCTTTTTCTGAGAAGGTTTTAACTTAGTGTCGCTGAAATGATCCACTCAGAAAAGAATTTTCAGTACTTATACAAGACATTAACATAACTTTATGACTCTTTTTTTTTTCTTAGTTAAGAATACTCTGAGAACTTAGTCAAAAACACCCAAAAGAGATGGTTTTAGTGATGCTCTGCTGAGTGTTGCCAGAGCAGCAGCACGTGGACCAAACCAGCCCACGTGTCTTTGTGATAAACAGTTCCAGAATGAAAGTTTTAAACACAGTCATACCCCAAGATGAGCCCTACCTGTCCATGCCTTTGTCCCCAGTGAGCTGGGTTGGCATGTGCTGCCCCATTTTGAAGGAGAAACAGCTTAAAGAGGAATTCAGCAGCTCTGATTTTGCTGCTTTAGGCCCTGTGGGTATGTCACACCTGCTTGGTGGCTGATATTGCTTCCTTTTTCCTTTATACCTGTGGACAGCACAATATGTTACTCCTGGAAAAAAATACACAACAAAGACCCCACAACTGCACCCTGGCTGGCTTCTTGGGAGATGAGCTCCCTTTCCAGGTACTGCTGTGCTAGCTGAGAGCTGCCAGTGATCTCTTCCCAGCTCAGAGGATGAAGACCTGTGTGCTGAGGACTTGGATGCTTGCAGGGAAGGGTCTGAAGCCCCAGTTGTGTAGTCAGACTTACTGCAGATGTGTTCTGATCCTCACAAACCTCAAAACTGACTGCCAGGATGGGGCAGAGTAGAGACACCAGTTGTGGTTTTGTTGTTCAGCTGACTGATTCTTCTCCCACACTGGTTTCCTGCCAGTGTTACACTGTGGATGACTTCTGGTTTGTATTGATCCAGGGAAAGCTACAATATCACATCAGGATCCATATTGTTGCACTGAAAAACTTTAAAAGCAGATTGTTTTACCAAAGCAGTTACTGTGCTTATAAAAAAATTCAACCAAATAAATACAGGACAGAAAATTGGGAGTTAGGGATCTAACTCATGCTCATCTGAGATCTTCCCCTGCATCTTTATTTTGAAAATATTCTGTGTGCTGTATGAGTTTTTTGTGTGGCAGTGGGGAAGAAAATAATTGGTTACCCCCTATTTGTACTGGCATGTAATCTAAACAATAACAAGATGATATAATCCTAATATTTCTTTAAGACCACAGGATGTGAAATTAAATTAAAAGGCCAGGAAAATAAAGAACCCTGCAGTTTGATTACACTCAGCTGGATTATCTTTGTAATTATTTTCCTTGGAAGATTTAAAAATGCGTACGGCTTTGTGAAAAAGATTAAGTAGGGAAACCAAAATTAAAGTAAACAATCTAAAGAAAATATTGCAAAGATGATGGGTATTTTACTTAATTAAAAAAAATGCACCAATTTGCCTGTTAAAAATGAAAGGATGGAACAAAACACAGGTGAGGAGGAAGATGGATGAGGCTGTTCCACTGGCTCAGCTGCTTCTAGCTCATATAATGTCCTTTCAGACATAGTTAAAAAACTGTCAAAAGCAGTTATTTAGGGAAGAAGGGCAGGCTGAAAGGAGCAGAATTACACACAGGTACTCAAGCCTCAATTCAGACCTGGGAGCAAATAGTGAAGGTTGTCTGTGTTCCAGGATGAGAATAGTTATTCACAGAGAAGTTTCTGGTGGTGCAGCCAAGGCTGAAAAATGTCTCTATCCATCATTTCCAGCACCTAGGGATGTGTTTGCTATGCATGAGTAGTCCCATGGACTTCGTGGGCTCTGCTTGCTGGTTGGAAATGCAGCTTGTTTGTGCTCAGGCATCAGCCAGCTCTCACTGCAGCAGAGCTGTTCCAGGCAGTAAAACCACATGGATGGAGCTAAGGGGAAACTACTGGAAGCCACTGGGAAAGGCCTACTACGTCATCTTGTCCCTGGTCTGCCATGTACTTTTTAAGGTATGAAACATTTTGGTATAAAAATGACTCCATTTATGGGTCTGTCTCTCTAGATTTTTTATAATGAGCCCAAGAAATCTTGGTTATATTTTTTTTCTTACTCCCATCTCCTTTACTCGTGGAATCCCTTTTGTACAGTTTTCATTTTTCCAGGTACTTTCTGTTCCTCACCAGTTACAGTCTTTGCCAAGTTGAGCAGGATTTGTTCTTTCCTTCTCTCAGCCTGTCAGCTTGGATGGCTCAGCTCAGCTTTTGTGCATTCAGCATTGAAGTTCCCTGCTGGTGGTGGCTTCCTTGGCCACGCAGGGAGGCTGAACCTGCTCCTCACCCTGCCCCACCTCAAAACCAGCCAGAACAGCTTCTGTGCTGGGGACAGGCCCTGGGGAAGGGGCAGGACCCCCAGGGTATTTCATCAGGGTATTTCTGGGCAGTTTCTCCCGCTGAGGTTGCTGGTGGAGCTCCCTGTTGTCCCCAGGATGCCGGAGGGGCGGTGAATAAGCTGGAGCAGCTATTTTTTGCCTTGCTTGAGTATTCTCTTGGGTCCCATTGAATGCATGATTTCACTATGAGCCTGGCTTTTCCTGGTAGGCTGAGGTTATGTTGCAAGTTCTAGAAGTTACCGTATTTTTCATACAATACTTCTTTTGCTTCACTACTCAAAGAGACCATCTTTACCTTGTGTGGGAGTGGAGAATGATGATTTTTTGGATGCTGTTTGCTCGTTCCCAGTGCTCCTGAACCCATCCCTTTTTCCTAGCATCATTCTCCCAGTGAATAAATTTGTATGATTTTATTTCCTTTCCCTGTTGGAATAGTCCAAACTTTTCTAGACCAAAATTCCCATATTTTGTACTTCCCACTTCTCTGTCTAGTTTATTTTCCCTGTCTTCTGTTTCTGACACCACCTTTGAATTTGAGAAGTCTTTGATGTTCTGTTTAAAACACATTTAATTAGTTTGGATTAAATGTCAGTTTCCTGGCCACATGTAAGGCTTTATGTATTTACACACTCCTATTATCCTTGGTTGCTCTTTGGTCAGTGTTTAGTCTGTGTGACAAGGCTCCTGTCTAAAATTACCGAAACTGTTCTTTTTTTCCTCTCCATGCATGTGTTAGTAAAGGCCTTCATGTCTCTATAGGAAGTCTTTATTTACAATGAAAGCTTTAGACTCTGCCTGCCTCAGAGTTCCTTCTCAATTTTATCTTGTGTGTCCTGGAAAAGGGTCTACCTGCCAAGAGAATGGAAAAATTCTGTAACACCACAGTGGTGTTCACTTAGCAGCATCTGCAGAAGGCACTGATGGAAGATCTCCTCTTGTGGGATAAAAAAAAGCTTAAAAAAGGAGAGAAATGCAGCTGGAAGAAGAGGAGCTTCAGAAACAAAGGGAAGATGTCAATGATGCCAAGTGAAAACAGCACCAGTGAGTCCTCCGTGACACTTCCGTCAAAATATTCCTGTAGGCAGTGCAAGGAACTGACACCTTTAACAAGCTGATGAGTTGGAAAGAAAGGATGCCAGGCTAAATCATCATTTAGCCAAGGTTGCCAGAATCTCTGTGGAAGATATAGATATGTGTAGATACATATTCATTCATACTGGTGTTGTTTAATGCTTGTCCTTAGCTTTCTGCTGATTTCATCTTCCTCTTCCCCCTAAGGTTAGGTCTTGTTTCTTCCTGGGGATGAAGATTATATTGGAAATCTCTTTCAGCCAATGTTCTCTCTTCCATCTTCTTCAGTTTTGGTTGTTATGGACGTGGTTTCTTTATTTTCCCAGTGCTCTGGGTCTCTATGAAGGAGGAGAGGTTTTAGTGAAAGGAACTCTGGAAATCAATAGGGTTGCTTTTTGTAGGGGTGATCTTGCTACTTGCACAGCAAGCCTTTCTCCTGCAGCAATCAGTGGAACAACCTACTTTTCCTCTTTTGCTGCACAAAAATGCAGCTGCTCACTGTGCAAGTTTTGCAGATATTTTACTTGGCTATCAGTAATGGAAAATTAAGGGAATCTAGACACTCATCCTTAATCTTTCTATGAGAGGAAGGAGAGTTGCCCAGTGCAACATTTGGAAGCTGTGAAAAAGCTTACAAATACAGGAGTTTGGACTAATCTATGAATAAACCCTTTCTGTCTCCCTCCTTAGCAATTCCACATCTACATTCCATCTTTGCATCATGGTTTTGTGTTTTCTGAGGATGCCAAATTACAAATCATACGTTGAGTGAGAATTCCTCCTGAAGCACACATCTGGGAAAGTTTGTGCTTTGTTTATTTCAGCAGCAGCAGAGTTTTTGGGAAGAACTATGCAGATGATTTACACATGATGTAAGGTTCTCTCAGGGTTACCATACACCTGTCCTGCAAGCTTTGTGTGTTTAGTGTGCACCTCCTTTCACTCTTTGCTGGGTGAGAGACAGGAGTGATTCAGGAATGAAAAAAACCCACTCTGGTTTGGAGAGCTGGTGATAGAACAGAAAAACATTTGAAGTAAATCTTCTTCTTGTCACATGTCACTGATGGACACTGAACAGCAGCAGGTGCCTGTGGAAAGCCTTGGATATCACAATGCCTCCTCAGGCTGATTGTTTCAGCCTCCCATTCAAGGGGCTTACTGAGCAGAAGGGACCCTGTAGGACTTAACTATCCTTTGTGAATTTATTTAATCCATTTTTTTGGATCACATTTCTGCTTTTGGCCTGAGCAGCTTTCTGTGGTGATGAGTTCCATCATGTAAGAGAAGCATGCAAGCTTCCCCACATGTGTCCTTCATGAGGGACTTGGTCAATGTATGACTTATGTTCTGGCAGCCTCAGAAAGCAGTCATTGTGAAGACGTGGAAGTGTCTTGGAGGGGGAAGAAAGGGAATTATCCACAAATAAATAAAATATTTCTGGGGTTTTGCTGTGTTGGTTTGGTTTTAACTTTTTTTTTTTTTTTTAAACATGTTGATTTCATTGCTTCTGTGATTTATATTACACCATCCATGATTTTATAACCTTTTATCATGTCTTCTTATAAATAGTGTATCTCCATGCTGAAAGGTCCAAGTCTGTCATCTCTGATCCTCTGCATCTTCTAATTCTGTGTCCTTTATTTGAATTGGGTGACCAAAACTACCTGGCACTGTGGTGTGCACTGTGGGCAGTGGCACAGTGATGCTGACCACTTTGCACTTTCTTCTTGTCACCATTTTAACTTGATGTTTGTTTGTGTTTTTTTCCCCACTGCCACAAGTGTTCATTACTCGGCCTATTGATGGTGACCTCAGAAATTTGTCTCCTGAGCTCTGCAGTGTTTAATTTGGAGCCCATTGTTTGGTGGATATAGCAAGAGTTGTTTTCTTTCGTGAGCAATACTGTGCTGACACAGAATATAGTTTCTTTTCCCTCCTAATTTTTAAGTGATTTAGTACTGCAAAATGCTCCTGCAACTCTTTGCAGGCTGTTTTTGTTACAACTGTCCTGAAGAAATTCATCTTGGCAGCAGGTGCCATCTTGTTATTTATCTCTTTTCCAGACCATTTATAAAATACACTGAAGGTCTGAGTCCTGTTGCAGATCTCTGTGGCACCCTGTGAGCTGCCCTGCTCCACTGTCAAATTCTTATCCCTGATTTTCCATCTTGTCAGCTGCTACTGACTCACAGCAGGGTCCCTTCTCCAGAAACAGTTTAGTTTCTTAAGAATTGTTGGGGAAGGTCACTGCCAAGAAAATCACAGTTCAAAAGTGTCAAAATCCACCTGCCCAGGCAGCTGTGAGTACAGCCAACTTCTTCCAGAGGTGGGGAGGAGAAGGGAATGAGAAATGTAGGAATTTGCCAGCTGATGGCAGTGTTTGAAGGAGCCATTCCTGAGACAACTGAAGATTGGCAAAGAAATGAGGGTTGCACCAAGGGCTGAGGGACAAGGTCCCAGGTGAACACTTAAAATGGGCACTGTGAAATGCACCCATCAAATCTCTGGGCTGTTGTAAGGTCACTGGTCACCCCTGATGCCCCAGAGGATTGTGATACCTGCCAGTGGGCCACTGGCCACTACACACTGAAAAATGAGCCCCCACCCCATCCCCAAACCCTGCCAATCATGGGAGCAACAAAAATAAAAGAAAATGAGAGGTGTTTTCAGGTAATTAATCTTTAGGACCTGTGCACTCAATACTTGCCTCTGTCCATGCATGCATGAGAGATCAGCCTCTTCCATCAGACAGCCTAATCCAAAATCTCTAGCAGGTCTCAGGACATTTGTTATTCTGGCTCATGCAGACCTCCAGCTGCAGAATGTTTATTTGGCTGTGAAAAGTCTATGAAGTAACAATATTTGATGGATTCAGCATATTGTTTTCTCTTCCTTTTTTGGGATGCTGTTTGCCTCCAGCTCTCCTGGGGAACACATCTCTCATTTCTGTGCATCATAAATACCAGAGGCCACGAAGGGCTCTGGAGGTGGCACAGGTAGGAGCCTGCACTGCACAGAGCTTGCCTAAAAGTAATGCTGTAATCTGCCTGCACAACAAGTTAATGTTTAACCTTGCCAGCATTTCAGGTTGCTAATAATTTATCCTTGCTTATTAGCAGCTTATGGCTTGAATAATACCACGACACTGGGGTTGTTCGTGGAGGCAAGTGAAGGAAGTAAACTCTGGCTCGTCAGCATACTTGGGGAAGCAGATAGGGAAATTTATTATTTATTGAGTGACCTCTCCAAGACCTTCGTGTGGTGGTTGATAGAAGCAAACTGGTGATTGCAAAGAGTGAAATAAGTAGAAGGCAGCTTTTAAAAACTTAGGGGTGTGCTGTGGAAATGATGCTTTCAAGATGAAGCTCAAGTCTATATTTTACAAATCTTTTTCAAAGGGATGGTTGGAATATATTTTAAAGCAAACGTTAACCAGCTGTGTGAAGGCATGAAGCTTGTTTAAAAGCCCAGAAATATTTTACAAGGTGAGGACAGAGCATGCTTTAGTTCAGAGTCCCTGGCCTAAATTTTAAGAAATACTTTGGGATTAAAAAAAAATCCAGCTTTTAGATACAATGAGCTGAGAAGAAATTAAAATAGGGAATTAACTACTGGATATTAAACTCTGTTAAAATGTGCATTCTGTGCAGGGAAGAGGTAATTGTGAGAGGTCTGGCATGTTTCTAGGGCCAGATACCAAGGAGAGCAGGCAGCAAAGCTTTGACCTCTGCCCTTTGTTCATCTCTGTGCTCGCTGTTATCGCTCAGATCCTGGGATGCCACATCACATCTTAAAGGGGGAATGCAGAAATGCTGCCTGTGAGAACCTGCCAGTGCAGGTGCCAGCTGAAGGTGCCATTTTATAAACACTGAAGCAGGTAATAAGTTTCAGATGTGAATAGTCCCATAAGGTGAACAATTTGCTGACAGAGGCAATTTGAGCAGTTGCTCATCAGTGAAATTCTTCACATTCCTGGCTCTTGCCTTCTTGTATTAAAAAAAAAAAATATCACATTTTGTGTAAGTAGTTAGAGGGCCTAATGCCTAATTCCAGCAGATAATTGTGGGAAGACTGGTTTTTAAGGAGGTTTTGTTTCATTAAAAAGGTGATGAGATTTGCAGGTACTTTGCTAACATAGATGATGCACTATTACTGTTATCTTTTCATCTGGACTGATTGCAAATCACAGTGACTGTGTTTAAAAAAACACAAACAAGTGATGTATTAACTCCTCTAATATCTCATTGCAGGTGGAGTTTCATTTGACCTTAGTAGATGATGTTCAGGTGGAGGATAAAGCTAAGTTTTAGGATTGCAAAGTTTTGCACAGGAGTGAACTTTGCTTTTTATAAATCTTACTGTTTTCCTCTAGGGAGGGGGAAGAGGGAGAGAAATAGCTTGACAGGAATCAGTTGTTTTGATTTTAGATAATGTGAGGAAATGGTATCTTCCAATAAATACAGATTTTATTAAAGTTGAATACTGTGACAAATAGTTTAGACTTAGAACATCAGATTTGGTATGTAAGCAGAGCAACTCCACTGAGATTTGAGTGCTTTGCTAAGATTAATGAAATATACTTTGTAAAGAAAGGCAATGATTCACTGAGTAAAAATAGGCAGCATCTTAAAGACCTTGTAAACACAGCTATTAATTTTACAACTAGAACCTTACACTCTTTGTCTTAGTCTGAGAATAATGCCACTGCATTCCCTGACACTATTCAGTGGGTACAAATTCAGCTCTTAAATAGATTTTAAAACAGATTCTGACAGTGGCCACAGTTGCATTTTTGTTTGCATGCTTTGTCCATGCTTTGGAACAGCTTCATGATACTTCTGCTGTATAAAATATTAATCTCTTCCCTCTTAAGCCATCACCCACACCACAAATCCTGCTTGATACACTTGCTGCAGACAGTAATGACAATACAAAAGGAGCCACAACTGACATGTCCCTACTTTTCTACCTACTTATTTCAGGATTTAGCAGTCTAGGAAGTAGAGTGTGGGGCACTAAGTCCCCCCCCATTTCTGATTGTGCTTAATGCTTAGTTTGATGTTATAGTTCATGTTTGAATTGAGGGAAGGGGAATCTCTTTCCCCTTCTCTTTCTCAGGTCTTGTAATTTTTATTAACTCTTTAAAGTATGAGAGAGAAGCTTTCTTTAGCTTGACACACCTTTGTGTTGATCTTTCCAACAGCTCCTGTCTTCATCTTCTACATGAGGTGTCTATTTGTTTTCTTTCAAAAGAAGGAAGCCTCAAAATTTGGACAGGAGGCATAGACTCAATTCAAGCTCAATGATATTATTTCTTTTTTAATGGAACATGGCAAAGTCACCATCATTTTCCATTGAACTTACTGGCTAGGAGTGTCTTTTTTTTTTTTTTTATCTTCTAAGCTAAAAAGCACAAGAAAGCATATTTGGTGCCAATTCCTTTAACTTCTGAGAAATAAGCCAAAGGCTCAGCTCACTGCTCATGCAGGAATATTAATAATCACTTTATATCAATGGGGTAAGCACAGAGATCACAAGTAAAATTTACTGAACTCTGTGAATTCTGTTGGGTTTTTAAAATTTTCTTATCACCCTTGTGATTTACTGTTTTTACCATCCTATTTTTAGACTAAAAGCAAGATTCCAGTAATTCACCTCCATGAAAAGACAGTAACCTGCCTGGAGGAAGAATCAGTCCAGTTGACCAGACTGGTATTTGGATATTTAAAACACAATCAAATGCTTAGGCTTTCATGTCAATCTGGCACAGACCTCAGTGTAATTTGTGCTCTGACTTCACCTTGTTTTTAGCAGTGCAGGAGGGTTATTTGACAAGCAGCTCCTTTTCTGGCCAGGGTAACCCACATACCCACCACTACAATGTGGTGAGAAGTGATGGGATGTGACCTGTGGTGGTGAACACTCTGATTTGTAAATATTCCTGTCTGTGGCCATCTACCTCTGCCTGTTCTCTCACTGTCCATGCTTTTCATGAAGAAATAACAGTACTTTTTGGGTAAGGTGCAGATCCCTTAGAGGATGCTGTAGCTGGACTTTGAGCAGTGGGGATTACTTTCCCTCTGCTGCATCCCAGCTGTGCAGTGCCCTGGGGCTCAGCCCCCTTCCCTGTCTGCCTGGGAAGGGGCAGGGGGACAGGGCTCAGGGTATGGCCCCTTCATCCAGCCCCTGGAACAAGGAATTTCCAGTCCTAGGAGACATATCAAGGACTCACAGCTGTTTAAGAGGGGTCTGGGATCAATTAGAGAGTGAGCAATTTTTCTAACTGTGAGTAAATCCTGCACCTGGAAAGAGAAAAGGACTCAGGAGACTGAAACTGGAGCAGAGCAGGCCACCAAGCACCACTCACAGTTGTGTATCCCAGCACTGGCATAGAAGATTTTTTTCCTGCCTTTTAAGTTGTGATAGATGAGGCTGGAGGACAGGAGAATGGTCTCTACCACCAGTTAACTTGGTGCATCTGAGTCAACTGTTTAATCTTTCATGGTCAAAATCTCTTCTGCAACCGACCTGTGTTCTGTGAAGCAGCTGAACTTAAGGATCTAATAAAGGAATATTAATGCAGGTGTCTCTGTTACATGGAAAACAGAGTATGCAATGCCCTCCCCTTCTGCTGTGGAGCAGCATGTGGTTTTTATTTTCTGGGTATAAATCAGCATATTTTATTTGTTTTGTAGTAATTTGTAATACATGGATCAGTGTATTCTACAGGAATTTACACTAATTATTCAGTAATGATCCCCTATTTAATTGTTAGGACTAATTTTTCAGCCTGGTTCTTCCATTAGCTGTGCCATGTAAGCAAATCTAAAAAAATGCATGTCATCATTAATTATCTTATAGAAGAGTCATGAGTAATGCCACTCTGATGTCTGAGCAGATCAAGGAACATTCCTGTCGCTGACACCCTGGGAACTTTCCCTTTGAAGTCACTGTAGACTTTGGCTGATTGAAAACCTCAGGACTATGTCCAGGTTGGTCTTTCCTCTCAAGTTAAACCAGGTGAATTCTTTCTGCTTCTTTGTGACATTTTTTTGAGATAACTGCATATCATGTTCCTCCTGAGACACTGAAACCAAGCATACCTCACATTTTCTTAAATATCCGTGTTTGACCACCAAAATTTGTAATTTTTTCTTTCTAGGAATGGCTTAATGAAATTCTTGGAACTTTTCTGAAAGCTTTTGAAAATCCTGGTTTTCTTTCTCAGTTTTGGGCAGCTCTGTGCTGACATGTGAAAGGGAATATGCACATACCTTAAGGGTGATAGCAGTACTCCTGCAAAATTTATAAGCTTACAGTAAGCTCACATATATTGAATTCAGCCACAGTTAAAAGCATATAGGTATGGAAAGCCTTCTGTAGGCACTTAACCTTTCCTCACAAAGCTGGCTGCTAGAGGCCATGTCGACAGCTCAGTAATTTTACAGAAGTGACCATTAGTGTTTCCTGCCCTCCTTATGAACTTCAAAAATATTCAGTGTTTACCTCTGATGATAGTAGCACTCCAGATGCAGAATCCTTTAGTGCTGCTCAGTACTGGCAAGCACAAGGGAAGAGGATGCAGCCTGTTCCCTGAGCAGCATAAAGCTTTGCTTTACTTTTACTTTTATCCATGGGCCCAGGTGGGCAGAGTGCAGAGTGAGGAGCAGCCCCTTGCTTGTGGTCCCACAGAGCTTCTGAGCAAGAGAAGGCAGCAGAAGGGCCCTGGAGGCTTTTGATCACTGCACTCACAAATCTCAGCTCCCCACTGCAGCAGCCATTTGCAGCCCATGAGGTTAATTCACCTTATTTCACCTCACCCCCTGGTTATAACCAGTTGAAAAAGTCGTCCTCTCATGCAGCTTCAAATTCTTGCAAGAATTTGAATTTGAAGAATTGCAAGAATAAGAATTTGAAACTGCAAATAATTCTGCAGCTGGGAGAGCCTTTTGCCATAGCTGCCACGTGGGGAAAACGTGTGTTGGTTGAAGGGCTGCTGGTTTCCTCCAAACAATTTACCCAAGCAGATTAAGATCTGAGATTTTCCAAAGTACAAGTGCAATAAAATACAGTGGAAAACAAGAGCTCCTGCTGTACTGTGCCTACCTACTGAAGTCACAAGGGAATTGAGACTGCACATGCTGCCCACCCCATCTGACAACAGTGGGATTCAAATCTTGGTTTGCATCAACAAACTCATTTACAATAAAAACAAAAGAACCGCTCTGGAAAGCATTAAAGAAGTAACTGCTGTGTGGGACACCACACAGCTTCTCAGGGGAAGGAGTGGAAAGAAGGAAGAGACAATCCTGGGGCCTTTGCTCCCAAATGATAAGAGCCAAGACTCCACGTGTTCCCTGCAGGGAGGTTCAGTCTCTGGGTGCACGGTGCCGGCGCTCAGAGCAGTGAGTGGGGCTCCCTCTGGCTAAATCAGCTGCAGCTCGCTGTGTGCCACTGCCACACTGCCTTCCCTGAGGCTGGCTCAAATACCAGCAGGCATCAAAAAGATAGTGCTGATAGCAAGTTTTATTTGCAGCCTGCTCTTTTAAAGGGAGTGAAGGTTTTCAGGCAGTTTAGGGCTTGGCAAAGCTTTACATCCACACAGGTGCCTCCCTGTGATCTGCAGAGGTTGTGAGGGAATGGCTCCCAGCAATAATTGCTGCCAGTGAAATATGGAGCTAATAAATGTCTGCAGTTAGCAGCAAACTGAATAACATATTCTAAATAGTAAGAATAGTGTTTGAGCTCCCATAAGTGTAACAACATGTAGCTGTAGACTTTGTTAATGAATAATTACAGTGTAAAATTAAGCATATGGAAAATATTTCCATTTCTGTTTTCTGATTTCTAACTTACTTTTAACACTTTGGGACAATGTTCTTTCCTGCAAAGGAAAATCACCGGTGTATGGACAGGTTATTAAAGATATTTGATTTTCACTACTGAATATGACTTTATTCCCCAAACCCTTATGTGTGGGGAAATGTATATGTGTGAGCAGTTCATCTTGCTTCAAAGCAGAACACATCTGGCTTCAGAGTCCACCTCTGGAAGGTGACTTAGAAGAAAACCTGTAAGAATTTCAAAAATTCTTCTTAAATCTTTGTATCATTAGGCAGTCATCCCCAAGTCAGTCTGCTTTAAGGTCTAGTCTGGGACCTGTTTCCAAAGTATATGAACACCAGTAGGTTTTGCCAGTTGGCAGCCTGGGACCTGAAAGATCTGTTATTACTTAGTGGAAGTACACCATGCTACAGACTGTGATTTAGAAGGCTGGTGTTTGCAAATAATTTATGAAAACTTTCTTTTGTTTCCTCTTGTAAAAATTTATAATTCAGCTGCTGCCCAGGGTGTTGTTAAGCTCGAGGGTATTAAGTGTTGCAATATTTCTGTTTTAAAATCACAGTTTTAATGCATTTTAGGAGTTTCAAACTCCAAAAGCATTCTCAGAGCACGGAACATTTCTCATTACCAAAACTGATGCTGAAATAAACTTCTTTTTTTTTTTTTTTTTTTTTTTTTAAAGTGAGTTACTCAGCTCAGTCTGTGGTGTCCTATAAAACCTTTCAATTTGGAGGATGGAGTGTATATGTAAGGAACAGGCTCCCAGGCTTAGGACAAAATGTTTTGATGCTGCTAATGCTGCAGGGGAATTCTTTCTTAAATACTTTAACATCAATGTAATTGGCATTTTGGCATCACTACCTTACATTGCTCTGTGTCAAGCTGGGGTATTATTTTATTTGGTTTAGGAAATGTGTTTGTGCAGCTCCCGTTTATGAAGGATACCCTAGACTGGGCTCCTCAGCCTAAGACAAATACCAGTGGAATCTGGTGGAAAATGCACAGCCTTAATAGATGTGCTGGTATGCCCTGTTGAATTTTGTTGTTGTATTTATTTTGCTCAGAAAGAGAAAACAAGTAATTAGCCAAGAAAGCTCACAGCTGCATAGCACACTCCCCTCTCTCCTATATACACACAGTTTATTGGTATACACAAAACTGGCACTAATGAAACATAAATAGATCCTTTTCCTGTATGGAAAAGACTTTTAGCATTGAAAGGGAATGAAAGCAATGGGATTCTTTGGAAATCCCAGTTATTTGGATTCCCAGCTTGGGTGTTAGGCTCTAAAGCCCTCTGTGGTTCCATACATGGTATGAAGTCTTCCTGGGTTTCTTGGGGTTTCTTTTTTTTTTTTTTTTTTGCTTTATGTATTTATTTAAACCTGTTGGGAGATGAGCTCCTTTTTCTGGATTTCTGTAACCACATTATTTGTTGCTTCCAGCAACAACCCCCTCTTCCAGAATCAAAGCTCCTCCTCTTTGCAACAGCCATGGAGCCTCCAGCTGCCTTCAGTGACTTTCACCCCAAAAACAACAGCCAGGTCCCAGCTTCTTTTACAGTGTTCAGCCCCCATTTTAACTTCTTGCCTCAGTTCCTAAAAGCAGTGCTGTGCAGGAGGCTTGGCAGCCCTGGGCCGTGCTGTTCACACCCTGCACCTCCCTCTCTCCCAAGCTAAAATAGCCCCACTTGCAGACCTGGCTGAACACCAGGTCTCAGCCACTGGCTGTCACATCTGTTCTGTCCTCTCCTGCTTCTCTGAGCAAAATTCCATCACGTCCTCTGTCCTTTCTTCACCTACAGCTCCTCTGGAGATTATTGTTTTGAGAAGCTCAGCAGCAATGTCATGAAGTCATGGCAGTTATTTCTAGGCCTCCCTAACATTTCTGGTCAGAGATGCCTCACGTTCCAGGAATAGTAGGGTCTGCACCATGGTACTCTGTGCTCTTCAGGACCTTGAATAAAGTTCAAAGAGACCTTCTGCATTTTATTTTAAAAGGGAGAAAGGTGATCTGGCTTCAAATAAGACAGGTTGGATTCACTTATATAGACTTCATGCAATGTGGCAGGATCCTACCCTTCAAAACCCCCCCTGCAGGAACAAGCTGATGAATTGCCCATCACTGTTCTCTCAGAGCAGCTCAGAAGTATATAGTTTTCTCTTTAGTGAAACACATTTACTTTCAAATTCTGTCCTTTTTTTACAATTACTTTTCTGTTCAGGCAGTCCCTTGACATCACTAAAAAACCTCCTCTGAACACCTTAAAACTCCTCTCTGAGAAGTCCATACAGTTGGTTAGGGAGGTGCTAGCCCAAGCTCAGCCCCACCTTTCCTGTTATCTAGCAGAATCCCCTCATTCAGGCTTTCTGCACGTTCTGTGGAATTTCCTCTTCTGTCTGCCTGAATTTTTGGAGAGCCTTAAACACTGGCAGTGGCTCTGCAAAATTTTTCTGGGGAGCTTGGTAGAAGCTGAGCTGGAATGTGAATTATAAGGAGAGTAAAGAAGATAACATCACCTAACTCCCCAGGAGACTCAGGTTCTGCTCTCACTTTGCCAGCCTTGTGGCTCTGTGTGCAAACCTGGGGCTGCTGGACCCTCAGCTCCAGAGAGCTGCTCTCAGTGACTCCCAAGGGCTCTTGAGTCTTAAAACCTCCCCACCTTTGTCTCAGAAAATCTTCCTTTTCCAGTATGTGCACTGGTAGACTGCAGCAGGAAGGTGGAGGGTGGCTTATAGACAAAGATAGATTTTCAAGGGGTTTGTTCTTCCTATAGGCAGAGGTATTGTACACAGGAATAATTTAACTCCCCCCCCACCACTGTTTGTGTTTCATGGTGACAAATTTGAAAGGTACCAGTGACTAAGTTAGATAAACTTTGAAATGCCTAATTGTTCTGTTTTTCGAACGCACCCTCGCAGTAATGTTCAGAGCTTTAATAACAGTTTCCTTAGAAAGTTCAAAATGTTTTACATGTCACGATGCCAGAAAAATCGGCTTGTAAGGAAACAAAACAAATATGTCATTCTTAATGGGAAAGGTCACTTTTCTATCCCTTCCTCCTACCTGCTGAAAAGAGTTATTTAACTGTGTGTGTTTGGCCATGTGAAGTGGTGCCCCCTCAAGCTTTTCTGCCTGCGCCTCCCTGTTGGTGTGAAGAGTTTCAGTCTCTTATCATGGCCCTTGGCTCCCATGTGTGTGTGGAAACAGCTGTTGCCACAGCTTTATCGTGGAGCCTTGAGCAGCCCTGGTGAGCAGCAGCCAGGGGAGCCTCACTGGCCACAGCAGATTGTGGCAGATCGTGGGTGAGTCGGTCCCTGCACGGCTCACGGAGCCTTATCTGGCCAGGACCTGGGCCAGGCTGCACCGAGCTCTGCCTTTGTTTTCTCTCCTCACAGGGCTCCTGTCCCCACCAAAAGTGTGGCCCTTGAGTGCAGAGAGCAGTCACGTAAGAAAAAACATCAGGGAAATGCTGGAGCAGGGATAAGAAGAGGACGTAGGCTGGTGATGAGATCTGAATTGTGCGTGCTTGGCAAGCTGATAAGGTGGCTGAGCCTAATCAGAGACTGGCCAGGCACTGTTCAGGGGGACAATCGGTGTCCCCAGGAACACAATGGGAGGGGAACTACGTCCTCGCACGCACACAGAGGGAGGAAGCCTCCACTTGACAGAGGGGATATTTTAACTGCAGTTATTTTCCCCAGTTTCGCCGCTGCTCGTTGGCAAAGAGGCTTCAGATCTCTCTCAAAGCAGTCAGAGGAAGTGCAGTTACAGAAAAAGATCAAAATGGGCAATCACTGAATAGCTGCATTTCCATCCTGTCTTTGAATGACACATGTTCTTCTTACATACAGGCACAGGAGTGTGCAGTCATGAGTGACAGTTCCAGACAATTAGTCCTTTTGCACTAATGGCTGAGACCACTCAGAGTTTGTGCAGGAGATGCCAACACTTTCTTCCTGGCTGTGATTGCTCTCCCTTTGCTGCAGCCTTTCTCAGCTGGCTTTGCTGTGATAAACTCTGATTCTTACATTTTTATCTCAAGGTCCACAAGCTCTCCTTCCAGTGCCATCACCCCACATTTGCCTCATGGCATAGTCTGACATGTACATGACCATCATCCTTGTTTTATGTCATTTGTAGCCCTCAATTCCCATACAAAACCCCTCTTTCCTTATTTCCCCACAGGAGTCTCTTCAGGGTGTATTTTTTTTATCTTCCACCACTTAATAAATTCACAAATTTAAAAGAAAAAAGTGATTTCTTGCAGAATGCTACAGCTACAAAAGGCTGGAAAGCTTTAGGACCTCTTGTAACTGTTTTGTGATAAATACTGTTCAGAAGTCCTTTGAGCACACCTGCACTACATCTGGCTCTCCAGTGAAGGCTAAACTTGTTTTCCTGAGTTATTTTAATTTTTAATTACATACATATTTTGGACTGTTTGTATATTATATTAGGCACTTAAGAATTGTAGGCAATTCTGCCTAAACCAGAGTCACATCCTGGACTGTACTACTGGCCTCTGTAATCTGGATTTTTTTCTGTGACAGTAACTAGAGCCAGATGACTGAGGAAGGCGTAATGCTTTGACTGTCCCATAATAAAATATTTGGGAAAGGCTTTTTTTATTGCTAGCCAGGGATCACTGGACAGCTGAAATCTGATGCTTAGCACTGATTTTTGATGTGTTTTGATCCAAGCACCCACGCATGCTTCCACAGGCTTCCTAATAACTTGCTGGAGTCCCAGCCCAGTCCTGCATTATCCCTCTGAGAAGCTAAACAGCCACACCAAGTGATCTTCTGCAGGCACCTGGACAAAGCAGCTAGAGAAGCAGCTAATCCTATTCTTAGCTCAGCATGCTGGTTATCTGTAAGAGGACAGCCTGCCAGAAATGTCTGGTGACATATTTGTCCAAGGGAGGGAGGCCTGTGCCAAGATGCTGTGGGTGCTGCTGAATGGAGTTGAGTTTAGGAGGAGAAAAATCTGTGAAATGTGAACTCAAAAACACAGCTGTTGTTAAAGAAAATGAGAAGCTGTTCCCACCAACACAGATATATTCAAGACACAGATATTTTAAAAAAATTATTTTTTAAGTATCAGGAAATTAAACAGTAAATGCTGCAGTGTCAGCCAAAGTTAACTCTACCTAATACTTTTGGCTTGGCCACCAGAGGTGGCAGCAAGCTGCATGCACAGCTAAATGCTGTTTTTATTTCATTTCATTTTAAACTTAAAGCCCTTTATGCAGGTTAAACATTCTGGGACTTGTGCTTGAGTGTCACCCAGCAGTTTGGGCTGCGTGTGCGTAGCCCGGCGGTGAGTACGTGCTACAGTCCTCCCTCTGTGCCTGCTCTGCAGCACTTACAGACTTGTTCACAGCTCCAGCAGCACAGCCTGGCTGCCCAGAAGCAGCCTGGCCTTGGGGGTCTCCCTGCAGTGCCCGTGCTTACAGAGCCCCATCAGATCGTTGGAAGCCACCAAAGGATCCAAACCAGCCCAGCAGTTCCAGAGCAATTGCAACAGCTGCTCTCTGTTGTCTGAAATGAGGGCATTCACTTTGCCACAGGCACCCACCCCACACTGCTGGGTCCTGCACCAGAGATCCCTGATGGGAAATCCTGTTTGCTTCATGTGCTTCCAACCACCTCAAAGTCAGGTGCTCAAATCAGAATCCTCCCTGGAGTTGCCTGAGCCCACCTCCCTCTGTCTGAGTGCCAGAGCCTCCTCTGCTTCTCTGGGCAGAGAGCTCTCCAGGGATAGCTCCATGGCTGGGAATCCTTTTTCTCCTGTATTTTTAAGCAGTGAAGGCCAGGCAGGGTTTAGGCTAAGGCTGTAGTGGTCAGGATGACTTTGGTGGGCACTGGAGAGGGTTTGGCTCTGGGCAGTCCCTCAGCACTGTCTGGGCTGGGGCTGACCCTGGCAGGATCTGCTCCTGCAGCCCCTCCGTGCTCAAGCTGGAAATCTTCAGGTGCTCCTGCTGCAAACTGGTTGGGATTCCAAGGGTGACACAGCTATTTGGTGCCCTCTGAGAGAACATCAGTGTGGAGACAAGAGGGACTGTGCCTTCTGCCCTGTTTGCTCTAACCACAAGCAGAGGTGGAAGCTGATCCCTGTGGACAGGTTTCAGCTGTGCTCATCTGTGCCCTGAAGAATAAATTGCTTTGAATTCCTAAAGCCATGAATTTCATGTGTGAATATAATATAAAAAGTCACTTCAGTTCAGCAGAAAAAATATTGCCCATGAGGCAAGGAATTGTTTTTTTATTATCTGCATCTTGGGTAACAAATCCGTTCTGATAAATGCAGACGATATCAAGTCCATTGTTGTTGGCACCCAAAAATAACAGATAAGTTGTCTTGGGCAGTTCTAGTGGATGATGTCCAAAGATGACAGGCTTTTGCTGCTGATAAGTTCAAAGTAAATGTAGTTTTTAGGTATATAGGAGAATTGTTGTTACCTCTGGGTACTGAGTGTTCCTAGTCCAGTTACGTAAGAGCAAACAGTGACGAAGTTGGCTTGAAGCCTTCTTCAAGGTTTATTTGGATCACAAAGAGAGTTCCCTACTCTGTAAAGAGAGAAAACTGGGTTGATTTCACAGTTGAAGCCATTCACTATGAATGCCTGTAGCAACACCTGGCAGAGGTCCCACTATTACAGAATGAAGGCACCAAACTGTGTATCAAAAATACAAGAAGAGCAAAGCAGCCAGGCAGGACATCTCTGTCAAGGAAATTGATGTCCCATTCATTCAGTCCTCCAGTATGTTTTCCTTAGACATCCTGTGCCTCCTTCAGGGTTTTAAAATGAGCCATAACAACTTGTTCCTGCACACAAAGCCTGGTACTCATTTGTATTTGCCAGGTCAAGCTCTTTTCTTGCACGAGGGCAGAGACCCTCCACTGAATCAGCTTATTGCAGGGGGAGCTTCCCAAGTGAAAGCAAGGTTTAAAAACTGCACTCCTGCTAATGCACCAAAATGGAATGTAATGCCAAGTCACACTTTGTGCTTATTGAAGAGAAGTTTTCAGGCAAGTGGCAGTTTTGTGGTTTACTTCTGTTGTGGTGAGGTCTCATCTAGGGCAGTAATATTGGTGTGTAGAGAAGGGGCTGGGGAGAGACCTTGTTCTGTTTTGTTCCCAAATTCCATCCGCTTCCTGCTGAGCCTGTAGCAAAGACTCTTGTCACCTGGGCCTGAGTTTCTGTTGATAAATGACAATGAACCCAGTTTCTCACCAGGATGAATGCATCATCAGGCGTTTAAGAAGTGCTTTAAGATCTTCATAGGCAAGCTTTGTTCTAAGAGGAATAAAATGTACTTATTTCTGCATGTGGTTGTTGCTGTGATACATTCTGCAGCTTTGTCTACCTCTCTTGTGCTTTTTCTAGCAATCCCTGCTGGTAGCTGTTTCTCCTGTTTATGTCCTTGCAGGAAACAGGGCCATTCCACGTTTGAAAGTCATTCCCTTCACCCTTATATGCAGTTTAATTCAAATTCAGTTCAACTGTGCATGATCTCTGCTCCCTTCCACTCCGTACTGGTAAGGCAGTGGGAGATGAATGGGAGATGTTTTCATCTGCATAGATTATGAATGGAAACTTCTGAAAGCAGATGGCCAAAAGTGACAGGGTCAGGAGCAGGTTTGAATCCAGCCATGGCTTGAAGGTTCTTTGTGACACCTCAGAAACAGTAGTTAACTGGCATTTTTGCTCCAGCCTTTGAATTTGCATAACCTAGGGTGCAGAGACTGCTTGCCTGATCTGCTGTGTAAGAGCTGCAGTGTTTGTGGCCAGCTCTGGGATCCACAGCACCATCCCTCATTCCAGTGTGTGAACATTTTCGGTGATTAGCTGGCAGAGGGAGCCCTGGCTGGCCTCACAGCCCTCCCTTGCTGTTTACTATCATTATAATAAGACATTTGACCCATACAATAACGGCATTAGTGGTGGGTCCAAACCAAAATCTTCGGATTCTAAATGCTCTAAACTTCGGGAAATGGTCAGACCCAAATTTTGTGGCTTGGCACAAACTCTGAATGAAATGAAACCAAACATCCCTAGGATTTAAACTCCTTTAGAGTCAGAAGCCTTACTTTATTTTGAAAGAGTTTGATCTTTGTTGTTTGAAGTGTTTCTTAAGACTTTGCAAAGGCAAGTCAAGTTTCTCTACAGTTTTTTTTTTCACCCCCAAATCCTTTCATATTTGTGGATTATTTTCATAGACTTCTAATATTATTTTCCCCTTGATTTTTGCCTATGTTTTCATCTCTGTCAAGAGAGGAAGAATTAACAGTTGTAGCCTTGATGTTTTTGGGCTTCAAGCTTTTTTTTGATGCTGTGCAGATAAATGTACACTTTTATATGCCATACTTGGAAAATGTACTGGTGATATGGTTTTAATTTGAAATTGGTCTGACATCTGAAGCCAAACATCTTAATTGTCCATCTGATGCTTTCCCTGTGTCCATCTAATGGTTTCCCTTTGTAGACTTGTGTGCTATTGAATCTTTGATACACAAAGTCCACTGAGTGCCAAACTCTGAATGTTACAGAGAATTAATCCCTGGATTATGTGCAATGCTTAGGGAAAGCTTTGAATGCTACCAGATCTCTAGAGAAGGACTTGAGGACCCTGGGCTGAACTTTTTTTGTTTTGACACTGGTTTCTTACTTGACAGATGACAGCCTGATTTTCCTGACTGTTTATTTTCAGGAAGAACATGAGCATTTCCAGTGCTCCTCTCAGCAACTCACTTCTGCCTTCCCGAAAAGTCAGATGGCAGGCATTTCTCTTAACCTTTCTGTTTACTCCCTTTATAAACAAAGATTAAGGAGACCTCCCTGGGAAGTTGATGTTTAAATCCTTTAAGGAGCTCAGAGACTGGATCTGCCCGATGGGGAGGTGATGTGTGCTCACACACCTCAGGGATGTGCGAGGCTGGCACAACAAGGAAATGAATGGGGAGTTGATTCTCCTTTCTCCTGCTGGCTCTGCTCATGGTTCCCCTTCCCTCTGCTGAGCAGAGTCTTGTGGGTGCTGTGTGGCTGGCAGAGACCCTGGGGTTGCAGCTGGTGGCCTGTGGGTTGGAGCTGACCTGCAGCGTGGCCTGGCTCTGAGCCCGTTCCTTGGAGAGGATGGGGAATGGGCACAGCAGCCCCACTGCTGCTCATTGCTGAAGACCTGGCCTGGGTAACTGGAAGGAACACAAAACATTCCTGAGCCTGGAGGGGTTCCACAGCTCAATCTGGGGCTTAGGAGCCTCTCTATATTCTTTATTGCAGTGTTTGTGATGTTTGGATTTATATTAACTTCACAGGGCTGTCAGGAGGAAGGCAGATCAGCTCAAAAAGAGTGTGGTTAGGGCTTCTTGTGATGCTGAATCCAGGTGCTCCAACTTCTTGACATTATCAGTGCTGAAATAAAAAAGAAAAAAAAGGAAAAACAAGCTGAACCCGGAGTTTGGTACATTGTGTTGATAATGTGAGCGTGGTAGACATCCATAGGCATACATTCTAGACATACATTTATATGTCATGCCTGAGGAGAAAATTATTGTAAAAGTGTGCTCCCTAATGCATCATCCAGACCTTACAGCCTGAGCAAAACAGCGAAGGCTTACTCAACTAATCTTCTCCTAAAGATAATACCATGATATTTCACGCCATTTTGGGTTTGTTTTTTTTTTTCCTAGCAAGATCTGTATGCATTTATCATACATTAAAAGGCTAAGGTAAATTATTTTCCTCTAGAAAATGCCAGCTGCAATAAATCCTCCCCCCTCACCACTCCCGTAATGGAGAGCTTGGCATTTTAAAGCTGTTGATTCACCTTGCTTGCAGGAGTCCCAGCCAGCTCACCTTCCCAGCCACCAGCTCCTCTGCTGCTCCACTCTCTCCATCAGTGGTCCTGAGCTGCTTTTCCACGTACCCTTCCTAATCCTTCACATGGGGCTGTGTTCCCCTCCCTGTGTTCTCCAGCTGATCTCCACTAGCATCCAAGGGGGGGTATCTTGTCACTTACAACTATTCAGGGGCCCAAATTAGCATCTGTCCCCTCAAACTCCTCTCTCCCTATCTGCAGCCCCTCGAAACCCTCCTTTCAGCTGAATGGGGTCTGTTAGAGGTGCAGGCTGTGCTGTACCCAGAGGGTGCATGGTGTGTGTGTGTACTTTGTGGTATGTGCTGGTTGAGCCTGGCACGCTGCTCTCTGATACTGCTTTATGACAGTAGAAATGTCTGCTTGTGTGTAATGTCACGTCCTAGTTGTCATGTTTATTCTGTGGCCAGCACTGCCAGTGGGATCCAGGCTGTACCTACAGAAAGAAGTGCTTTATGCATTTGTACATTTTAAGAACTGAGGTTCATCGCTGTTTTTTCATGTCCCTACGTCTGTGCCCAGGTCTCAGGAGCCAGAGCTCCCTTACACAAAGCTTCCTGGCAATCCAGGCTCATATTCTTTCTCCAGCCTGGAAGCAAAATTCCCAACTCCTGTTTTTTGAGCCGCTTGCCTGGTTTCTGTTGCTGCGCTGGCTTCGTGGACTCGCCCTTCCAGCTGTGGCTGGTAGGGCCATTTCAGTATTACTTGGGGAAAAAAAATAAAAAAAAGAGTGGGAGTAAAACACTCAAGTTCTGCAGCGAGGCCGCAGTGACAGTTTTAAATGCTTATTTGTGCTTTCTTGTGCGTTAGCACTGGAAAATGAGAATGTGAGGGTGGAGGAGAGCGCAGCGTTGTTCAGCGGCACCGCCTCTGTGCAGCGGTGGCTCGAGGGACGGGCACGGCGTGGCCCTGCTGTGGTGGCCCTGCTGTGGTGGCCCTGCTGTGGTGGCTCTGCTGTGGTGGCTCTGCTGTGGTTTAGCTGCTGGGTGTGAGTGCCTTGGCCACCAGCAGCCCCACGTTATGTAAAGGTCATCTGGGCCAGGGTTAATTCTATTGCCACCAGACTTCGGCGAAAGTAAATACGCAGAACGTTACATAACCCGAGGGGAGAAGTAGGATGAAAATTGTGCTGCCCACAGATTGAGTGGGGAGGGTTGTGGGTGTTGCTAACTAGTAATTTAGAACATCTGCAGACTTTTTATTATTACTTTTTTTTTTTTTTAATGTTTTCCATTTCCCTGCTTTGTGGCAGTACCTTTCTTAAAAGACCTGGAGGCAATGTTGTATCCAGCAGTAGCTGAATTTAAGGGCTTGGGTGACTTTCATTGATGTTAGTGCTGAAATGCTGTGCTCAGAATCTGAATCCAACTGGTGCTTGGATAATCTCAGTTTGGCAAGTCTATAAAGAAACTTACTCCAACTCTTCCCAGCACCTCTCCTCCTTGTGTCCCCCAAAACTGGGGTGTTTGTATAGGGAGAGGTCTGCCATTTCCCACATCAGCATTAGCTGGTGTGGGAAGTGCTGTGTTCCCTGTTCCTCCGTGGAGGAACCACAGTGCAGTCACTGGGGCAGACACCCCTTCTACAAACTGGTGTGCTCAGACCCCCAGCTCCCCCAAAGCTCTCTGTTGATATTTTCCCCCTCCATCCCCACAAACATAGTAACATTAGTAGCACTTACAGTCTCCTTTCCATCCAGGAATGCTTTTGGTTTTTATGGGAAAGCTGTAAAAAGAATAATCCTCTCCTTGCAGATATAGATCTTCATGCTAGTCTGGATATATTGCCCATGCTTGGGACAGGGCCAACTGGACCTCTTTAATGTTCAGCTTTCCCCTTTTTCTTTTTCTTTTTTTTTTTATTAATAGAATTTATTAGATATTTTAGCATTTCATTCCTTTGTTGCTTTATTTCAAGAAAGGAGATATTTCTTCTTCCACATGCTCAGTTTAATCAGAGGGCTGAAAATAGGTGTTTGGGGATTCCAATGTTATTTACTTTTCCCTATTAGGAAATGAGTCACGAGTAAGTGACAACACTGTCTCCAATCAGAGGGAGTCAGAGCTTGTGGATGCCAAGGACTTGTCTGCTAAAGATGACTTTAAACTGCACAGTCTTACAGCCTTCTCTGAGCCTGTTTCAGGTGTGGCTTTGGCCTTTTATTGTTCCTCTTCCCAGCACACTGAAAAGGACATTTCACTCTTTGTCAGTGAGCAGACGTCCTGAGAGGTCCTGAGTGCTTTTTCATCCCACTAAATGGAGGGGGTGTCACAGTCGGTCAGCATTGCTCAGCACTTCCTCAAGTACATCACAGAGGCATCTGTTGGCAGAAGCACTCATGAAATTACCCATCAATATCTCTGCATTTCAGCTGTCACATACTCACTGCCCTGATAGAAAGTCACGTGTGTGGGCCAGGCTGGGATGGCTTTACGGGAAAGATGGCTGAAAAGTAATTTCTCTTCCCTGGGAGACAGGGAGTGCTCAAGATATTCTGCTTACAGCCAGATATTTAAGTCCCAATCAGTTTAACACACCTCTTAAAATGTGTATAAAGTGCTGCCTCAAGATGCTAAGTATTAAAATTGAATGAAATGATCAACTCCTGTTTTATTGTTGCTCAAGATCTTTTCCTCAGGGAAGTCCTTTTTGTTATGATATTGCTCTGATATGAAGCAGTCTTCTCTCTTCAGTGCTAAAAATTAATTACTTTTAAGAGCAGAATGAACTGTATGTTAAAAAGCATTTACTTTCTACATTAAAAAGTACAACTGGCTCTTAAGTCCAGAGGAC
Source organism: Haemorhous mexicanus (assembly GCF_027477595.1). Classification (NCBI taxonomy): domain Eukaryota; kingdom Metazoa; phylum Chordata; class Aves; order Passeriformes; family Fringillidae; genus Haemorhous; species Haemorhous mexicanus. Next base: position 37,205,928 of record NC_082347.1, read on the forward strand.
AATTATATTGGCTTTAAGGGAAAAGAAAAGTAATTACAAATAACTGTCTGCGAAGCCAGAAGAGATTGGCTGGATTTTGAGGAAAATGTATCTTAATCCTTTGATTTGACAGTCGACTGGCAGTCAGAGCAGGAAAAGAAAGTCACTGAGCTTTTTTTTCCATCTCTGTGAGGTAGGAAATGCACATCCTACTGCAGAGATAGAGAAGGATCAAATAACTTACAGGGCAGCATGACAGTCACACACATTCTTTTCTGGAGAAACAGCCCATAGTCAGGGTATTCCTATTCCAGTGACAGGAGCATCACAGGCTCTGCCTGAATCTCCTCCAGATCTCTCGTGTATGTTTACATAAGTGCTGTGGTAGTAAATTATGGAGCTTTTTTTTTTTTGTGTGTGTGTGTGTGCTGTGTTCATCATAGCTGTCACTCCAAGACCTTAACAAAACTGGAGCCTTGCCATGCTGCTGCTGTGGCAACACAGAAATAAACTGTTCATGACCAAATAGTTTGAAGTCTGAGACAATAAAAAAATAGCAGGTAGAGGAGAGGGATAGGATCTGTTCAGTCATCCCTATGTGTGTGCTTTATGTGCATATGGACATGCTTTGTTTGCACAGAGGCACTGGAAATATCATCTTTTGCTGTTTGTTATTTATTTTATTATGTTCTCATCATCCAATGGCTTGAAACCATGGCAGAGTAAGGTGTGACACTGTTCTCTCTTCAAATCCCAAAGCATTACCATTCTAGTTTCAGACCAGTTCCTTCCTCCCTACCCCCCAAACAGGGGATTGAATTGCATCTCTCCAGTTCAGGCTACAGGCACTTCCAGATCCTGGATTGCTCCCACAGAATTAACAAACCCACGTGTGTCTGGGGGCTGCAGAGCTAATTGCCACCTCCTAAAGCTTCACTTCCTCTTGTAAAGACTGAGGCTGTGGTCAAGCTGTAAAACAACAGCTTCAACAAACATGTTTGAAGTGTGCACAATAGTTGTCTATAGAAACACACCTGAGGAAGACACGGGTTTCCAAAATTCAGGGTAGTTTACCTGGGATCCTTTCCTATGTAGCTCAAGTCCACAGCAGCCTAACCCCATGAAAACAAGTCCCCTTTGGGAAGTCAGAGAAGGGCAGAGCTGGGGATGTTCAGAACTGTTTTATGGGAAACAATGAAATGGTATCTAACACACATAAAAGCCATAATATATAGCAAATGCAGATGGAGCTGCAGGCCAGTGACGGAAGAGCAAAGGTGTAAAAGCATGTCAGCAAACATATAAAAATGAGCCCAAGGGGATCTGAGTGTGAGGAAGAAAAAACCATCAACAAGAGCAGTATATTCCTGCTGGGAGCGGGATGTGGGTGATGGAAGTTCATGAAACACCCCCAAATGCCAGAATGAAACCTGTGGACTTGGGACCCAGAGAGAGTGGGAAAGGGAGAGGATAACACCAGAAAACAGGGTAGAAACAGTGTGTGTGTGTGTGTGTGTGTATATCATTTCTTACTATGCTAATATTTTTTTTCTGTAATTAAAAAAATTGAAAATAAATATCTTGACTAATACTGATTAGAGTTTCAAGTTATTCTAGCATTAATTCAATATTTTAGTAATTCTAGAATATATTCTAATTATTTAGAAATATTTATTTATAAAGAAATATAATATCTAATTATCTAGAAATATTCTAATTATTTATTCAGTTATTCTAGCAATTAATACTTGGTCTTTTGTATGCATATGTATATATACACATACATGTATATATATATGGTGTGCTTCCTCTTTACTAATAAAACAAGATAACAGAATAATTCATCATGGTGACATCACCTTTCAAATGAAGGTTTGAGCTGTAGGATTGCAGCCTAGAGATGATAAAGGTCCACAGCTTAGTGTCACACACATCCCACCTAAATTATTCACACGCCCTTGAGGCTGGCCTTGGCTGCCCTCAGGACCCCTGGCCGTGGATGCACATGTTGGCTCTCAGGCTGGGATAATGGTGTGTGTGATGGCTGCTTGGGGGCAGGGGGGAATGTGTGAAAACAAAACAGCCTTGAGTGGTGTCCAAGGAGGCCCTGGGACCTTGCTAGGGATGTCTCAATGCTAAGGCAGAGCAGCTCTCCTAAGGGTGCTTTTCCCCAGGTGAGATCCAGGTGATGTGTTTGTGTTTAGAGTGATCAGAACAAACCCCAGTGTGTTCTGCTGTGGGTGTGAGCTGGGCAGTCTGCTTGTGCTTTCATACCAGATGGGTTACATATTCCCCACCCTAAGGGCTGGTTTGCACAAGGGCAGGCAGCACAGGAGGAGAGGGAGCTTGGGCAGTGCTGTGGGAACAGTCAGAGCCATGGAAATCCTGTTGGGAATGGGGATCCATCCACACTTGTGGCTGTGGCTGCTGCCGTGTGTCAGACTCTGGTGTCTGACTCTCCCACCCAGTCTCCCACAGCTGAACAGAAGGTGGCACAGGCTGAGGGGCCAGAAGTGGATCTCCTCCAGCAGTGCTGGGTTTCCATGCTGCTGGCAGCTGGGGACCTGCTCAGAGCCTTCTTCAAGCATAGTGTGACTGCACAGCTCGCTTTGGAACACAAATGAGCTGGTCACACTTCATAATTCCTTCTCTAAGGAATCTTGTGTTGGCTGTGGAGATGATGACAGTCATGGGTGAGAGGTGCAGGTGCCATCTCACACATCTGAGAATGGGGATACTGTCTGCATGCCCTTAGGCAGCAGGACAGGACAGCTGGCCCTGGCCACAGTGCTGGGCTTCCCTGGGAGCACAGCTCAGCTTGGAACCAGGCTCCTTCCAAAGCAAATGGAGGGTTCTCTTTGGCTTCAATACCCACACTACTGAGCAGGCCTCCTCACTGAGGGCAGCATGAAGTGCCTTAGCAAACCACTCAAGCAAACTTTTAACAGTGGATATTCCCCGTCTTCCCCTTCTCTCACACTTCCAGCTGAGCAGAAGAGTGAAACTCCTGCTGTAGTCCATGGAGCAACATCAGTGCAGCTTCTTAAAATTCCCTGAGGTCTTCATTTGGCTCAAGCCTTGTCCTAGATGGCCATAAAATTTTGATGTTTGATTTTGTGTTTGGTTTTTGGAGACTTTTGCTACATTGTGCACTGCCAGATGTTGGGGTTCACAGTGACTTTTGTTCACTTACTATGTTGAATGATAAAAGGAAATAAAAACTCTTGTACTTCAGGCTTTAAAATGCCTTTTAATGCAGGAAGAGAACCTCAGGTACATTTAATGCATTTCATCTACAAGAAGTGCTTTTAGAGGATGACTGCATTAAAAATATTTGCTCGAAATAAAGTAGAGAGCATTGGATATTTATCAACAAATAAAACTGCAAATGAAAGAGGCAGCTGGTTCAAGGTTTATCTCTAAAAATTACTGAAGCATTTACAGAAAGGTTTTGTCAGGTAATTTGCATATTCATGAGTAATTTCTCCAGTTGCTGTATTTAGTTGATAATGCCTTTTTTTAATACTGTAATTAAAAAAAATTGATCTAGGTTACACTTCAATTGTTTTCTCAGATGCACCAGAGCAATTGGTGTTTTGTTTACTTGCTGTTTTAAAAACAGCTATTCCCTGTAAAACATCATTTGCAAGGAAAATTTTCATACCTGACAAATTTCTGGGAGGACCTCCCAGGTAATTAAGACTCTGGACGCTGCCATTTGAGAACCCCACAGCTGCAGAGATGCTTCTAGGACAGGCAAGGGAAGGATGGAGGAGGAGACACATGAGGAGGCAAAAGAAGGATGAGAGCATGCACCAGGGAAGTTGGCTGCAGCAAAGCCCAGAGCCACTGATAAGTCTGTCAATTCTTCTTTAGCCTCGAGGCAATGAAGATTTATGTTTGTTTGTGAGGGCAGCAAGAGAGAAGTTTCTTCATCAATCCATTCTGCAAACGTCCCTGGCTGGTAATCCCACACTCAGGACTCCAGGCTGCTGTCATCTGGTTGGAGCTTGGAAATCTTATTCCATGGGCAGCATTGAAGCAAATGAGATCCCAATTAGGACAAGTATAGAAAGCTGTGAAATTTCCCATGTGCAATTTCCTTTTAGAAAGGGCTTCTCTTCTCTCACATATTAGTATTTCAGTGAAATATTTCACTGAGACTGAAATACTTAGCCTTCCACTTCTGTCAGCTGGTGTCAAGTTATGTGATTCTATGATAATGTAGAAATCTAAATCATGAGGCTAAGATGATGCATTTTGACCTTATCACATCATAGTATTCCAGACCAGTCAAGTCTGAATTACCATTTTTAGTGAAAATGTTGACAAATTGTGTATCTTCTCATGGAACACTTGAGTTTAATGGAAGCATCATTTCCCAGTGGGAAAATGTGCCATTAAACAAAATGTCAACAGCTGCTGGGCTGGAGAACATGCTAGTGGACAATGGGAGGGGAGGAAAAAAAGACACATGTCACTGACACACACATACACAGTTGATGAAATCAATTTCAATTTACTCGAGTTGTTCTAGCATCACTTTCAATTACATATGCCAAGGAGAAAGCTACAGCATCCAGCTGTGGGAATCAACAAGACAATTGTGTGGCAGTTGTGAAAAGAACAGTCAGCAGAGAAATTATTTGCATTTGCTTTTCTTGACAGCTGATATTTTCCTGATAAATTGCTGCCCTTTGTTGTTCTAGCTGCTTTGAAGAATCAACCCACTCACGGGGGTGGTGGCTTTGCCCTCATTCCTGGCTTTCCATCAGCTGGCACAGGTTGGGGAGGAAAACAGGAGACTGAGACAGGAGGAGGAGGTTGCAGTCCATGTAGCAGAGGTGAAGCTGGAACAGTGCTTAAAGACATGCTGTGGACAGGGTGCTGCTCCAGCGATGGTGTTGTCCAGAGCTGTGAGTGTTGGGGTGGATTTGGGCAGGATAGGTGGTAGGAAAGATACTTTCAGGGCTTGACATGAGCTGACGACCATCAAAACAAGAGGGCCTGTGAGGCTGCAGGCTGCTGAGAGAGGCAGAGGAACTAAAATCAGATATCTTCTGCCTAAAGAGTGTGGGTTTGTGCCAGTGAGAGAGGAGGACAGGAGAGATTGTCAAGGCAGTTGGCATTTAAACTCCAAACCATGCAGCTGTGCCAGGGGATTTCTTTCCATAGCAAGCCCCAGCAAGGAGGAGGTAGAGGGAAACTTTGGCAGCAGGATGTGCAAAAGGTGCCCATATCAAATATGCAAAATTGTTCCCCCAGGATTTCCCTTCAGTGGGGTCATATTGTTGTTAAATGGATTGTTAAATAGGATTTAAATAGCTTATTAAATGGGGTCCCCAGCTGGGTGGCTCTTAGTGGGCAGACTGTTCCAATTATTCTGGATTTGCCCTTTTCCTGCAACAGCCCTGCCCTGTCTAATACCAATATTTCAGCAAAATTCACTTTTGCAGGAATGTTATTCTATCCTAGGATCTGGGCCAGGCCTTTATTTCTGCTAATTACAGATCAGTCATTCTTTTTCTTTTCTAAATGTTGAAAAAATGTGTTTTATGTGCAAGAATGGCTGATAAGTGATACACCCACAGGAACATTATATTTTTCTAACATCCGCCTCTGTGTTCTTTCTCTAATTTGCCTGCCACTGTCTTTGTAGAGGATCTGTCCCCTTCCCCTAGCACTGTTCCCTGCCTTTTAGATGTTTTTTCTTCAGCCACCTTTAGTTCCCACCACTGCCACATCACAGTTTATTGCTTTTTCATGCTCGATCAGTTGGTGAGTGTGACTTTTCTCTTTGCTTCAGGCATTCATTGTAAGTCTTCTCTAGGTGTTTAATGGTAAAACCTCACTGCACCATTCTGCTTCATGGTGAGACCAGAGTAGGGCCAAGAGTGACAGAGCAGAGCAGGAGCACCACAAGTACCATCTAACCCCTTTCAGTTGGTGATCCTATTCTTAAAGCCTCTTTCTGGTGCTTTTTATGGAGACTTTTCAGGATGTCTCCTGTTTATTTCAAAGTAACATCTTTGGCCTTTGAAAGAGGCTGCTATGAAGGCTGAAGCTGGCACCAGGGTTTTCTAAATTAAACTGAGGCAGCTCAGTCTAATTTAGATAAAACAGTGGTTTACCAGTCTCAGCTGGCTTCATACTGGTGAAGATGTTGTGTGTGAGCACGGATGGCCCTGATTCACCCAGTCCTCTTAAGAATAAACTTTGAGGCTTTGGGCAACATTTTCAAAGTGCCTCAGTAGCCAGGGATCCCACATTCCCTCCTTGTTATCAAGGTTTGGGCTTCAGAGTGCCAGAGTCAACACAAACAGTGACCATTCCCCACGTGAGGTGTGTGGGGTGCTCGTGGCCCTTTCCCTTCAGGTTTGTTGTGGTGTGAGGGCTCTCCTAAAACCTTTTGTGTGCCTTTTGTGCAGGAACGCCATGCTGAAATCTCAGCAGCTGTTGGAGGCACTTGGCCTTTGTCTGGGTCCTGTTCCTGCTGCCATGCTGTGAAATGAGGAGGCAAATGATCTCCTTGGAGTGCTGGATCCATCAGCAGAGGCTGAGCTGTCTCAGCACAGCACAAAGCTTCCATCTGCCCCTCAGTCCCAGGGATGGAAACAGAGCTGGGGCACCAGGAGCAGCTTGTCACACTTGAACTTTTCATGTGGGAGCACCACTTTGTTCCTTAGGCTCACCAAACTGGCAGAAGTGATGCTTCTTGCCCAAGATGGCTGCTGAGAGTTATGTTTTTAGGTTCCATATTTGAAGACCACCTGGGAGGTCTGGAGACACATCTCTCCATGGGGTGACACGTGTTTGTTGCACAAGTGTGGAGGAAGAGCCGTGAGTGTGCTGTGCTGAGGGTGAGGAGCTCTCTGAGAGGAGCAGTCTGGGCATGCCTGGCCAGGGAAAGGCCTGGAGCCAGCTCCTGACCAGGCACCTCGCTGTTCCTGACAGCAGGCCTCAGCACAGGCTGCCAAAAAACCCCTGAGGAGTGTGAAATCTGTTTTCTGGGGAAGGAGCTCACACCTGGGGCTAGAAGCACAGCTCTCCTTCCCAGTCTTTGGTGGCCAGGGCCCATCACATGCCTGTCTGGACTCGCTGCTGTCCAGCAGGGCCTGTGCCAGCCACTTCTTCTCCCTCCTGTTTTATCTGGGCTGCAGGGCAAAACTGTCTTTTAAATTCTTCACTGGGCTCTGTGAGCTTGCTGTGGGAAGTCTCCCTTGTATCTGGCCGCAGTGAGTGTGGTGTGGAGATCAACAGAGTGTGGAAAACTACTGAGAGCTTCTGGGAGGGGATGGTACAGCACTGCTTAAAAAAGTGTGTGCCTAGAGCCCCAGAGAGCTCTCAGCTTCTCTCTTGTCTGTGTGTGGTGCCCAGGTCTCAGAGGACAGGCTGGGGATGGATCCTCTCTGACCATGAGTGCCTGAGGGAGGAGCAGCACCAGAGATGGATGTGATGCACAGTGTCATCTCCACACTCAGTAACAAATAAGACCACAAAAGTTCTTGAAATAGCTCTCCTTGGGTTTGTGTCAGGGTGTCCAGGAGAATGGCAGCCAGGGACAGACTATGGCAGCCTGGAAGCTTCCTCACTTCAACAGGATACCAAGAGCTCTCTACAGGACAGCAGATGATGGCTCATCAAGGATGGACAGGAAAGTACCAGGAGTGCAGTTATGTTGGCCTGCTGGGTTTCACATAAAGAAGGGTGCTGGTGTGTCAGGTATCCCAGCTGAGGGTTTTTGGATGTACAGCCCTGCACTGGTGCCTCAGGCATGGCCCCTGGAGCAAGCCCAGAAGGGATGTGGAAGGGGCACTGCCACCTGGAACACGAGCCCTTGGGCAAGGGGCAAGGGATTGACCATCTGTTGCTTGGAGCTGTGCTTGCCAGAAAAGTCACCACCCCAAATATATTATTTTCTCCTTTTGACCATCACACTCCCAGACACTCTGCTGCTTTGCTGGCCATCCCAATGGCTGTGTCCCAGCTTCTTGGTGGCATTTGAAAGGTCATCCTTCTCAGGGTGTCCTAGTCAAGTTAAGAGAATCCTTGGAAGTACCCAATAAAAGCATGTTTGATTCTGCACATAGGTCCATCCTGAAGTGCTGTAACTCCTTTTTCTTGAGGCACTGGTTTCTTGGTTGCACAGGGCTTTGGTTTATGGCAACAGGAGAGAATGAGTCTGACTTTCAGCATCTGGCTTTTGGAAGCCTGAGAAACTCCTGTGATTCACAGAGAGGATTTTCATGATCAATACCTGCTAGTCCCTGAGCAGGGCCAGGGGGGCAGCTCTGCCCTCTGAAGCTTTTTATTCTGTGTAGTGGCTGTTCAAACGTGGCCTTCACTCCTCAGTGGGCACATCTCATGGCACTGGCCAAAGTGTGGGGAGAGAAGCTGGGGGAAACCCTGCCAAGAGCTGTGGCTGAAATACAAAAAGTGTAACCAGTCAAGCTACTTATGGGATTTCTTTAAATCAACAAGGAGCCCATTTGACACCCTGTCCCTCCAGCTGTCACCATCTGCATAAACAGGATCTCACCTATGATTGAGAGGTTTTTAAAGCAGGAAGAAAATGTGGAGGTGGTTACAACGTGGATTCAAAGCTTCCCCTCCCTGGATCTGTGTTGTGCTAATCCCTTCCTGAGGAACTAAGCATGCCAAGGGCTGCTGTGCCCAGGTGTGCCTGAAGCACAGATCTTATGGCTGGGGTGCAAGAAGGGCAGGTGTCAAAGCGACGATGCTGTGCTGCTGTGAAGGCTCCGTGCCCTCCTGAGATCTCCATACCTGAGGCAGACTTTTCCACTCTGAGACAAGCCAGCTTTGGGGCAGCTTCTTCCCCTGCAGTGGAGCACACACTGCTCTGCTTCAGGGGCTGGCCCCAGGTTTTGAAATGTTAAAAACATTCATCTTTTATTTCTGTCGCCGCTCAATATTATGGGAAAAGATGTTATCACAGCTAATCCATGTGGTGTCTCTGGAATTTCTTGGCCTGTGAGGGTTCATGCTGCATTCATGTATTCCATGAATTGGGCACAGGTTTTGCTTCCGACAGCAGGAGATTTTTTTCAAGGGCATCCCAATAAGATGAAAGTGTGGTCGCTGACAGAAACCACAGTGTCAGACTACGGTCTTGAGGATGTTTTGAATGGCTCTGTATTTTAATTCTTGATTTCCCCTGGCATTTAGACAACCAGCAATTTATTTGAAATCCTAAGGGGAGAGGAAAAAGAAGAACTGGAGGAAATGGCTTAATTTAATTGATCGGAATATTTTGGAAGTTCACATGTGCCCTATTTTTTTTTTTCAATAGATAACTAGAAAATAGAAAAATACTGTGGAGAATCATACTGAAACTTCAGCATATTTTTTCCTTGTTTTTTTTGACTTCTAATTATAATCCTAATGTGCTGGGAAGGTATAAAGCAATGCCTAATGGCTGGAAAAAAAAAAAAAATGGAAGTAAGAGCAGTCAACCTGGGGAACTCACTGCTGCAGCCTTTTGGCAGAGAGTCCCATTTCTTGTAGGAAGAATTTGAAAAACCCTGGTACTATCACGATTATAAAGTTTGTGGTTTTGCGTAGGAAGAGTAAGAAAAAGAAAATGAGATCTTGAACGTCAGGATATGATCTATCCTTTGTCTCTTCCCCAGCTCCATATTAAACACTTCAGTAGGCATTTTCAAAGGTTGCTGTGTAGAAACAATGACCCAGTGTTGTGATCGAGGCCGGGGAACCTTAACCAGTAACTGGCAGCTGCCTGTGTGAGTTATCTGCAAACCACATCAGCATTGTCTTGTGTATATCAAAGCTGATCATTTCCCATATTGTTCTAACATACCTGCCCTGCTCTGTTGGGGCTGCAGGAAAACAGGAAAGGAGGAGGGTCTTGGCTGTAAGTGGTTATCTTGTTTTTCCTTTGTGATACCCAAACATTTGTCAATGAGCTTTGACCCTGCAGTAGGCTGAGCTGGTAAGGAAATTCATAATTTTCTGTCCATTCACGTTTCATTCACATTGTTTACCTTTTGTTTAAACAAGGAGGTTTTGTTGTTTTTTTGTTTTGTTTTTTGCTTTGTGGAACATGATTGGCCCATAAGCCCAGACAGCAGCCCCTCTTCCCTGTTCTTCCAGCCTCTGACAGCATGGGCAGGGTGAGCTGTGCTGGGGTATAACATCAGAGGTCACACAGAGGATTCTCTCAGGCTTTAAATGTACAGTGACTAATATTTCTTAAACTCTGTGAAGTGATACACCATCTGCACAGTGGGGCATCCCTTTCTTCAGGTGTCAGCTAGACCTCATGAACAGAAGTTCCTACAACAATGTTCCACCAGGGAGAACAGTCCTGCCATGAAGATCACTGGCTGCATTGCTGACATAGTGACAGCATTCCTTTCCCTTCAGATTTTGCTGCAGAAAGCTGGCATCTCGTTATTATGCATGCATCTGTTTAAACCTCTGTTTTCTCTTGCTTGTGACCAAAACTGGCTGTTGATGTGCAGCCATTATCACTTTACAGCTGCAACACCTGCAGAGGTGGCACTTGGTAAAGGAAGGTAAAGCACAACCAAGCAATGCACTGCAAAACAGCACAAAAATAAATGTGAAACAGCCCTGTGCGTGAGAGTAGGGGAAAGCTTGCACACAAATGTAGGATCAGATAATCCTGGTTAAATGTACACCACTGTGTAATCAGATTGTGCTGTTGGTTTGTGTTGTTGTAATGGTATTTGCAATAAGCAGCTTTGCTCAAAAGCCTGGTGTTCATGCAGGGTGCTGTCCTCTCTGGGGGTGTTTCTCAGGGTGCTCTGCCATGTGTAAACAGGTCAGCTCAAGGTTGCTTCCCAGTGCTGGTGTCCCAGAGGACTCAGGAGCCAAGTGAGGCTGGGGAGCTCCACTGCAGAGGAGGAGCTGGTGGCAGAGGAGGCTGTCAACCCTTTGCTGACCCCAGGCTGGACTGCACATGGAGCAGACCATGATCCAAAGGTCCCTGACCCCACAGCCCATGTTTACTGCAGACACGTGAACAGCAGTGTCACTCTGGGGTGGCCTTGTGCCCAGGCTGATGGGCAGGGGCTCTCAGCTGGTATAGCCCTGCTCCCAGGGATCCTTCCCAGTGTGACTGCTCTGCCTGTGCTGCCCAGCCTGCCCTGGCCACCAAGTCACAGAGAGCTCTGTGCTGAACCCCATGGACAGCCCCATCTTCTCCTTCAGGGAAGGAATGCATATGGCTGGGTATAACCCCTGCTAATTTAACCCACAGGTCCATATTGCTTAAAATCTGCACCACAAGCAGGATGCAGGTTTTGTAAGAGCCCCTCAGAGCTCACAGGGGTGAGATGCCATACAGAGCGGCGTCAGCAGCTCCCCTCTGACACGACCCTCTCTACGTCTGACATGCCTCTTTCAGATGATGGTGGTTTTTGGCTTGCCTGAGCAGCTGGGCTGGGTTAACAGCAGAGAGCCCTGTGTGAGACAGATTCCCAATAGCCAGGGCTCAGCAGCTGAATTTGGGAAATAATCCCGCCGGCTTTAATCAAGAGAGGAGACTGTGAGAGGCTTGTAAATTCCTACAGCAGAATTCTCATTCACGAAGCAGATCCTGCCTCCAATGTGCTTATCTCCCTCCCTCTGTGTGCAGAGCCCTTGACGTCAATGGAAGATTCGCTCTTTCGGGGAGAGCAGAAGACTGAGGTCACGCTCCTCCCTGCAAACAGGAGAATTATGTCCCTGGCATTGAGGCGAGAAGGCTCTAGGCTTTTGCACAAAAGCAAAAAAAGACTTGAAACAATGGAATGCATAGAAAAATCAAAAGGTAGATCGAGTGCAGGAGAAGCATTTGGAGCTGTATCAGCAGGCGGTGGAAGGATGCCACTCTCGGTTGCATTTAAAAATGAGCTGTTTGGCAGCCATGAATGGTGTGCAGGATTTTCATTCATTCATCCCCCTCTCCAGCTCTGGGAAGGGACATCTGTCAGCCCTGAACCCAGGCAGCAGTCAGGCTGCAGCACGCTGTGCTCATGGCCTGGCACGTTTGAATCAGCAACCCAGAGGTTAAACTCCACAGCTCAGCCACCGGTGGCCTCAGTGATATTTATAGATTGCATTACATTTGCTGCAGCTTTTATGAGCAAAAGGCACTCCTCATGGCTAAATTATCAGAGGTTAAGTGTGACCAGTTGTAGTTAACCTAATGATGGATGTTGCTGTTTTGATTTTTTTCCTTGTATTTGTGAGGACTGAGCATAGGGATTTAAGAACCTCTGAAAAAAATATTAGATTTATTGTTTTTATCAAATTCCATTTATAAAGCTGCTTTTGCTGAGGAAGTGCTTTGCAGAAATTAACATTTTACCTAGCTTAAACTTTGGAATAGTATCCAGCCCATGCAAATTAAACACTGCCATTCCCCTCAAAGAACTGTTTATTTCTTCTCTGCAATAAGGGAAGCGAGTTCCTAACTCCGCAGGGAGCTTATCGCTCTGCAGATGAGGTTTGTAGCTGCACAGAAATACAGCATGGTTCACCAAGGCCAAAAGCCAGCTGAGGTGACCAAAGCCAGCAGAGGCGTCCCTGGGCGCTCCCCGTGGTCCTGGGAGGGAGGAGGGATGTCTTCTGCAGGACACTTTCCTCCCAGGGCTGCGAGTCAATCAACATGTGGCTCACGCCACGAAGCCGGCAGCGTAAACGGGGAGTTTGTGTTGCTTTCATCCCGTCTCATGTTCCTGCCGAGGCTGTTATTATTCACCATTTACCTTCTCAAAATATTGAGCCAATTAGAAAAGCAAATCTCTCTTTTGGTGAATGCCCAGGGGTGAAGCTGTAACGATGTGTGTTCTCCGCAAGCCCTAATTGCGGGTGTCGCAGTTGCGCCTGGGACCGCTGGGCTGAGCAAACCCAAATTCCTGTCTGAGATATTTTACACCTTGGCCAAGCCACACTGAGTGGCTGCTTTTGTCCAGCTTCATGAAGCGGGTGGCTGAGGCTGGTCAGCTCTGGGATGGGAAAAGCAGCTACAGGGAAGGAAGGGACGGCTCCTGGGGAACGTCATCCCTGGCGGACGGCGAGGGAAGGTCCCAGCTGCTGGATCAGGCTCTGCTGCTCACAAGCTGTGAGCTGCCAGTGCATTTATTGGGATGGGGCTGTAATCCTGACTGGGAGATACAGAGAAAAGTCTCTGGGTGTTTCCCTTGTTGATTGTCAGACAGGTGAGGTGGGAGAGTTATTAATTGTAATGCAGACAGGATTACTCCTGCTGTCAGTTAGATTAGCTATGGATCTAAGGTCCTGCTGTTGAAATCCTATACTTTCTTATATTTCCTTTCTTGTGGTGAATTGAGTAGCATACTCTAAAAGTTTGCATGGATGAGGGTGTGTATGTCAGTTGAGAGATTTCCAGCAAAGGAAGATTTCAGTATGGAAGTCCAAGAAGCTGCTGTACTTCCTTTTACATGCCAGGATTTCTGCCCCTCCTGCATGATGAGAGCAGGGCTAACTTAGTGAATCCCTTTATTAAACTCATCTGATGGCTCAGGCTGCCTGCCATTAGTGCTGTTTCATACGTGATAAGTGGTGTTGCTAAGCTTTCTAAAATGAGTCTAACAATCTAACTGGTGCCCAATGGGATATCCATCTTGTGGCTGACTACAAGGAATAAATTATGCTCTCACACTGATAATTGCTCATGCCTGAGTTCAAGGATTACAGTCCTGCAATGCTGATGATTAGAACTGGTCTCCCTTTTTTGTGCACAGATGCTCCCTGTGATCCACTTGAGTGACTGCCTCAGCTTCTCCAAATTGATTGCTCTTTGCAAGAGAAGGAAGACACAATTCTGCAAAAGCTTTGCAGGCAGCTAGGACCTGATTTAAATTCTGAATATAACTTCTGATGTCTTCTAGGTAGTTTAAAGAAGTATACTTGGACATTTTCAGTGATTCTGAAAATGGGGTGGATCACAGAAAAACAGCATTCAAAAAGAAATACCTACAGAAAATACAGAAGTATTCAAAAAAACCTGTAAAAGTTCATGTAAAAGTAAGTCTGTTCTAAATGGAAGAAGCAGAAATAACTACGAATTTTTTCTCCCTAAAATAAATTCCCCGAGCTCCTTAACAAGACTGGTGACAAAGCAACGTACGAAGTTCTGCTCTACGCTTCAGTGCCTATTTTCTCACCCTCAGCTTAAAAATAACAGCACTGTAGCACCTTCTGTTTTCTCATGACGTCTGCACACACTTTATGAATAATCTTGAGGGGGAACGCTGTGCTTGATCTCTGATTGGGATTTTCCCGTCTTACCCGGTGTTGACTTAACCCTGCTTCCAAGAAGTCAAGAGTAAAACGCCCATTGATTTCGGAGCGAGCAGATTTTGACTTTTCAGAAATGCTCAGCCATATGTGCTCTCGTTTTGGAAGTATCATGTGGTTGCATTTGGCCCATGTCGTGTTTTAGTCACTCAGAAAGAACACGCAGAGTTCCAGCCTGTCCTCACCTGCCCTCACGACTGCAAGAGCTGAGGGCCTTGGGGAGGTTTGGAGGGCCAAAGGTTCTGCTGTTGTCCTGTTCTGGGGTTTTGCTTGTTTGTTTGTTTTCCTTCCCAAATTTCAAGAAAACATTTCTATTCTAAGACAAAGGGAATACAAACATTTCTAATGTGCTGTGAAATAAATCTGAGGAGGAAAACTGTTTGAACTCAGCCTATATGTTTTATTTGGGAATAAATGGTAACAGCATCTTTATTTTATTCCTTGTGATATAATGTAGTGTTTTAAAGGGGGTAAAATAGCTCGGAATCAGAAGTTGAAACACTGTTTTAATCTTACTGAGGACCTTTTAAATTTCCTAAATTTAAAAAAAAAAAAGTTATCTTCCTAAATTAAAAAAAAAAATGTTATCAGAAGTGACAGATCTGTGAAACATTTACTTTTGGCTGATGGGTATTTTCTGACGGAAAAATGTTTCACTGAAAATTTCTATCAGGGTTTAGGGTTTCTCAGTCTTTAATGTATTTACACCCATCAATATCAAAGGCAGGCTCAGGAAATGCTCTGGGTTTGTGTTATGTGCTGGGAGCTGACTGGGGGCAAGATGAAGGGCTCAGAGTGGAGATGCTGTGGAGCTTTAGGTGGGATGAGCCTGCAGGCAGGGATCAGAGCCCGTTGGGTAAGGGGAGTTTCAGCAGGTGTGAATCAGGAGCACAGACCATTAAACCTGCTGTTCTGCAGGGGTAACAGCCCCAGCAGAGGGGCTGGGTGAGCAGACCTGTGTCTGCTTCAGCCACCTCCTGTGATCACACTTTCACAAGGTGTTTACACAGCCCAGCTCTTTGCCTAAAATAACATGAGAAATGTATGCTAGAAGAAGGACTTAAAACTAATCCTCCCAGGGTCTGAGGTCAATGTCCTTTCCCCTGGATTGTCTTTCCTGGTGCCATCCCTATCCTCCTGTCTGCTTAGTCATCTGTAAGGTAAGCTGAGCATGGTAGGGAGAGCTCCTCTCCAGCCAAGGGTGTAAGGAAATTAAGAAGACAGATGCAATTAATCTGTGTTTTCTCTCTCATTCCTCGTGCTGTGTCCTGCTGTCACCATGTGTTCCCCACTGTAGCCACTGAGGGATTTTCATGGTACAGCTTTTGAGCATGTTTCCTTTTGAGCATGTTTTCTAGATCTGCTGGTTAAAGGATTTCCTTTTGTCCCCCTCACATGATGATGGCACATAGCAGCAAGGCTTCCCATGACTTTGTGAAAAAATAATTGCAGTCTTCGTGTCATATGGTTGTTCTGGTTGAAACACACTGGTCTGAGCAATGGGAGTTGGAAGGGGAGTCAGCTTGTGACTTTGAAAATGTGCAAATCACCCAAAAGAAATTTGTCTCAGACATTTTTATGGTATTTCAGTTGGAGTTCCATGAAAAGTACAAAAAATAACACTTTGTCTAAAAACAAAGTCCCAAAACAAACAAACCCATAATAAATAAATGCTTGCCAAGAGTCATAAAAATCTTAAACTGTGATTTAATATCCTGTCTCTCTTTGTCTTAGTGGAAAAGGTCATATAGATGAAAGACATCTGCTGTTGTATCTCTCTTGGATTTCAGGACAAGACCAAAGTGCTATTCTTGGAATTTTTTTTTTCCTTTGTGTGTGTGAGCAAATTGCCATAAATTCCTTCTGTTCAGTTGTGTCAGCTCCTGAAGAGGATGAACAGGCCTGTGGCAAGTGATTTCAGATGGAAAATCCCCTGTGTTTTATTCTTCAGAGACTGCTGCATGCCTGTTGCAGTCCATTCCTAGAGGCATTTCCCTGAAACAAGGAAAGAGAAGAGCAAGAGGCTCCGAGCCCCTATTCCTGGGGTTGCTTTCAAGAGTAGGAAGGATGTGGAGGGGTAGCAGTCCAGTTTAGAACAGGTCAGAGATAGAAGGTGTCCTTAGAGGCTGATAGTCAACAAGAGGTGAAAAGAGGACAAAATTGTTAATGCTAGAAATGTTAGAGATGGGCAGAAGACAGAAAGACAAGAAATGTCAGGGTGAAAGTGAGGGGAAACACCTGGTCTGACTTGCTCTTAATTTTTCAATGTTCTTTCCATCATCATGTTTTTATTGAGTCTGTTTTAAATTCAGTCAGCTCTGGACAACAGTGCATTTACAGCCCTTGATTGTTCCTGGCAACTTTTCATGTTTTTTCAGTAATACCACCCCATTTTGAAAAATGGGCCTTCCTCAGAAAGCAATTGTGTTGATGAGTGGGAAAACTGTGACCCTCTGAAGCCACAGGGGATGAAATCCTAACCCTTGCTGGAGGCAGAGGCGGCATCCCCAGCGGCAGCAGCGGGTTCAGCACGTCACGGGGAGTGCTTTTGGCTGCTGCACCGAGCTGCAAACTCTTGGAGATGGGATCTGTGTTCATGTGTTGCCTTGTACAAAGAGGTCCTGAATTTGTTGGCCCCCAGGCACTGCAGAAAAGCAGATGCTAAGTTGTCCTGTGAGCAGTGGGAGTGATTAAACATCCGTGCCAGGGGATGCTCGGGGTCTGGTAAAGGGCGAGTGTCAGGCTGTTCTCAGCAGATCTTCTTGCTCTCTCCAGCTGCTTGTTCTCTCAGCAGCAGGAAGGTGATGTGCAACCCCTGGACAAGTGACCAGCCATTTGATGGAGGGGATCCACACCTGTGTGTGTTCTCTCTCCAGAGCTGGGCAGCTTAAAACAAATTTAGGAATGCTTTTCCTCCTAGCATCTAGCAGCCCTGGTTTTCTTATGTCTTCTGACTAGATCAACTGGAAAACTTTTCAAGAAGAATGGGTCTGGTTTTATTTTGGTTTTCTTTTTCCTAATTAAAGCTGAGCATTTAAACTGCCTGTGATAATTTCTTTTCCCAGTTGCACATGTGGAGTGTCTCAACACGACTGTAAAAGTCATGCTAATTTATGTGAGGGCAAAATTAATCTTAAAGCTGGAAAAGCTTTCCCTATTTTTGTTTGCAAAATGCTTTTATGTCTTTAAGTAGAGGGCACTGCTGAAAAGCCAAGGATTGTGTTGGTTTTATTATTTTTATTTATGTACTTTAAAAGCAACTTAGAAATCTTTTACTTGATAATCTGAAGCCAAGGCAGCAAAGTGCAATGACTTTGTCATCTACTAATGTGGAAAATGTGAAACAAAATAACTGCACCTTCTACTGGGTTTTTTTCTCCCCTAAAATTGTTTTTCTGCCTCTGGGAGATAAAAATTTCTTTTTAAATAATTTAGAACATTGCCTTTTTAGGCATAAAATACAAATAATTTATTTTTATTTTTATTCTCACTGTAAGCACTCTTCCACATCTCCCACGTTATACTCCCATGAAAAACTTCCATACCAGGAAGCCTTGGAAAACAGCTCTTACTCCAGAAATACTCTGCACTTGCAATTTTGTGCAGAGGGCATTCTTCAATTCAGGTCCTTATCTCTCCCTCTCACAAGGGGCTTGTTGAAGGGCTTGCTGGAATTTGTGGTTCCCCATAAAATCAGCTGGAGTTGTAGGTGCTGGACTTGAGGCTGTTGGGGTCGAGAACTAGTGCTGCCCTTGAGACAGGTTTTAGGGCAATCACAGCCTGCATTTCAAGGAAATTCTATAGAAAAGCAGAGAAAACTGAAGATCCTAAATAACTAAAGATCCTAGTAAGACTGAAAATCTAGCCTTTACCTTGAGGAAAAAATCCCATATCTTCATACCTGTGGAGGCACTTGTGTGTTTGCTGGAGACAGAGGGACGTTGTTAAATCCAGTCATTCCATCAAAAGTGGAGAGCACTGCCAGGAAAATTCTGGTTCCACCTGCTGCCCTGACACCTGTCCCCTGTTGCTGTTGGGGAGGCTGAGGGTGGCTCTGTGCTGTGCAAGGTGCAGGAATGTCCCCAGGCACCTGGAGAGCCTGTGCCAGGAGCCCTGGCCTGCCTGCCTCCTCTTGTTTCTGCATGTTTTTCCCAGAAGCACTGTTTCCAGCTGGGGTCCTGTTTGTGTTGTCATTTTAAAATGTGTTTTGGAATGTTAGCTTCAGCCAGCTGAAATTATTTCCTTTTTGCCCCCTTGCTGAGAGGGTTTATAAATATTGAGTTACACAGGAAACAAATTCTCCTGTTATCAGATTGTTCTCTAGTCACTTTTCTTTTCCTCAAAAGCATAATGGTGAACTTTATCAGTGCTCAGTCCTTTGTTTCCTATTAAACACGGGTGATTAAGATGCTGTTTGGCTCACTGGGAAGAGTTACTGACCTGTTTTGTCTGTAAATGTATCTTCAAATTAGGAGACACCTGAAACTGGTAGGAAGTGGGTATTAATTGGGTTCAAGTTCCACGAGCACAGATTGCAGTTTCCCAGTGGGATGTGATAAATAGCCGTCCCCAAGATAATATTAATTACATTATCTCCCAGAATGGTCCCAGGAGGTGCTAAAATAGCACATGGGCCACTTGGGCTTAGATGCTTAGACAAGAAGATCAGTGTTTGCTGCTGTGTTGCTCAGCACAGTGCAGAGCATGTGGCGTCACTGGGGCAGTTGGGTGAGATAAGGAGGCTGGGATTTTCTGCCCAGCTGCTTGGGGTTTTTCTCTCATGAGTTTGAAAATCAGAATTTTATCTAAAGCAATAGCTGTATTTCTTTTCCCTGCCCTGACACCCGACAAGGAATGATGATAGCAAGCCCTAAAAAATGAGTTTCATAAAACACCTGGACGGAAAGTGTTTCTTGTTGCAGAGATTGTGACTTCCTTGTAGATCTGTTCAGCTCTAGAGTAACTCCAAGTGCCACACAAGCAGTACACAGACCTCATTTATCAGAATCCCACTCCGTGCAATTGACTTTATACCCAGTTGTGCCCCTGGCATTGCAGAGCTGTGCTCTGTGCCACCAGCACTGGTGCAGGCTGTGTGGGCTGCACCCTGGCCACTGCCCTTCCCAAAGCTGCAGCTCACAGGCCTTGCAAAAGCCCCTCTCTTGGTTTTGCTCAGCTGGAAGGACAGGGGCCATGGGGCCTGCAGGGACGGCTGTCTGTCTGGCATCCACGTGAAGGTCAGACCATGCTCACACTGGAAATGCTGAGCCAGATGCCTCCCTTAGCCCTTGAGGACCATTTAAAGTCATTTTAGCCTTTGAGGAGCCAGCAGCCGTCCTCCCCCAGGTACTGATTAGGGGCAGCAGCAAGAAGCAAACAAATGCACTGTTCAATGATGTCTTGTCATGAACTTCTCCACTGGTAATTGAAGTTCAGCAAGCTGGATTCATGTGGAGTGGAAGCCTGGCCTTGGAGATGAATGAACTCTGACCTGATAATCAGACTCTTCTGTCTGGGCTAGAAAAACATGGACCTGGTGGTTTGTTAGGGACATGCTGGCAGACACTTAAAGGCAGTGATGCTAAAGGCACCATTATAATTAGCTGAGCCAGAGACTGAGCACATAGATTGACTTAAAAAACAGTGTGGCTGTCTGCAGTCGTCATGACCCTGTAGAAAACACTGCTGAAAGAATACTTAGACTTTAGTCACCTAATTCAGGGTTGTGCATCCTTGTTAACAGTGTTTTATATTACCACTGTTAATTAAAGGTATCAGCATGTCCCCTAATGAGGGGGATTGCTTGCCACGTAAGAAGTCACATTATGCTTCTCAAAAACTGACTGGTAGGTTGACACTGTGCTTTTTAATAGTCAGAAAATTGTTGTCCCTTGTTTGTGAAGCTTAAACACCAGAGGGGTTCACGTGTATTCAGATGAAGGGGAAAGATGTGCCCTACAGTCTCTTTCACAACAGCTCAAAGCTAACATAACCACCTTAAAACAAAGGGAAGCTTTCATCCTTCTTCTTTCAGCTACACATGAAAATCTGAATTACAGTGAGATTGAGCAACTGGAAGAAAATAAATAAGTAGACCTCATTCTTCCCTGTGGAAGTTGTTTCAATAAAAAAATATTAGGCAGCTTCAGAAAATGTCACTAACTGGGTGAAAGTGGTCCCCATGTATTTCCAGTTTCCTTATTCCTCCCATGATGACAATTTCCACCATGAGATGCATTGTTGAACTGGGGTTGTGCTGGACAAGAAAAATGGGACATTTTCTGGAGAGGGAAGAAGTACAGATTTTTTTTTTTCATTTTTTAATATATTCTGGTAATTTTTTTTCCTGTTGCTCTCTATTTTTCTTCAAAATGAGAGGAAACAAGTGCAGGCTGGTTTTTATGGTGCAATTCACACTCCTCTAATTTTAATTTTTTTTTTACATATATTTTTTATGCTTGCATATTCAAAGCTCTAGATCTGACTTTTTTATTAAACACAAACAAGCAATGTTTCTTTCCAGAGTGAGCAGGGTAATCTGTGTCTGCTCGACTGGGCCCAGAAGGTTCTGGTTTGTGCTGGAGTCAGCAGCAGTTCCCTACAGTGACTTGTTTGACCTGCGCTGCTCTGACGGGCTGGGGCTGGCAACAATCTCAGCCTCAGCCTTCAAAACATTCCTTTGTAGCCAAGTGTGCTTCTGCTTTCTCTGAAATATCTGGTGTCACTCTTAACAAGAGGGGAAACAGACGTTCGTCACCATTAATTCACTGGACAATTAAGCTGCTGATCCCTGACCTCCTGCCATTATTGCCTTTCAGAGCCAGGGTAAAGACCCCACAGATATCTGTTCTCTGTCATTCCCTGCGAGCTGTCCTGGTATTTTATTTACTCAGAGGATTAGCTCTTGCCCACCACCAGCCAAATGTATATGCTTTGTAATAAAAATTGCTAATAAGCTGTCCCAGGCAGTGACATTAATCTCTGAGTGACGACAACAGCAAGCAAAGGGAGCAGCTGGCTGTCAGGAAAGCATGTGAGTTGGAATCATACATTTATTTAGATTTATGTACATATTAGAAGTGCCCATCCCTGGCTGCAGCTGCTTTTGGTGCTTTGGGCTGCCTTGAGCATCCAGACCAGAGGCAGGGGCTTTCCACTGGGAGGTGTGGGATTGCTGCATGGTGCTGTTTATTCTTCTTGCTTCATCTTCCAGGCTATGACAGTACTTAGCTTTTGCTCTTTCCTGGAGTCCCTGATGGTAGGATCTTTGCTGCCACACTGCTCTCAGGGGGGCTGATGGCCCAAATCAATACCTTGTTTTCGTTCTGGCCCCAGGGCTGCAGTGAGAGCCAGTGGAAGTGCAGGACTGGTGAGCCATGAGGAAATAGTTAATCCATGGCTGGCACAGAGCTCTGGTTTGTGTTTATTAAGCCAGCCGGGTGGGTGGGTGGGTGGGAGAGGCAGCCGAGCTGGGCCAGCTGCTTGCATCATCTGACGCTTACACCATGCAACCTTCAAGCCTCATTTTTCACTCACTGCTTTTGAAGCACTTCATTAGCTAATCAGAGGAACCCTCTGCCTTTGCTCTGCAAGTTCCCTTGTTTTTTGTCTTCTACCTCCTAATTTTTTTCTTTTCTTTTTTCTTTTTTAGTTCTGCTTTTTGTGTTGGAGTCCTTCAACCGGTAGCTATAGTAACACCCCAGAAAGAGTGACTGTAGTACACTCCTGCAGCCCACTCCCCTCAGGAAAGCTGTGCCAGGCTGTCACACACCTGCAATGCCTTGGCACCCCCTCTTGTAGGGCTTTCTCCAGACTACAGGGACAGTCTTAGCTTGGGAGCCAGCTCCATCCTGCTCTCTATTTGCAGCTGCAGCCCACAGTATATTGTGGCAGAAGGAATGAGTCACTGGCAGAGCAATCTGTTGCATCAGATAATCACAGATTACCTCCATTAACCCAAATCCCTTCTGTAACCTTTTACAATAATGATCCCCAAAGCTGACGCATACAATACTGTTACCATCAGCTCGGGCTGTCAGTGGTTTTTCAAGAGGATGTTTTCTGTGGTTTCAGGGGGGATCTGGCAGCACCATCCACAGAAAGCAGGTGCTGGTACCTTGTTGCTGGAAAAGATGATGGGGCCAAAGCCAGCCTTTGGAGCTCAGGGAGGGGGAAGTCTCCCCTAAAGCTGGCCATGTCCTTTTGCAGCAGTCCTGTGCACCCTCTTACAGCTTTCCCTGGTATCCACATAGAATCTCCTTCCTCCAAATCAATGCTCGTGCCCACACCTCTTCCCCTCTGCCAGTCAGTCACTGCAACTGGCAAATGCTTGCTGTAACCAGGCATTTCAGGGGGGTTTCAGTCCCTCTCCACATTGCCCCTATGGTATGTTTGGATGCTCCCATATATCTAGGGTTTATTTTATGTTTTATGAATATTTCTGAGAAATTAGTGTGTTGCTTGGCCACGGGGAGCATGGAAGATGGTAGCTATCTGCTTTTCTGGTGAAGAAAAATGTGTCTGATCCTAATTCCAAATAGAACATGACTTAGTGTGAGACATGTTGTGATGCTGCACTTTTCTTCCTGGCTGACTCTGGAAGCAAAAGGTGTCACAGAAGGGAAATTCCCCTAAAAAAATTCTGGCAGTACAGTCCATACACATGTACTAAGGAGGTTCCCAGCCTAATTTTCACCATTTTTTAACACGTGGATTTCTGGGTTCTTGTCAGAACATCTCAAAGCTTTGCCAATTCCACCAAATTTGGTGGAACTGATTAATCAGTCAGGCCTAATAAAACAAGCTCTTGTGTTAGTCTCAAGCTATTAATTTTTCATGATGTTTATGAAAATTCTTTTCTTTAATCTTGTTGGTAGGTTTATTTAGGTGAGGGTAAAAAACCAGAATAGAACATAATTCTCAGAGCTTGGCTATAGGCTGCTGGTAGGAACACTTGAATTCTCACCTCCCCTCCAGCTGGATCTCCTCCCCACAGTTCAGAAATACTCCTTATAAGACTCAAATGTCAGGAACACAGAGGCTAAGTTATTTTTTTAGATACTGCAGAACTATTTGCAAGAGAAAAAGCCCACACAGCCCTCTGACAGGGACAGACAGAACCCACATAGTTTCCTGCTCAGGGCTGGGTTTTTGTATGTTCTCCCTCTGGAACTGGCATCCTATTTTTCAGGAGAGCTGAACCCCATGTATTTGCCTGTGCCAGGGCCAGGCTTCCTTGCAATCCTCCTGCCTATCTCATGTTGCACATTGTGCTGTTGTGTTGCTAAACATCAGAACTGCACATTATGGATCAGCAAATCAGCAGAGCTTTTTAGGTTTCTCCTCACTTATCTCAGTGTCTCACTAGGATCCAGGAGTGGCTGTAAGGTATTTTTGGTTTAGGGGCCAGCCCTGAGAGCATTTGGGCTGTTTGAGGCTCACAGCTCTATCCGGAAGCACTACACACCCCCCTGGGCAGTCTCTGTGGGCAATGCATGGACTGTATGTGGGTGATAAGTCCCCAGACCCATAGAATATCCTGAATTACAAGGCACCCACAAAGATCATCATCCTGGCCATGCACAGGACCACCCCACGCTGCATTTGCAGGTTTGGGTTTGGAGGCATTGGTTGGTAGCTTGCATGCATGTTGCTAAACAGGGTAATGAATATATAGAACAGGTCATAAGTTTAAAAGCCATTGCTTAAAGAGGAGTTCCTTCCTGGAAAGATGTTATCAAGCCCTATTCAAGCAGGATTTCTGGAGCAGGGATTTGCATTCTTCCTTTGGAAGAATGGGAGCAGGTCTCTTACAGTCAGTGTAACTCACAGCTGTGCAAATTACCTCGAGGAAATTGGTAAGAAATGTGGGAATTGAGAGTCACTCAAACATTCAGCTATGGGGAGACCACGTTCCTTGTTTAATTCTTGTGTACTTCAGAGCATGTGACAGTCGAGAACATTTCTGACAAAAGAATCTTCCTTTCAGAGAATGAAGTTTTGTCAAAAATTAAAGGGTTTGCAGGAAAGTGTCTGCTAAAAAGAAAAGATGATTTGCTTTTTCTACCTTCTTATTGACAATATAGAAACATCATCTTAACAAAGTAAAGAGTGTCAATTTACCATACCCATTTTGTTCCAGTGATATCTTGGCACTCTATTTGATATGTTCTATGATAATGTTTTGACGTTAGAGAACTGAGATGACACAAATGTTATCACAGTGAAGTGGTTTCATGTCTTTACATCAGAATTTTGTAGAACTTTGAAATATGGTCTCAGCTGCAGTTTGGAGAAAAGGTCCACTGGGAGATTTAATATTTTCAGCAGGGTGATAACCTTGAATCTCAACAGCTCTGTTCAGTAGCTTGGTCTCCCATAGTAATCATTGATATGGAAGTGTTGCAATTTTTTTTTCTGTTGTCCACACAATTCATGGAGAAAACCTCTCAACAGTCCCCAGGCAGTCCCCCAGATATGTTGAATCAGCCAGTACATGGTACTGCATTCTAAACACAACAAAAATGCCTGGGTTTGTGCCAGTAGCCTTGTTTACTTTGAGGTCAAGAATAGGAAATTGAAATTTTGGGCTCTTTACTGCTTTAGATTATAGCTGGCTTTATTTTTGTTCAATTTACTGTTTGTTTTTAATAGATTGCAAATCTTCCATATGATTTGTATCTTTTGGATGATTTTTGTTTGTGGAATAAAAGCCAACAATCTCTTTTTGCTCATTTATCAGCTGCAGATAAACACAATGCAGTTAAATAAAAGGTATAAAAGAGAGAGAGATACCATAGTAGACAAATTATAGGTGTTTATGTTGGGGGAAATTAAACTGCATCCAGGGAAATTTGTGACCAGGCAACTCTCTATTAGCATAGCAGTGAAATGTAAACCCAGTATATGTGAACTGACCCACAAAACCCAAAGAAAACTTGTTCAAATAATCTCAAAAGATGCATTAAAAATATCCAGTGGAGGATGTAGGCAGAGTTGTGTGGAGAATGCCACAAACTGGGATGCCTACTTAAGACTTAGAGAAGAAATTAAAGGCTTGATTTTTAAGTTTAATTAAGTCCTTTCAGTGTGCTCTGACCAGGCATGCAGGTAGCTTGTGCAAAGACTCCTTTATAATCCTAGGGTATAACAGAATGGCCTTGACATATGATAGTTAAGCCCTGAGGATCAGTCTTCAAAGACTAATCCCTTTGCTTTCTCTGTCCCTTAGGGCAGTGGGTGTTAATAAAGCATATTATTATTATTATTATTAACATAAAAAATGTGTTGTTAAAGTCATGTTTCAGCCTCTTATCAGTATTTGCAGTATTACCTGACCTCTTCTTTAAATCATAGGCAGATATTCCTGCAGTTAAGTGTTTATCAACACTGACTTCTCTAAGCCAAGGTTAATGGTACTTAGGATGCCAGTTGGATACAAAATATTTTGCCCTCAGATGACAAAGCCAGCATGACTCTTGCATGTTCTCTCTCTGGAACTGGCATCATATTTTTGCTTGTGCTTTTGCTTGTGAAATTCCCATCCGTGTCGTTCTGGAGGCTTGCACAAGAAGCACATCTGCTCTTCATTCCCAAAAAGCAGTGAGGTGTTTTACACAGTGGTTAGGTATTTGTAGCAGCATTTTGAGCAAATGTGCTGTGGCAGCAGGGGAGATGGGCACAAAACCCTCATCATGGTCTGTGACTCTCCCGAGCCGCGCTCATCAAAAAAGGCTGCGGGAGATAAAACCAGATTAGCGTCCATAAGAGGGGCTCTGTAACAGGATTCACTTCTGAGGGCCTGCAGTGGACTTTGTATTGTGTCTGATAAAAGAGACTGGTTTGCAGAGGCACTGCACCCCATGGTGGACACCCACCTGCTCTTAGAAATCCAGCCCTCATACTCATGGCATTTTCCTTGGGCTGACGGGAGAGGATTCATAAAGAGGTTCCTGGTGGGCTTGTAAGTGCTTGTTTTAAGCACAGGTTAAATCAGGAGTATCATCTAAGATCTTTTTGGAATAAACCAGGGTTCCTGGGGATTTTTATTCCCCAGAGGAGAGAGGCAGGATGAAGAGCAGAGAGCAAGCAGTCTTTTATTCTTTAAAAACAAGCCAGTTTTATTTGCTAGTACAGCTGAGTGTAGGTGGAACTAATAGGAAAGAAGAATAGTGAACCTGGGAGAACTTCCACATGAAACAGCTCTAATAAGGCTGAAACTGTTTGCCTTAGAGGCTGAATGTATTAGACATGAAAAATTCCTAGGGGAAAATGATGGGCTGGTAAGTTTTATTCATGATGTCTCATTAGGACAAGGCGCTCTAGGAAAACAAGATTAAAATTAGTATTATTTTCCTTCACAAATACACAGTTAATCTTTGGTATTCACACCCACATGAGACATGAGGGCATTCAACAGTGCAGGGCGTTTACCAGGATCATAAGAACAGCCTGATTCTAAGTAGCACAGATGCTTAAAAAGGAGAAGAAATTGTTTGGAAGCCATACACCTTCATGTTTTATTAGCTATATCTAATTAACAGAATATGGAACAAATTTAATGTTTTTCAAATACTTCAGAAACAGCTTTCCAGGATCTTCCTCTGAAGCTGCCTGCAGTCCATCCTGTACTGGCCAGACCTTACTCTAATATGGCAATTCCATGTAGAACACATAGCTTCAAACGCCTCCCTGGGACAGAGCAGAGAAAGGGTGGCAAGAGGAAAAACAGAGGAAATGTAAACATCTTGTGAGTGGAAACAGGACAGTAACCATGATTTTTCTGACTTTTAATATTTTTGGAGTTTGTTTCTCTGCTTTCACTGTGTAATCAAGCCTTGCATTCTGGGGCTACAGAGCTCTCTACTGTTGTTGGGGAGGCACTGGGTGACAACCCAGGTGCTGTTGTGAAGTGCAAGACAGAAGCTGTAGTCATCCTCCAGTGTTCTGTGGATCAACTAGATTGCAGCTAATGCAGTTGGATGAAATACTTGGCTGTCTTGGATTAGCCAGGCCTGGCAGCATGGGATGTGTTGCTGTTTTATCAACTTGGCCAAGAACAGAGCAGCAGTAGGAAGCCAGATTATCCATCCTTAAAATCCACCTTGCATGGTGGCACAAGGCACAAATGGAATATGCTAAGAGCGTGGTGCTAGAATAAATTCATCCAACAATATGTTTTACTCTGATTATTTATTTACTATGATTATTTACTGTGTTGTAAATAATCTTCAATCATCTGAGCAGGAGCATGGCTTGGTGCTGTCTTTAGCAGAATTAAGAGGCTCATAGCCTTGGCTTCTGCAGCTTCATCTTCAGCTCTGTCCTCTGTCTCTGATTTCTCTTTTAATTTTGACTTAATATCTCACTGGCTTAATAATATGCAGGTGTTTTCCTGTCTCCTCTTGGTGTTAGGAGAGTAAGTATGTACTGAATAATGTAGGGGAAAAAAAGGTAGGCACTTTAGGCTAAGGGTAATTCCTGCTGGCAGATGTTTTACATGTGTGCCTCTGGTTATGTCTCTTTCCTCACAGGCAGAGATCAGAGCTAGATTTGCCATGCAGCATCACAAGATGATGTAAAAAATGCCATGTATTTTTCAGTAGGTAGGATGTAGAGCAAATGCTTTTGTTTCCTGCAGGACTGGTTGACATGTTAGAGAATTAGCTTCAGCCCTCAGTTTGCAAATGCTGAGTTGTTGAGTGCAGGCAAGGCAGCAGGGCTGAGCTTTCGTGCTGCTGCTGGCAGCTCACCTTCGGTTGTCAGCAGCAAAGCAAAATTTTAAAGCAGTCAGACCCTCCAACACCACATGATGGAACTTAGATTTTAAACGTGGCACGTCTGTCAAGTCCTGCCCTGAGAACTGCCTTGAAGAATGCAAATCCTTCTGTATGGAATAGAGGGTGCAAGGGCAGCAGTCGAGGCATCGTGCGAAAAGCTTCCCTCTGCAACCTGCACCATGACCTGTTCAGAGAAACCTCCCCTTTTAGCTTTTAGCTCTGCCAGACAATTTACTGTCTCTCAGCTGTCTCAGTGCATTATGTCCTTCAAACCCCCCAGAGTTAACGTTTGGAGGCAGCAAACACTGCTGGCTCCACAAGAAGAGCTGGGAGCGGAAAGGTCAGGTCGATTAAAGCACTTGATCAGAATCTTTAACATAAAGACGTCACAAGCAAAGCAGGAACGCTGCTTCACGCTCAGCTAAGAGCAAATGATTCATCAGGCAAGGCTGCTTATTTTTGGAGGATAGCCACAAAAGAGAAGGGAACATGCTGGCTGTATTGATCACGGTTGTAACGGGGGGCCGCAGAGCCCTTCCCTAGTTTTGATGGAAATTTAATGCCAGGAATACATCATCCCATGTAAATACATCAATACATATTTTATATTGAATGGATTTTAAAGATGTTCTGGCCCAGCTTAGCAGAATCATATCACCTCTGCACAAATCTCAGAGCTGTCATTTAGAGCAAAGGGCTATTCTGCAATATTCTGTGTTGCTTGATGGTGCTAAAGGTGCAGCCTGTTTGGGAGGACTTCTGTAAAGGTGGCTGGAGAAGCAGGTGTGCTCTGGAATCTCTAGAGCCTACAGGGTAGACCTTTAGTGGGTGAAGATGTACCAGTGTTGAGCAGATTCAGCCTAAAGGATGGTTTCATCTGGCTGACACCCACTGCCTCCAGTGTCCAGAAGTGTTTGGAAGTACTGTTGGAGCAGGCACTGCTGCCCAGGCAGCTGCACATCCCTTGAGCAGAGAGCTCCTGCTTGCCCCAGGCAGCATCTCTGTCTGACCCTTGGCAAGGGCAGAGGTGCTGCAGTGGCAGCAGCCAGAAATGAGGGGCACATGAGGTTTAGGTTTGGTACGAGGAAAGATTTTTCACCCAGAGGGTGGCTGAGCACTGGAACAGGCTCCCCAGGGAAGGGCTCACAGCACCAAACCTGTCTGAGTTCAAAAAACATTTGGACAGCACTCTCAGGCACAGGTGTGTTTCTTGAGGTGTCCTGTGCAGGGCCAGGAGCTGGACTCAGTTTATTGTAGGATTCTGTGATTCTAAGATAAATGAGCGTGAGGAAAACACAAAGAGAAGAAAAGTTTGGGGGGAATGGTTTAGAGAAGAAAATGCAGCCATAGAGAATGACGAAGAGAGAAGGAAGCTGGAATTCCTGGTGGAAGGATCATTTTTACAGAGGAGGATGTGAAGGGAGGGTGCAGGGAGAGAAGTGTAAGTACAGTGTGATGAGGCATAAGGGCAGGAGCACAAAGGAAAATTCCCCTGGAAGAGAAGGAAAAGAGGAGCAAGTGGAGGTGGCAGCCTGGCACACAGGAGCCGCTGTGCAGGATGGCAGGAGTGGGCTTTTGGGGACATGAACACCAAAGAAGACCCTTAGGGTTGCTGAATCCAACCCCTTGTGGCCACTGGCAGCCAGTGGCCTGAAAGTCCACTGAAAGTCCAAACAAGCTGGTTCCTGCAGGGCCAGTGCAGATATCTCAGCTCTACATTGCATACTGCAGAAATGAAATCAGTTCCTTTCAATATGAAGTTTAAAATAATTCAAGGCAGACTCCATGATGGCAAAACCTTTGGCCATCAGAAGAAAAGGAATAAAAGGTGAGATTCAAAAGAAGCTCTCCTGTGCCAAAGGTGACATTGTGTGATCAGAAATGCCCCACAGAGAGCAATACTTGTGATTCTTTTCCAAGGCTCCTGTTTTCTCTCTGGTGGTCTGCTAATTCTTGAGTCAGTGCTCTCCTAATTTAGCCTGTAATGTCATGCAGGACCCAAGGCACTCTCAGTCTGCAATTGTGACTCTACCAACCCCTCTACAGAATTAACTCAGCTCAGAATTAGTCATTCAGCATGCCAGTGCATGCAAAATAGACTCCAGTGGATCAGATTTTGTGTGCAGGGACTGAATTGCAGTAAATACAGGGACTCAGAGAATCCCAGTCTGCATCTGGGCTCTCATGTCCACAGGGATATTCCTCCTCCATTGGCTGCACAGCCTCTCCAAGCAGAACAGAAAGAAGAACCAATAAGTGATTTTTTTTTCCTCATGAAGCCATTAATTTTCTCCTTCAGTTCTCCTGTGGAAGCAGCAGTGACCAGAGTGTGTAAGAGCAGCAGGAGTGCCATGTTGGCAGGACATGTAATGTGAGGGTGGGAGGGGGTGGCAGGAATTGAGTTTGAATTTTTCATTTTTTCAGTACTTTTTTGGCATAGAATCAGGGCTTGTCCCAAAACCAGAAGGGGGATATCTGCTTTGAAAAGGTGTGAACTGTAATCTTACAAGATTGTTTGACTTGTGTGAAGTGGCTCTTGGTTGGAGAAGAGGTGATGCCGGAGGTAGCACTGTCATCTCAGCTTGACCTGGTGGGCAGCAAGTCCACTGACTTTCAGCGAGCTGATCTTCTGGCAGATGCCACCTCCTTGGTCTGTTTTGAGTTCAAACAAGTTGAGATTTGACCTGTATCATAGAATCATAGAATGGTTTGGCTTAGAAGGGACCTTAAAGGTCATCTCATTGCAACCTCCTGCCATGGGCAGGGATATCTTTTGCTAGTCCAGATTGCTCAGAGCCCCATTCTGCCTTTCCTTGGACACTTCCAGGGATCTGCTTGTACATCAACCCACAGAATCTCAGCTTTAATTATTAATGGTGTCCCTAAGAACTGGGACTGGGCAGGTGGAACTATGTCCCCAAAGCAATCTAATCCTGGTATTTCTCTCTCTGCAGGGGGTGGAGGGAAACGCAAAGGCAAAAGCAAAAAGTGGAAGGAAATCCTGAAATTCCCTCACATTAGCCAGTGTGAAGATCTCAGAAGAACAATAGGTAAGAGCTTTTCCCTTCTTTGGAAGCATCAATAAAACATTCTATCAGAACGGGCTCACTAGAATGGCATTAAAGGTGCTCATCATTACAGGGAGTCAGTTTACAGGTGGGCATGCAATGCACACTCCTCCCGTGGTGCTGCCATGCAAAAAATGCTGATTTTCTGTTCCTAAAAGGGGTTGTGGACCAGGCAGGAGAGGCTGGAATGCTGCCCTGGCAGGGCAGGGCATGGGGCTGGCAGCATCCAGGCCCTTGGTTTTCCATACACAGGTTCCAGGACCCAAAGGGGTTTCACAGCTGGACAACACCTGGCATGTGGAACTGGGGATTTCACTCTGTCCCTACCAGTGTGGCTGTAAAAACACATTCAGAAAGGAATCCCCTCATCACATCCTGCATTCCCTTCTAGTAAGTATCTCCTTATCTGGGTGGAAATGAGCCTTGCTGACTGTAAGTTAGTGGTAATTATAGTGTGGATTTGATGTTTGAAGCAGCAGCCAGGCTTCTGCCAGGCAGGTTTGCTCAGCAGCACCATCCCCTATTCAACCTAATGGAGCTTTTTTTACAGGACATGTAAAAAACTTATTTTAACTTAATTTGTTTTATTCATGTGGGCCAAATGCTGCAGATTTGGCAGGGAGCTTGCAGTGTCCATTTTCATAGCACTGCATTTCTCCTGCTCATGCATGCCAAATTTCAGCATTCTTTTGACTGCTGCCTTGGCAGACAAGGCTAGTAGCTATCTCCTTCTGCATTCTCCCCTGGAAAGCCCAGGATTACTGGTCTCACCACAAGAGGTTAACTTCAGCATTTGAGGCTTCTTTTCTCCCCTGCACATAAATTCCAGCCACTGGCAAGGAATGAATGAAAGGCAAGAATCTGTAACAACTGAGATAACGGGCAGCATAATTTGTCTAACTTGGGTGAACTCCTGGGGTCTGAGTGACAATGCCCTGGCACTATTTACATTAGAAATCCACAGCATGTTTATGCAGAGGAAATATGTGGAATGTTTGGAAGACTCTTTTCATGGTCTCCTTCAGTAAAATTTTCTTCCTTCGCCTTCTGTTGTAGCTAAAAGGAGGTAAAGGAAAGAGGGGAGGCAGGAGAATAGGGTGTAGGTTTTCCCCAGCTGACAAACATACAAAGCCTGACCAATTTTTGAAGGTACAGAACCTGCTGGAAGCAAATCTGACTTAATATATTGTAATTTGCAAAGGGAATTCTCCCCATTGTCCTGTCAGCTTTGGTTCCCAGATAAAAAGTTCTCTCTTTACAAAGGTGTACTATCCTAAAATGAGTAGTCTTAAAAAATTAAGTCTGCCAATTATTTCTGTTTCTGAAATGCTATTTCTGGAGGGTTTTGTGTGTGTCAGCTTCACCCTAATGTAATTTGGTTTACATTTTTTTGGTGAATGATTTGGTGATGCAACCAGGCAAGAGCTGTTGTGGGATCTCTGGGCAGATTTGGTTTCAGTCACTACAGTGATTACCTGTTAAGTGGGAATTTTAGCAACTGCCTTTTCCACAGTGGGAAATAAGGTCCAAATCCTGGTTCTGTAACTCTGATTTTTGTTGAGTTGAGCTGGATATGATTACACAAGGAATAAGGCACTGCTCAGCCTGAATGATGTTATCTGTCCTTGCTGGCTCTGCCATTTTCAGTGAATCTCTGAAGTTGAAACACCCCAGATAAACAGTTGTCTGAACTTCTCCTGGCTCATACTGGGTGTCTGACACATCTTGGGAGGGTGGGTCTATAGCATTAAGTCCTTTCCATGTGTGTGCTCAGGCTGGATCCATTGCAGATCCCTTGCACTGGGCTCTGTGCTCCCTGGATGCCCAGGAGCAAGCGCCAGTCACTGCAGTCTGGCCTTAAATGGCTTCTTTTCCTGAGGAAGAACAATTTCCCTGGCTTTAACCTTCCTTCATTTGTTATTTGCTGCAAGTCCTTTAAAAGGAACTCAGGATTTCAGACTAGTGTCTGCCCAGGTACAGGGAATGTACTGAAACATCTTTCCTGGCCCTTCAGCTGCTCTGGGACTTGCAGGGGATTCAGTGTCTTGGGGTGTCTGCACTTCAGCCCCTACCTAACTATTTCTTAACTTTCTAGTCCAGGAATAGAGAGCCCAGAAAGGCTTTTTCCTCTAAGGCCATGTTGGATGGGGCTTTTAGTGGAAGGTCTTTTAGGGGGATTGGAGCTAGACGATCTTTCCAACCTTCCAAGCCATGGTTCTAAACTTTATACAAGGGAAAGGCTACAGCCAAATTCAATTTGTTTAGAGATCAGGACAAATACAGGCAGGTTCTGCTCATCACAGTCCTCTTTGCTGTCTGTCCTCCTCCCAGCATTTTCCATCAGACAGAGTCTTGCCACTTAGGTTAAAAAAAAAAATCACAGTGAGTCTTGGAGGGTTGGATGAGCTGCAGCACTAGGCTGCTGAGGTTTTGTTGTATTCCTCTCTTCTGGATGCTTCCCAAGAGCCTCCAGGGAAAGGCTGGAGGCAGGAATGGGATGGACTTTTTGATTTAGAGCAGTCATGGACTGCACAGCT
Source organism: Haemorhous mexicanus (assembly GCF_027477595.1). Classification (NCBI taxonomy): domain Eukaryota; kingdom Metazoa; phylum Chordata; class Aves; order Passeriformes; family Fringillidae; genus Haemorhous; species Haemorhous mexicanus. Next base: position 37,239,600 of record NC_082347.1, read on the forward strand.
TAGTTTAATGTAGCCATAAGCAATAGGTGGAAAATGCAGCTGTTGAAATTGTGGCAGTACAGCCTACATGTGTGTGTAGATGCCCACATTTTGGTGTAAAAACGTGTGTGCTTTTGCACCCCGCTAAGATGTACTGAAAAGAGTCTGTGTCTTAAAAAAAATAGTGTAGTGTGAAAAGAAATCTGTGAAAAACAGGAAGGCTGAAATAAACCAAGGGTCTGCGACCTGTGTTGACACAATTATGAGTCAGTTCATACCTTTTGGTTACCTCTGTGTTTACAGGAGACTCTGTGTTTGACTATCCATCATCTGGTGTCTCACTGAAAGACTTGCTTAGTAAAGCCCTTTTTTTCCCCTCCTTCTTGTGCACAGAAATAAAAATCAAAACACCCGAGAGAAACACTGCTTTTTGATAAATAAACAAACACTGGAAACGTCTTTATTAAAAGTGCCATTTAGCCAAGGAGCTATTTTTTGGACTGGACATAAAAGCAACTTCTTTTCCCCTTTCTTTTTTGTCCAAAGTACGCAACACCTTTTGCAGGGAAATTCAGTGGCCTTCATTGTGTGCTAATTAAATAAGCAAGGGAAGCAGGGATGCTGCACTTCACTGGGCTCTGAGAGAGACTTGTATACTATGAGTGGCTAATGCATGTTTCCATTTGCAGCCCTCTTTCTGGTTGTATTTAATTGTGTTAAAACAGCCGGCCCTTTCCAGGTTGGAAGATTTCCATGTTGGCACCAGAGGCCCAGTCAGTCGATAAAAACTGATTTTTGAGGCATTGCTACCATGACTCATGTGATGGATGCTGCTGTAGATGGGGTTCTGCTGTCTTTAAAACTCGCAGATGACAGCTTAGCAAAAGAGAGATGTTTCAAGGGAAGAGAAAAAAAATACCGAGGAACAGCTTTAAAAGTTCCTGCATTTGACATGACATGAAGAGATGCCAAAAGTAAGAGATATCCACTGGTTTAAAGGCCATCAGTAAACAAAAATATAAGAAAAAGTTGCAATTTGAAAGGCCAGAGTGTCTTTTTGATGATAAAAGATTCTGGATGTCTGTAAATATTTCTGAATGACGCACAAGGTTCTGTTGGTTAAAAGTGTGGAATTTTTATTTATTTTGCTCAGACCCATTCTGTGCTTTTTTCTTGCATAAAAAAACCTGCCTGGGTGAAAGAGTTGATTATTCTGATCTTTGGCAAATTTTCATTCACAACTGTCCAAATGCTATATAATAAATCAAGACTTTTTTACCCCATGGATTGAACCTTGTGGGGAAACTGCCACAGAATGTGTCTGTGCTTGTTGCATAGAGTGATTTGCTGCATTACTGCAGAAAACTTTTAACTCCTTTGGTAAAGCAGTTTCTGGTGGTGCATGATGCTCAGGTAGAAGAGAAGGCTGAGGATTTCTCTTGTTAAATATTTTTATTCAGTAAGATTTCACAGTCAGAAAATCAGCCCCATTAATACTAATTTGGCCATTCTTGGTTTAAAAAAATTTTTTAAAATCCTTCCTTTGCCATTCAAGCTCCCATTTACCTAGGGTAAAAGTAGCTTGAGCTTCCAATTTTGGCACGTTCTTTTCCATGTCGTTAAAAATACACTTCTGTGTGAGAAACACTTTGAAGAGCTGGTGAACAGAGTAAGTGGGACAAAACTGAAGCCACAGAGTTCACATGCTCACTTTTTACAAAAGCTGGCTCTTTTCTCCCCCCATCGCTCTCTTGGGAGTTGTACTTTTTCAGACATGATCAAGACCTTCACCTACACGATTTTTTTTTTCCAGTCACTTTGCAGTTTATCTGCCTGGAGGCACAACTGGCAGTGCAAAGAGCTTCAGATGCTTGGAGTATTTGTGGAGCTTCCTAGAAATGCTTTGCAGCCTGCACTGAGCTCCATCCTGTGGCAGAAAGCCTCCTGCTGTACCCCTGGTGTCTCATTCACAGGTGGCTTGGACCTCCCTCTCTGCTGCACGGTGCTGTCACATCTTTCAGGAATTCCCACCAGCCATTCTCAGGTTTCTTGACTCCACAGGTTTTCCAGCACTGCAGAGAGAAACTCATGGGTGAGGAGTCTTGAAAAAGCAAAGTGTGACTTTCCAGGTTTGCTGGGGAGTCCCTGAGAGACTGAGTGACAGCATGGCCTGTCAGAGCTCATTGTAACTGTGTGGCACCCTGCCCCTCTTCACTGGGGAGGGCATCACCCCTGGGGCTGTATCCCTCAGGGGATGGAGATGCAGGCAAGGAAATGCCCTCCATGTGCAGATCCCAGAGCCTGAGGCCACGTGGTGGTGTCACATATAAAGCTCAGGCACTGGAAGGGGGAAAGAGAAGGCATCAAAGCCCGGTCTGATCAAAAACACAAAGAAGCAGCCAGTTTTCTCTCCACCAAATTCTTCACCTCTGATGTTTACAGTGATTAAAAAGCATGGTTGGGAAATGTAATCCTGAAGCCAACAAACAGATCAAAGGAAGGAATTGCAGCTTGCCTTCCACTGTAAATAACCAAGCTCAGCTGGTTATAACTTCTGTGATTGTCTTGTAGTATTGGTCTGAGTCCTACACCTAAGGCTGGTCTCGTGTTTTTGGCTAGAACTAGAGTTTAAGTTTTTGAGAAATATTTTTTTTGTAGAAAACATTAGCTTTCCTTGGAAAAAACCCTTACATTTTTATTAGAAATAGTTTTTCAGCAAGCAGTCGGGATTCCGTGGCATGAAATAACCACAGCAGGAACCATCTGCTCCTTTCTTTCCAAATGTGTAGGAATCAGGGTGGCTGTGTTGGGAGGATGCTGGTGGGGAGTGAGTGTGCACAGCCAGGGCTGAGTACCCAGCACAGAGCTCTGCACCACTTCTGGGAGGAGCTGGCTTTTCTGCAAACCTGGGGAATTAGAACCTCTGGAGTAGAAAATGCTGTTTAGTAAAAATATTGAAATAAATAAATAAGATGGCATAATATATTGTTGTTAAACTCTTAATTGATATATATTTCTAGAGAAATTCATATAATTTAAGGCCCAAGCTGGAAAACATGTAGGCTCAAAAAGAATTTTTTTAATCACACAAGGCATCCCTTTAAATTCAGTTGATGCCAGATTGGGGGGTTTTTAGCAATCAGAGTCATGCCCTGTATGAAAAGCAGTTTTCCCACACTGGTGCCCTTAGATACCTGCCTCATAAGACATATTTCAGTCACAATCAGCAGCAGCAAAGGGACATCTTGCTGCTGTTCTCCCATCACTCAGGTGCCAGCCTCTCACCTGGGTGTTTGTTCTCAGCCCAGGTGCTCAGGGGAGGGAGTGGGGCTCTGCTTCACCCCTGGGTCACCAGGACCTGAGGGCTTCTTGTGGGTGATCCCATGGATGCTGGAGTGGTGCCTGACAGAAGATCTCCTGGATGAGTAATCCTCCATGGTGGTTCTCTGCAAGGCCAGTACAGAAAGACCAGAGAGGAGAACCCAAGAAGGACAGAAAACAAAGTTGGAAGGATTCCTGAAAGCTCTGGATAGGATTTATTGCTCTGGAAAAAGTTATGCAGAGTATTTTGGATTACATTAATGCAGAAAAATACATCAAACTAATTCGTTTCTAAAGGAGAAAGTCCTTCCCCTTCTCAGTGCCCACTCCACATGCTTCTCTTCTTTTTTCCTTTTTCTGCAGCAGACATCACTTTCCCCTCTCTCCCTTGAGCCAAAAGGTCTCTGTTGCTCCTTCAAAGCACAGCTTATGCAATCTTTCCAGCACAGACCTTCCTGCAGAGTTGCCCTGTAGTTTCTTGGACTTGGTGTGCTGTCCCATATCGTGAATACATCTAAATTAAATTAGATACTCTTCAGGGGCAGGAACTGGCCACATGATAGAAACAGTTCCAGCACATGAAATGATATGGCTGACGTCAAAACCATAGTGTTTGTTTACAAACCCACAGTTGGTTCAGTTCCTTTCTTTAAAATCCTTCAGATTCAAGTGTAATTCCATCATAAACATAGGTTTCTAGTGCTCAAATGTGGACAAACAGAGCAATGTTTGGTGCCCTTGCAAGATTAGCTGTATCCAGTTTATAGCTATGGGTGGAATTGAGAGGGGTTGGGGTTCTTTTTTCCCCCTCCTTGTAATTTTTTTTTAATGCCATCACAGAAAATATGTGAAAAACAAGCTGTTTTATGCATCTAGTGAGACTCAAGACCAACACTGGGAGAAAGGCTGCTTGCAGGCTGCTGGTGCTTGACAGCTTCCAGGGAAGGGGACGCAGGGGAAATGAGTTGAAATGATCTCAGTCCACGTTCTATTTACAGAATTTATTTCACAAGACTTAATCCATTGAGTATTACCTTGGCAGGGGCAACCCAGAAAGAAAGAAAGAAAGAAAGAAAGACTTTGCTATTCCCCATAAAGAACGGGCAGCAAATCCACATCTCCTTACCAAAAAGTGAGCCCCCACCAGTCATCCCTCAACAGAAAGCCTCCTAAGGAACAAATATTATCACTGAACTTCTGCATTTGTGTTTTGTGGCAAAGACTGTGTTAGCCTTTGCAAACTGAGAAGGAAAAAAATGCCACGGCTCGCACACTTTGAATTACTTTCCAACGTTATTACAGGGATATGCAGGAAGGGAATTAGAAGAGAATATCCTTTTACAAGATCTATTTCATCTCTTGCTGAAAATAGAAGTAGATATTGTGAGCTGCAGGGTTTTTCATTATCTCATTAGGTAATATGAGTCATTAAGTCTAATTAATACTTATGCAGTGATTTGTAAAATGCTATAGAAGTGCTCACGGGTCCTGTTAAATAGTAGTACTTGGTTGTTAAGGAAATTTATTTTAAAACCAATTCAGCATTTGCTGGGTATGGGGAATGAGAGGTAGGGCTGCATTTATGGTAAAACCTTGCTCTTATCCCTGCAGGACTCTCTTATGGCTTTGCTCCTGGTAGTGATGGGAAGGTGGTGGCAGGACAAAGCTTGGCTGGCTCTGCTCAGCTCTGCTGGAGTCAGAGAGAAACTTTCCCTTAAATTAAACTGTGCAGGAGCCCTCTTATAATGGAAGGAGGGAAATGGAGGAAGGGAAAAGGGAGAGAAAAGATCTACCAGACCTGCTTTATGGGGATGCTGTGAAAAATCCTCACCTTTGGGGATACACTCAGGCTTTCAGGGAGGGATGGGATTAGCCAAAGTTAATGCTCCTTGAGGAAAAGAACTCATTTGGAATAGTGGTAGAGGAAGTGTTACTTTGACTTGGCTTCTGCTGGTTACTACAGAGGTCTCTAGGATTGAGGCTGGGCTTTGTTGTAGGGTTTTCTGGGAACAGTCATGTTTCCCTTAGTGGAAATATGGCCCGTTGTTGTCCTTGCACTCACAGCTTCCAGCTGTCAAGGAAAAGACAGGTTGAGTGGTTTTAAGATAGTCCCACACCTGTCTTTTAATTCTGATTTCTAGACAGCATGAGGGAATTCACATGTGGAATGTTACAAGCCTGATTTTTCAGTGGTTTGGCTGAGTCCCTGAAGTCGTTGAGAGATTCCATTTATTTTTCAGGTAATCACTCTGTGCTGCTTTGAAAACACTTGGAGGTGATAATTTGAAATATTTCTCTGTGCTCTGTAGGTCAGAAATCAGGGCATGGCCATGAACTCTGCTACATATTGCTGTTAAAACAGAACCTCCACTCGGCAGGATCAAAGCAGGAGCTGTGAGGCCATTTCTGAACAGAGCCTCTGGTTGTGCCAGTACTGTTATTTACTTATTAATCACATTTTTACCATGCTAAACTGATTCCAGGGAATTCTAAGACAAGGAAAATAAAATACTCTCTTGCCCTCAACTGCTGTCCCTTAGCAGAACTAATGGAAAGGATGAGTGAAAGTCCAATTTAGGGAAAGGAAATGAAATTATACAGCAGGATACGATAATGCAAACTATGAAAAAAACTCCCAAGTTTGGGTAGGATGGTAGACTGATGCTTGATTTTGTTGAAGAACCCCCTGTTGTCCTGGCATTGGAAAAGCCAGTGAAAAATGGTTAAAAAAATATTCTGAACTCTTATAATCCTTAAAAATATGTTATGGACCAAGACATTTAAGTTAGAATTCAATTTAGTATACTAAGAAAAATGTGAAATTACAGAATTATTATGGATTTCAAAAGATGGGGAGTCTCTGCAGTATTAAATGACCCACAAAAATATAATCTTTGGAGATGCTTACAAACTTCTTTGTACCTGCCAGATTTCACCATCCTCCAGCCCTGCACCAGCTTCATGTTTGTACAGTGGCACTTTGAAGGTCTCTCCACGTCACATTGATTTTCTGAGCTCTCTCTTGGACAAGTTAGGTCAGTGTTGACAGATTGGTGAAGGCTGTTCTCATGAGCAGCAGGACCTGGCTCAACTACATACAAGTATTTGCAGTATTGAAACAGCTCTCTATAAGTAAGTGCTTTCAGGCTTTCATAACTCCTGGTTCAAAATATTTTTGGCATTTGTAAACATGGCTTATGGAGAAACATGGTTTTGAGCACAGGAAGAATTTGGTGTAAGTCACTTCAGAACTATTCTGATCAGTCCAAACAAACAACATTCAGCACTTGAGCTCCAGGTTCGTTGCATTTGACCTTTTGGTGTGGGTATAGTTTGTTTCATGAACAGTGGCTTCAGCACACCGAGCTTCAAGAGAGGTCTGAAAAGGAAGCAGGGACACCCTCAAAGGTACAATACTGACTCTATAATGCAAAAGAGAGAAACACATGGTGGGGAACTTACTGCACAACAGGGAATAATTAATTTAATTTAGCAAAGTTTGATCTGTTTGTGCTGATCAGCTCTCCAGCAAGCCAAAGCCAACTGGCAGCCACTTCAAGCAAGATCCTTTTCAGATTTCCTTTTCAGATCTCTTCAGCTGAACCTGCCAAGCCTGACCATGAGTACCTAGGTGGGAAATCTTTGGAAAATACCTCTGTGCTGGTAACTGAGTGAGGCCCACATGGGAGGGAACAACAGCACTGTTGGATCCTGGGGGCTTCTGTGTGCCCAGGCCTGTGCCTGAGGAGGATGGAGAATGGAGAGTGGGAAATAAAAGTTACAACCCCTGTAGGTAAATAAAGGTACACCCCCTTTGTGTCATCAGTGGGAGTATTCCCAAGGTTTGTTCTGCCTGTGGGAGAAGAGCCAGTGTGAAAAGAGCAGCTGCTAAGCAGCCCCAGTGCTGGGAGTGGACCTCATGACTGTCCTTAGCTCCATGGAGGCTTTCTTCCTCCAAGGTAGAAACTCTTTCCTTCTAAGACTGCTTTCATCCCTGCCCAGGAGACTGTGGGTGTCCATGGGGCACTATAACCTCATTATCTTCTATGGAAAAAAAAACCCCAACCAACTTCTAAAAATATTGTCTGTGTCAGTATTGTCTGTGCCAGTGTGACTATGAATCAGTGGTCAGAGCTGCGAGGGAGAATTACAGACTTTTCTCCCTGTTCTTTGCCATGGACAGCCCCAAGCCCTATGACTGGCACGAAAGTCTGTTTTAGAATCTACATCAAAGTCTCCTCAGGGCGCAGGGACATTTCTTAGGAGTTGAAAATCAGCTTTTTTAGGTGAGATCTCAAGGAGCGAAAGGAGGCAACGCGAAGTTTCAAACTTCAGAGGAGCTGCCAATGCAAAGGTCACACAAGGTTGTGGTTACTCCCAGTGTGCTCTGCAAAGGGCTCTGTGCACCAGCACAGACTGGGATTACAACAGGGCCAGCACAGAGACAGGGAAGACATGGATCCACCCTGTAGCCATGTGGTTTTCGCAAGTTTTCTGGCACTCCCTGGCCTCTGTTCCAAATCCTGAAGGAGCTCTGATGGAGACCTGCCATCCCGTTCAAGAAAAGGGATGGGATTTTGTTCCCAACAGCGCCGTTGAGCTAAGTGGAAAGTAACCATCACCCACAACCAGTTCCTAGTAAAGCACCTATAGACTGAAATCTACAGAGTGCTCCATTAGTGCTCACTGTAACTCTCAGCATTGGTAGGGTATTCCTTTATTTTCTCCTTGTTCGTATCAAATGAGAAAACTCGTCCTTCTCCATCCCCAAGGACTGATTATAATTTTTTCCTAAACCCCCATGTTCATTGCAGGGGATTGGACTAGATGACCTTCAAAAATCCCTTCCAACCCAAACTATTCCATGAGTGTACGATTTTAGCCTTCTGTCTCACTCGTTACTGGAGGCTGATGATGCTAAATCACATCTCCCCAAAAGCCTTTATTCTTTGTGTAAATTAGCTGATAGCTTCCTTCTACTGATGCGAGTCAAAACAATGCTTTAGCTGGCAGAATTATGTGGAATTCTGCCTCATCTGTTTTTTGCCTCCCATCAACAAACTCGTATTTCCCTAACAAGTCCTCAGATCTGGCAGTTTTCCAGGGTTTCCCTTTTTGGTAGGCAGCAATGAGGAAGGGAATCTCATCTTGCTGCCAGCTCACCCACTTACAGCATGCGTTGGGAAAGGATCAGAAAGCCTTTCCTTTGACTGCCTCAGAGAGAGAAGGCACTGGGAGTTCAGCTGGAGGCTCTGCCTGTGAGATGTGGGTCATCAAGACAAATTAGAGAGCAAACGCATCCCTTTGCTTTTCTCCCTGCTTTTTTTACCCTTCACTTAAGCAAATTTAGGTCCTGGTGATGCATAGACAGCCCTTGAAAGGGAGATATTGTGTGTATCTCCCAGGCAGGTGCAGTCTGACTTCCCTGTCTGTGCTCTGGTGCAGGGTGGAGGTGCAGTGGCAGGAGAGGGAACATTCCAGTGGCCCTTGGCCAGCTCTGCCAGCCCGGGTGCCAGCTGTGGTGGTGGGTTTTGCATAGCTGTGGGTTTGATACCAGGCTAGCTTGCCAACTGGCAGCGTGAGTTGGGTGACTTTCAACTCCACAAATGCCATGCCAGCATCTGTTTCTCATCCTACAGCATTTTAAATAATGCACATTTCCAGCTGTCTTCCCCTTCCTTCCCAATTCCAGAGTGCAGTTTGCTGGTTTCATGCCTTGCTCTGGGATGCATTTCCAGGCTATGCAGTTGGCATGCAAAAAGCTGATCAGGGGGCTGCAGGATTTGGTGTGAACTGTCCATGCCCTCGTCCTCCAGCACGGATCAGAAGGAATCCTCAGCTCTGAGGAGTCCTACAGCTTGTGGAATGCGTTAATTAAACAAGAATCTCTGGAAGAGGTAAAGTGGTGGAGGTCCTCTGCAGATAACTTGGCAGCTCCCTAATACAGTATTCATGGCTTCAAGTCTCTCAGGGAGAAAAAAACCCCAGCTTTATAAAAGGTTTTTTAAAGGCCTGCTTTCCAGTAGGAGTGTATTTGAAGAACGCAGTGAAGGCTGTGGAATCATGCTGCTCCCAAGCAGAGGAAAGATTAAATTCCAGTGCTTTGTTTGGGGTAAATTGCTGACCTTTGTCTTCAGCATTAAAGTCATCTGAAGAAAACCATTCCTAGCATGCAACGGGTTGCTTTTGCTGGATTCTTTCCTGCATACAATGTAATAGTTTAATATGAAGATAGCAGGAAACAAGGAAAATTGAAAGCATAATTCATTTTGAATGGCATGATGTAAGAGGTGATTTTTTTTGAGTAGCTAGAAGGCAGAGGGACCAGCATTGAATATTTTAAGGGGCTCTTGGTACAATCCCATAATGGACTTCCCCATCCCTCTGTCTTCTTAGGACCATAAGTCCTATGTTTCCTCCTAGTCCTCTTTTTTTATTTATAGACTTTAAGCCTTAATCAGGACAGTTTTACTTATCAGGTTGTAAAAATCCTTTATTTCCTGTCCCAGGAAGTCAATAAGTGTCTGCTTCTTCAGCTCAGTAACAGTTCCCCATTCTGCTTTCTGGCAGATTTACTCAGTATCACTGCAATTTCTACCCACCAAGCCAATGTCTCTAGGCACAAACTCTCCCTGCTGGGTTACAGCTAAGCCTTTTCTACAGCAGCCTTACAATTCCCCACATTTCTCCTCCCCTTCAGAGCCTGGGAAAGCAGATGGACCCTACAGGATGACCTGGGGAGGGGTCATGAAATCCAGGCTGTTGGAGCTAAAATGGGGAAGCACATTCCAGAGGAGACAACCCTTGCACCAGGAGTGTTTGCAGAGCTCCAGCCCCCCTGCCAAGGCAATCTGGAGCTCTCCAAGGCACTGCAGTGACTTGGCCTGGGGCAGGGGACAGCAGATGTCTGCTATTTAGGCTGTTGTGGTGTGGGGTTTCCACTGGAGCTGGAACTCTGCTCCCAGCTAATGGCAGCCATGGGAACCCTGTGCAGTGCAGGGCTGGGCAGGAAAAATCCACTGCAAAGCATCCTACTGCTCTCAGCCATCTGAAAGGGGAGGTGGCATGGGGGGAGCCAGCAGAGGCAGAGTCACTGCAGAGAGGTCCATAGTCAGATGTCAAGCCCACAGTTTCCTCGTCAGCAATAAGGAGAAAAGCACTTGGCAAATCCAGCCCAGCCCTGAACCTGAGTGACAGAAGAGCCTCCTTCAATCTGGCTTCTCTTAAGTGCTGACTTTTTCATTGTGTTTTAGTAAATCAGTTTTATTCCTCACCTCAGGCTTGAAAGCTCCAGTTAATGTCTTTGCATCCTATTGGATTGGCTTGTCACTCAGCTGCCCAAGAGGGCATCCAGTGGTATCCAGATGTGATGTCCTGACAGAGCTCTGCATGTGAAATAAAGCTAGATGGTGTGGATCTCCCACGGAGTCCTTGGGTCAGAGGATCAGAGCTGGGCACTGCTCTGCAGCTTCTGCTGCTGAAGAAGGGGGAGGCCACGTGGTCAGTGTGGTGTAATAAATACAGCTGACCTATCTGAGAGCACTGCTGTGGGCAAATAGTTCTCTGTGGCCTGGAGGAGGTTATCAGTCAGCACAAGGAATGTGGACTCTGGGTCGTGTTCAGCCCTGGAATCAAACAGATCAGGGTTAAACATCTGAGAGCAGCAGAGCTGTGGCCATGGTAAAAGATCAAGCTCCAGTTCAAGGCAAGGAAAAGCGAGTGCAAAAGCTGATGAATACAGAAGTGAATACAAAATACAAATGTGAACACAAAAGCTAATCTCAGGCAGCATAAGACGAGTAGGAAAACGTTTTTGCCACTAAAAAGAAGCCATCATAAAAAGGCAAGATCAAATGGAGAAGAGCAGAACCAGCACCACAACAGGCATTCTGGTTTTGGATCACAAGTCCTCGTGATCTTTTGACTGAGCTTACAGAAGCTGTCTGCCCAGGGCCTTTGCCAAGCAGCCCATGAATTACAGGTGTGATTGCATTTGGTTAATGCAGTGGGCATGGGAGCAGCCTGGAAAGAGTGGCAGCCCAGGCTTGTGAAGATGTAGCAGGAGCAACTAATGTTCCTGAGAGGCTTCCCCCAGCCTGAAGAGGAATGTGCCAGGGTGTTTCATGCTGTTGCCCTTTGCAGCTGGCACAGACTAGCAGGCATTTGTTATTTCAAAGTGCACATGCACTGTCATTTCATGGTGTTGATCTATGCTACTTTAAAATAGAATGCTTAGAAAATGGATCGTGCTTGGACCTCCTGGTCTCTAATTTGCAGCAAGTGAAATTTATGCTCCTATTAATTTTAGAGGAAGGTTGTTTTAAGGCATTCTCTCAGGCATTTATTCTTATTATTAATGACCTACTGTAGTTCTTTGAAATTTCTGCTCTTACTCAGGTCTCAACAACCAACTACTCAAGGATGGTGAGGCTTGTGGGATGCAGAAATGAAGTCAATGCCATATAGCTGGACTGATGTAGAGCTGTGAGATGTGATGTGATCCCAGACTCAAGTAAAAGGTGGTCCCTGCCTTAGCTGTGGGCTGTAGCACAGTTTGTTAATCAGTGATTTCTTACCTTGCCTATTTATTTTTTTTTGTTGAACCCAAATATATTCCAACTGAAATGTGAATACCCTCATGGAAATTGTAAAGCTCTGGCCTTGCTTGCTGAGCTTTTCACAGTCATTGGGCTCCTATGAGTACATGCTGAAAGACATGGTCTGTACCAGGTGTTTTCAGTTATTTACTCAGAAAATTTTGTGAAGGCTGGAGTGAAGAATACAGGAAGATCTGATAAAAAACTTTGGAAGATAACAAATTAAAATGTCGTCTCACAAGAATGCTGAATTGGGAAAAAAAGAGTAGCAGACCATTTCAATGATATGAATTATCTGATTTGGAGATCTCCACAGTACAACAGTTCCCCTTGAAATCAAGGGACTTTGTATGAATTCCTGGACTATCTTGCAACATTTGTAAGGCTTTTCACAATGATGGATGAAGAGGGGAATTATCTGAATAATGTGCTACAGTACTTTCAGTGAGGCTGTGCCAAGGGCAGCACCAGGTGACAGGATGGATGAAATCAGGCTGGTCAACACAGACACCTAAGGCAAAGGGAGCGTTGTCTTGGGTCTGTTCAGTGGAAATATAATTTGTGAGAGATGCAAGCAGATTATTCCACACTAGAGCCAGGTCTGGCCACTCTTACTGATCTAATTAGTCTCAACTGATGACAGTAACCAAAACTAGTTTTCTTAATTCTGCTGGAAATTTTACATCTTCCTTCTGTCATATTTTTTCTGACTTCCTGCCAGTATTTGCACAAGCCGTTGTCGTTGAGCAGTGTAGATTGGTTCTGGGGAAAGCAAGGCAAGTCAGCCATGCTCACCATGTTGACTGTGTGATTCAAAAGTGGTTTGGCCACTCCTAAAAAATGAAGAAAGAAAATTCTCCTGGTCCTTGGCAGAGGATAAGGTGACAACTTTCCAAACACCCTGATTTCCTTTCGCCTAAAGTCCGACATCCAAAAAATGGGGAGGCTGTCGTCACATTTATGAGTGAGTTCATTTGAGAGCACAGTGATCAGTCAGGGGAAGCTGGCCAACAGGACAGGGTGGAAGAGAGACCTCTTGCAGATGGTTGTTTGGTTTTTCCCCCAGGGGACTTAGCTAGGACACTCCAAGACAAAAGAAGCTTGCTGTCATCCACAGCAAATGTTCTCCAAGTGCTCCACCACATTTGGCAGCTGCAGCCAGAGTCGACTCAACTCTTGATGTTGCCCAGGGCTATAAATTCTGGTCTGTGTAGTTTGTTGTGAGAGGGATTATCAGAGGAGATCTTTTACTTTAGCTTGTCTCTGCTCTGCTTGGACACTGCAGCCTATATGGAATTTCTTATTTAGAGTAGGATGTTAAATGTAGTGTCCTGGCTAAATTCCAGCCTGGGGTGTTTATATTCTGCTCAATTAAATGCCATTGCTGGATCATTATGTGAAAGCAAACTGTGGTGCCTGTCCTTTGCTAGTAGTGTATATACCCTTAAGACCTGATTTATGGAGAGGCACATCAACCCTCTGAGGATCACAAAGTCATGATTCACATCAATAATGATAGTGTGCACTAGACCAGACCTTGTGGATTCTTTTTCTTGTTTTTTTCTTTGTAATCTCAAGGTTTATTTTCTTGCTCTTGCAGTATTGTTGCTTTTCCTACCGTGCTGGTGTCCCTGAGTTATCACATGATGTATCTCCAGTGTGCTGCTGTACCACAGGTCCAGGCAGCGGGGGAAGGATAAAAAGCCAGGTCTTTTCAATCAGGGTGGTTTCTCAAATGCATATTTCTTCAAGAGGCTTGTTTAGTCTGTTTCTGTTTTGTGTTTTTATGAGTCTCCTCCTTTCCCTGTTTAAGTCATGATTCTCTTTCTCTACATCAATAGTAGTGGTTGAACCTGAGAAGACTTGGAAGGTGTCTCTGACAAGCATCCAAAAGCAATGAAAATTTATTTGTATTATCTAAACCTTTCCACTCATCAGGGAAGGACTGCCCTGTTTTTCTGTGTTTATTCAGTGCCTAGCGCCATGCTCTCCTCCATATGTTCTTGCTCCTGTGCCATGATTAGCCATTAGCACAGTAAAATAATCTTTATTAGTAATAATGCTACAGGTTATTACCAGGAAGAGTGAATGAGGAGATATGAGTTTGCTTTTCCTTGCATTGCTTCTTTGGGGGAAGGTATCTATTCCAGCAAGGCAATTCTGCAGAGATACAGTAGAGATCTACTCCTGTTTTCTCTTGAAGTCTTGCATCAGTGCCATAGCCACGTTTCTCTTCTTTCCATGCCAAAACCCAGGTATTTATTTAATTTTTGAAAGTATTGATTGAATCATCTCATTTTCTAGGTGCAAAGAATGGTGGAAATTGTTGAGCTGTAGAGCAGTGGTTTGTCTCAGCCATATCAGGTGCACTGACCTATTAAAACATAACAAGAATCCAGGTTTTGCTTAAAAAGGATGAGTGCCATGAGATGGAGAAGCAGTTGCAGCTCTCATTAAGGCCAAGTACATTTATTTTATTTTTACCTGAAACATAATTCAAGAAGCGAGTTCCACAGGTTATATTTTTAGATACTCCTGGGCTGAGGTGAAAAAGATAAAAGCTGGTCATTTCCTTGTAGCTGGGCTGCATGGACAGAAAAAGAGAAATGGTTTCTGAGGGGGCACTGATAGCTCCAGCCTTCTTCCATAAAGCAGCTGGAGGTTGGAATTCACACATGAAGGACATGTCTTTGAATGTGTTCTGAAAGCAGCACGACAGAAATGGTGTGCTGTGACTTGCATAACGTGTAGCTCCATTTCCCAACAGTTTCAGGCACACTGTTGCTGGCAGAATCCAAGACCACAACAATGGCAAATTCACATGGGAACTAAACGTGCCCAGCCAACCTCAAGCTGCCTTCAAATCCCTTGACTGAGGAACACTGGGGCTGTTTTTTCTGATTTTCTGTTTTTTCACACTGGGTTGGCCCCATCCAGGGGGTCAAAGCTGTGTTAAGGATGATGCTGGTCATGCACAGGCAGTAAAATGATCTTGCCCTGCAAGTGCCACTTCCTAAATTTTCTTCTTGACTTCATCTCCACAGATGAGATCAGTGGAAAGGAAGATGGGGAGGCAATAGCATGGAGATTGCAAAACATGCTGGGAGAAATGTACTTTTCCATGCATGTCTTGCTTGCTGGACTGCACATTCCACTTTCCCTGATGACAGTATTATGTGCTGGGTTTTGCTGGTAGCTAGGCAGCTACCCAAAGCAACAAATCCAGGTGCCAATGAAACTTTCCATCGACTGAAGTGGGTTCAAGGGCAGCAGCAACAACTCACAATTCAGTCTCTTCTGAGGCCACAACACAAGGTCCCATGCAGTATTTTTAACTGCAAATTATTCCAAAATCTCTCTCAAAACATAATCTGTACTTCATGCTGTGCATCTGTACCAGGGATTTAGAAGAAAAATGGGTTATTAGTACCTAATTTACATTTTATGTTTTATGCTTCCTGGCAAGTTAAAGCTGTGGTCAATGGTTCGGCCCCAAATGGCCTTTCATTACTCAGGCTGTCCAGACATTCATAACCTTATGAGTCCTTCCCAAAGAGGCTCAGATTTGTGCCAGAAGTACTGGGAGAAGAGAGTGCTCATGTGGAATATGTATAATGTAAGAACTGAATGGAATTCAAAGAAAGTAAGGTATTAATCCCCGATAAACTGACAGAGATGCTTAATTATTACAAATCATAAAATTATGCAAAACGTTGCATGAGTCTTAAGCAGTCACTCTTATTTTTCCTCATCTTCTTCTGTTTTATGTTTATCTATTTAGGCTAAAACTCTGGGAAAAGAAGCTGCTTGTGTTTTGGTTCCCATATGACCCTCAAAGATAGCATCCTCTGAGAGTTTTGCAGTCAGCATCCAGTGAGGCTCCTAAGTCAAGGTTCCCAAACACCAGCAGGCAGGACAGAAGTGGCCCTGTAACACATGATAAATAATAACAACTCTTCTCCCAAAGCCAAACCTTCTGAATAAGGATTGCTGTTACTGGTGGCCTGGGTAGCACCATCCATTATTGAATTTGTCTAATATTGGACATTATAAGATTAAGATCTCATCAGAGTTATGTAGACTGAAATTTTCCATGCTGGATATTTTCAGTGCTACATTTTTTCTTTCTTTTTTTTCTTTTTTTAATTCTGTTTTATTAAAACTAACAGTCTGAAGGTGGAAGCCAAGAGTGATCAGAAAGACAAAGAAGTGTCATCAGTCTGGTGAGGGAATGAGCCCTGGTGAATTGACACCATTATAGCTATTTCTTAAATATCCAGGCTAAGTATGAGATCTAGTGCAGTTTCAGAGGATGTTAGGATGTTATTTGCATTGCACATTGCTGAAGGAGCTGACAAAGTTTAACAGTATTTTGCTGCAACTCAGTGATGCTGTTCATCCTCAGTCAAAAATGGAAGAGGCCATTTAGGGATTTCAGGGAAGGATCCCATCTTGAGGTTCTCTCCATGCTTTTCCCTCCAGTGAAAGAAAGCAGCCTCTTCAGGCTGAGACTCAAGGTCTTCCAGATGTCTCCCAAAGGGTGGCACTTGGAGAGCTCTTGCAGAGTTGCTGGTGTGCAGTGAATCCATATCCCACCTGTAGTGCTGCTCACTGTCAGTGTAGGACAAGTGCTGGGATCAGATGGGGGGAGAAATTGGGACCACTGTCTAAAGAGATTGAGATTGAGTGTAGAAATGGAGGAAATCATCTTAGAGGAAGCAGAATGGAGGAGCAGTACTGCTGCAAAATTAGGAAGGGAAGGTGAAAGAAAAAATGGGGCAGTCATGGTCCACAGAGTCCAGAGAGCCCAGGATGATCAGCCAACACAATTTACAGCTTCTTTCCCAGCTCCCAGCAGCACAGGCAGATACACTGACACCCCTGTGTCAGCTCAGGTATGGGTATCACTGTGAGTGTCAACATGATGGAGTCTCTGTTTCAAAGAAAACTTAGGAAAGAGCTCAAGAAAAGCTGTGTTAAAAGAACATTCTTCAAGTTGCCAAGTCAAAAGTTCCCAGTCTTTTGTGTAAACTCTTCCAAATGAGCAAGATTTTCTTCACTGGTCCACAGCAGGTTTTGTTCTTCAGTTTTTCTTCAGTTCCTTAAAAGCTTAGGAAATTAAGCATGCAAAAAATATGTGTTAAAACAATGAGCACCTAAAATAAATTTTGAATTAAGGCTGCCTATGCAGCTTAAATTAATCTTTCAGTATATATATCAAGTAATTAATTTTCTTCCCTAGGAGCCCTAATGCAGTCAGTTCAAAAGCCTGAGTTGGTCTGGGGCTGGAACTGGGTTGTCTAATAAAGGAGCATAGAATGGCTGACTCATTTACTGCATGAGGTAAAAGGTGTGTGATAAATTTAAACGGGGATTTGCAGCATCAAAGGAAATGGTCTCATAGCCAAAGCAATTGAATGGCATACTAAGGAACTGGACAGGGATAGATCTTATGTGATGACAGGCAAGTCACTTAAAATTAGTTTTTCACAGTTGGCCTCTAATTGTGCTTGTTCCATTTTCTGAGTAGCTGCCTTGAGAATTTTTGGGTCTTGGTTACAAACTTGTCCAACTGAAGCAAATGGAAGGTTGGCTTTGGACAGAGAGAACAGCATTTAAAGTTAAATACACAGAAAATCAAGTAGCACCAATCAGTGGACACTTTTTACCTTACTCTTCATATGTATCAGCTCTCCATCTGCAAAATTGGAGTCTCTGTCTCCCAAAGGTGGGGTGCAAATAGATCCATGAATACACCTGAGATATTTAAAGGCTGCGTTGGAGAATGTCACAGAAAGATCCATGGGGAAGTGAATCACTGTGTCTCCAGGGCAGGCCTGACTGGAGTGCAGTAAATACAGTCCAGGGCCACACACTGAACCAGAGGAGAGCACCAAACACTGAATAGCTGCTCATTATTAAGCACTGTCTGTCCTGTGTGCTGAATGAGCCGAAGGCCCTGTGGGAAAAGCAGTTTGCAGTGATGTAATTAAAGACTGTACCAGAACGCACACACAGCGAGCAGTGGCATTCAGGCTGCACCAGCAACTTTAATTCAGGTTTCTCCCAGGTTTTGAGGCTGAGCTTTGCAACCTCAATCACCTTCCTTTAATAGTTCGGGGTGCGTCGACGTAACGCTGCAGCTGAATTCTTCCTTGTGGAATGTTATGTCTTATAAAAAAAGATATTCTGTAATTAAAAGTGAATGTCTTGCATTACTTCCTGTTTGCTCCCCATGCTGCTTCGGATAATTGCCTCTTTCCTGCGGGTGGAATGAAGACTGTTGAAGTCCAATGGCCTCAACCATGGGCTGCTTATTCAATGTGGCATGTAAGCAGCAGGGATTTCCTTGTCCCTGGCTGGAGACCTGCATACTTTACCTCTTCCATGCAAGTAGGATGAAATTAATCAGTGTTGGTTTTCTCAGCAAGCAATGAAATTTTAACCACTGCAATGTCGGAGGAGGAAGACTCCTCAAAGGGGACCAGGAGAAAGTGCATGAATGAGAAGTTCCTGCCAAGACATGAACACTACACTTGAGTGTGTCTGAAACATTGGGTGCAGAGAGTAAATAAGCCCCATGACAGGTCTAGCCTAACTACCCAGCACTTCCATGGCAAGTAGCCCATACTTTCACCAACCTTGGCATCGAGACGAGGATAATATTTTTGCAAGGATGAACTGCACTCCAACAATGTCTCTAATGTTTCAGTGTCAATGCAAGCATGCTTTGCTTTCAGATCAGCCATGTGGCTCTTCTTTTCCATCCCCTTCCCCCTTTTCCTTTCAGAGAAGTACATTTTATGTGTCTGCTGAAGAGGAAATCCCTGTCTTCTGTGGAGTTCCTGGGCTGAGGACCCAGAAGACAGTGCACCTCAGTCCTGGGAATGGAGCTGTTAAGCCTTAGCTGATGGTTCTCTCCCAGCCTCGTGCACTGTGCCGAGTGTTCCCATATCCCACTCTCACAGGAGAACCTACCCACCTCTAAAGTGATAATTACACACTGAATTCCATTTTTAGAGAACTCCCAACAAGTGTTGCACTGACTGATGAGGTGACAGGAGCAATCTATCTGTGCACATGGGACACAGGATATTGCTGGTGAAGCCACGGCTTGCTCCAAACATCTGTGCACCCAAAAGCCATGTACAGCATCTGCCCTACCCATTCTGGAGGTCAGCAGGAAAGTGCAAGCACAAGAGGCTACTCTGCTTGGTAGAATTGAAGGGGTAACCCAAATCTAAGTGACTGACCCATAAAAGTGATCCTTTTCCCCATGTCTGAGCATCCCTTCACATTTACAGACTCAGAGGTGATGCTTCACACAGAGGGAAGGTGGTGTCACCCAGCTGAGAAAAGGCAGCTTGAGCAGTTGCACAATTCTTATGTCTGACTTCATCCACCTCACTTCCTCCTATGTTCTTGACCAGAATAACTTGGGAATGGATTTCTCATGTAGTTGTGAGGCTGCTTCACCATGCCAGAGTTACTCCTGCCTTGTGTCACTCTGGTATAAAAGTTTATGAGATAACCATTAGATTTTACTGTACCCAGTTGATATAATTGAACAAAACAATTTCTTGGTGGGTCAGCATCTGGCTGGAAGGATGCTGAAGAAGGTTTTAGGCAAGCATTAGTATCTCAGTTATTCATTTGTTTCTTCAGATCCAACATGTTGAAGTATCCTCTTCCAAGTGAGAAGTAAAATGTCTAAATACATTTTCAGCATCTAAATATCCTATCACTGCCTATGAGGTTGGCAACCCTACTTGAAGTAATTTTGCCTTCTGTTCACTGAAATCTTTTCAATAACCTTGGAGGTGATAGTCTGAGTTTCTTGTTTTGCAGATCTGAACACCATTATTTTGTGTTGCTGGATATTTGTATGTTGAAATTTAGGAAACAAAATAGGAAAAAAACCACTTCATAAGGGTAAGATGTTTTTCGTAGGACAGTGTAAAAATAGACCGAGAAATGGCCAGGGAAAAAAAGAGATAAACTGAAAAAAAAAATCAAATACTAGAATAACTTTTAAAACTGCAAAAGTTTTCACATATTTTCCCCATGACAATCCAGTTTTCATAAGATTGAAGTGGAAGTTCTCTCTAAAATTGGTTTTTCTTTTTTTGTAGACCTAAGTAAGACTGTTCATGGTTTTTGTGTCTGGACACAAGCTGCCACACCCTCTGCATCCATCCCAGTAAATTGGCATGAAGGGATCCCTGGTACTGCAGACTTCAGTCAAAAAGGAGAAAAAAATGCTTACCACTGGCAATCCCCCTCTGCACAAGTTACTTTTGGTACTTTTGGAGTTTCTAAATGACTTTAAAACCTCCTTTCTACTCCTCCTCTCAATTTTACTCAGCAGCTCAGCTCCTTCACACCCACTCAGAGGGGGCTGTCTCTCAGCAGGCAGTCAAATCAGCCTGTCAATATAAACCAAGGCAAAGCCAGTGTCTGTATTAATACAAATGAGCCACTTGTAGTTGAGCAAAAGATCCAGTTAAGTGGTAATTTAGCAGTGTTGTCACAGGTCAGTGGTACCCCTTAAAAATCGTTGAGGATTGATTATGTTTTTCAGTATATTATTGTCTCTGATTACTTAGGTTGGTGGTTGAGCTTATTGTGCAATTTTTTTAAAGGTTGGGATTGACAAACACTTATAAAATAAGTGGAGTTTTACCAGTGTGGGGTTTTGTTGTACTCGAAGCTTGGGGTTTCGAAACATCAGGAGGAAAAAAATGGAAAGAAAAATACCCCAAAAAATTTAGCAATGAAGTAACAACTAATAGCACCTACTATTCTGTTAAAGGATTCACTAATAAGAAGGCTGGGATGCTTAGGACTTGCAGGGACTATTGAGCAGCATGCAGAGTAAGTAATCCCTGTGAATAGTTTTATTATGTGCCTGTCAGTAACGTGTGCTGCTTAAATATGCACTTACAGAGTGACTGTGCTGGTGGCTCTGTGCACTCTGCCACTTACTGACTAGGTAAAATTTCTTCTTGAGAAAGGAAAGCTGCTTTGCTTTCTACCTAGGCTGCTTTAGAAGTCAAAGAGTAGTTCTGCAGAAGTCTTTTCATTTTAAGAAAGTGATTCACAAGATGTCTGCATTCGTTTCCTGGAATTGAGATGTTTATTTTGTGCTATGTACAACAGCAACAGTTCTGTAGATTTCATAACATTAAACATTCAAATTGCAACTTCTACTGAAATTTTCTTTCAGCATGCGTTACCCAGAATGTCACCAGGCAGGAGTCTAAATAACAGCACTAGACAGAAAATAAGTTTGGTATTTCAGTTAAAAACTTTCAGACTGGGCATAAAAGTCCCAAATAAAAAGAAAAAAGATCTCAGTAGCTACGGTCTTTGAGAACAAATCATCCAATTCTGTCATTCCCATCCAAGGCAGAACAAAATGAGAACAACTAAGTGTTTGTTCCCCGAATTTCACAGGGCGTTTCTGAGGTGAGCTTTCATATTTCTGTGAGGGATTTTTTTTCCGGTCCTCTGGCCTTGTGGCAGAGACATTGTTGAAAGTCATTTAAGAAGATAAAGGCAAACTCTTTTTCTAGCCAGGGTGGTGGTCAGGGTTTTGGTGTGGGCAGCCCTTCCCCTGGGGCTGCACAAGTACCACATGAAAGTGCTGGGAAATGTTGGTGGGGCATCTTTTGTGATCAGTGTGAAGAAGTTTGGAAGCCCACCCTGCCCTGAATACCTTTGTGACTGGCCACAGAGGCAACTGTTCAAACACTGTGCTTGGGAAACCTCACCAAAGGCATTGATCCAGGGCCATGTGCTTTTCAAGTGTAATTTATGGGAATGGAAAGCAGCTTACTACTAGTAATGGTAATTTTTTGACTAGAAGTGTAACACACCTGCCCATCTGTCTGTCAGCCAGTCATTCTGTCTCCCTGCTCTTTTTTGCTTTTTGTTCCCTTTCTGTGCACTGTTATTTTAACTGGCAGCCATATGTAAAAGAAAGGATATGTTTAAGAACATGGTACCTAATAATTTAAGTTAAAAAAAAAAAAAAAGACTTTAAAATATTCCCAGTGCACATTCTCAGTCCAGATTTCCTGGTGATTAATCCTGGTGCACGCATTTCCACTGTCCTGCTGGTGTTGACTGTGGAACTGAGAGACAGAGTGAGTGGTTTATTCATGTAAATTGTGCTTGACAGAGGAGGGGTGGGAAAACTAAGGTGGGCTTGATCAAGGAACTACTGGAATTGATGGGAGTCATTCTTTCCATCTCAGTTGGTCAGAGCATGGTGCTGATAACACCAAAGTTGGGGGTTCCATTCCCATATGAGCCATTCACTTAAAAGCTGGACTTGATGGTTGGGTCCCTTCCAACTCAGAATATTCTTTGGTTTCAGCAGGTTTAACGAGTGTCTTCATTATTGGCAGCAATTATTTGTTGTCTTTCCCTGCACCCCATAATTCACACAGTAATATTTTTGCTTCTCTTCATCTTCCTCAGCTGAACCTTGACCCTGCAGTTTCTGCTTTTGAGCACAGGGCTTGCTCAGTGGCCCATATGGAAGGGATGCAGTTGCCTGAGCAAGTAACTTTTACATCATACCAGAAGTGTTGGGGGAGGGCTGGAATAACTCAGCAGAGTAGCTCAGATTTTGTTAGGATGAGAATTTGTCTTCCATTGGCAAACAGCCTGGTCTCAGGGCAGAGCATTTTCACTTTGCCATCTGACTCTGCTCCTGGCACAAGGCTGGATGACCAAATGTCTCCCCTGTGAGAGCTGAGGGTCCCTCCCCAGGCTCTGGACCCCACTCCTGTTTTCCTGTGCAGTGATTATATTGAGCTCATAGGATCTTGTTTGATCCTCCTCCTGCTGCTGCTACAAAAAGGGTGGGTGAGTTGTTATCCCTCCTGTCAAAATCTTTGTCCAAAATCAACAAAGCCACAAACGTGTTCTGGTTCAAGTGCTCGTGCAAACATATTTTTGCAACTGCTTGTAGGATTTGACTTTCAAATAGAATTCCATGAGCAAAGCTTCAATGCAACTGCTTTCAAAAAACAAATGAGAAGGTCCATATGTATCACTGAAGCGTATTTAACTGTGAGTTTGTTCCAATATTCTCCAAGCATATTTTCCATATTGGTCCAACTGGACTCTTTCCATCTCCAGTGTAATGCTGCTGTGATGTGTGGAGTTTATCCCTGTAGCCCAATGCCATGAAAAGAGTGGAAATAAGGGAAGTTATACAAAGCAAACACTGTCTGCATTTGAATAATTACATTAGATGTTCAATGATCAGGAGATTAAATTTTGTTTGTTTTAAAAAAGACAGCTGACAAGCAGAGAAGATTAAGTTGGCAGGACTTAAAACCAGTTTGGGGTAATTCCATTGTCTCAAGTAAGTTTGATTGCATTCTTATTTTTAATTAATTGAACTTAGATGGTTAGTGCCAGAACAACTCTTGCTGTAAGAGCATAGATGAGGGTCTCCAAGTCTCTTGTAGAAAATCCTAAATTCAAATGGAAAAAAAATAAAGGAAGGACAAAAAAATGTTCTCCCCCAGTACTTCATGTGTTAGGTCTGGAGCTTTCCTCAGCAATGAAGGGCTGGTTTGAACTGCAGAACAGGACAAGCTGCTGTTTAGAATAAGGAATCTATCAAGCCATTATCTTGTCATAGGCTGTAATAATTTCCATGTTTTATTAAAAAAAAATAAAGAAAGCAGATGAAATATTTATAGTTAGAGAGAGTATGCTTTTGCCACCAGCAGGAGAACTTCGTCACAGCCCTTGGCTTCAGAGCTGCTGTCCGGCACCTGCAGGGCTCTGGAGCTGCCAAGACAAACACTCTGTCCCTGAGACAGAGGCTGCCTCGTCGTTTTTAATCTCTCTGAAGTGCCAGGTGAAGCTCTGGAGCAGTGGAGTGGTTAAAGCAGAAAAAGGCTCTGCTGTGCGCTCCTGGACTGAATTTCCTCTGCAGGAGTTTGCGCTGCAGGTGAATAGCCAGGAGCCACAGGGCCATGCTGGGGCTCCCACACCTTCATGGGCCCTTTCTGGCCACTCTGCCTGGGGGCAGGCAGTGCCATTAGCCTCATTTTATAAATACAGCATGCCCCTGAGGTCTGCAGGGCACAGAATATTAGTTGTGCTGGTAACTGAATTCCCACGGGAGCCTGGATGCTTGTGTTAGGCTTTTATAACATGACTTGCTGCCACAGTTTATAGGAATTTTTGAATGAACTGAAATGTGACATTTTTATTCCTGTGTTGTGCTCTCTAACCATCTGGCTTGCCTCACTTTTTAAATGCATTGCTGGAGACAGGGTGAATGGAGAGTCCTCAGCATCTTAACCACAGGTTTCCATTGTAAAACAGCCCCCCTCACTCCTCCCACCAAAAAAAAAAACCCAAACCCAACAAACCCCAGAAAATAATAGACAACAAAGACAACAAATCAAATATTAGGTTTTCTCCCCTTTTAATTGAAATTTGGGGATTTTGACATCAGCAACTCTATACCTTGTGTTGAGCTTTTCACTTCCTCAATGGTAGGTTTTGACAGGTATGAAATGTTGTTAATAGGACTATTTTTCTTAGGCATGGGCTCAGATATTTTTCAGAAGCTTACCAAAATATCTGTTAGGGAACAAATAACAAAGAACTTCCCTCCTGTTGCTTCCTCCCATTCCTGCAATATTCCCAAATAGGCACCATGAAAAAGAGATCCCTCTCTATGTTACTGTACGGATTTTTGATCAGGCTCTGCAGTTTAAACAGCAGTATCCCAGTTTCTTAATCAGAAATGCTCCCCTATTTTCAGTTTCTCAAAGAGAAAAATCTGATATGTTTGCCCCTGCAAGTACCTGAGCTCCCAGCTAAGTTCATGAAGTCCTGACTGGCCATGACATCTCCAGGACTGAAGGTCATTGAAAATTAAGAGTAACATTAAAAAGATAATAAGAGGGTCTTCAGATATGCTAATATGGCCCATCTTGGAGTTTTGCTCTTGAACACAAGGATTATCTTTTGTATTGAAGCATTTTTATTAGAGATGGAAAACCGCCTTTTGTAGAATGCAAGAGCTAATGTTCCAGCTTTCCAGATCATTCTGAAATACAAGAGCAACACAGACACTGTTAATAATGCAATCAAAGCAATTTAAATCCTTTTAAAACATCCACAAAGGATCCTTTGATAAGAAGCAACTTTCATCAGCCTAGAAAGACTAGGCAGTTTAGTGTGTGCTGTTTATTAAGTTTATACATAGACAGTGGTAATTCCACTTTTGGCTGGAGAAGAGCAGCAGTAAATTATAAGACATCTTTATAAGCACCAGTGTTAGACTTGCTGGTTTAAAATGAAAAACGTATTTATATTAATATAGCTCTAAATGGGGTTATTCAGTGCTTAAAGATGCAATTTGTTTTCCATTAGTACTCTGAATGGACACAAAATAAATCTGTGAACCTTAAAGGATTTAGTCCTTTTTTTGACAAAAAGAAGGAAATTGCTACAAGTGCACAGTGTATGATGGGCTGTGAAAGTCTGTTTGGTTCAGTTGTGCTGCATATTCTTTAATCTTGCTCTTAGTTCCTGCCTTTGTCCTCCTTTTCCTTGTGTGTCCCTGTAAGGAAACTTACATAAAGAAAGCAAAGATGGGCAAAAAACACAGAAGTGGTTTTTATATTTGGGATGGGCAGGATAGGATTTCTTTTAGCAACATCTCCCTGAGTTTGGGTGAGAAGGGAGGCATGTGATTTTGGGACAATGTAAGCAGAAGTTTCCATCCATCTCAGGGATGTTGGGGATCACTTTGACAGGCCCCAGCCCCTTGGAAGAGGAAAGTTTTACTTTTGGTGTGCCAGCATCTTGGGAACTGACTGCTGCTCCTATTGCCCAGCTTGAGTGTAGGGACTGAGCCATTCAAACGCTTTCTGCCATTAATTTGGGGTGATTTTTGTTATTCTGGGACAAAGCAGGTGAGAGGGAGAGAGCAGCAGACAAATAATAGACTTCCAACAGCATCTGAATGGTTTTGGTTCACCTTAAAGAAGGAAAATCAGGAAGAGAAGATGAATTCTGACCTTGGATTCCTGAGCATGAGCAGGAAATGAACAATTAAGTCTTCCTACGTCCTCTTTGGGGGTTCCAGGTGTTTGTTTGTTGGTTGTTTTGTTTTGTGTGGGCTTTTTTAGGCAGCATAATTACTTTGCATTTGGATCTTACTCATTTTTCATCTGATTTAATGCCAAGGCTAGCAGGGATCCAGAGGTCAAGTCCAAATGTTCCCATACAGCAGCATGGTGCATGTCTTCTTGGCGATTCTCCATGCATTCCTTCGGAAAATCTGCTCTTGGGATTTCAGTATGCTGGAAAATAAAATGTTACTTAATAGATAGCACATAAATACAATCCTTGGCCACACCAAAAAGCTGAAAAGATGTTCCTGGCTTTTGTAGACTTTAAAAGTGAGGTTTAAACTGAGCTCATCCCTCCCCACAGACATCTACAGGAGGAAGCCTCACCAGCTGGTTGCAGGGCTTGGGTTTGCAGCTCTTCAGAACAAGTTGCAGAAGTGCAGCTTTTATAGCACTCTTGCTTAGACACCTGCAGTTTACTCTGAATATCATGAAAGACTGATTTTCAGCCAAGAGTTATTTAGTTCATGACTAAGCCATCAAAACCCACAGGTATATTGCAAATGTGAAAGAGAAGGGGGGACCTGGTCTCTCTGCAGACCACTGCTTCTCTCCAAAAGGTGATACTTTGAGCCAGCCAAGAAAATGGAAGGTATTTAAATGAGAAATTAGGACAAAAAAGTCTTCGCAGTGCACAGGAAGGTTTTTATATAATTAAAATATTAGATTTTCTCCCCTTTTATTTGGAAGTTGTGGATTTCGACATCAGCAACTCTATTACCTTGTGTTGAGCTTTTCACTTCATCAATGGT
Source organism: Haemorhous mexicanus (assembly GCF_027477595.1). Classification (NCBI taxonomy): domain Eukaryota; kingdom Metazoa; phylum Chordata; class Aves; order Passeriformes; family Fringillidae; genus Haemorhous; species Haemorhous mexicanus. The sequence continues at coordinate 37,266,429 of NC_082347.1, forward strand.
ATGTTTTGACAGGTATGAAATGTTGTTAATAGGACTATTTTTCTTAGGCATGGGCTCAGATATTTTTCAGAACCTTACCAAAATATCTGTTTGGGAACAAATTTGGCCATAGGCTTTGAATGGTGACAGCATGACGTGTGCAGGTGCAACTATTTCAGTGTGTTCTTTGTGCTGGCTGCTCCTGAAATTAGTATTTCAATACATAAGCTATGAAGTAAAGGGAAAAATGAGTCAGTAAAATTATGAATAAACATTATTTATCTTTATTTATCTTATGAATGTTAATTATGGCATTTTATATAATACCTTTTCTATATTAATCTGTGTTGTTGCTCTGTTAGGAAGATGGAGAATTCACTTGCATGTGTGCATTGTTTGCCAGTGATATTTTCTAAATAAAGAGTTTGGCGTCAGTGAGAAGTGTCTGCTTTCCCAAGACTTTGACCCACCCAGCTTTTCACCCCCATCTTGGGTGACTTTGCAGGTGTTAAACAGGATGGCGCTGAGGCAGGAGGGTCTGACTACCAAAGATATCACTCTCAGAGCTGTTTTAGTTACACTTCATCATCATAAGCATATGGTTTCACTTCCAAGTGTTTAACATTTCCATTTCCTCAGGAAATCATTCCTTCTATTTTTTAAACTTTTTGAAACTGGATGGATGTTTTTACTGGCAGGCGGAACGAGAGCGACACAAGGCTCAGCCCCAGCCCAGGAGAGCCCCTGGCTGCAGTGCCCGCCTGCCTCCCCATCCTGCAGCAGCTCCTGAGCACGGCTCGGGGTGCTCCAGCTCCATCTCTGGGGTGCAGCACGCTGCTAAAACACTTCTGGCTATAATAAAATCATCCACTCCTTTTTCAGCTTTAGCTGAGAGGTGTTTTTCTTTCTGAGTCTGCTCCGGGCCCATGCATCCCAAGAATTAGTTGAGTGCAGATTCCTTTAGCTGACTTAGTGAGGCCAACAGCAAGATCAGGGCCTAACAAAATAGTTTGTGTCACCTACAAGGAATGAAAGCATTTTTGTCGTGTGTTTATTATCTGTGTTGGTACATCCAGCAGCTCCACGCACATGACAGAGGCGTGGATGGCTCCAGGGAGCTGCTCTGGCTGTTGCATTTTCAGAGATTATTTCTGGTATTTCCTTTTCCCCATTACCAAGGGGTCACCCTTCTCACGTGCTGGCCAAGTTCTGTAGAGTAGGAGGAAGTCCGTGCTCATGTCTTATTTATGTTGTGTTTATCCACATATGTTATAGTGTTAAGTTGCTTGTTTTCTTTCCCTGCTGTTTTATGAAGTTATGGATGTGCAGTTTGCACACTAATGTACCTGGTCTCACTGGCCCTTTTGGTAGAAGATCATCCTCTGCTACATCAGGTGTCACTTGTCATAAGAACTTTGATAAACTAGCTGCATTTTGTACAACAGTTATCACTGTCCATCAAATAACATTGCACAAGAGAAAATATGGGGCAAACCAGCTGATTATTGTGTTTGTCCCTTTCTGGTTTACTCTCTTATGAATCCAGACAGTCTCATTCTCTTTTTGGCATGGGGAAGCTTGCTGTGGGTCTGGGCTTCAGGAGGGATTGAGTCCTGCCACCAGGCAGTCTGTGTGCTGCTGGTATTCAGGGTGTATGTTTTATTCATACCCTCACAAGAGTTGGTTAGTCAAGGTAGCAGAAACCAGCATCAGGCAGATGTAGTTAAACCTCCAAACCTCCCAGGAGGGCTCACCTGGGCTGCTGAGCCTCTGGCTTTGTGCTGGCCTCTGGGATGTTGTGAGGGCTGTCCTGATGCACTTCCCTTAGTGCTGTACATGTCTGCACATCCCTTCAGCAGTTACTCACTAAAAATGCCCCTTGGGCAAGCAGCACAAGCTGGTAGCACCCACAAGGACACCCCAAGGCTGCTCCGTGTCCCAGGGATCCTGCTGGTTTTCCCACCACACCTATCAGTGCCATGGTGTTCCATGCTGAAGGCTCCAGCTCAGGCAAACAAACCAGTGCCAGGGGATGGCTGCTGATAATTAGATTGACTGGAGGTCAGGTTAGGATTCACACAGTGATTTTGATCCAGTTTTGCTTGCAAGAGAGCATCAAAACATTGCAGTTTTCTCAGTAGATTGAGTGATATCTTGATCCAAAATGGAATGGCAGTGCCAGCGAAAAAATGCTGCTGGCATGTTGTTCCCAACTGCTTCAGAAGACCAGGCCAGAGCAGGACCACGCTGAATTAAAAGCACATTTCAGCTGTCCCCAGCCCATGTCTCCAGTGCCCACCCTGGAAGTGCTTCAGGAATCAGTTCCTGAAGTAGAGCCAGGTGCAGCACTGGGCAGGCTCTCTCCTTCCCCTTATGAGAGGCAGCCTTGGCTGCTCCTGCCCGCTGTCCCCCAGCTACAGGGCAGAGGTCCAACACCTCAGACAGCATTTTCTGTTCAGGACAAATGTACCCAGAGAGTGGGGAGGCCCTGGCATAGGCTGCCCGGAGAAGCTGTGGATGCCTCATCACTGGAAGTGTCCAAGGTTGGATGAGTCTTGGAGCAACCTGGGATAGTGGAAGGTGTCTCTGCCCATGGCAGGGGATATGTAATTAGGTGATCTTTAGGATCCCGTCCAACCCAAACCATTCCATGATTCTATGATGATTCTGGTTTTGCAGAAGATGGTCCCCAGGGCACGAGCTGAGGTGAGCAGGTCCTTCAGCTGGGTGCCTCAATGGCAAAGGGGAGCTCCTGTGCCTGCATCCATGGGCTGGGAGGAGCTGAAGGGCATGGGGGGCCAAAGCAGAGGGGGAATCAAAGACCTTGCAGGAGCTACTGCAGGCCCAAGAGAGAAATAGCCAAGGCACTGACAACTTGTGTGGGTTTGGTATGTCTGTTTGCAGCGCTGTGTTATGTGTTTAGAAGCTGGTTGTTTCCATAATAACAGCAAGTGCCATATGGCAGCGAGGAGGGTGGTGAGAAGAATGCCTAAGGAAACACAGTATGTTGTTTGACATGTGTGTACTTGTAGAGGAATAACGTGTCTCAAGCAAGTATTGCTGCTCCAAGCAGGCTGGGGGATTTTATGCTCTCACCAGAAAAATATCCAAAGCCCTTGGCATTTGTGCAGGTGCTATGCCAGTTAATGATGCCTGCCCTTCATCCATATTCTCCTGCTGACAGTCCTTGTGATGGGCAAAGGACCTTTTACTGTACTGTGAGAGGTGGTTGTGGATGCACCAGCACAGGGGAATGCCATTTAAACATGGCTTTTAAGGGGAAATACAGTTCTGTGAGAAGTGCTGTTAAACTGAAATGAGCCAGATGCCATATGCTCTATCCATTCCTTAATGCTCAGCAATTAAAAAGCAGAAAATTTGAAACCTTTGAAAATGCATAGTTTACTGTAATTGTTTAATAGAAAGTAGGCTAAGCATTTCCAGAGGTGTGGAGCACTTTAGTGCATGTCTAGGAAGCATCCAGGAAGGAGTCCACAAATTCCAGCCTTTTCTGCCCTTCAATGTATGACTCATATTTCAAGGACTTGTAATTTGCTCCCCACATTCCCACCAATACCGCCAGTCTGAGCTGTACCTTTGCATACATTTCCACCACAGAAAAATGTGGAATTATTTTTTCATAATGGCTGAGTGGCTTTTGCTTGACCTTAACCAACATCAGCCCTACAAAATTCAGTCTCTCTTAACTGAGTCCCAAAGCCATTAATTATATTTGTATTTGGATACCTAAAACGTGGTGGCAGGGAGAAGGAGGTTGTTGTGATTTGGGGTTGTAGACCTGCACTCACATGCAGTGCTTTAAACTCATGAGCAACCCAAAAGGCAGAACTGTTCTCATTTTCATGCTTCTGTTCTTCTCTTTCTTGCCTCTAGAGAGAGATTACTGCAGCATATGTGAAAAGCAGCCCATTGGAAGGCTCCTCTTTCGGCAGTTCTGTGAAACGCGGCCCGAGCTCGAGTGCTGCATTCGGTTCCTTGACTCGGTGGTAAGTCAATTCTTGTGGTATTTTGGGGTGCTTTGCAGTGCTCCCCGACAGAGGAGACTCCTCTGACCCTAAGAAATCGCTGTTTTGTGGGATTTTGTGTCTGAAGTGCTGGAGCAGGCAGTGGGAAGGGCTGGCCCCAGCAGGAGCCCAGCACCACTGGCAGCACAGGGACACCCAGGGCTGGTGCCAGCCTGGGGGACATGAGCCACCAGAAAGGGGTAAGGACAGTCACCCCCACAGTGATGCTGTGGCCTCCCTCCATGCCAACACCCGAGCAGCTGAGCTGCTGTGAGCAATGTCTGCTGCTGGGGGTGAAGCCTGCTCTACTGGGAGGCACTGGGGGAAAGGAAGTTGAGAATGGGCTGACGAGAGAGGATGGGGAATGTAATAATCCTAAAATCCCTTCCCAAGGCTTTTCAGCCATGGATGGTTCACAAAGGACATCCTGATAATCACCCTGGTTTTTTTCAAATAGGAGAACAGAGGCACAAGGTACAGAAATAACTTGATTGAGGTCACTGAGAAACAAATCTGCTCCATTTTCCACCCCAGTGAGCCATCAGTTAACCCAGCCACTGAGCATCACCCCCAAGCCCTGGGGGACCTGATGCTCTTTCCCACTCTGGCAGCACTTGGCCATGAGTTCTGGCAGCTGTTCACAGTGGAAAAGTCTCTCAGTGACTTCTTTTGCTGGGAGCCTGTGGAAGGGGAGGGTGTTGATCAGCCAAAAGGTGACATGGTACCAAAGAGCAAGATGAACTTGTCACTCGTGAGTGCCCACAGAGTCTTTCTCCCTGGCTAACACTGACAGTCAGAAGCAAAACAATGCACACCAACAGGAATAAAATTGTTTTGTTTGCACCATGGTGAAGCTACTCTGAAGTATAGGGAAATGTGAGGATTGCCCTGAAGCTGTAAAAGTTACAGTCTGGAGAGGACATGTGGTCTCTTAAGGTTTATGTTACTCCTGCATTACAACAGCAAATCTACAGCATCACAAAAAGTGTTGGATAAAGTCTGAATCCAGTTTTAGCTGGTCATGACCTCCACCTGTTATTCCTAGCACTGCTCGTGGTTTTCTCTGGTGAAAGGTGTAGCCATCAAGGTACATGAGACATCTGACAAACACTCTGTGCAGCTGTGCTCAAGGCCAGCAGGCAGCAGGACACTTTGGGTACCCTGCATGTGTTTGTCCTGTGCTGGACCAGCATTGTCCAGTGAGGTGTCTGCCACTGATGAAACACCACACGCCACTCTGGGGGGAGGCACACCAGCTGTGCCACCTGCAGCCCCAAGGAGATGGCAATTTCTGCAGAAATCCCTGGGAAGGCAGCCACAGGAGATGGCTTGCAAGTGCTTTAATCTCAGGCAGAAGCAGCAGAGCTGTGCTCAGTTTGGGGAGGGTCAGTGGTGCTCTGCTCTGTTCTCTCTCCTCCCTGCAGCTGCAGGCACCACATTTTTGTTCCAGCAGTGCCCAGGGGCTGTGGGGCAGAATCCCCCAGTGTGCCAGCCCTGTATGCACTCAGGGCATGCCACTGGCAGAGGGAACAACATCTGGGCACAGGGGAACATCTGTCCCCAGGTGCCAGCACCCCAGGGCACCGTGTGCCAGCCGTGGCTGTGGCGCTGCCCAGCCTGCCTCTGGCTCTGGGGTCCTCTCTGGATTGAGGACACTGTGTCACTCACCAAAGCTCCTGGTGGCACTGGCTTTGTTTTAAAGGTCTGTCTCTTCACCAATATCCCCAAATCCTTTTGCTTTGCACCCAGCCCAAGCTGCTTTTGCAGGCTGGATGTGCCCTGTGTACCTTGACTGGGCTGGTGGTCTGTTCCCAGTTAGGCTCAGACTGGCACTGGGAGGATTTGTTAAACAAAATGCCAGCCTGGGTGGAGGTCTGAATCCTTATCTTTCTCTCTTCTTTTTAACACTAATTAACAGCAATCTCCTTTGTTTATTGATTTCAAATTCTGTATAAGCTTGCTCCCAGCCTGTGAAAATCCCTGCATTAGGCATTATTAAGGTCAAGCAACACAGCCCTTGGCCATTAAATTGGATGATTGCTACTGAAATTTGCCCAGTGGGGTCACACTGTGTTTAGTGAGTAGTAGGATTCAAGCCAAGCCCTATGTTAGGCAAAAAAAAAGCCCTATAATGAGACCAGGAGTCTGACTTTACTGCCCTAATCTGAGACCACCAGGAATGGGAAACCTTTTTCAGACCACCTGCTGTAACAAGCAGGAAAAGCCAAGAGCCTTCATTTCTTTTGTCTAAGTTATTTTTCTAACATGAGGTGCAAAAATTATCTTTTGTGTAATGTCCAATAAAGGGAAAAGATAAAAGAGGATAATATTTAGCTGTTCTTGAGAGACTCACAGAGCTTTTTGCACATTGAAAGGGAGGACCACCTCTCTTTTTCAGTGCCCATCTAAGTGACTTTACCAGGTGACACAGTAAGACACTGGCAGAAGCCAGGAATTGATGCCTCTCAATATTTTCTACAGTTTCTCAACTCATGCACTCAACTGTCTGCAAGGAAAGAAGTGACTGAGGAGAAAACCAGAAGCTGAGTCAGACATTTGACAACCTATCAACATCCTAGTGAGAGACTAAGCTCTCTTACAGCTTTGCTTCCAAAGGCTGGTGGAATCATCCAGACCTTGCAGACCAGAATATGCAAAGAGACAAAAAAAAAATCCTCTCCTGACTGGACATTTATGTCAGTTGTTATGTGAAATAACTAGCCTGGTCTGATGTAGTCTCCTGCAAATGTAATTATGGCAGGATTTGGGGATTTTTTTCTGTTAAACAGTTGTTAAGCTGCCTTCTGAAGAAAAGGGATTTGTATCACTGAATTCTGCAGGCATGTAGGTGTGTAGCTGTCAGCTCCCTCTGAGACCTGTGAATGCCTTGGCCAATTTCAACCAGTAATTGAGACAAAAGTGCTCAGAGGCATAAAGTCTCTCCATGTTTTGTGAGAGCAGTGTTTGGGTGATTAGTCACAATCGATTGTAGCCCAGACTAACACGACATGTGGTTTGTAAGCAGCAGGCCCCAGCATTAGATGATAACAGTGATAAGAACAAAGAGATGCAGAGCTCTGCAGCACAGCACTGGTGGAGCTGGGGGTGTTTGGCTCCCACTGCTGCTGTGGGACCAGCGAGTGCCTGTCAGTGTGTGTGTGTGTGTGTCTGTCTGTCTGTCTGGGAAATGGAGCAACAGCAACCCTTTCTCCCAGCTGGCAGGAGGGCTGTAAGGACAGACAGCCATCTCTTGCCGTGGATATTGTGCAAACAAACTCATGACAGAGGTCCTGATTGCTGAGATGAAATATCCACCGAGCTCCCGTGGGGCTCTGGAGGCATCACGAGCTGCTCTGGGTGCTTGGAGCCACAGAGCTCTTCCTGAATGGCTCAGCAGAACCATTCCCATGGTGGAACTGTGTGAGCACAAACTGTTATCATTAGGTGGAGGTGGTTTGTGGCTCCTCCAGAAGCCCTTAGCCAAGGAATCATGCACAGCCCTGAAGCACACTTTGCTCTGCTTACAAATATTTTAGCAACATCGCTCAACTCTGGAGCTGTTGAAAGAGAGCCATTAAAATGAAGTGTGAGGGGAAATGTTTCCTGTGCTAAAAGGCAGATCAGTGAGCAGGCAAGGGGCTAGCAAGATGTGTTTGCTTCTCCACAGCCAGTGCCTCCAGCACAAGAAGGTGGCAGTTCAGTTCAGCAGGGACCTCTTGCTCCTGTCCCCTTCTCATCAGCGCATTCCCAGGGTGCCAGCACCTGACATTTCCTTCTCCTCTCCTCTCCTGTGATTTTTATTTGTCATTAAAATGAAGGCTTTACCTTCTGGAATCCCTTTCCTGCTTCATCTACTCACATTCATAATGGTTTCTTTTCCAAGGGAGGGCTTTTAACAATTGAATGTGGACCAGATTTAGGTTGACTGGAGGAGAGCGTGGACAATTTTGGTCATTATTTTCTCTCTAATGTGAACAAGGTTACTTTTTTTGCACTGAAGTCACACAAAAATACATCCTCTGGAGGAAAATAGCCCTGCTGCCTCTCCAGGTTGTTTCTGCTTGTGATATCTGGGCTCAGGGGCCTTGGGTGGACTTTTCAGCTGAGTGCCTCACTAGACATGGCACTTACCTGGGGTGAAAGGATGAGTGAGCATCCATTTAATGCCATTTGTAAAAATCCTGTCTTGCTGTTCGGGAGATTTCATTTGGTTAAGTCCCTTTTGTGGTATATAAACCATCTGTGTATGTGTGTCTTAAAGCTGTTCAAGGCTTTTCCCATCAGAAATGCCAGTTTGTTGGTATCAACAAACTCATTAACTCAAAATGTGTTTTCAAACAGTTGAAAGGGCTCTTTTTGCCCTGCCTTTAAATATGAAAAATATGGTTTCAAGTTCACTTTTCACTTAGAAATGCGAGTTATTATGAATCCCAGCTGTTTGGGGTTTGCCTTCCAGTTTTCAGTCACAGATTTTAAATCTCCAGCAGAGGCAAATGCAAGAACAGGCACTGAGGACAGAGCAATAACAGGGCAGAACCTGGAGTCTGAGAAAGGACTGAGCAGAGAGATGTTCTCAGATAACAGAGGAGGGAGCTGAGAAAGTGGAGGTGAAAAATTGGGGCTGAAATGCCAGTAACCTCCTGCAGATGCTCAAAAGGTGATTCCACTGTTCCTGACTTTTACCAAGAAGCCAAAACTGCTCTGGTGGGAGTGTCTGTTCCCATCTCCATCTCCTGGTGGGTACAAGGGGTGATGATTCCCTTGGCCATGCCATGCTGCTGTGGGAAAACATCCTCTGAGATCTCTTTGGATGTGTTTTTCCATTTTTACATATTTTTAGCCATGGAGTTTCAGGAGCTCAAATAATATTAAGGTGAAAATCAGATACTACATAAATTGATGTGTCAGAATCAATGTGAGCCCCTGTGGGGTCCCTGTGTCATTGCCCTGGTAGCTCTCCATCCATCACAGGCAGCCTCCAGCCCCCAAACCTGAGCTGTCCCTGTGGCTGTCCCATCCCACAGCCAGCCACAGGCTAGATGTTGCTCCCTTTCCCAGCTGAAGAGCATTTTTCCATCCTGAGGGCAGCTGCTCCAAGGGGAAGGACACTTTGCCCTCCCATTCCTCCATCCAGCCACTGCTGCTTCTATGGAAGAAGGAGCCACCAACATAACTACTACCTCCAAAAGAGCAGCCAGAAGAAAAGCTAGCAGCAGACAGTGGCCAGCCCACATCCTCTTGCCTTTTGGGCTGAAGGATCTGTGCCTGCCCACAGAAAGAGCCTTCCCTGCAGCTTGTCCCACGGAGTCAGGGTGCTCGTAAATCCTCCCCTCATTTATGGGCTATGAATAGGGCCCTGTCTGACCTAACTAGGGCATGGAGAAGCTATTAGACTTCAGAGCAGGAGCCTTGAAACACATGCCTGGATTCATCAAAGGAATAATGGAAAATATTTTGTTCCACGTGGATTTTAAGAAATGATGTTATTTCTAGCAATTAAGGATTTGCAAACTGTAGCAGTGCTTTTGAGTATTGGGAAAGAAAGGGAGGTATCTTGTGATTTAAGCACAGGACCAGGAGTTGAGGACCTTGGTGGCTTCCCAGGCAGGTGGCAGAGAGAGCATGGGGACATCCCTGTCTCTCTGCTGTGGTAACAGGTCATGGCTGGAAAAGCAGCAGGGTCTGTTGCTGAATAGCTCAAAAATGGCACTGAAGGGAGAAATAATAATGAGCTTAGGAACAAAATGGAACAGGCTTCTAGTGCAAACCTACAGTGAAATCAACACTGTGCACAGTTGGAGCTTATGGTTCCTTCTCACATCCTCACTTGTCTGTCACTTCCCACCTTCGCCACCACCATGTCACATTTCCTGAGAATGTCACATGCAAGTGTAATTAAACTTTCCTTTTATTCTTTGCTGACTGTCTTGAGGCAGAATGAGATCCTCTGTACATGTATAGGTGTGCATTTAGCTCTGCATATGCTGGGTCCCATCAGGAATGGCATTTCAAGACATCAGCTCTTGCTGAGCTTCTGCCTTCTGGTCTGTCCTGATTTGTTTCCTGTTGTACAGTTCTGATGGGATGTAGCTGTTACAGGTTTTGTGTGGCAAAAAGGACAACAAATTTTTCAGCAGCTCCCTGGTGCACTTCAAATAGGAGATGATGACTTATAATCAGGTTTTATTTGCTAGGGAGACAATATATTATCAGAGTTTGAAAGCAAATGAAGGAGAGAGAAGTCATGGAGAAAAATGGTGCTAAGATCCTCTAAGCATTTCAGAGTTTCTGTACTTCAGAGCTGAAATGACCCATACTCAGATACCATCTAAAAGGACAGGAAATTAGATAAAAATTTTTTTTAAACCCTTGAATTAAGTTTTATGAAAACCTAATCAGTTTCATCCCCAAAACTGTCACTTAAAAAGAAGTACTGTACTTGTGGGGTTTAGTTTTTGGTTGTTTTTCATAATTTTTATCTGTGGCCATTATCATTTCCCAAACCAAATCAGACAATAATTCCAGATTGTTCAAGCAACCTGCCATGCCTGTGTGTAAATATGCAGCTCCAGACTTGAGCTGCAATAGCTAAATGAGCACTGGCCAGATAGAAGGGGAGCAGCATTATTACTGCACTGTGGTTTCCATGTCATTCCTGGGTTTGCTTAGCTGGGGTATCCATTACAGCCAGCCTGCAGATTTATTGCATCCAGCCTGGAGCAGCACATACATCTTCCAGTGGGCAATAGTTCTGAAATATTTTCTTCCAAGTGTTTGCCAGTTCAGTCTGATTTACCTTTTTTTTTTTTTTTTTTTTTTTTTTTTTTAGCTTCCTCCTCATTTATCATCACAGACAGCTTGTATTGGACCAGGTTATTTAATTGGCTTGGCAGGATTTTCTGGGATCCTTTTTTTAATACAGTCATGAAAGCTGTTAGGTCGTCATCTTCTTTTTTAATTTTTATTATTTTATTTAATTCTGGAAAATATTTTGACCTGAAGGCTAAGCTTCATATCCCAAGCAGTGCCAAGCAGGAATGTCCCTAAGAACTTGTTGTCATTTAGCCACTGGGGTCTCCTGCAGCATGTGTTTCCTTGAAATGCCTGCCATGGATCCAAAACTTTAGCTGGAGTGATTAATATCTTCATGGTACACACATTGTTCTTCTTTTGCTTCTAATGTAAACAAAGCTCATCAAAAGTCAGTAATGCTTCAATACCCAGAGCAGTCAGAACTTTAAAATGTAGGTAGACTTTGTGTGTGAGGATGGGATGCTCCCTTTTTTAATGCACTAGACAAGCCAAAGAGAATTTTGCTTTTGGTGCCTATTCCTCTGAATGGTCTCTCTTGTTTCCTCTTGGTCCTAAGAAATCTGCCTAAGAAATCAGGAGAGACTGAGCCAAGGGTCACTAATAGTGGTGGGCAGGTCTCTCTGCTTTGCACAGGTGTTGTTAGACCAAGGTCAAGGCATAAATACATAGAAAAGACACATTAAACAAAGAAGACAATATATTGAAGAATATATATATATACATATATATATATATATGTATGTATGTATGTATGTATATATTCAGTTGGCCCTTGAAACACCAAGGGTTAACAAACATTCACTTTCTCTACTACTCAGAGAAATAATTTTAGCCTCTGTGTCCACCTTCCTTTTGAGCAAAACCAAATGAAGCTGGTGTCTCTTGTCACTGAATGCTTTCTGAAAGCTGGCTTTGCAAGGTTATAAAAGATAAATTAATTAAATAGTATTGGTGTTAATTAAGAGACAAAGCCCCAGAAGATGCACCACTAGGGTCTGGTCAAAATATAGTGGAAGGTTTTTAATAAGATTGTGTGCACAGGTTTTACTTCCACCAGAAAATGATATTTGTCCTTCAGATTTTTCATACAGAGTGTTCTGTTAAGGCCACATCCAAAATGAAGTTATAATGGTGAAATATGAGTGCAAATATTGACTTTTATTTTTTATATGTCTGTTCCAGGCAGAATATGAAATTGCTCCAGATGAAAAGCTGGGAGAGAAAGGAAAGGAAATCATGATGAAATACCTCACCCCAGAGGTAAGGGGCAGCCAAAGTGGCATTACTGAAGGAATGCTGCAAGGCACACCTTTACTAAACAAGGTTGTTACAGGCTTTGTAAGCCAGACTCCTAAAATTTATGGTGGCAATCTCCAGTGAATAAACCTGCAAGTCTTACACAAACAGTCAGAGAGAAAAAAAATTATAATGCAATCCAGAAATGGACTTCTAAGGATGAACTTGACTTACCAGGGGCTTCATTCATCCATGGATGAGCTGAGGGCTTCTCTGCTCTCTTCTCAGTGTACAAAGCTCAGCATTGGGGGTGTAATACAAGAGACCTCAGCTGTTACCAGCAGATGCCCCAATTATTTCCTATCCAGCCCAGAAGTGGTGGTGGCATTTCATATTCTGTTGTGTAGAAAGCACAGGCAGAAATGGTCTTTCATAGCAGAGACTGTATTTTGGTACAGAAATTCCCATTTCTCCCCCAGCACCATTTTCCCCAGGGTGGGCAGGGACACACAGGACTGACAGGGGACAGAGGTGTTGGGAGCTCAGAGGTGCTGTCACCCATCCTCGTGCCCAAGGTGGGTCCTGACTGTTGCCTCTGGTGGCTGTGGGAAGGAGAGGAGCTCCTTCTGTGGGAGCAGCAGTCCACAGGGTGGCACTCCAAACAGAGACACTGGATGTGCTGCTGGAATTTGGGACAGGCTGCTCTAGGACCAACCCTTCTGGGGGGGTTACAATCATTTGCTGACCACATTTCACCTTTGCTACACAAGTCACTGCCAGTAAGCAGTAAACATCCAGCTTCAAACACAAGAGCAGCTTCAAACACAAGAGCAATCCAAGGATTTTTCCTAAGTTGCTTTCGTAAGAGTAATCAAAGACTAAAATTGCTGCTTCAACTATTTTACAAAAGTAATACATCTGACCTTCAGGAGAATTAATCACATTTTTGGCAGATGTCTTTCTGGAGGGTTTAAATGGTACAATATGTTTTGGAGGTGCAGGGGCAGAGCAGACCACTCTTTTTCCACTCAGTCATTTTCCTACAATAAACTTTGATGCATACTTTCAGTTATCTCAGGCTGCATTTTGGGATCTGGTTTCATTTACTGGGCCTGGCTAGTTTCATGTGCAGCCATTGAGCACTGCCAGTATGAGCTCCTGCTGCCCATTCATTAGGGGCATGAAGTTCCACTGCTTTTTAAATCCACCAAAATGACCTTTTGTCTTAAAATTCCTGTCAGCAGAGCAACAAACTCTGAGGGAAAATATTTCCCACTGCTCCAGCTCCCATCTGGAAAGGGAGAAAGGCATTTTGCTGATAGCAGAGCTAGTAAAGTGAGGGGAGGATAGCATTGCTTCACTTCAGCCAGTCTTGCTGCAGGTTTCCAAAAGCCCTTCACTGCTGTCCATTGGCTCTCCTGCCATCCATGGTGCAGCCAGAAGCACATGGAATAATTTAGTGAATGTGCAGTGAAGACCAAGCTGAAAACTGCTGCTTCTTCATCAACAAAGAACGGTGGTGTTACAGGAAGGAAAAGTACTGGGACTCCAGAGCTGGAGTTTCCATTCTCTGCCGTGCCCTGGATTTCTTACTTGACCTGTGTACCTGGTTTCTCAGTATGTAAAATTGGCACAGCATATTTACAGTCTGTCCTGAGACTTTTCTGGTATTTGCAAGTTACCTTAACAGCTCTGAGCAGAAGGAAACTGGACGACCTCCAGTGGTCCCTTCCAACATCACCCATTTTGTGATCCTGTGGAACACAGAGCTACCCTCCTTCACTTGCCATCTACAATTGCCTCCCTGCTGGTGGTGCTTTAATGTCTGCATTGCTCTTGCTGCACTTTTGTTCCTTAATGAGAAACTTCTGCTGCTTCCCAGAGGGATGTGGAAACCCTGTGCAGCAGAAAATACTTCCTGGAGGCAAGGTTGACTGTGCTGTAACAATGGGTTGAATACTGGACTTTCTAATAGGTGTCCCATTCCCAACAAATACTTTAGAAACTAGAGCAAGGCCTGGGTTGATTTAATTTCATTTTAGATACCTAACTAAGGTAGTCAGGTTGGCAGTGCAGATGGCCTACTGTCCTTTCTTGTCAAGAAAGAGAAATAAGTATCTCCAAATGGCACATTTGAAGCCATTAGAAGTCAATGATTCAAAGGACTGATGCCTGCAGTCCAAGCAGATGAATCTGGACCCAAATGTCCTAATGGAGAATCATCCTGTCCAGCAAAGAAACCTTCTTTTCATTGGAATCAGCATTTCTCTATTTAATTATCAGTCCCTTGAAAGGTACAAATTGCTGCTGTTTCTGGAGTCTTCTGCTTTCAGCTGAAAGCTTCTTTTAAGTAGGTGTGTGTCTGTGCTTCAAAGAACCTGATTGTCTTGATACAAAAAAAGCATGACATGCAGCTTGACTGATAGAATAAAATTACAGGTTTAGTTCTTGGACAGATAATTCAGTCTTATAATGTGAGGAGTGTTTTTCCCAGAGTGCAGGATCAGAAACACAGTGAAAACAAAAAGTAGACTTCTTGCTCTTTAATATTTATAAATGATTTTTAGTTCTTGCTTCAGTTTTTAAAGGGCATACATATTTAACATAAAACGTGTCAGTGTATCACCATTCCAAAGGGCGCTCATTTGCATAGGGAACATGCACTTTATTTAATAAAACATACACTTCTTGCACAGCAGAAAGGAAGAGAAGGCACTTTCCCAGATGAACAGACATCCCAGCAGGACTCCCAGACCTGTGTGACTCACAGAGTCACTGCCTGTGAGACGTCTGCCCTGAGGCCACTCAGCAAACCCTGCACTTGCCAGGATGCTAGAGCAAGGAGGCACTTTGTCAAGTGATCACAATTCAGGCTCTCCACAGCTTTGGCATCCTGAACAGCCCCTACCTGTTTGTTGGGGAATTGAAATCTTAGTCCTGGTGGACAAGCAGGTCAGGCTTCCACCATGTCCCTGACCTACAGGCAACAGCAGTAACAAATCCTGACAAATGCTGGCACCTGGAAGGAAACGTGGGTGCTTTAGGTGGAAGGAAATGTGGGTGCTTTAGGTGGAAGGAAATGTGGGTGCTTTAGGTGGAAGGAAATGTGGGTGCTTTAGGTGGAAGGAAATGTGGGTGGTTTAGGTGGAAGGAAATGTGGGTGCTTTAGGTGGAAGGAAACGTGGGTGCTTTAGGTGGAAGGAAATGTGGGTGCTTTAGGTGGTAGGAAATGTGGGTGCTTTAGGTGGAAGGAAATGTGGGTGCTTTAGGTGGAAGGAAACGTGGGTGCTTTAGGTGTAAGGAAATGTGGGTGCTTTAGGTGTAAGGAAATGTGGGTGGTTTAGGTGGAAGGACATGTGGGTGCTTTAGGTGGAAGGAAACGTGGGTGGTTTAGGCCTCTCAAAGGAGAAGTACATAGAACAACCTGCCAGGGGTGTGGTGGAGTCCTTACCACTGGAGGTTTTCATGATGCTCTTGGGCAGTGGATCATCTCATCTAGGCTCTCTTTCCCATGAAATCTTCAAAGGTCCTTTCCATGCTGAGCTGTCCCAGGATCCTGTGTACTCAGGCCCTAGGAAGTCAGTGGCATTCCCTCTCTCTTGCCTGAAGTTCACTGAAACAGCCACATCCAACAGCCTGTTCTGAGCTCTTTGGTGGGAGGGAAATGTAAGGAGCACGTGTGATCTCCTCACTAGGAACACCAAAATATGAGTGTTTTCATTGCTTCTGTGGCAGCTTCACTTGAGGGGTGAGCAGGAGGGCAAAAAACCCACAGGAAGGGTGTCCTGTAGCTGAGGGAAACAATCTCTGAAGAATTATTCCTCCTCTGTGCACAGGAGCAGCACAATGCTTGTCACACCAGCCAGGTCAAGGTTTCCTGACTAGAGTCTTGCTTCTTTAAAAAAGGCTTTAACAATTTCCATGAAAAAGACACTTAAAGCTGCCTTCTTGACTTCATAAGCCCCTAGGGCAGAAGTCCAAGCCACAGGAAGTCTGAAATTTCTGAGGTTGTGAAATATGATGGTAAAATGAATTGGACACAAATATTTCTTCCCTGTTTTTTTCCTAATCTCAGCAGTTGAGTGGAAAAGGTTCAGTTTTAGGTCCAGTTCCATCTGTAAATGGCTCTATTGAGCTGTTGAATTAAACTGAACCCAACCTGGCTTCATTACCTGACTGCTTCTGGTACTGGAAGAGCAAAGAGATATATTTACCTTTGTACTGCTTTTAAATTAGAGTTTTACGTCTCCATGCAGCATTTTTTCCTTCCTGCCTGACAGCTGCCATGCCTTACTCCACTAAATCACTATCCCACTATTTGCTTTCTCACTGTAAATCACCTTGAGAGACTTGAAGAGACGCTGTATAAAACTAAATTGATTTGGAATGGCTCTGAAGACAGTCTCCATATGCCATTATAGTTTATATTTGGACTCAGCTGGGTACTAAAAATGTTACTGAACAGGATGTCTAATGTATTGTTATCCCCATTAAAATACTTCACAGAATATGAAGAACAGCAACAACACAAATTTTCTTATCTGAATTCCTGTCCAGTACCCTTTCCTCCAGGAAATGCCCAGAATAAAGGCCATGTTTGCACTTTCTTTGCTGCAAGAGGTTGGCTGGGCACAGCAATAACCTCCTTACACCAGTCTAAGGCTGTCAGTGGGGATTTTGGTAAACAAAACGATGTCTTTGTTTTTATGAACAATTATAGGATAAGGAAGGGAGGGGAAAGTCCCTTGAAAGGGCCTCTGGCTTGTCTACTGGCACAAATGTGCCCTTCTCTCAAACCAGCTGTTTCTGGAGAAGAAAACATCTCCATAAGATGGGTAGATGAAATTAAAATTACCCGTGAGGCTTTCTGCTGGGCCAGGCCCCACAGCTGAGCCAGGCTCCTGCTCTCCCATCTCTGTGCACCATCCTCTGATAGTTTCCTTTTGGCCATTGCTTTGATCTTGACAACAGGGACCTTTGCCTCTCTCCTTGAGATTTCTTCCCCTCCTTCCTATTTCCATCCCGAAAATAAATGCAAACTTCAGCACTTGTGCTTCTGGGTGAGTCATCTTTGCTGATCAGTGAAGTTTCATCTATCACTTCTTAATGATTCTGGCTCAATCCTGCAGGTCACACCATACCAGGAATTGGATTCAAGTCCTGAGACCTCTTCTTCTACCTGTTTAGTTTTACTAAATGCCTGCTAGGGAACATGTTATAATTAGTTTTTGGGATGGCCAGAACAAAAGCTGAATGCCACTCTAGGGGAAGCAGTGGGAGATAGAAACATTAAGCTTCTGTAAAGCAATCTGCAGCGTTTAATGCAAGACAGAAGCTCTGTATTTTGAAAGGTGAGCCTTCAGGGGCTGTTTTCTACATTGCTATCTTTCTCCTGCAAATTCAGCTTATGTCACTTATATCCAGCAAGTCATCTCTGTCCCCCTGTAAGCTTATTATCTTGCTGATAAAAGGCCAACACAGTATCTCTTTTCACTGGCTGCAGTGGATGGCCCCTTCAGGCTTGGTCCAAGAGTTATCTCCACAGCTAGTTTTCAAATTTTTCTAAGCCCTGTGCATTTCATTAATGACCCAATTGAAGTAAGCAATGAATGAAGTGCCTGTCTGTCCACAGAGTGTTACATGGACTCGGGATGGGCCAGAATTATTTACTTGCTCAAAGAGTTATTCACTGCATCCTTTGGGCTCCTATTAGGGCACTTTTCAGGATGCAAAATGCTTAAGTAGAAATCCTGGCATCACTTGAGCCAGGAGAATTTTGCCATTTAATTAATTACCCTGGGACTCTGCCCTTTGCCTCAATGGATTTCTCATCTCCCCTTTCTATTGACTTCACTACTCCATGAGCACCATTTTAGCCAGACATGATAGCATTACCTAGGCCTCTGCTTTGCAGCTCACATAATCAATACATAATCCAGTCTCCAGAGAAATCAATGGATAATTCCTGTTGTTGCTGCAGAGACAGCACGATCAATGTCTCTGCTGATCACTGTGTCTGAGTCCAGGAAAGTACCTTCTCAGTGGGCTCTCTGAAAAAGCTCATCTCTCCCAAGTTCAGTTCTGGGAAAGTATCTGGGTGGCAGAAAGGCAACTGTGTTACTCAAATTAATGCTTTCTAGTCAGGATTTCTTTTAATAAGCATTTGTCTGTCACTGAGGCCAGGCTGTAATGTAGTGTGGTGGGGAATCTGAAAAATCACAGTGCTGCCTTGATTAGGAGTCCCTTTGCTGTGGTCTCAGGCAAAAAGGCTTTTTTCTCACAGTTTGCTCAAGTCCTATTTCCTCATCCTTTACCCACTGTTTATAATACAAATGTTAGTTAACTAAACACTTACTGAGGGCTTCTGTCTCCTGCAGTGGTGCCAAACTTGCAGGAGAGCCTGTGGAAACAACTTGGAGCCTGCCCTGAGCTGATGATGCTGCCCCAGGATGGGTCCTTGGGTGGTCCTGTGTCCTGTCCTTGCAATGCCTTTGCTCAGACTGGTGGAAGGTCTGGGCTGGAGTCATCAACTCCTCTGGTTTTGTGCTCATCAGAGCTGTGGAAGCTCTGCTTCTCTTTCCCTGTTCTTCTGGAGGGGCTACACCTCCCAGTGCACGTGCCTCGTAACTGTTTGGTCAGGAAAAGCATTGGGATGCTTTGATCATTCAGAAGAAGCCTTCTGGCTTCCCTGTGTTTGCTGGAATTACTCTGACTTGACCCTTTGGAAAATGGAAACTCGATTCCTCTAATGGATGTCAACCACACATCTAAACCTGGCTTACATCTGCCTGTGAGGCAGGGCAGCCCCCAGCCTGCTCCAGCTCCTCTCAGAGAGCAGCCAGCCCATCCAAAAGGGCTCTGCAAACAAAGAGCAGACCTGCTCAGAATTATCTGGCAACAGGAAGACTCCATTTGCCTGCCCTTGCCTAATGAATGTGCTAATTATAGTTTTCTCCTCCCTGTTTCTGGGGTCATCTTTTCCCTGTCCCCTCTGTGTGCCCCTCATGACTTATATTTGGTTTGGATGGATCATCCAGTGGCCAGGGAAGTTAATTCTGAAAGACTTACAGGTCCATTCAGCTTTCCCAGAAACAGCTCTTCTGCCTGAAAATTTTGCTCACATGGGAAAAAAGGAATCAGCCTTTTCCAGCTGTCTGGAACACTGACTTACAAAACATCCAGGAATCTGCAGGAGATGGCTTTTGTGTGTTTGCACAGAATGACATTAAAATAGACCTCTGGTGAGTCCAGCCTCTTGCATTCCCAGCACTCAGCCTTGGAGGCATCTGGATTGGAGAGATGAGATGACTCTTTCTGCCCACTGGCTACAGGGAGCCTGGGGAGACTCTGAGTGTCTCAGCTTTTAGGTGATTAAAGTGTGACGAGGTGAATTCCATGCTAGGTGTCATGCAGAATACATTAAATTGCCTTGCATGACGTGTCCACCCAGGTTTCTGGGCACAATTTCTCAGTACTTCTGGAGTCCTTTGAAGGCCTGATCCTTCCATTCCCCCCCTTGCTGCAATTTTGCTGGTTGGTTCATTTTCAGGCTTCTGGAACTAAAAGTGTAATGGATCAGCTAATGTCTCCCTGAGCTCAGGATTCCTTGTGCTAAACTCAGAAGCAGTAACAGGCAACCCCAACAAACCCCAAGGAATGAAGAGGCACATGGTGAGAATGGAAGTTAATCATACCTTATTTCCCACCTGATTCCCTTGTAATAGAAAATTAGGATTCTGGAAAAACATCTGGAGACTTGAGCCTCTGAGTAGCCTCACGAGAATGGGTCAGGCAGATTCCAGTGAGATGCCTGAGGCTGACACCTTTGATTGGGATGATGCAACTAGAAGAATCAGTAAGCTCATTTACTGTATAATAGCACTGACTGTGCTATTTTAACTTGGAACCAGGAATCACAGGGTTTTAAATTTAAAAAAAAAAATAAAATTCATTTCCTTAAAATATTGCTTGATAAGTGTAAAAAGTGAGATTTTTAAAAAAGTCTTTTTACAAATTGATTTAGAAATAACCAGCATATTTAAATTGTGGATATGTGACACTTCAAGCTATTCATGTTTATTTTTTTTCCCCAGTAATCCAGCAACACTGAAAAAAGTCATTTAACCTGCTTGCCAAGCTTTAGTTTGTATGCTAATTTGTTTTTTTAAACCAAGTCAGACTCTGACCTGAGTCAAAAATCAAGCATTTAGCAAGTTTATTATCCTTGCACTGATGTTGTTTGCCCAGCAAGCAAAAGTGAGGAAGAGTGGAATATGCCACTGCAAACAGCATGTCACTCCCTACAATAAATGTCTTCTCTCCCAGTTCCTTGCAGATGGCTGTTGCCATATGATTGCTAATGGATTGTGTGATCCAGGTGATGTGGGAATGCCCTGTTTCCAGCAGTGATTTTGTTTGCCTTCCTGGGTGTTTCCAGTCTTTCTCTGAGTGGGCCACAGGCTCCTGCCTGATGTTTGTTTATTTTGTTTCCTAATTCTTTGCAAGACCTTCCCAGACTCTCTTTTGGATTTTCACTTTTTCATTCAAATGCTTCCTCAGGATTTTGACCTGCTAATGGGAAAAGATGAAGGTAAATTCTATAGAATCCCCCCTGCAAGTGATGGCAAAACATCAGCTCAGAGTGGATCAGGCTTCAGCCTGCAAGGGAAGGGTTACTCCTGTTTACAGCCTTGTGTCTCAGGGGTGAATTCAAGCAAGGATCTGTTTGTTTTCCTGCATGAAAGCCATTCAGTAACTTTAAGGTTGTAAGTGAGTGTTTATCTGTTTAGGGGTTGTTGTTTTTTTGGGTTTTTTTGTTTTTTTTAATGGAACAAATGACATTTGGTTTACCAGAGGAAGCCAAGCTATGACTATTGCAACATAAGGTTGCTTGCTAATGTTTAGGCCATCCATCAGTGCAGGAGGATGTTAAAAGGTAGGAAGGTCCTGACAAGAGGCTGGACACTGGATGTTATCCAAACCTATTAAGCATATGTGACAAGAGAAAAAAAACTTCCTGAGAAGAGAAGCTTTCAGAATTGTCCTGTCATGTTTGCTGCTAGTAATAGTGGGAGTACATTGTTCTCCCAAAAAGCTTAATCAAATATCTGGCTGCTTGTAGCCATGGCTCTGTTGGGTTGTTGGCAAAAGTGGTTCTGTGACACTCCAAAGGATTGTGGGCAGCCTCACTGTGGGGTGGACAGAAGATCCTGCTTGATATGAACCTTCTCTTCTCTGTTCCTTAAGCTGCCCTCCTCATCCTGCTGAGAGGTTATTTCATCTATTTCCATCCTTTAATCTGGGTGCAAAATGCTTTTAAGGCAAAAAAAAGGGCAACAACAAGCAAAACAAAACTTTCCCTTCCCCTGCTTTAAAAGCAAATTTATTTAAAACTATTTCAGCTGGATGGTTTATGAGCCCCCCTCCACCAATAAACCTATTGTCTACAGAAAGGAGCAAAAATGTGTTTCTTTGGTGAAGAAACCTCTACGAGCATGTTTCTACAGAATCATTTTAAAAGTATGGGTAGGGAAGGACTAGGGTTTGAAGATCCAGGAAAATATCCTGCCAAGCACTTCTTGTGAAGCCAAATTTCTCACTAATTGAAGTCAAAAGCATATCTTCTGTGCTGACCAGTTTAGAGCCTTAAAATAAGCTGTACCCAAAGCCCTGTAGCTGGTTGGGATTGCGGTGAGTGTTTCTGTTTAATTGAGGAGTATAAAGTCTGCAGCTGATTCACTGGACTTGCAAAAGGAGATGATGAAGCAACTAAATTTTGTCTCATGGGACAATTTGTTATTTCAAAATTACTTTCTATGGGGCTTTGGGTGTTTAAGCTCTGGTCACCAACAGGAGCCAGGAAGAATTTTCTCCTTCTTAAGCCCAGGCAGTCTTTTCCTTTGTTGCTCCGAAACTCCTGTTGTGGTTATGCCCCCAGATTTCTCTGAATCAAATAAGTTAACATTCCAAGGAAACCACACTTAGGACAGCAAAGCTGTATGAAGGAAACATGTTGACTCACACCATTTGCATGGCAGTTCCTTGTTTGCCACTATCAGGAGCAGAAATGCGGTTTCTAGAGGAGCAGCTACAAAAATGTCTGCTGAGAAGAGGAAAAAACAGGGTACAGCCAGATAGCAGGCCCTGTTGCTAACTAACAGGGGGGCCAAAAAATAATTCATAAACTTCCTATGCACTTGTCAGAAGGGAAACCTCAGGGGCTGCTGTTTTCCCAAGGAAGGGCACGGTTCTAGACTACAGCTTGTATCCCAGCTCCAAAGAGGAAGGATGCTGGGAACCCGGGGAGGAAACTTCTCCTTTTGCTGCTGCTGGGCTTGCTGAGGCACAAGAGGTAACCCAAGGAGTGCAGGGCAAGTGAGGGAGCCTGAAGCTACTCCAGATCTAGCAGCAGCACTGAGGTGGTGGCGTGGCCCTTTGTGCAGCATTAGTACAGCCCCTCCAGGCTGGAACATGCTCAGCTGCTTGCTGAGGGCTCTGCTGTCTCCAGGCATTGTATTTCTCTCTCATGTGTCAACATGTGTTTTGATAGTTTGGTAGCATATGAGGGAAAACTGATTTGTCATGACTCCAGATCATCTTGCAGCTACAAAACAAACCCCACAGCTGACAGGCACTGGTGGTTTGCTTCATTCAGATACAGCAAGTGATCCTGCCCTGGGTATTGGGATTGGGCTCAATATTTTCTCTGCCATTGGCCCTCTCTGTAATCCTGATGAGATATTTCATGTCTTTGGCCCCTGCTGCCACTCCCAGGGCTGGTGAGATTGGTTTGCTTTGGAAGCTCTGGCTCCCATGACATGTCTGGAGTGCCTGGCACTATGGGCCCCCATTCTTAGGTGTCATGTCTACACACTTGTAATAGATCAATTGCTGCTAATAACACAGCTGCCTTCCATGCTCCCCATCCATCCCACTGCCAATTCCTACATCTGTCCTCTCAAAGCAAATATCCTGGAATTATGAAGCCTTTTGCTTTACTGGTTCACCTCATACAGACCCAAATGACTGTGGCAAGGGAAAAAAAAAAGTAAAAAGAAAATGCAGAAGTTGATTAGTTAAAGTGTTGCAGCTGCTCCTGATGTAGAATTGGCTGTTTACCACACATACAGCTCAAACTGAATAGATAAGATCAGACACAGGGACAGGCAGAAGAATTTCTTTGTGTAACACCAAAAGGCATCAGGAGACTGTGTGTGATCCTTTCCCTCACCAGGAATGCCCAGCCTTGAGTTCCCAAAATCTAAATACGACCAAGACATTCCATTTCCTCATCTGCTGCTCTCCTCTGAATTTCTTGATGGGACTCAGTGATCTTAAAGGTCTTTCCCAACCCAAAAGAACTTTGGATTCTCCCTGTCAGTCCCTTCACACTTTCCCTCAGTCAGTCTCTGGCTGCA
This sequence comes from Haemorhous mexicanus, assembly GCF_027477595.1. NCBI lineage: Eukaryota > Metazoa > Chordata > Aves > Passeriformes > Fringillidae > Haemorhous > Haemorhous mexicanus. Next base: position 37,289,899 of record NC_082347.1, read on the forward strand.
TGGTTGGAACTTCCCTGGCTGGAGCTCAGACTGCTGGATAAAGCCAGAATTTCCAGGTTTTTGTGTATGAATTGTTCTTGTCTGATCATGCATCATCTCACACAAAAAGTTCCTTTTAGCCTGTTTCTGTCATAGTTTTGAGGTCTCTACTAGTAGCAGGAGTGTGTGGAGATTTTCAAACAGATTATCTGTGGAACATTGCTGTCAGCATCTGAAAACACACATACCATGAAGACAAATGCTTGGAAGGCAATTTGAGAGGCAGCTCAAGCAAAGTTACAGCTTGAACTTTTGTCCATTGACTGAAACGTTTTTAATTGTTTAAAGCCAGTTTGTTGTGGAATGTTTTCATAACCTGAAACATAACATATGCTGCACGTTATTTATTTTACGCAAGTGACTTTTAAAATAAGTCATCATGTTTCAGTATCAGCTGCATGCCTGAAACTTGCCAGGAAAGCAGTTGTGCTTGTGACAGAAGTTTGCATCAGGTCTATTCAATCTAAAGAGTGTGGAATCTTTCTGGTTCATATAGCTTCTGTAGTGATGAACAGTTGTGCTGTAAGACACTCTGATGACTCACATCCACTGGCAGGAGCTGGTATGAAATGAAAGCCTGTGCTTCTAGGTTTCTATTCTTTATTCAATAATTGCAAGGGACAATTGGACTGATTTGAGGAATCTGAGCATCTCTAGCTTCCGTTTATCTCAGTGCGACTTCTTTGATTTCAGACACAGGTGATGATCAAATCTTCTGCAAAACACATCTCTCAACCTCCTGTGCACTCTTCTGTAAAATATTGTGAGATTGCCACCTAGCTCATGAAGACTTAATCCTGCACTGAAGATTTAATATTCTGAGGTTCCTAGATGAAAGTCATTGTGCAAGGATGAAGAATTACCTTCAAACTATGGATCTGCTCTGTTTCTTACAAAGTCAGTCTGGCCAAACTCAATGCTTTCCCTTTTTCTGCTCTGAACTTCAGGGATCTGCAAGCCAAGTCATTTATTTTTTAGGAGACAGTGATGATTGATAAAAGTCTTTGGAGCAGGATTGCTAATTTGCAGAGAAGATTCTTATTCCTTTACTCAGAGCTACAGGTTCCCTTTGGTGAGCACTCAGCAAACAAACTCCCCTCCTCATCTGTTCTCATGGCCATGCCATGTGCCTGTGCTTTATGGAGCCCAGTGTTTTGCAAAATCATTGGTACAAAGGACTGGGAAAGGGCTCAAGAGCCTCTTGCATTGAACAGAGATCAAATACACTTAGATGATCAACAGATGTCTGAGTGCCCTTGGAGGTCTTTCAGACCTCTGAGAACAGATTCCACAACATTCATAGGCCTGTTCTTCTGCTTCCCTGTGTGAAAAATTAGAATAAAAAGCCTTCATATCCAATTAAGTGGATTTCTTCACATCATTCCCCCAGAGCAGAGCAGAATATGCAGAATAATTGATCCCTGCCCTTTTTATTAAAAACATTTCTATATTAAAAGACCTTTATCAAGTTTCACCCTTGTTTTTCCAGCCTAAACAGACTCTAAGATTCCTCAGTGCTTTCCTCTGGGCTTTTTTTCCTAAGCTTGTTTCCCAACCCTCCAGGCGCTCGGTGCTCTTGTCAGCTCTCTATAGGTTTCTCAAATGGTGGTGACCCCAGCTGGACATGTCTTCAGCTGGATCCTCAACACGTCCCTCTCAGTCCACTTTGTCATTTGGGCACTTTTCCCTCGGGATCAGCAGCGTTCCACACAATGAGCCGGCTCTGCCCACGCAGGTTTGCGTTGTGCGTGCATCTGCTCTGGGAATAACTGGGGACACCTGCTTCCCACCTCACCCCAGCTCCACAAGTGTGAACTCCAGCTCTGGGCTGTCAGAAAAATGCTTCTGTTCCTTGGAGGTGCCAGCCTCTGCTTGCTGCCTGCCTGCTTTCCCTGCCACAGGCGTGGAGGCGGCGCCTGTAGCGCACCACGTCTTGACCGAGGTCGTGCACAGTAAATGTTTGGAAATGTATCTCACTTATCTCATAAGAAAAGTTGGAACAAATGACACATCTTCATGAAAAAGGAAAAGAGAAGGTCTTCTGAATGCCTCCCTTGGTACTGCCAGCACTTCAGCTTGTTTGATAAAGAGTTTGATTTGCTGATAGATCAACAAAAGTTCGGATGTCACAGGGGAAGCACTGAGAGATGCTGTGGGTGGCATGGCAAACACATAGAGAGGACTTCAGAGAGGTTTTTTTTGATGGCTGTGCTGTTCAGTGAACTCAGCAAAGACTGGGTCTTGGAGGTCTGGGTGAAATAGCCTGTAGCAAAACTTACAGAGCTGTCAGAAAAGGAGAGGCCACGTTTTAAAGTGTAGCGATGCAACATGACATTCACAGTAACAGATGATGGGGAGTCACAGAGCCTGGAAGCTTTCATCTGATCTGAATCAGACTTTGCTACTCTTCAGTACTTCACTGGGGTGCCAGGCCATGGGCAGCACCAGACACTGCTGCTGGACAGGGCTCTGCTGGCATCCAGACTTTTTGTGGGCATGAACACAACTAACCCTGAGCAAGTGTGAGACACATCAGCTGCTCTCATGCCATTACTGGAAAGGGAAGAACCTCTGAGAGGAACTCTTTATTCTAAAGACAGAAAAAAATAAAATTTAGAAGAGGAGACTTTTCTCAGGGTGGGCTAATGGCACTCAGAAGTAACTGAATATCCATTTCTTGATTTGCAAATAACCACTAACACAATTCCTAGTTGCATTCTTTTCTTAAAAATTAAATGGGAGAGTATCATAAAACTGAGCTATTGCTATGCCAGCAAAATATTTGTAGAGAGGTTTTCAGTTTCTGGCCATAAAAGAGAAGGTACAGGAGGTAGGAGATTTTGGTTAAAACCTGGTAAAAGTATTGTGGACTTTTGGACTGTTACTAAAATGTCTGATCAATAAGGATAATGTTGTGGGAATCCACATGAGAGATGAGAGATGAGAGAAATTTTCATTGCAGGATCAACCTGAGCACATCTTGTACTGCCATGAATCTGGTTTCAGTTCCACCAGCTTTGCCCTAGTGTTAATCAGTTGGTTTGACTGGCATGATTTCTGATTACATTATTGTAAGTGAGATCAAGAACCTCTTTCTTTGCCTTCAGGAAACAGAATAGCCATTAGGGGAAATATGGAACTATACTTGTAAGTCCCCAGTGTTTTGTTTTGAATGCAAGAAGGTGTAACTGGTTTCTGCAGGTGTTTCTGAAGAGTTAGCAGAATATTCTTTGTCACAAGCTCAGATGTAATGGTCTTAATCACAGTGTATGGCTCTCCTAGCTGCCACAGGACATTTAATATGTTGGAAAAGGTGTCTCTGTTCCCTTGTAAAAGCCAAATTTGCTTTTACAGCTATTGCCCATAATGCAGCAGGAGAATGGTGTTAATAACCATTTCATTGTGGCTGCAGAAATCCTCTGCACCTCTCCAGGGAAGAAGCAACTTTCTCATCTGTAAATGGCCAAAGTGTTGCCTTTGGAAGCTTTCACTCTTGGGATCCAAAGGCTTCCTTGCACACATAACCTGTGCTTCCTAAGGGTTCTCCAGGGGAGCAAAAGTAGGTTGGTGGGTTGGGTTTTGGCTTGTAATTGTTTCTGGCTTTGTTTGAGCTTCTGAAGGCTGTGGGTATGCACAGTATTCACACAGGGAAGGTGGCAGCCATGGCTGTTTAATGGGAGCAGTGGGAACTGGGAAGTCTCAAGGAGATCCTCAGGAAGGATCCTACAAAGGCTCCCTGGAGCTGCAGGCAGAGTTGGGAAGGGTTGGGTGTGTTCTTCCCAGGAGTGTGGTGCCCTGAACTCTGTGAAGGGCTGTAGAACACCACAAAAAAGCTTCTTCATTTCTACAGAAGCTTTGGAAATGATCAGCCTTTGGAAAAAGAAAAACAGAACAACCTCTATTCCTTGTTATAGAAAATGGAGTGGTCTAGGGAAGTGTTTGCACTGCACTTGAAGGCTTTAGTCCATGCACAGGATTTCAGTGAGTTCATGTCTCTGCCTACCTTGATATTGTTACCTTGCTTCCAGTTTGTGCAGAGGAAGTAAAGACTCAGAGGTCAGCAATGAGTGGTTTTGAAAAACCAAGTGGTGACTGTATCTCCCACAGACTTGGAGAGAGGAATCACAGTTTGTGTCATTTTTAAATACTTCCCACGTTGTCTTACTTACTATTCCTTTTGCTCATTCTTCCCCCCTTTCACTACAAGAATTTAATTTCCTCTTTATGAATAAGAGTTAGCTGATGCTTATAATTTATTTTTAAGTGTACTTTGATCTTAGACAGAGTTTGATGGAATTAGTACTCTAGTAATGTGTCATGGGCATGATCTTCAACACTAACCTCAAGGCAGTTTACCTTCCACTGCGAAATGAATTCCCAATGGGAGATGAAGTTGCCTGGCATGAGTAAGAATCAGGTCACTTGGTCTAAATGACTAATTATGCAGTTTAGTACTTAGCTTTTGGATTCCTGTTGTGACCTCTAAAAGCAGAACAAGTTCCAGATGCTGTCAGAAGTAGCTTCAGTTAGAGGACCTGGTGTGGATTTTACTGAAGCACTGCTCCATTCACATCAAAAACACTCCTGGTCCACAGCAACCCCAAAACTGAGGAGGTCAGGGGTGCTTCTGTTCCCTGTAAATCAGAGGGATGATCATCTTGAACCAGGGCTTGGACCCCTGGATTCACACAGCCACCTACCAACTTTGGGCTACCAAAAGTTGTGCAAATGTGTATCCTCTGAGTGCATAAATTGTAATTTAAAGATATTCATTCATCTAGTTTCTAGCCAAAATCAACTGAAATACTGCTAATCATTAGACTTTTGTTCATATCTGAATATTGCTTTGAAAGCCTTTGGTTTAATCTGCTTTCCTGTCTTTTCCCCCTGTACTTTCAGTGCTGTAGGACTGGAAAAAGGAGGTTTTTTTGTAGTTCTTTCATTGCTCCCCTCTTGCTTCTACTTACTCTCTTGAACCAAAACTGGGACTTAGATTTTGTTGTGGGCATGTATAGTTACCTCAGTGGTCAATCAAGCTGAGAAAATCTGGCTTTGTCTCATTCTTCCTTTTAGAAGTTAACATGAGGGGCTGTTCTACCACTCAAAAAACCGTGAGACTTCTTAATTATTAGTAATCTACTCTGTCTGTGATTAAAAGTGAGTGTTCCCTAGATTTCTTTTGCTGAGGAAATGGAGGAATATATTGAGGAAATGAGGAAGCATTTCAGTGAGGTCAGAGGTGTCCCCAGCACGTTCTGCAGATTGTCTGACAAGGCTGAGCACTGAGAGTGCATTGCACAGCGTGCACAAACAGTTCTGTAAACCATGTTCCTATTTAAAAACACTCAAGTAGAACAAACTTACTTTTTTCATGTCACAACCGGGATCATAATCACATTTCAGCAGTGGGAAGGGAAAGATAAAAGACTTAATTCAGCTTTCAACATGCTGGAGGTTTTCTGTGGCTCCACCTCTGCCCCTTCCCCTGTCCTCATTCCCAGTGTTTTTGAACTCTGCCTGCAATGCATTTCAGGGCTTGCCAAGATATCTCTGACTAGGGGTGAGTTAATGGGAACATCTGGCCAGGAATGAGGGATGATGCTCTGTGCCCCACCCACTCAGCACATCTGGTGGCTGTGGGCATGGACAGGGACCTTACTGAGCATTAAAGCTTCTGCAAGGAAAGAGGATTTTACCATCTCTGGCTGAGTTTATTGAAAATACCCAAATCCAATTTGTTATATAAAGGGACTTTCGTGTACATGGGAGAAATGCCTATAAATAGATGCACACACACACACAAATATACACTTTGTAATATGATTACAGTATACAGTCAATGTGTAAGAATGTGGACTGCCTAAAAAGCTATCTTTTTAGATTAGTCCCAAAAATCCTAAACTTGATGGTTAACCATCAAGGCATATTGCAAGAGACCTCTCTTTGGTAAGGTTTGCAGGGTTGAATATACATTCTCTCCAAGGGGAGGAGAGGATGAAAAGAGTATATGTGGTTGGTTGGCAAACTTCCTTTTTGAAATTATTATTTTAAAGCTGCTGAATTATTTTTGTCTGAGGATGAATTAAAGTGTCCAGATACTTATGTGGACATCTTTTTAATACATAGATAGATGTAGATCTGTATCATTAAGTACCAATGCTCTGCTCTTGTTCTGCTTTGCTGGTAAAATAAAAAAAAAAAAAAAAAGAAGAAAAAACCAAAAAAAAAGATGGATTTTTTCAGACAGCACAATGAATCACCCATGAAGTGAAAATACTGGGCAAATTCTCTTTTGTTTAATAGAATGGGCTGTACACAGCTCAGGCCAGCACATTTTTCATGGGATGCAAGGGAGCAGTTCAAAGAATTGGCAAGGAGTGGGTTCTGCATATTCATGAGGCTGGGTAAGGAGGTGAAAGCACCGGAGAAGGCAGAAAAGCAATGTGAGGATAGAGTGGAATGTGGAGCGAGTTGCCACGGTATCCTATTTTACTGCTCTTTGACGTAAAGCTCCTTTGCTTTTACACAACCGCTGGAATTGAATGGAAGCAGCTCAGGGGCATAAATAATGAATGTGCCTCTCACACGTTGGCAGAGCAGAATCTGCACCTCGTCGAGAGTTAATGTGCCCCTCTCTTCTCTCCCCAGTCTCCAGCCTATGTTCCCGAAGTCAGTCAAGAACTTATCCAGCAGACAGAGGAGAAACTGGAAAACAGCCCCTGCAAAGAGCTGTTCTCTCCCTGTACAAAGTAAGTATCACACGACACCCAAAGACGCCAGGGCTGCAGCCAGCAGCTTGTGAGGAATGTGGCAGGTAGGGACATTTCAGCCTGAACCTGAACCTGAGGCTCACGTCTCTGCTCACAATCCTTGAGGCAGAGCTGACAAGCGGTGAAGTCATTTCATCTGAACAAAATGTAATAAATATTTCCATGCCATTATATACCATACACACAGGCACTTACTGTTTCAGGTATTTGACAGAGTGTTCCAGCCAAGTAAGCCAGCCGTGGATTTCATGCTGTGTGAAAAGAGCTACGATGATAATGTATCCAAAGAAAACATCTCTGTTTCAAAGTGAATAAAAATTAAGTGGCTATACAGTCCATTTAGACAGAGGAATGTGCAAACTTGCTCTGCATGGCTTTTCCAGAAAATCTTCACCAGGAGAACGGGGCTTTTTTAATGCTTTCTGTCTGCCCGTGGCGTTCAAACCAACGTGCATTATTTCCCCCTTTGTCTGGGAAAAGGCTTATCAGTTTCTGCAGCCATTTGTGCCATTATGTGCTAAAGCTCCAGGTATGCAATCTGCCTTTGCAAACCCTGCCCCGAGTGCATGCACGCCAGCAGATCATAAACCAATAAAAATATGAAAAGGAGGGCTCATGGCCCGTGTGGTTTCTGGCTGAGCGTGGTTTGTTTTCCCTGGGTGATGTAATGGGGATTTGTAAAATTTGCTCCGCTGTCATTCATTGTTTTGACTCATTTCATTGACCTTTTCTGGTTCCAGTTATTCTTTGCGTTGGTAGGAGCTGTGGGTTATTTCTGGCCTTCCCTTATAGCACAGGCAGTTTCCTCGCATGGGCCTGGTGTCCTGTAGAGATGCTCTGAGACTCGCACCAGTTGTGGGTGCCAGTCCCAGTGACAAAGGCAGAGCTGTGCTCCACGCAAAGCCCCCTGGTGCCTGTTTCCAGCTCTCAAATCCGTTTGAAAGCTGACAGTTCCCTCTAAAATGCACTTTGTTGTTGCCTAAGAGGGGAACTAAAAAGCAAACAACTGCTGAAAGGCAGCTATTGTTCTCTTAAAATGCGTGCAGCTTTTAATTAACTGAATGGAAAGGGCCAGCATTGGGCACCACTTAATGCAGGCTCCTTCCTTCATCCCAGCTGAAACCCAGGAATGAGCCAGGTTTGGGACCTTGTTAATAAATATGCTGATCATCTCACACAAACTAAAATGAGGTCAAAAGGAAGTTTTAAAAAATTGCTGTTGGTATTTACTGGTGCTGAATGATGTTAATTTTGGAAGGGTTCACAGTCAGACCAGAAAAGGTAGGCAAGTATGAAGCCTGCTGTCCTGGAGGAGCAGGGGTGGGATGAGTTCCATTCACATCTTCATAGATAAAAATCAGTCTGCAAGAAAAGTTTATGTATGTAACTTCTGCTGTTAGCTTTAATATTTTGGCTGTCTGCTCCTGCCCTCCTCCAGCATCACCTAGAAATCTGATGTTGAATTTGGACATTTGCTAAAGCAAATTAAGGCTTATTTTTTATTTCATTTTTTAATCTTTAATCCATTAAGGGAAACTCTTATGATCTGAGTCCAGTCAAAGCTGATGAAGACAGCAACAATTTGACTTGTGTATACTGAACATGTGCAATTACCTGCCTTCTCCAAACTGATGGTGCAAGAATTACAAAAAATAATAATATTGTAACAGCTGAGAATTTCCAAAAATACTAGCTGATGAACGGGATGGAACTGAACTGAGGAGACACATTATTCATGGTGACTTGTTTGCTCAGAGAACTGCCCAGGGTAAGACACAGACTATCCATCCCCAGACTAGAGCAGTCATTCAGAGAGGATTTCCTCCTTCCAGCAAGATCTGGAAATGTGTCTGAATGCCCTTAGACACAGACACAAATGTGTCTGTACACACCCAGACAGAAATGCTCATTTCTTTGGGCACTTTTCACCCAAACCCAACTTGTGTCCTGCCAATGCTGCCAGCAGAGGTGGAAGCAGGAGCCCCAGTGAGCAAAGCAAGAACCAGCACCAGCAGTTGTTAAACAACCTGACCACCTTCATTTTAGACAAATCCCAGCTCAGCCCACATTTTCTTAGTTCCAAGCCTTTGCCCTTTCTGATGGCAAGCCTGATGCTCTCTGGCTGTTTGCTGCCTGCCACCATCAACAGACTTTCTTCTCATATTTGCAGACTGACCTTTATTCTTTCCATTATGCAAAAGGCTCCATCCACTGTGTGAGCCCAAAATTCTTTCCTTGATCCAGAAGCAAATCCACATCCCTGTTCAGACTTTTCTTTCCTCTGTTTTACTCTACAAAGCACATAGCTGTTAGGAAATCCCCTTTGACTTTAGTCACATGCACTAATGCTTCTATGTAGCAGGAATTGAAACTGATCTTTTTGCTCCAAATGATGCCTCAGATGGTCTCTTTTTGATAGAAATGGGCTTCAGCCAGAAATTTCCTATCCAGATGTAAACATCCCTCAAAGTTTAGGAGCTCAGTTCCTGAGGATGTTGTTTCAGTTTACTAACAGAAGCAAAGACATTCAGTTTGTGCTGGCTAACAACCTCTGTAAAAGTCCATTAAAGCCAGTGGGAGTTGCCCTGATAATTTTCAGCAAGCATCACCAGTATTCAGCTTGTATGAGGCCTCCTGTTACGAAATACATCAAGCACATCACTTTGTTTCTGTATTCTGCAGCAAAATAAAGTACAAAATAAAGTGCAAAATAAAGTAGAAATAACATAATCCTACAGTAAAAGAAGTCTGGACTTTTCTCCTCTTGTTTTATTTCTTTTTTGCTCGAAGTTCAGGATTATAAAATGCTTATATATACTTTTCATCTGAGATAGATCTGTCCTTGACCATCTCAGTGGAGAACCATTCCAAGAGTACCTGAACAGCATGTACTTCGACAGGTTTCTCCAGTGGAAGTGGTTGGAAAGGTAAGTGTCACTTATTTTTTTTAATAAAAATAAATACAAATGCTTATTCTTACTTTCCATGCGAAGTCTGTTGAATATGCTCAAAATCTGACAGCTGAGATGATGTTTGCTTCTACAGCTCAAGTATTGGGCCATTTAATGGGCATAGGTACATTAAACATATTAGGTATGATTAATGTACATTCAGCAACTTCAGCTGTCTTTCTGTTTAGCTACCCTCTGAATGTGGTGACTTTTTGTCTGGACCAGTTGTCACTGTTATTAAATCACTCTAAAGAGAGGGAAAATGTGGCGTACGGGTCCTCTCACCGTATTTATTGGCTGGACATTCCTCAACACATTTAATAACCAGGCAGCCTTGGTGGGTATTAATTTGCAAGGAAAGTGCCTTTCCCTTGTCAGGGAGTGCTGAGCAGACGGTCACTGCTGGGTGACAGTGACCTTGAGCAGGGAGAAGCCCCATTTTGCACAAATGGCATTAATTACGGCGGGTGAGCCAGGGCCGGATCCGTGAGCGCTGTGTGTCAGCAGGACTCCTCCAGATCAAAGGAGCTGTGCCAGTTCCTCTCCCTGGAAAGCTACAAAGCTGCTGCTCAGGAGGGGTGGGCAGAGGGAAGAGCCATTTCATGCCAAGACATGCTCCACATGCCATATTTACTGAGCCCAGCATTTACTCTTCCATTTCAATTAAAAAAACATCGGGTGATTCATCTCTAGCCAGGCTATTTCCTATCTGTTTTCACATTAGGGATAAGGAATTTTCTGCAATGCTTTGAGGATTTCTTTTTTTTTTCCGTTCCCCCAACAAGTGTGACAAGCTATTGGATATGCCTGGCTTAAGAAGCTGGGAGAATGGTTTTTGGGATTAGCAAAGAGATGTTAGTAGCATGGAGAGATCAACAGCTCCAAAGGAGCAGTCACAGAGTCCATTTATTCCAGGGACATTGCTGAATATGTAGTTATCACTACTAATTGATGCTTTTAACCCCAAAAGCATTTGCAGCAGCCTCATGGAATACTTAAAATGACATCTTTTCCTCTTCTAGTTTTTTACTGTCTGCATACTATTCTTCCCCTATTTTGGAAAACAATAAAAGGCATTAATGAAAGGATTCACTTCAGCATTTATTCTTCATTGTCATCAACCTCATCATCCCTGTGGTGGGAACAGCCACGTTACTGTGCTCCCTCTGCCGGCTGGCTGCCTGCCAGAGGGGAGCAAGGAGAGCAGGAATGTTCCTGTCCACTGCTGGGATCCCTGGAAAACCTTGGTGCTGGAAACAAAATGGGATCTCACTGAACCTGGAATTATTCTGCTCTCATGTTGTAAAACTTCTACAGTAGCAAAGTAAAAGTTTGGTGTGGAGTTGGAGCCATTCTGGTGGAGCAGATTGTAGGTTGTGTAGGGATCATGCCAAGGGATGTCAAGGGAGCACTCTGCCCTCAAGAACAGACTTATTTAACCTTCATTTAGCTCTTGATCCCTTCTTGCCCTTGATGCTCCCCCAGGAAGCAGGTAGCCCAAAGGGAATGGACTGGCTTGGATCTTGTCTTCCTGCTCTCCCAGCCTGCAAATGTCACATAAATCCTCCTGCTCCCAGGAATGTTTCTGCCTTTGATTCATATGAGTGTCATGTTTTGTTTAACACAACAGAAGTATTTTCTGGTGGTTTGAATTTTGGATCTCTTTTTCTCATCTTGCTGGCCAAGCAAAGCAATGTGTTAGCCCACCCTATATGTCATGGGAATTAATATCTTATTGGAAGATCTCAGGCTTCCTCTTTGCTTAACAAAGGCCAAAGCTGTATAATGGAGATTCAGAGCCCTCCTTGGTCCTAAGATGCTAGCAGAAATTATACTGATGACTCACTAATGTGTTGTATTTTATTACAGCTTAATATGTTGGAATTGAAAAGTTCAAGCCATACATAGTATTGAAGTAATGTAATTACATAATTATATATTATATTATATAATGTGATTACCTTGAAATAATGGGATTATATAATATTTATCTATTTTGCTTTTCAAAAGTATGCTCTGAAATAAATAAATCACAGAGAGTGCATTAAACATAGTGTGGTGGGGGGTTATTTATTTATTTCCTTTTCTTCCAGGCAACCAGTAACAAAAAACACATTTAGGCAGTACAGGGTACTGGGGAAAGGCGGCTTTGGGGAGGTGAGTAATTCTGAAATTTACTGTTAAGAGTGTTTCTTACTTTTTAGATGCTGCAGGTACAGGAGCCTGATGTGACAGAGGCTGATTTACATTAATTGCTGACAGTTCTACTTAACCCCTCATGACACCGTAATCTCAAAAGGACACTTTGGAGAGTTTTTTTGTGTTCAGCTGTTGCATTCACAGTGGAATTGGGGTCACACCCTTATTTGTATTTTCCTGGTGTCTGGGGGTGGCAGCAGAGGCAGGGGAGGTGCAGGCTGAGAGATTAAAATCTGCACAGACAAAAGGAGGTGGGAGAGGAAGCAGGCGGAGGAAAGCGAAATAATCAAACCAATATTCCGCAGCAGGTTTGGAAACAGTAGCGGGTCCCCAGCTGCCCCTGCCTAGGCCTGGCTCACTAAGCCTCCAACTCTGGCCTTAAAAGGACTGAACCAGAGGAGCTGGTGAGGGGTGAAGTGCAGCCCAGACACAGCTGGGTTTGCTTGGAGTCACCCGGCAATTGTTGTGCTCCGTCCGCAGGTCTGCGCCTGCCAAGTGCGAGCCACGGGGAAGATGTACGCCTGCAAGAGATTAGAGAAGAAGAGGATCAAGAAGAGGAAAGGCGAATCCATGGCACTCAATGAGAAGCAGATTTTAGAAAAAGTCAATAGTCAGTTTGTAGTGAGTATTGTTTGAGCGCCGTGGTTCCCTGCTCAGCTGCTCTGGTTGAATCCAGTGCCTCCTCCATCTCCTGCTCCTGGAAAGGTGCCAGGAGCTGAATCCCTTTGCTTTGCACCTTGGCCCTGCTCTGTGTACCTTTGCTGAGTCTTATTTTAGTCTCTGGTCTGTGAGAAGTGCAGCAGTCAAGGGGCCTGTGCCTGCCATGGGAGCATGATGTGTTTCACAGCCTTGGCTTGCATCACAGCTGCATCAGGATGAGCTATTCTTGTCCAGTGTGATCACCTGAATTCCCAGGGTCTGGGAGAGAGGTGCTTGGAGGAGACTGAAGGAGATTCACCCCAAACAGATCAGATGAGACTGGCCTTGCAGAAGCATCTAGCCAGTGAGGTAGAGCTGGTTGGCCTGATGCAGGGCTCTCCTGAGTCACACCAGCTCTTGTGCCTCCTTTAAAACTTGCCTTAGATTTAGACAAAGAAAAAAGGTGTTATCTCAGCATCTGTCGTGTTCTTTATATTAATTTCAGGAAACACTCTGTAAACACCGATGCAAGGTGTTTTCTTACATGTGTACTTGCCTCTGCCAGAGGATGGCACATATTTAAAAGTGATGGGTAGATTTTGGCTGGTCTGATTTTTCCTTGGGCACCCACCAGAGCCCCCAGGGATGATGCTGACCTTCCCATCTCCGTGACGATCCATTTGATCACCCCAGGAATGGGATATCTGGGCCTTCCAGGGAAATCACTGAGATGCAAAACAGTGCAGCAGGAGGTGTAAATTCCCTTGATTACTAACATTTCTCATACATGGGAAAATATGCCTGGAATTAGTATGTTTGTCCAGCCTCTGAAGGCATCTGAGCCCTGAGGGTTTCTGGTGATAAATAGGTTGGATTCGACAAATTAATCTGCAGAATCCTAACATCTGATTTTTCCATACTTCTAAAATACATGTTTGCCATTGTAAGAAAGCCCATACCAAATTCAATTTTTCTTTTTTTTTTTTTCATTTTCTGGGGAAAATCTTTAATGAAGAGCTAGCACTTCCTTCTTAGCAGCCATCTGAACTGTCACAACTGTGCTGCAAATGTTTTTCTAGGTCAATTTAGCCTATGCCTATGAAACAAAGGATGCACTGTGTTTAGTTCTGACCATAATGAACGGAGGTGACCTGAAGTTTCATATCTACAACATGGGAAACCCAGGCTTTGAGGAGGAAAGAGCTTTGTTTTATGCAGCAGAGATTCTTTGTGGCTTGGAAGACCTTCACAGAGAAAATACTGTGTACAGGTAAGCACTCTCTAGAGTCTCAGGATGTCTTTTCTGGGTAGGAAAGAATTGTCTGCTTCCTCCCTTCTTATTGTGGTGCTGCACAGCTGAGATGCCTGAGTGCTTTGGCTGAAATTTTGCAGAGCCCTGTATAAATACAGCATGATACAGTCATCATGGAAGGAAGCAGTTGCTTCCCTAAATACATCCTGTCTAAGTTTTCCAGAACTAGCACAAAGCTCCCCAAACCTTACCTAAGTGTGCACTGGGCAACATTAAAAAGTGATGGAAGTTCCTTTAAAGGGATTTCATTTAGGAATTGAGTTCCTAGTTGGGATGAAATGGAGATCATTCCATCCAACCCTCTATTTTAATTAGTTAGATTATTTTGCATGAGGGGCTGCAGCACATCAGGTGTGGGAAAACTTCTATTGCAGAGGGCATGCAATCCCAAGAGGGCGTCTGAGACAGAGGGCATGGATTTCCATTGGTGTGAGTGTGATTAGCTGGATGGGATCACAGTGATCCTGGCGTGCCAGCCATGGAAGGGGGCCCGTTCCCAGCCACACCACAGAGGCATCCTGCTGGCAGCATCCCACCATCCCTGGGTGCAGCCAGCGGGCACAGCGCTGCCCGGCGCCGCCGCTGCCGCTTCCAGGAGGGCAGCTCCCAAGTTCTCAGCTTCCACTTTGGCTTCCAGCTCTACACAAGCACTTTTCCAGGGCAGGCTGGATAAGCAAGCAGATTGCAGACAGAGTTCTTGTGACTCCACGAGGATTTATTTTTTTTAATCAACAGCCAGTGTAGTTGTAAACAACGGTTCTTGTTTGTCTTCATCATCCCCGCTTGTGAAATCATCATTGCTGGCATTCACAGCAGAAGAGGGCCTGTAAATTGATGAAAGAACTTCCAAGGACAATGATTAATAGACAATAAGATGCTATTTTTAAAAGCCAAGCCACACTTTAAATCATTTTACATGTCTGGGTGTAATACATATGATGCATGCGTTTGTATGCATAGAAATTGCAATATTGTTGTTCCTTGGAGATCTCTAACAAACTGACACTTGGTTGCCTTGCATCTTGCTAGCTGGCACACAGAGGGCAGACAGATAACATGCTGATTTAGTTGGTGCTCACCCAAGAAGGAAGTTTTTTCTTTCCCAAAGGAACAAAATGGTACTAAATGTCTAATGTCAATTGAAAAATCAAATCATAAGTGAAGTGTCTGGCTTCCTTTTCCCTTAGAAAACCTCCTACCACATTTTGAAACATTTTAGGAGCTAGTGTAGTGTTTCGCAATCATATTTTATTGAAAAAAATGACTGGTGCATTCATAACATGGCTGGTAAAATGCCACACTAATTCCATTTTCTAATAGAACAAATCAGATCTGGCCACATAAAATAGTGCGTGGCTCTGAGAGAAATGGCACCTACTTCCTTAAGCAGGAGTTTTCATGCTACTCTTGAAAGAGCTGCTACTTTACACCTCAGATGGCACATTCATTTTGGTGATGAATGATACTACATCCTTGTAGGTGACATTTTCTAGCAGTATGTCAGGAGCATCTGCAGAGACCCCTCATTTGTAACGGCGCAGCGTATGGTGGGACCCGTGAGAAGTGCTATATAGGTCAATAAAAAATAGCAGCTAAATGCTACTGCCTTCTCAAGGCGAATAATTCATCACAAAACACTTATTCTCCAGACTTAATTTCATTTTCTTTAAACAAAATGCTCCTGAGTAAATCACAGCTTTGAAAAATGCATCCCCATCTCCTGGGCTGCTGCTGACGCACGCTGCAGACGTGACCCGGGAGAACAACCAGGCTCAGAGTCAGATTTATCTCATTCAGAATTCCCTTGTCAAACATGGCACTTGTGCTACATCTCTCAACTGCATCATGTTAGTAAAGGTCAATGGGTTGGTTGTTCGTGGAAAGCAAATGTAAAAAGCTGCTGGTTCTCTTCTAATTATTTCTATATCATATATATAATATATATATAATTCATTTTTATTCATTTATATTTCATAATTTATATTATGCATTTATATATTATATATATTTTATACACACACACACATATATATATAAAACTTTTTGTTTATATAAATATTTTTTATGTATGTAATTTTTTTAAATTTATACTATAGCTGTGCCTGGAAGCTCCAGTCAGCACCAAGCTCACATTGTCCCAGGCATTGCACAAACACGTGGTAAAGTGGTAAAGCCTTGTCCAAAGTGATTAATTGAGTTGTTTAGGCCGTCCTGCACAGCCAAACAATTGCCTTTTGAGCATGGGCACAGTGCCAGCAGTTTATGTTTCAGTATGTTTGGGCAAGGCTAATTTACAAATAGGAAGCTGAGCCTTTGGGAAGTAGCTTTATGTGTCAGTGTGTCCACCAGGGAGTTTTTTTCCTCCTGGACATTTCAGTTATGAACCCTTGGAAGTGCTGGCCATGCCAAGGAAGCCAGCCTTGATCCTGAGGAACCAGAAGCCTGAAAACAGGAATGACAGCTGATGCCTGGGAGGGGAGGAAAGCTTCCTCTAACTGCCCTGAATGGCAGAGGACCCTGAGAACTGAACTGGTGTTCTCAGAGTCCTTGTGGAGTCTCCCATTTTCTCATTCAAAGACAACAATTTCCCAAGTTCCACATAAGTTTCTTATCACTGGCCCCCAGTTAGAGTTTTAAGTGGGACTAATAACTGCTGAGCAGAAGATGAAGTAACTGATGAAGGCTGAGTTCTTCAAGGGAATGATTCTTACAGGATTCAGAACCTATTTTCAAAAAGAAATAGACATTGCCCTTGACTGTGCTGCTCCAGCATTGGAAACCTTCTGCTGACTGGCAGGGGAAGCCTACAGTGGTATGTTAAACACAATCACAGCTTCTCCTCAGTCTTCAGCTGCCCTTCACATATTTCAGCATTGTTTGTTTGAAAAGCAGGCTTGGTACCACTGGGCACTGGGTGAGGTTTATCTGGGAGGTCAGGAAGGTCTGAAGCAAGCAAGAAGAGGAGATTACTCACAGAGCTTTGTGTTCTTGCTTGAAATCATAAATAAAAACAAGGCAAGTTTCAAAATTCCAACTTTGGCGTCGTCAAAGCTATAAACCACCCCTTTCCATAGACAGGAAAATTTGTGATACTGGAGTGGTGCAGCTTGAGAGGTGGGGTGGGCTCTGTGCTCTGCCCTGTGCCCTGGTGCAAGGCTTTCTCTTGTACACACCCTCTCTCTGCTCTTTGCACAGACATGCCTCTTGCTGGGCAGTTACCAGAACCAAGCTGGTTCACAGATGCAAGGAGGCCTTACAAAAAGGAAGAGGCCAAGCAGGGTTTGGATTTGCACCAGGCTAAGCACTGTCTTTAGATAAAAGCCAGGGCATGATGTGGTGAATTGAAGCAATGCTGTTTTCCCTGCCTCACCCAGCTGCTGGTGCCTCATTCAGGCTGAGGCCAGCACAGCCCAGTCCTGGGGCACTTCTGGGACACTCCCTGCCCAGCATGTCCATCTCCCCCTCTGACTCCTCTGGTCCCACCTCTTGGGCTGGCTCAATTCCCCCTCTGCATGAGCAGGATGGGAAGGAGCCTGCCTGGCTCCCACCTCAGCAGCAGGCCAAGAATGGCAGCAGCTGCAGAGCTGTGCTGGGCTTGGAAAGGTTTGGAAAACAGCCTTGGTCAAGGAGGGGACAGCGTGGCTGGGCTGGGAAGCATCTCAAAGCAGCAGCTGGTGGAGGAGGTTTTGTGCAGACAAACTTTTCGGAAGAATGATCTGCCAAGGCTCTGCTAAATATATGAAAACTGAGATTATTTACTTCAGAAGTTTATACCTTGCCCAGATCTGGGGATTTTTTGTTTTCTTTTTCTCAGGAACAGTAAAAGGCACATCTTTGACATCAGATTGACCACCTTGCTCATTTTCATGGCATTGCTCCAAACCACACAGGCACTAGAGTTTCACAAATGCTTGTAAGAATAATCTTAATCTGGACACAGCATTCCCCTCTCTGCCCCACATTTTCCAAACTCAACAAAATTATTGCACATGTGTGCAAGTGCATGGACACACATTCACATATTTAGTCTGACTCAGATGCCAGACATAGAAAATTAGAGCCCAGCAGATTTCTATTTCCATTTTCACATGTAAATAAAGTATTTTAAAACCTATTTGTTTAACATGAGATTTTATAACAGAAAATGTTAGAGAGATTTTACAACACACAGGACTACAGGGGTTCATTTACAGGGCTTCAGGACTAGATGGATGAGTCCATTATAGGGTACATTAGGAACTAAAAGCTTGGCTTAGTGAAAAATTGTAACTCCAGTTTAGAAAAAGACCTATGGTTTCAGTCTGTCTGTGAAGTGAGTTGTAAAAGGTTGTATTGGTTTCAGGAGTTCCTTGCTGTTTGAGTTGACACTCAGTTGGTTTATTACAAGTAATAAATGCCCTCGTGCACTTGTATGGTTATGTTATCAAAACCAGCTTCATACCCATAACTGCTATCTTTCATTTCCAGAGATCTGAAGCCAGAAAATATCCTGCTGGATGATTATGGTAAGTCTCGGAGCTTTACAGAGATGCTTTCACAGTAAAGTAGATTAAGTTCGTTTCAGGATATATATTGCACAAAGACAAATAATGCTCTGAAGTGATTAAGAGGCTCAGCATACACTAATATTCCTGTCTAGGGGTGGGTGAGCTGCTGGAGCTGGCTGCACAGATGGAAGGAAGCAGCCGTGCCCTCAGCAGGGGCTGTTCTCCAGAGCTCGGCATTGCTGAGGCTCTCTGCCTTTCCTTGTTGTCTTTCCATCCTGGTGAAACACAAAGGGAGTTCTAATTTCTAAATCTTCTGCTTCCCTCTCCATTTTTGAAAGTACTTTCACCCTCTGCTGAGCCAAGTCTGGTTTTATGCAAACCCAGGTACCCATTCGTTGCTGGAGGCAGTGATAATCGAATCTCGTGCTGGCTTGAAGACCAGATGTGGCCTCTTCAGCCATCACAGAGTTACAGAATTGTGTCAGCCCATCCATCCTCTGGGATCAGTTCAAGATACTTCCCCCCAGCATGCTTCTCTCTGCCTCTTTTCATTGGTTTTAAACTACCTGATACAATCCCCTGCAGTCCACAGCCTTACTGTTAACATTTATTTCACTGCATTGTAGCACCCTTAATAATTCCTCTGTTCCAAATCAATGAAACTGCTCTAATTCAGTGATTCAGAACACTCCTTTCTTAAAATGTCCGAGCAGTAAATTGCAGGAGTAGTTTAGCAATGACCACAGTTGTGGGTTTTGGACTAATTTGGGTCAGGTTATTATATCTGCTTTCTGTTGTTTTGTTTGTTTTTTCCTTCCAGGCCATATTAGAATATCTGATTTGGGTCTAGCTGTTAAAATCCCTGAGGGTGAATCAATCCGTGGAAGAGTAGGAACAGTAGGGTATATGGGTAAGTCTTCCACAGCTCATCTTTATAAAAATTTACCAAGGTTACTTGAGTTTTAGAGATATTTCTGCCAAGAAAGCTTAAGAAAAAAGAATAAAAAATTTTCACATTCAGCTGGGTCCAGTTTCATGCAGCAACTCCTACAGAAATCCTGATAGTGAAAATCAGAAGAGGGTGAAAGGCTTAACCTCTACAGCTCTCAGTGAGGCTGATCTATAACCTTAAATCAGCAAAACAAATTGAAAGAGAAGACAGCAAATGGGATTCCAGTGATTTTAGTATAGATTTATCTTAGGAGGGTTATGTGTCAAAGTAAAGATTTCTTTCTAGCTGCCGCTTTGTCTCGGAGTTACAATGTATTTGCATGGGTATGATAAAATGGGTAAGTCCACACCTATGGTCATCTTGACCAGGGTCACCTTGAGCTTTCCTCTGTGTGCAGGGGAGGATTTGCACAAAAGACGAGTAGAGATTTGTACATTGGTAAAAAAAAATCCCCAACTACACTCCCTTGTTTAACTAGATCTGTTTTCTAAACTCAATGTAATTATTTTCATGCATTCTCTGGGTGGGCATATTTTCTTGGAGTAAAAATTGCTTATGCTTATTTGACTGAATAGAAACTAGCTGATGTGAGCCACTGTTACACCATATGGAGACTTTAATGAAAGCAAGCAAATCAGTTGTCATGTCTAAATTTTGTTATCTCAGTGTAAGTTTGCGTGCACACTAAGGCTCTGTGCTTGTGAGCACGTGGGGATGTGTGTTTGTACCCCTGCATGGAGGTGAGGGTGCCTGCAAGACAGTGACTCTCTGCCCAAAAGCATTGTCTGTGGTTGCAACACAAAATTAATGGATTGGAGTTTCTTTAAAGGGGAAAAAGAAAAGCTATGAATTGACCAAAGAGACAGAAATTGCTTTTGAAGAAATGTCACGGCTGTTTACAGGATGTGTGTTTGCATTTCCTTTCTTTCCTAAGTGGAAAAATCTAGAGGAACTCTTAAAATTAGGTCTCTGCTTAATATTTAGACCAAACTTATTTTGTGATTATTTTTTTTAAATTTTAATTGGACTGAGTTGATAGAGAAGTCATAAGACAGCATGCACAAGGCATGTAGCATGTAGAGAGAACACCATGGCATGTAGCATGCTGCATTTCCTGTAATGCCCTCAACTGCAGTCAGGAGGTATTTTTTTATTTTACCCACCATTCCCTGTGCATGTGTATTCAGTCACCAAAATGAAACTTCGAGGCATTTAAGTGCTCTGCCTGTGTAAATACCAAGCATTTCCACAAGGCATCTCCCTCTCCTCCACAGCTCCAGAGGTGCTGAACAACCAGAGATACACACTCAGCCCTGACTACTGGGGGTTAGGCTGTCTCATTTATGAAATGATTGCTGGGCAATCGCCGTTCCGTGGGAGGAAAGAGAAGGTGAAGAGGGAAGAAGTGGACAGAAGAGTGCTGGAGACAGAGGAGGTGTACTCCCATAAGTTCTCTGAGGAGGCCAAGTCCATCTGTAAAATGGTAAGGGGCTGGAAGGCTCAGTGGGGCAGCTTCACCAACCAGCTGTGTCTGACACGGTCTGAGCAGTAACAGGGGGCCATGGAGGGGCTGCAGAAGCAAGGACTAACCAAGCCCATCTGTGCATGGGATGACTGCACTCTCTATTCATTCAAACTCTGTTTGTTTGGGCTTGTTTCTCCATGAGATTCATCATGGTCATCCCGAGCCCTCTCCAAGGTTTTATGGCCCAGGGAGCAGTATCTATTCTCATGAGACTTTGAGTGTTAGTTTGCAGTCAAGAATGCACTTCTGTCTTTTATAACCTTGTAGAAAAAAAGAAAAAGGACTCGATGATGCAAGAATCTGATTGTCTCCTGCAAGGAACTGCAAACCCCACGCTTCCATTGTCTTTGGTGAGAGCTGGGGGTAAGCAGGACAAAGATTATGCAATGAAATTGTTGTGACACTCAAATGTTGTCCCAGCCCATCTCACTAACTTTGTTAGCAGCTTTTCCCCCGGGGTGTCAGGGTATCCAGCTTTTCTTAATACTGTTGAGCTGTTCTTCAAAATGTTCTCTCACTCCTTCAGCTGGGAGTCATTTTCATAGCACAATAGCCATGTCTGACAATGGAAATCCTCAATCCCTCTGAGAAATCTCAAAGCTGCATCTGAATTCATCAATGTCTTGTTGACATCCATCTTTAGAAGGCTGAATTGTAATTTGGAAAAGGATGTGGCCTTTTTTGGGTGTTGTTTGCTAAGGAGTGAAGTCTCCTTTGGAGACAATGACCTATCTGTGTTTGCTGGTGGAGGGAGAATGAAGGGGAGGAAAGGTCAACAAATAGGTAGGGAGAGCTTCACCAATGTCTTGTGCAACAGGCAAGCAAAGAGCAGATCCACAACACTGCATGAAGAGACACTGAAGTCTCCTTGCAAAATAATAATGGTAGCACTGCCAAGAGTCATGCCTGGAAGTCATTAACTCACAGTGCACCGAGTCATTCCTGAATCCTCAGGGTGGTGTTTAGCTGACATCACTCTAGAGAGATGCTCTGGGCCGTTCACTGCCCTCAACTGGTGGTGCAGAGCCCGCAGTGAAGCTGATATGGGAGGACCTGGGGCAGCCATGGGCTCTCACAGACCATCCCATGTGCCCCAGCTGGCTGCCTTCTGTCCTCAGGCAGCATCTCAGCTCTCACCAGGTGAGGAGCAGCGTCTGCTGGAGTGGCAGGGAATTTGTGTGCCTGTCCTGCTGTTAATCTGAAATGGAGATGTGAGGCAAAAATTTTACCTTGCTGCGTGAGGCACAGAATCAGGATAGTTTGGGTTGAAAGGGACCTGTAAAGATCAAATAGTCCAACCCCCCTTTTCTGGCTGACATACCTGTAGAAGCTCTTCTTGCTATTCTTTATTTCCCTTGTGTAACAGAATGAACATATACTTTGGAAATAACCATGAGAACTTAAAGCTGAGAAGAATTAAATGTAGCATTGATGGGATAGTGCTGTAGATGAGCTACCACACTCCCAGGGCAGCAGACAGTCATGACACTGTAGTGGTCATTTTCATCTTCCAGCCATGGAGACTCTGGTTTCAAGGAGTCGGGACCTCAGGAGATCATCTAGCTCTTTCTCTTGCCTCAGGGAAGCTGGGACTATATATAAATTATTCCTGAAAACTTGATCACTACTGCTTCCCTGTCCAATCATGTGGCATGTTTATTGAGGTGGTTTGTGCCAACTATTAATAGATCCAAAGATAACTTTTCCTTTTCTGAGCATTAGTATCTTGAGGCAGGAAGAGTCTGAGTCCTGATACTGAGTGTGATGGCCTTTGTGGTTTCCATCCAAAAGTAATTTATTTTATCAAGTGATTTTTTTTTTATTTTTAAATCCATTATTCAAACATATTTCCTCTATTTATTTTTGCTTTTTGTATTGAAGGCCAAAACTTTGTTGCTTTGCATCAGCATCTTAACAAGGAAACCAAAGAGTCATAAAGTACCCATCATATCTGCAAAATGAAAGCAAAAAGTTGCAATACATAAATGAAACTTGAGTCTTCTCGAAGATCCAGCACAAAAGGCTTTTCCATAGTGGACTCTTCAGGGCAGGAGTGAGGAAGTGTTTCCCACCATGTTGCCCAGCCTTGTCTTCAGAGCTTACTTCAGGAGCTAACAGCATCACCACCAGGAAATACACTGTCTTTGTTCATTTACTCATAGGAAAACCCTCTGGTGTCACCCCACGTCAGCCTTCCCCTCCTGGATGTTTGTGCCCTTTTGCATTTTTGCAGGCACATATCATAGCTCCCATTAATCATCATCCATCCCATATTTCCATGTTCCATTTTGTAATAATTTCCCATAAATCAGACCTCATTTTGGACTGAAACAGAGATGAATAACAAATAATTAGGAACAGGGGCAGCTGGCTTTCTGGGAAGCTCCCCAACCCATAGTTCCCATATAACATAGCTGCTCCTGGTGTGTTTTTTCTGTGAAAAAATCCAGTCTTTCTAGGAAATGCTCCGTGCTTGTTGTGGTTATGCCTCGTACTCCACTGATGTACATGCCTGTTTTCCCTGACAAGTGCAGTCATGCATCCAGAGATGTGACTTGAAGTGCATTCAAGTCAGCAGTGTTGGATGGGCCCTCAGTGCTGTGCTCCTCTGTCACTCTGTCAGTGCCCTGCTTGTCTGCATTTCCCACAGACTTGTCTTCCCTGATGCCTTTCATCCCTGCAGCTCCCATTTTACCCTGCACAAGGGGTCTCTGATGGGATGGTGTAAGGGAGACAGAGCCAAACTCTTGGTTTGGTGTCCTGCAACAGGACAGGAAGCAAAGGAAACAAACTGAGGCACAGGAGCAGTTCAGTTCCCTCTGAACATTAGGAAACATTTTTCCATGGTGAGGGCAGCCAAACAGTGGAGCAGGTTGCCCAGAGAGGCTGTGCAGTCTCCACTTGGAGACAGCCAAAACCCAGCCAGACAAGGTCTGGAACAACCTGCTCTAGGAACCTCTGCTTTGACCTAGGATAAGGACTAGAGGGATTGGACTAAACCATGTCCAAATGTGCTTCCAGCCTCAGCTGTCGCATGTTTCTGATCTCCATTCCCTTTTCAAAATGTCACTCCAACTAAGTAAAAGGTAACAGGTTCTATTTTCCTTAAAAGCAATTTTTTCCTGTTCCTCACTTACCATCAGGAGCTCTGTCATCATACAGCTACTCCTGCCTGCTGCCATCCCTCCTTTCTGCTTTCATCCCATGGAAATCAGCATTATGGCACCTTAAAGTTTATCAGTGCCCAAGGATGACTGCTCTTTCATCTCTCTGCTCTCATTTAGTAATTGACCAAAGCATTGCTTTTCTGTTCTCTAAAAATGGATTAAAATAATATGTTTACTTCAGTGTCAGAGCTGAACTTTATCTAGGTGATTCCTTAAACTGCCTGATCATCTGGGTCAATGGAAATGGTTTTAGCCTTCCCCTTGTCTCCTTTCATGAGTGGCAATATTTTGTTTTCCTTACTTCTATAATTTTAGGACTAACATCTTAGAACTTGGAATTATTTATTACATGGTATGATCTGGAGATGAGATGAACTGACTGATCACATGAAGATAAAACAGTGCTTTGGGGACTTTTGGCTTTTTTTAGCATCCTCACAACAGTTGTTTCTTTTTGTGAAGGAAGCAAAACAAAGTCATGGAAAAAAGTCTCAGACATTGTAGAGTTTGAATCCCCAGTGGGGATCAAATGAGTGACATGAAAGTATCAGAGAGCTCTTTGTATCAAGACCTTGATGGAACCTTACTGCTGCTACTCAAAACTCTCTTTGAAAGTCCTGTTCTAGTCATGCTGTGCCCATGAACTCTGTTGACTAAACCCTAAATGTCCAGTGTCAACTGGAGCCTTTTTTGCCAGAACTCACAGCTCTGCTGTTTGGCATTAGCTTCATGCATAGTTGGGTGGCCCAGGCCATCTCCAGATTTGAAACTGTGAATTATCTGCAGGCTCTACTGTAGAATTACATTTAAATTACATTTGATGGGGTCCCTTGCACTGCTGTCCCAGGAGGGCTTGTCATCAGCCTGATGGAGTTGCTTTTGTTCTGCTCTCTATTCATATTAAATAAACCCTTTGAAGCTGAATTAAACAGAAGTGTAGAGATGACTTATACTGTTGTTATCTCCATTTTCTTTTCCATGTCAAGATTCCCAAATGGGATGCATATTTCAGGCTCTTGCATGGGTTTACTCTTGCAGAAAGCTTCTGGGGCTGCAGGAATGGTGAAAGACTAATTATTCCTTGGTGAAAGGAAGGAGTCTCCTTTCTGGAAAATATTCTAGTCCATGCTATCTCTTGATATCCACAACAGAAGCCAGGAAGAATGTCTGGTTTCACCTGTTGCTATCTCTAGAGCTGGCTGCATCTACAGCTTTTCAAATTCCATTTATTTCTAGCATTTTTCCCCATTGTGACTCTCCTGGGACTCTCAGGAGACTGCAGCTGCTCCCCTGCAGCCGAGTTTTGCAGGAGAATCCCCTCCTTTCCCTGTCCTTTCAGTCCCAGCCTATTCCCAGTGGCCTGTTCCCTTTTGTGTCTTTCAGCCAGCAGTGGCCAGCCACCCACAACCAACTGCATTCATGCTCCAGAAACTTCCTTCTTGCATCTGAAGTTACTGAATACTCCCTTGTTTGTCATGGAGGAGCCCAGGAATCCCCAGGCAGCCTCTTTCTGTCCTCAGCTACCCTTTTCTCTGACCGCACACTCCAAACATCTTACAGCCTGACAAGGGCAAATTCACAGATCAGCTTGGTCTCCCCACTAAGCCCAGGATCCAGACTGCAGATATGGGAAATAACCTCCTTTTCATCCCTTCAGGGCTGACTTGAGGGCAGAGACTGCAGAGGTCTCCTCTATCATCTCCAAGCAAGTCCAAATCTGTCCCTTCCTACCACCACTTGCTCCTCAGCTGTTCCTCAAAGGTGCAAGGCATCATTTCCAAAAGTATTCCAGAGCCAAGGGTACTAAAACTGGTCTTTCTGCTTTCAGATTCTTCTTTACAACTGTCAGCAAAGTCACATTGACATGAGAATAAAACTTTTGATTTCTTTGCCCAAGCAGAATAGAGCAAGCCTGATTCTGACGAAATTCTAAAGCTACCATCTTCAAATAGGCTAGAGCATAAAACTGAGATTTTAAAAAACCCAAAAAACTAAAACAACCTAAAAACAACCCCAAAAAACCCAAAAAGCTCCTCAAAAATCCTCATCTCAGGACCATGACAACTCAAAGTCTCATGCAATTATTTGAAAGCAAAGCATCGCTCTTTCCTTCTAGCAGGGAAAGCAAAGTCCAGAGAAGTGCTCTGAGACAGATCTTTTGCAGTGAGTCAGCTGGATGTGGTACAGTACCATGTGAGTCTCTCTGCTCAGAGAATGGCAAGGCATACAGATGTTTCCTCAAGTCTTTTTACATTTATGGATCAGCCACTTGTGATCACAAGTCAGCCCAGATGTCACCAGCTTGGCAGCATCAGAGGCAGAGGAAAGTGTGGGGAAGAAAGGGCTGTAGCTCTTTGGAAGCTGAGCATTGCTACTGTGGCCAGCACCAGTGGCTTTAAACCCATTCCTCTGACCATTCAGTCTCCTGCTATTGTTGCTGCTGCTGAGGCAGAAAGACCTGAGCAGAAAAATCTTCTGTCTACAAACCCCTTCACCACCATTTCTGGCTTGGCTGCTGCCACTGCAGCTTGCTCTGGCCGGGTTGGAGGGTGGCCTCTGCACCATGGGACACACAGATTGCCAAAGCCATTTGCCATCTCAGGCTGGATATGAGGCCCCAGCAGCAAAGAGGCAGAACTGAGGTGGCTGCTGGAAGTCAGATCAGAAAACCACCAATGCCCAGCTGGCAGAAATGCCCAGTGGTAGCAGAGCGTTCAGAGAAGCCTGAAGAGCTGTGACACTGTAAACCCCTGGCAGGGACAAGAAACCCCAGCTCCAGCCAGGCACCAGAGGAAAGAGCACAACATGACATGAGCCACAAACAATTCCCAAGTTCCCCCTGGGTGAGGTGAGGCAGCTGAGCTGGGCTGCTGCCTGGGTGGATGAGACAGAAGGTGCTGGGGCACACAAGCCCCGAGCTGGGCACGCAAACCCTGAGCTGGGCACACGATCAGCTCAGGATTTGTGCACCCAGCATTCCCAGGCAGCCTTGCCCCAGAGGGAAACCTGCCTGGCTCCCGGTCCTGCTCCTGCAGGGATGCACCCGAGAGCACGGGACTCCTCCCCAGCCTTCCCAAAGGTGTTTGCATCCTATCACCCGCAGCTGGGGCGGTCCCGGCGATCTCCCGGGGGTGCTCCCGGTGCCAGTGCCAGCCGGCTCAGAAAGCCCAACCCAGCCCCTGCCTGCCTGCCGCCGAGCCCCGGTGGGCTTTGCTGATGCTTTGCTGATGCTTTGCTGATGCTTTCGGTGCCATCACCGAGCACAGCCCACCCGGGCAGGGCTGAGCGCTGCTTCTGGCCCGACTGCGGGCCAGCGAGGCTGGAGCCAGCGGCGGAGGAGCGGCGGGAGCGCTCCCGTGCCCCGTACCCCCGAGCAGCCCCGTGCCCGGGCAGCACTCCCTCCCATCCCCCGGAGCAGCCCCGTGCCCGGGCAGCGCTCCCTCCCATCCCCCGTACCCCCGAGCAGCCCCGTCCCCGGGCAGTGCTCCCTCCCATCCCCGGAGCAGCCCCGTGCCCGGGCAGCGCTCCCTCCCATCCCCCGGAGCAGCCCCGTGCCCGGGCAGCGCTCCCTCCCATCCCCCGGAGCAGCCCCGTGCCCGGGCAGCGCTCCCTCCCGCCCGCCCCGCCGCTGCCCTTTCCTCTGCTGCCTCCCGGCGGCACGGCCCGAGCGGCTCAGCATCGCCCAGGGAACCGCAGGAAGGTTTTTCTCGGAGAGATCCTTATCACCGTCCGGTCTAACCCTCTGCCATGAGCAGGGACGCCTTCCACTGGGGCAGGGTGTTCCAAGCCCTGTCCAGCCTGGAGCTGGGCACTTCCAGGGATCCAGGAGCAGCACAGCTTCTCTGGGCAGCCTGTGCCAGGACTTCATCAGCCTCAGGGAAGAATTTCTTCCTAATAGCCTATCTAAACCTGCCCTCCTTCAGTTTAAAGCCATTCCCTCATGTCTATTTGTGAGATGCCTTATCCAAGGTCCCTCTCCTGCTCTCTTGCACTGGAAGGTGCTGTTGAGCCTCCCCTGCTGAGTCTCTCCTCTATAAATATCACAGTGTTTCTGTTCATGGACTTGCTTATCTGATAGAGCAAAGATGCTGAGTTCATTTGGTGGGCATTGCTCCTGCATGGGTACCCAGGAAACAAGCAGGACTTGCTGTAGCAGGTAGGGGCTGTGCACTGCCCTTCTCTGAAAACACACAAGGCAGAGCTGAGCATAATTACTGGGCACTGGCTCCATGGATGGGACCCCCCTTGAGTTCAGCAGGGAAAAGCCCATGAGTGTAAAGGGCTGGTTCAATGTGTCATGTGATGCTCTGGAATGTAGTGCAGTGGGTGAGGGAAACACAATTTGGCATTTTTGGTTTTTCCTAAGCACCCGTTCTTCTGAGGGGAAATTATTCTTACAAACGTAAAAAACAAAACCAAAAGCACATGGAACTTATGAATGTAAATCTTTATATGTAAGTAATATATAAGAAAGTAACATCTTTATATGTTACTAGGGTATGTCAGATCTCCTCTTGAAAGTGTTCACTGAAAGCAGGCAAAAGAAATGGTCTGTACTTTGATTGTAAATACTTTACAGCAGGTGATTTCTGAGGATTTCACCAGCATGTAGAACAGTGCAGCACTAATCCATTTAACTTCAGCTTTTAAGGAACAAGCAGATGCAACTCCCCTCTGTACTTCCCTATGGGCACATTCAAACACAAGTGGAGACAAAAATATCTTTGTGGAGCTCTTGCTTTTTCTGACAGCCTCACCATTCCTGTTGGCACGTTTCAGCTCCTCACCAAAGACGTGAAGCAGCGGCTGGGATGTCAAGGGGAAGGGGCAGCAGAAGTGAAGAGACACCCCTTTTTCAAGAGCATGAATTTCAAGCGGTTAGAAGCAGGAATGCTGGATCCTCCCTTCGTGCCTGATGTAAGTACGATTGCAAGAACCCCCGGTGGCCTCTTTTAAGAGGTTTGTTTCTAAAATAGCTTCTCTCTCTCTCAGGGCTGTCATCGCTCTGTGCACAGGTTGCTACCCCAGGAAGGTGTGATAAGTGATGGGGATGGAGTGGGGAGGCTGGGAGGAAGAGGAGAGAGGGCTCTGTGGGCATGGGGATGCAGGCTGGTAGTCTGAGGCTTGATCCATTCCCACTCCTTTTACCACAGTGTTCCTGTACGGCACTGGGAACACTGATCCATGGCATTACTGTGAAAATAAGTGTGCTCAGAACCAGGTGGTGCTTGGGACAATGAGCAGTGAAAGCCAAATCTGTGCATGCAGGTTTATAGAGGTGAAACCAGAAACACAAAGTCCAGGGCTCTCTAGAACTGGATCATCATGAGAATAGTAGTTTGCTACAGAGAGTCTGAGCCAGGCTCAGCTATCAAGTGTCACCTCAAGCAGAGAAGGTGACTTGGACCTTAGAGAGCATTTGGGGCACAGAATCCAACACTGAGTCCTTGATTTACACACCAGGCTCACACATACCGAAAGGTTTTGTTGCACTGGCAGCAACAGAACTTTTTCCACCCTTTTGTGGTATCAGTTTCTAGCCCAGTGCGCAGAGTTATCTGATTATTTCCCTCCTGCAGGGCTCTCTTTCTGGCTGGAGCTTCTATCCTTAAAGTCCCCATATGGTTCTAAGTAAACAGTGCCATTTTAACATATTAAAGAGAGTAACATCTTGGCAGCTCCCATTCCCGTTGCTGCAGGCTCTACCAAACCAAAGTGGTTTGAATGCTACAAAAGTTTACTTTAGTTGCTCTGGTTTTGCTTTACATTTTACTATGCAGCCTAGTTATTCCTGCCAATTAGCCTGTGGTGTTACGACCTGCTTTAGTGGGAAGAAATAAGAGACAAGCTACTATTTCTTTCTGATGTAGAAAATTGTAAAATTCTGGGCTCAAATTTGGGATCCGCCAGAGTGCATAAAAACTGTGGCACGTAAGGCCTAGAAGGCACCTCTTAGAGACATATTTGCAAAAGCAAAGGCACAGACATTTTTATGGCTCTTTATTGGGAGCTCAAGAGCTGCCCCTGATTTAATTTATTTGGCACTTCTTCCATAGATCTCCCAGTCTTTACTGAAGTCAGCTGAATCACCCAAAGCTACATAGCCAATGGCAGAAGTTGTTATCCAAACCATGTCTCTCCATCCTCTTCTCTGTTACTCCATATCCACAAAAATGTTGTGGATTGCAGCTGTCAGGAATGCAGAGGGATACAGCCTTCAGCAAACAGGACTTCTGTCAGGAATTAGGTCCATTTGTTTGGTCACAGTGCTCAGATCCAGATCAATAAAGTGCTGCACAGTTGGACCCTTGGCTCTGCATTCCTGGAACCAGGGACACACAGTAGCATTCCACATGGGCTGGGGTTCAGGCTGGTCCCACAAGCCACCCCTCAATTACCCCTGCACACCAAAGGGTGGCTGTGCTGGTGGTGGGAAATCTCTGGGCACACACACTGCCTGTGATAGGCAGCCACTGATGGCTCTTTCTGCTCCCTGGGGCTGACTGCTGGGCTACGAGCTGAAAGTTCCATCACTGCAGAGAGTTTTGTCTCTGTCATCCCAGAAAAGTGAGTAGTTCAAAAAGGCAAAGCCATTTGACTGTTCCTTTGAAGAAATGCAGCCAAGTTAAAAGAGTTAATAGAGGTAATTCTGGGCAGCTTCCAGCAGCTGAGCTATTAATAAAAACAATGGAAAAATGCCAAACCTCCTCTGTTTTCTTTAGCAATTAGGATACATTTCTTTAAACTTCCATGCTGCAAACTCCACAGCTATCTGGGCAGGAAGGCACTTCTATCTGAGGCCTCTTTTCAGGGCTCTCTCCAGTGTGCCACTGGTAAACATTCTGGTTGTCTGTTGTCCCCTCTCTCAAAGAAAAGACTGCTGAAGGGTTCCATTTTTCTTTTCTGGCTCTTTCTGTCCTTTTCCTCTCACCTCTTAACCAGATGGTACATGGATGACTAAAACCCACTTTGACTGATGCTTTGAGGACTTTGGAATAGGAAGCTTAATGTGCTTAAAGTGAAGTCAGCCTTTGATGATAAACATGCAGGCAGAGCAAGCCTGGAGAAGGAGGATGCAGACACACACTTGTTAGACATTCTCACTTGACTGAATCTGTGAATGAAAGCACATGGTCCGACTCAGAAATATTTTTCCTCTTGTCATTTCTCCTTTTTTTCCTGCTGACATAGCCCAGAGCAGTGTACTGCAAGGATGTGTTAGACATTGAGCAGTTCTCCACAGTGAAAGGAGTTAACCTGGACCAAACAGATGACGATTTCTATTCCAAGTTTTCCACAGGATCAGTGTCTATTCCATGGCAAAATGAGGTAAGGATGTACCATAGCAAAATTACTGCAATAAACCCCATAGCATAGACAGTTTAAGAGGAGCTCTATGTTCCAGTAATATATAGCTACTGGACAGCTTGCCAGACTCTAATGCTTTCATGAGTTACAAATGGCCTCTTTCAAGATCTGTAATGTACCACAGATGTCAGGTTCAGGTGACTGTATCTGTTGGCTCTGTGTGTTTGTGTAAGTTGGCAAGGATCCTACTGTACTTCCTCCTCCTGGACTTCTGCAGAGGTGTTTCGACAGCTCTCAGCACCTTCTGAGGTTCAGCTGGAAATCCTTAAGGGAAGGATCCTCCACTGGTGACCCTGCTGTCACCCACTGTCTGCTGGCAGTCCCCAGCAGCTCACTCTGGACCCTGAGCTCCTCCAGCATTTCCATGTCTGGGTCTTTGTTTCTGTTTGGTATCAAAGCACAGCCAACAGTGGATTTCAGAACCCATCTCTGCATCAAACAGCAGATCCACTTGGGCAGAGGGCTGCTAATAACTGGGGTTTTGTAAGTGTGCCTGTCTTTGCCTGGTATTCTCTACAATGCCAGAGGAAAGAACAGAAAGTCTTGTGGGGCAGCTTCTGACAGGTCTGATGTGCAGACATGCAGAGCAGACTCAGCCTCTGTTTTTCATACACTCTGTTTGGCCTCTACAGACACCAGCAGGAATCCAACTGTTAACTCTCCTCACACGCTGCTGACTTTGAAGAGCCTAGCACTATTGGAATTTATTTAGTGCAGATGAATAATTCCCTTTTTTTAATTTCTCTCTCTATATATATTCCACTAGATGATAGAAACAGAGTGCTTCAAGGAGCTGAATGTATTTGGACCAAATGGTACTATTTCACCAGACCTAAACAAAAGCTACCCCCCAGAGCCACCCAAGAAAGGATTGCTACAGAGAATATTTAAGCGACAGGTGAGATCTTTGATGACTAAGACCAGGAAACTCCTGGAGGTGCCTGTTTTCACAGCCCTGTTCTGGTGATATTTCTGCTAGGAGAAGGGCAGTTCATCTTAGAGAGGGCTGGCTCTCACATTTTTCTCCATATCTCAAGTTTTTCATCTACCTTGTGTGGTTTTTTTTTTGGTTTTTTTTTGTTTTTTTTTTTTTTTTGCCACCAGTGTTGCTCATGAGTTTTGTTTCCAGCAGGTGAAGACTTCTTACCCAACCTGTTTTTCAGTGGTATGCTGAAATGCCTTTTGAAATTGTTCTATGGTTTTAAGACATTCCTTGTGAAAATCCTTGATTTATGTGTTTAAAAAAAAGAAAAAAAGGAAAATGCACATTTTGAGGGAAGCAGTTGTGGCAGGAAAGCAAGATAACAAAGAAGAGAGCAGCCTGGATGAAACATGACGTGCAGCTTTCATGAGACACCATGGCACCACTTGCAAATGTCAATAACATTCTTAGACTGATCTATTTCTGTAGGGTTAAAGCCATGCCTGAGCATTGGCAGGTATTCTCTGTATTAGTCAGATTTAGCAGATACTGACATTTTGCAGTGAATTGATTTGGCTCCTGGAGCTAGAGTGAGTCTTCTTTGCTGCATTGCTCAAGCATTGCTGTGTTTCTGCTGACCTAGAGAGACTACAGGTAGGAAAATGAAGAATATTTTGCATCTGAAGATCTTTAAGAGAGAATTTTGCAGTCCAGCCAGTATCATAAAATGAACAATGTTGGATTAAAAATAAAACCATGGCGTATCATGGAAATCTGATTGTCATTTTCTTCCTTTTCCTACAGCATCAGAACAATTCAAAGAGTTCTCCAAATTCAAAGGCCAGTTTAAATCATCACATAAATTCAAATCACGTAAGTTCAAACTCCACTGGAAGCAGCTAGTTCCAACTCAGTCCCATGAAACAACATGTTGCATCCTTCCACTATAATCTCTGGAGCTTCTGTGGATGAGAGAGCCTCCACCGTTGAGTGAAAAGAAAGAAAATCTGGATCTCCCAAAATGGAGATTTTCTATCCATTCCTTCCAGTGGAGCCTCACATTTTAAGAAGAAATTTCCACTCAGGTCTGTTTTTGGAGGTGGCACTCAAGACTGTGTGAATCAAATTTGTCTCTTTAGAACATTGCAATAGAAATTCAATGAACATGACTACTTGCACGTATTTAAATAGCATCATACTAGAACTGAATTTTGTCTTTATTATTTTTAAAGAAAAGTTTTGTAAATTTCTCTATTGTCTCAGTTTACATTTTGTACATTTGTATTTAAATGAAAGTCAGACTTTGGAGGTGTATATTTTCCAAGCAGCAGCTGTAAAGCCATGTGTTTTAAGACATTTTTTTAAAAGAAACAAAATGTGACTCAAGACTTCCAGAGCCTCAAACGAGAAATCATTCTTTTTAGCAATTCTAGAAAATTCTTCATAAATCACTTTATCACACGGGGGTTTATTGACATGCATTTTTATGGAACAGTTTATTCTTAATTATTTTACATCTGTATATTTGGTTTACAGCAACACTGCATACATTTCTCCTCTTCATTAGTTTGTAATGTCTCGCATTAAATGCTAAAAGACAAGATTTTGATGCATTCAAAAATGCTACTTGCTATGCTGATGGTTTGTGATGTCTTGGGACCAGCACAGCTGAGGTTTGCACTTCTGTTGTTGTTCCATCAAAGGCTTTTTAGTTAGGAAGGGAGCCCTGTTTCAGGCTCTTTTCCTTCACTAGTGTTTGTGCTGTTTCTAGGACAGGCAGAACAAAGCTGAGGGAGAGGTGGCCAGGAAAGCAAATGTCCATTTCTTTTTCTTGGACTTCAAACCTGCCCCTGCTGAAATGAGAGCAAAACTCAAAGTGTTCTCCATGCTGCAGACAAAAGCCCAAGGTCTTTCCACAGCTGCCCATATCAAAGAGGCAGCAGGAGGGAAGTTCAGCAGTCTGGTTTGTGCCAACCATGAGATTTGTGACAGCTTTGCAGAGCTGAGCTGTGGAAGTTCAGGGTGGGATCTGAGCTGCTTTTGGGTAGCAGCAGAACCCACAGGCTGTGCCTGCACTTAAAATACTTCCATGTGTCATGCAAACACCCCGACACATCCCCTCAATTAGATCCTCAACTGAATGAAATGCCAGTATGAAATAATAACTCCCTCTTCCAGCTCCATCATTCTTTGTCCAGCATCCTTTAACCATTGACAAAACTCTGTCCCCACTAGGATGAGCAGGATCAGGCAGGATCAGTAGCAGTACCTCAGCCATCAGAATCAGGCTCTTCTCAAGCATTTCACTCTTATTGTTAAGAACACCAGACCAGAAAATATGGTTCCTTCCCTTCCACAGGAACTGGAAAACCTTTGTGCCCACAACTGCAGCCCGAAGTGTTCTGTAGAGTGTGCTGGTTCCCCATACTCCTTGCAATGCTTGCTGGACTATCCTGATTTTTTTAAGCCTTTGGGTCATCAGGAGCATCTGAAAGCCACCCTGGTGTGTCTAAAATCCAGTTAGCCAGTAGTGGAGCTACCCCAGGGTCCAAGGAAGCCATGTTCCAGTGGGAGTGTTAATAGCCATGTGCATGTTCTGTGTGGCCAGTGCTGAGGGGGAAAAGGATGAAGGTTAGTGGTGGGAAATCCCCGAGTGAGAAACACACAGGAATGACATAGCAAAGCAGCTTGAAGTTGTGAGACAGAGAGACAGAGCAGGGACTTGCATAGAGCAGCTGACAGAGAAGAGTCAAGACAGGGAGATGAGGCTTCAGCCACTCTCCCATGTCAGATGGTGGCATTGCAGATCTTGTAGAAGATGCAGGGTTTTAGAGATGTTGCTAATTTGACATGAGAAATACCAGCAAATCCCTAACTGAAAGCTGGTGAACAAATTGCAAATGTTGATTATATCTTTTAGATGCTACCAGCCTTAACCTGTGGTGGATGACATTTTAGGGACAAGAGGGAATGACAGCATTTGTCCCTTGTCCTGCTCTCCTTTCAGCCAGGACAGTGCTGACTCAGCAGCTCTGGGACTCTGGCAGTGGGGGCTTAGGGGCAGTGCAGAGTCCTGGAAGGGTGAGAGCATTCATTCTCCCTGGATACCTGCAGGATGTTATGCTAGGGCTGGATATCCTCAGTTCTCATGGCATGGAAGAAGGATGCTGGTGTGCACCTGGAGGCATCAAGCCTGGGATGGAGCCCCTCTGAATCCCACCTCCTTGGAGCAGTGAGAGAGGAAGGGGAGAGACAAAAAACACCACCAATAGAGAGAGATTTCATCCCTGCAGTGTCTCAGTCCTACAAACTACAAACTGTATTACCAAGCTGAGGCAGCAGAACTTTTCAGCACCCAGCCCTGGAAGGCTTAAAATCCATCAGAAGTGCTAAGGACCAGTCCTAGGGATCTCCTTGTCGTGGTTTGCCTACAACAACAAGAGCTGCAGGATTTCTTTTGTATTCCTTTTTATTTTTATCGGGATTTTTTTGTTCAATTGTTTCAGCTTACCTTGCACTCAAAGCTGGAGTAGGAGCACAGTCCTTGCACTTCCATTGTGTGACCAGGTGCAGTTGGGGCCCAGAACTCAGGGCTGAAGCCCTGTCAAGGCAGTGCCCTGCACAGCCAGGCTTCCACAGGCATTTGGCCATTGGCTCCATTGAGTCAAATTTAAAAACCAATGGGAACTTTGAAAAAAACTTAGTTTTGTCATACAACCTTGGAGAGCATTTGCAATAAGAATTTTAGTATTTTGAGAATTTTGAGGTGGGTTTGCAGGTAGCAAAGGAGAAGAAAGGAGTATTTCTGTAACAGCTTTCCAGACTGATTCATTTTCTTTATCTTCCCTTCAGTTACCATCCAAATTCTTTCCAAAAAATGCATATGCTCAAATCTGGTTGCTTGTTTTAAATAGACAGATGAGCAAACTTAGCTCTTTTTGAGAACCAGAAATCGTTTCCAATCTGATCCTGAATTATGCAAGCACGCCTTTTATTTTTAAATCTTTGTTGAGGAGTCTGATGAACACTAATTAGTTGACAGACTTTCATGAGTCAGGTGTTTGCTATTCATTTCCTAAAGTGTCTCAAGGTTCACTTGAGTCTTGTAGCATTTTTTCCCACTGTTGGATGTGAGGCTTTTTTAAAACAAATGAATAATGAAGGGAAAAAAAAATAACAAACTCTTAGATGTGCACTCTTGACCTGGATTATCTAAAAAGAGGTTTTTCACAAGAATGGCCATGACTCAGATGTTGTTTCTGAACAAAAACCTGCTTGTGAAGCTGGGAAAGGTGTGAAGATAATCAAACCAAGCAGGTAGAGCAGATCAAAGTGAGTGTTAGGGAGCTGCAGAATTCAATATCACAGTGTTCACCTGGCCCTGCTGATTAGGGACTCCTGGTTCCTGCCAGCTCAGAGACCAAACAGCTCTCCACACACACAGCTTGGTACCACCTCAATTTGCAGCCACCCCAGAAACTACAGCTGGGAGTGCCATCAGCAGCAGGAATCAAACTTGGCTGACCCAGTAAAGCCCCAGATTTGAAGACACTGATTCTTAAGGTCATTCACCCCAACCTCAGGATCCAGCTTGAATGCTTTGCTCACATTTCAAATCCAGCTGATCTCTTTCAGTGGCCGTGCCTCAACTGGAAAAACCAGCAGGAAATGACTCTGCATTAGTGGTAAATCCACAGGCAGGGTGAGGAAGACACAGAAGCTGTGAGCTCTGGAGGACAGGCTGTGAAGTCTCACAGTGTGTGAATCTTCAGCAGGGGTGCAGTGGCACCACACTGCTGCATCTTCTTCCTTGGGGTCACCATGTGTTGGTCAGAGCTTCTTCAGTGGCCAGGGGATTGCACACACAAAGGTCTGGCCCATGGTTCAGAGACAATGTTGTCCCTCTGAGGGTCAGAGGGGACAGCTGGATGGGGCAAGCAGGAATAACCCCAGCCTGCATGGACAGCATCCCCAAGGTCTGTGCACCCCAGCCTCAGCCAGGAGCTCCCTGCACAGGCTTTTGTGGAAGAGCAATAAATGCACAAGCCCAGAGCAGAGCTGCTGCTCCTCACCACCATCCATGCAGCAGGAACTGGCTCTGTTGTGAACAAGGTGTTGGTGTTTTCACCCCTGCTCCACAATTAGTTGTGACCATTGTTTTTTTCAGTTAATATTTGTCATATTCACTGGAGTTACTCGCTGCAGAGGAGATCATTCATCAGGCATTTCCCAAACAATCTTGGAAAGACTGGATTTTTCTTTGGAGGAACATCCTTTCTGTCTCGTGGCATGGGGACCATCTTCCATCATGTGGAAGGCTGCAGGAGCTCTGGAAGTCCACACTTCAAGGCTCTCCTGCCCAAGGATGGTCCCAGTCTGTCTCAGGCTGCAGGGAGGCTCATTTGGCAGTGAATTTTGGAAGAATCACTCTGTTCAGTGGCTCCATGGAAATCAGGAAGTTCAAGAGTTGTCTATCTCAAGCCTTTCACAAATATGACCTTTAACTTAAAGTAATACTAAAGATTTAGAGTAAGGAGAATAATTACTAAGGAGAATAATTACTAACACCCTCATGCTAAAGTTAAGAGAAAGTCTGCATCAATTTAAAACATCTCTTCTGTGTGCTGGGCAGGACACCCTTCCTTTTATACCAAATAATATTGGAGTGCTGGCTGGTAATAATTGTCTTTCTTTAAATGCAAAAACCAAAAAGATAAAGTAATTGGTTCCGAGAATTTTTCAATTATTTCCTTTGGGGAAAATAAAAAATTTCATCAAAGAAGGTGAAAGCCAACAATATGCTGCAGTATTATGGGCTGACCTCCCCCAAATGTCTCTGTGATAATACAAATACAATCTGCTGCAGTTGGATCAGCTAAGCTGGTGTACTGACAAATGGGCTTTATGAAAGAAGCAATTTTAAACAGATTGCTGCCTATTCATTAACATGAATATTACTGCTGGCACGTATGTATTCTCCTTGCTTTATGTACTGGAGCCAGGAGTGATGGTTTGTATTCCTCTCCTGACTGTGTTTTTCTTCACTGCCCTGGGCAAACCTCTGTGCAATTTTGTTTTCCCATTCCCAAACACGGAGGGATGCTCTCTGTCTGTCAATGGAAAGCACTTTGGAGTCTGTGCATAAACCAGATCAGTATCAAGTCTTTGTATTATTATTTAAATGAAATAGGCTTAGTATAGCTGCTCTTTATTTACATGACTAGTGAGACACTCTCCTAAATTAGGACTCTTTTCTTACTGGTTTGTCTTAGCTCCTTAGAGATACTGAAACAGAACAAACTGCACTTCTGTAAGACATCTCCAGCAGACAAAGAGGTGACAGTGCAAATGTTTTAAGTATTCATTTCTTGCTGAAGAGCTGGCCAGTAAGCGTGGCATTCACATGGAAACACTTCCTCTGTTTTTAGAGTGGAGATAAATAGTTATGAGGAAGGGAGCAAAACAACATCCCTCGGTTCAACTTTTTTTGGCCGAGCCTGCAGAGGATTCCCTGGGCAGCCACGGGGTGAGGTGCTGTGTGCAGTCCCAGACGTGGCTCTGGGGCAGACTGGGTCTGGAAGCAAAAGAGGCAAAAAGAGCAAAAGGGCCTGGGGTCAGTGGGCTCCAGAGGGGAACTCCAGGTTTTCTGGAGTGGTCCTGCAGAGAAGATTCACTCCCAGAGAAGAAACATCTCAGGTAGTGGCTGGATGGCAAATGTGTTTTCCTTTCTCATCACCCCACACGCAGCTGTTAGATATGTTAATTAGCAAGCTCAAACGAGTTGTTTCATGTGTATTGAATGCGGTCTCCCTTAATTGCATTTCTTTTAAACACTGGACACTCTTCTAAAAGACTGAACATTTTAGCCTTTTGAAGCTGAAAGCTGTAAAAACTTTATTTTGTGTTTCTGAGCAATGTAGATAGACCTAAAGATTTCATGAACTATCATGTGGTTGCCCATATCTGACTAATAATTAAATTGTAAAATTGCAGTTTCATATTAGGGTTAGTCTTTTCACCTGCTTTAAAAATTAAAAATCATATTTGGTATATAAACACACACAGAATATCCTTCTGATTGAATTTCAAGAGCATATCCAGGAGTAAATGTTTTTAAGCACTTCTAATACTGTAGTCTATAAGAGGAGCAGACACTTCTAAAGCAATGTTAAAAGTTGTCTTTCATAACTGAGTCAACAGATCATTTTTGTAATAAATTAAAGCAAGTGTTCTCAATTAGAAGAGCTAGTGGCTGTTGATATTGTAGAAAAAAAAGTCATTCTAATATCCAAAGGGTTAGGGGTGGGGAGGGTCTGTTTGGTTTTGTTTCTCTTTCCAGGGAGATCTTTAACATTGTTTGATGAAGCTAGTTTCATTTTGAGATTGTTACTGAAGATAAAGGCTTCTGTGTTCTATGGCTGCTTGGATTCTTCGTACATAATGTCCTAGTAATGTCACAGTGCTGCTGTATTTAGATCAAACCACTGTTTTGATTGGGGTTTTTGGCTTTTTTTTTTAATAAATTCCTTAATTTAAATACATGGAAACCATATGTTTTGCTTTAATGAGGCACTAATCAAACAGAGATTCCTCAGGTGCTTTTGATCCTGAAGAAGATCCAAAGAGGGTGGGATGCAGCCCATCTCTTCCTGGATGGCTTTGTGTGGTTTGTGTTTTCTGTCCCACCACAGAGATTGAAGGACCCAGCCTGAGGCTGGACCTCACTGTGTGCAGGTTCTGTTCTCAGCAGGTTGTGTTTCCCCTTCCCTCCCCTCCCCTCCCCTCCCCAGCCTCCCTCTGCACCAGCAGCCAGCACAACTTTTGCAGCTTTTGGGGTGAGTTCAGGTGACAAAATGCCAGCAGGGACACGAGCTGCAGAAGGCTTGAGCTCTGCCTTAAGTGAAGTGAGCACTGCCTGATTTTTGAGGCCCTGCTTTGCCTAAGCTCCAGCCAGACAGAGAGAATAAATTTACAGGAGGAAAACAACAACCAAGGGTGCTGTGCAGTGTCCCACACAGGAAGATCTAAAACAGAGATAAAGGGTGGCTGCAAAATCACCTGCAGGGAAGTGCTGGTGCACTGCTTTTCCTTCAAGAGGAGAAAGAAGAACTTTTCAAAGAGGCATAAAGAATATTTTTATGAGACTGCTAATGGCAAGCAGTGTCTGCATCAAGTTGCACGGAAGAACATTGAGAAAACAGATTATCTGCATGAAAGAAGCAGCTACATCCAACAGCTAAGCTCAGTAAAACCCAAGGTAATAGACTATATAAATTCAGGTCATGCATATTAGCACTTTCCAAACAAACCCAAGCCATTTTTTCACAAGGTTTTAACAATCTGAGAGGCTGTGAGATGAAATTTTATTTATTCTCTTAACAGCTCTTGGTGTTTTGTTCTTTTTTGTTTGTTTTTTTTTTTCTCTGTAACTTCATGACTTTTCTGTGCAGCAATATCTAGAAATGTTCCCTCCAGGGAGATTTAGTCTTCTTAGACTTTTCCACTATCTCTGACATGGGATGTGCAGCTTCTCAGAGGAAAGTCATGACACTATTTTGAAGGAAATCCAATTTAAAAGGCACGTCAACTTTTTATAATTCCTCAGGGTGCTTTACAGATGAAAAATACCATAAATGGGCCTGACTGTGAAATTTCAGGTCTATGGGGTCCTTCTGGGGGAGGAAACATTACAAGTTTCTGCCAAGTCAGAGTCTATTTTTTTGGGTTTTGAAATTCTGTTTCACATTTGGTATTCAGTAAAACTAAAAACTAAAGTTTAAATATGGCCTGTTAAAAACTGATGCTCTGAATTGTCTTGAGTGGAGAAGAGGAACTGCCCAGAGGCTGAGCAGCACGAATAACCCATTTACAGAGGCTTGGGTAAATCACAGAACCATAGAATCATTAGGATTGGAAAAGACTTCCAAGATCATCAGGTCAAACGTTTGACCAAACACCACCTTGTCCACTAAACCATAGCATTAAGTCATTTCTGGAACATTTCCAGGGACTCCACCACCCCCCCTGGGCAACCCATTCCAAAGCCTCACCACTCTTTCAGAGAAGAAAATTCCTGGTTTTCTGGTTGCTTTTTAATTACAGCTTATTGCTGCTAATTTTTTCTCAAGGAAACTTCGTTTTCCTTTGCTGTCAGCAAATGTCAGTCACACCCTAACAGTGCAAGTCTCCACATAGCTCTGTTCATTTAAATGGCAGAGATCTGCAGAGAGGCTCAGGATGCTCCAGACCTGCTAATCTGGGGTTATTGCAGTGTGACAGTCATTACAATATCAGGAGCAAAAAGGCAGGCAGTTTCCCTTTTCTGAAAAGCTTGTAGATGGGAAATGACTTGCAAAACCAAACTTCAAAAGGAGATATTCAAGTGTGCAAAGCCACATGTTTAAGAAATGAAAGAATTAAGGTTGCCATTAATACTGTTCCTCATGCACTGTTATTATTATGCCCTCACATAATACCATGTTATTATTGTGCATCCACTCCTAGAGGAGAAACTAACCTCTGGCAAACTCACAATGAAAACCAGATGCATCCCTTCAATGGCATCTGCTAATACACTATGAGTTTC
The DNA here is from genome assembly GCF_027477595.1 of Haemorhous mexicanus. NCBI lineage: Eukaryota > Metazoa > Chordata > Aves > Passeriformes > Fringillidae > Haemorhous > Haemorhous mexicanus. Next base: position 37,331,816 of record NC_082347.1, read on the forward strand.
AGACTTCCATTTAAATCTTTCAAAATAAAAATATTTTCCTGCAGGGAAAAATCTCACCTAATTGGCTGCTCCCTCCATTTGCAGCAGGAAGACAATTGGGAATTCAGGAAAATTCATTTGGCCTAAATATTTACTGTTTTCTCCCACACACAAAGGGCTGAGAGTTCTCAGTATCCTATCTCACTTATCTTAGATTACCTTGATCCCAGAATGGGGAAGAGGATGTGGAATGAGCCTTACACCTTTCCCTTCCCTTTTTTTAGGGGGGAAAGTCTTGGTTGTTTCCTGAGGGATGTGAGAAGTTCCTTAATTTGCCCTCCCCTTTCCTGATATCTTCAAAGTCTGAAGAACACAAACAAGAGTTGAGGAGGCAATGCAGAAGAAATATTTCTGCAAGCAGGTGTTGGGAAGAAGGAAAATGTGACCTGCAGAAGGGACAAGACACACCTTGGGGCAAATTTCACCAGGGCTGAAGAAACAGAGGAGCAAGAAGGGAAAAGTGATGGGGAGGAGTCAGACTGGAAGGGGCTGGGTATAGCCAGGGACATGGTTTACTTGTTAAATCACATTAAAACAAGTCTGAAAGCAAAGAGAGAAACATCCATTCAAACCACAACTATAATGAGGAATTTATTGCTGATGATACCACAGGCAGTAATAGATCTTTCTGGAAGCTTAAAATCATTGCTTCATTTGGGTCTGATATTCACTGTGGAATTAAACATTGACATTTCCCATAGTAAAAGGATTCAGCTGCAGCTGACATTTTATACTTACATGACCACGATAAACATTAAAACACAATAAACAATTTGAAGTTCAGATTACATTAGGAATTCCCTATGTGGTTCTTGTATTTACAGAAGGAAAGAGGGAAGGAGCCTTCTTTCATACTTAATTCCATCATTCTGACTTAAATCCAGCATTTTTTCCTCTTTGCCCCTGTGGTGGTTTTTGAGTCAAGGGGTTTTGAGTCTGCAAATAAAACCATAATGGCTGATCATATTTAAAAGTAGATTTTATGTCTGTCTGTGTTTGCCTCTTCATGCATCAGACTCTTGCAGTGATCCACCTCGTGATTACATGGCAACGACTGAAAATCAGTAATTTCTCATCAACTATTTGCATCTGTGTCAGAAATGTCACAGTAAGAACATAAATCAGTTGGGCTACACTGACATGATAAAAGCAAGGGGTTTAAAACAAGCAAAATAACGAGGCAGAATACAACAGCCTTTCCTCAGATTAATTAACACAAACTGCACAGCAGGAAACAAGCTGCTCCTCTGACACTAATCACCTTTTTTGAAGGCAACTTAAGTATTCTAGTAATACATGCATGTGTTCAGAACACTGCCGTAACTGCACCTATGGCTCAATCCTGCTGATTCTTTCCAGGAAATAACTGAAAACAAATATATGCAATGTTAATCAAGAACAATCCCAAAACAAGCCCCTTTCTGCACCAGAGGGGACTGAGCTGAAATCAGAGTGGTGCAGAACAGGACCCAACTCTTCCAGGACTGCAGGAAAACCTGTGACCAGCTCCAGCATCACTTCTGCACAAACGCTTCCAGAGGAGCAGCGATGGGCACTGTCAAAAGCTCCAAGAAGTCACCAGAGGAGAGCTTCAGGGCCTTCTGGATTTCCTGTTGAGCCTTGCACTCCATCCCCCTGTTGCTGTGCTGCTGTGCTGAGCTGCAGGGCTGCTCTCCCTCCTGGGCCAGCACCCGCGCAGCGCCGCAGCCGCTCCTGCGCCGGCACCCCCTGAGAGCCAGCAAGGGGCTCTGGTCCTTCTCTGCACATCCCCTGAGAGCCAGCAAGGGGCTCTGGTCCTTCTCTGCACACCCCCTGAGAGCCAGCAAGGGGCTCTGGTCCTTCTCTGCACACCCCCTGAGAGCCAGCAAGGGGCTCTGGTTCCTCTCTGCACACCCCCTGAGAGCCAGCAAGGGGCTCTGGTCCTTCTCTGCACACCCCCTGAGAGCCAGCAAGGGGCTCTGGTTCCTCTCTGCACACCCCCTGAGAGCCAGCAAGGGGCTCTGGTCCTTCTCTGCACACCCCCTGAGAGCCAGCAAGGGGCTCTGGTCCTTCTCTGCACACCCTCTGGCTTTCCTGCTGCACCTCTTGCTCTCGTAGCTCCCCAGCTCCATCAGCCTCTCGTGGAAATACTCCTGCAAGGGTTTGTCCTGGAAGCCAGGGCTGGTGGGCTGGTGGCCTCTCAAGCAGCCTCCAGAGGAGCTCCCCAGGCAATGGGGTAAGGAGCCCCTCCTTGGGAAGTCACTGAGCTGTGGTGGGGAGTTCTTCCCTCTTTGCAGGTCCTGGAAAATTTTGTTGAAGGTAGGATTTGCCAAATAACTTTTTGATAACTGTTTTAAAGAGAGGGGGAGGAAAAGGCAGGGTTGGGGGCAAAAAGAAGAAGGAAATCTGAATTAAAATATGTTGGCTTAAAAAGAAATAGGATCTAAGGTATAAGGTTCCATACAATAAACAGCTGTTGGACAATGTTTGAGATTCTTAATCCAACTTGCCTGAAGACCAAGCAGTTTGGTACCAATCCCTCTCTGGAACAGAAGTCCAGGGGGCTGAGGTTAATGTTGAGCATTTTTACCTCCAGCTGACTGTGACACAATTTATGTTGTCTCTGTGAAAATCTAACTTTTAGATTTCTCACTTGCCTGTATTAACAGAACTTTAGGTTTACTTTTTTCAAATCCCATGAGCTTGTAGCTGCTGTTTCCCAAGGCAAAACTTGATCCTACTTCTAAGAGATTCATTTCCCCCCCCACCTTCTTTAATCCCAGGTAACTGCTGAACTCAGTGTATTTTTACAAAAAATTGCAATTTTCACATTCAATATACATTCATTTCTACATCTTAAAACTATGAACTATTCAATATGCATTTATTTCTACATCTTAAAACTATGAAGTTTATTATTATTATTATCATCATCATCATCAGTATGCTTTTTTCTCCTCTTTTCCCATTGCAGGATGCTTCTCTCCTTTCCAACCAGTCAAATCAATACTCAAATTATTTAAATAGTAAAGAAAAACCTGGCCCAGCCCCCATTGATACACTTGGGCATCTTTAGGTTGATTTCAGGGGAACATCCATGTGATAAGTCCTTTTATTGAGTGGGAGATAAAATTTTGGCAGAAACTCACCATGTAAAAGTTACCTTCCCACAGTTTAATGTCCTCTGGGTTTTCAAAGTCCCTGCTCTGCCATTCCCACCTTTCTCTCAGGTACTCCAAGACACCCTGGCCTGTCTCAAGCTACCAGGAGCAACAGCTGGTTTCTGTACAGCGAGTTAGGCCAGACCATGGCCTTTTTCTCTGAAAACCTCAGCAGTCTGGCTTGAGAGAAGAACTGTTTTAGATTATATTACTGTTTCTAATCAATAAAAAGAAAGACTATACTGTGTGTAGATGACAGCCACAGCGGGGCCGTGGAACATTTTGCAATCATTTATTATTCCTGACAATGCCTTTGGTATTAAAAAAAAAAAAAAAAGCCATCACTCATGCAGTTTTTGACAATCTCTAATTAAGTCTAGATCCTCACTAAGGGTCCAGCCACAAATCTGGTTTGAGAGCCCAGCAATGTCTCAGTGGGGCACTCCATCATCAGCCCCTGGCACCCTGCCTGCTGCTAATGAATGAGCAACATTGAGCTCAAATGAGAAATAGTGGGTTGGACATGCCATGTAAACTGAAAAGCAATCAAGTTTTTGATCTCCCACTATTCCATCACACTTCATTCTGGAGGGGACCCAGCAAATCTGATGTCCCTGCCTAGAGTGGTTGTACTTTTGGAATAAGTTAGGTAATTGGACACTTAAACCTGACCAAAGCAGCCTTCCTAACTCAAACTTTTTAAAATGGTTTAAAAAACAAAATCAACCTAAAAATAATAATCAGCTTTTAAAATGTAGCAGAATGAAAGCCTTTCAAGTTAAGTTTTTCTACACCCAACCACAGCTCAGACTTTATTATCATATCCAACATCAGCTTCCCAGAACATAAGGGAACTATTCATCCAGCAGAAGAATAGGTAGCAGTCACCATATATTGCAAAGAGAGTTTTGGCATGCAAACCTTGACATCCTGGAAGCCTGGATATTCTGGGATGATGGGCAGGGCACACTTGCTGACACTGTTTGACCACTGTTGTTTCACAATCCTACGAGAGCACCTGCAGCTCCTGGAGAGGGGGGTTTGCCCCAGCTCAGGTGGATTTTCAGCAATGCCAAGCACTTTGCAGTGTTTTATGTAGCAAGTTCTCAGGCACAGCGTCGAGGCAGGGCCCTCCATTTCAGCAGGATGCAGAGGAGTCTGGAAGCAGTGTGTATTCCAGAGTATTCCAGAGTAACTCTCTCTCCCAGCTCTCCTCTACTGCACAGCTCGGTGCCAGCACAAACTGCTCCAGCAGGATCACAGGCAGGGGATGCCTGTGCTGAGGTCTGAGACCCTCAAACCACTAATGCTGCTTTTATCCCCTGAAAACTCCTCACAGAAGGTCGGCAAATCTGAAGCAAGAAGGCAGAGGGCTCAGGTGAGAGGGGAATTTGCAGGGATTAGAGTGTCCCACCGTCATCCCAGCCAGCCCGATGTGGCTGCTGACGTGGCAGCAATTAGAGAAGATCAGCAGGCACAGGCAGGAGGGGTCACTCAGCCTATTTGGAGCAGGCAGATCACTGCCCTTGTGACTGACAGGGATTCCTGACACCAAAACCTTCAGGGCTTTAGCTCAGCGAGGTGAAAGGTGAGTTAAGTTAACAAGAACAGTTTAAGAAAGACAATGTAGGAAGCTGCAGTAAAAAATTCCTCCCAAAAAATCCTGCTCCTCTTGGCTTCCTCAGGGTGGTTGGAGATGGGCTCCAGCCCTGGAGATCCAGGGAGACCTGAACTGCCTCCCTGTTTGTGTCAGGAGAGGGATGCTCTGCCTTCAGACAGCCCAGCACCAGAGCAAGTTTGGCAAGAGATTGTGGGAACAGCAGGATTCCTTTCAGCCAAAGCTGAGCAAATGTTCCCAGCAAGAAGCCATAGCTGCCCTGAGCAGCTCACAGCCCACACACTGCAGGGGAAGGGCAGCCAGGGAGCAGCTCCACAGCTTGGATTTGGAGACACCTTGGTGGAATCATCTGCTGGAAGCAGATAAATGTGTGTAGCTGCACCAGTTGGCACAGCATGAGCTCTGGCAGCACAGGGCTCCTTTTGTCCCCAGGGACAGGGGACACCTCCATCCACTGCCCCACTGGGGCAGTTTGCATGCAGAGCTTTGGCACTGGGAATGAATTGCCTCTTCTCCATCACACACCATGGAGTAATTACTGAGCTCACTGGTGCTTGTGGAAGGAATCCAGAGGGGATTTGCAATCCCCTCACCCTCCAAGGCTTCTCATTTATTCGAGAATGTTATAAATGTTTGCCCACTCTGAATACATCCATGCAGGTGCCCTGGATGAGCTAGAGATCCTTATCAATCCAGGCTATCCACCAACTCTTGCATGCACGTATTCAGAGCCCTGACTGGGAGCTAAAGAGCTTTGGATGTGATCCCTGAGACCATCAGCTGGATTCAGGTCAGTGCTTTAGGCTCTCTGGCAGATGGCAGCAGGGCAGGACCCTCAACACCCCCCTGGCTGCAGGACCAGCAGGTCAGGAGAGAGACAGGAAACATCTCCACCCAGCCCTTCACTGTCCAGCTGCAAAGCTGCAACTCTCCTATTTTTTACCTGCTCTGTCATTTTTTCATTTGGGACTAAAACAATTCTCAGGCAGAGAACAAAACTCTCCATGTCAGGGGCCATTGCAGCTGCACCCTCAGCAGCCCTCACACGCCAGAGTTTGTGTCCACAGCTCTGTATGAGCCACACAAATCCAAACACGAGGCTGGCAGTAACAATTTGCATGTCAAGATGCCAAATGATCACAAAGTAATGGAACTGTGAGTCATCCCTGCTGCTGCAGCCCTGATGGTTTGCAGTGCTGTTGTATACATAATGGTACCTTCACATAGAAATACAATTTGGCCTTGCTAGGAGTACCCAAGAAAAAAATTTTGAAGTATCAAAAAGATTTCCTGGCGAGGAATTTTCCCTGAAAAGGCCTTCCTTGTCCCATTTGGCAGGGGAAAAAAAATAACTAATTATTTACTGGTCATCCTTCCAAAATTTTCCAGATACACCCTGGGCCACAGTTGTTTTGTGTGGTGTTTGGAGGTCCCCAGGATGAGGTGAGAGATGAGAATTTGACTCCATGTTCTCAAAAGGCAGGAATATTATATTAATTATATTATATTATATTATATTATATTATATTATATTATATTATATTATATTATATTATATTATATTATTATATTAATGTTATGTTATGTTATGTTATGTTATGTTATGTTATTATATATTATATTATATTATATATTATATTATATTATATGTTATGTTATTATATTATATATTATTGTATTATATTATATTATATTATATTATATTATATTATATTATATTATATTATATTATATTATATTATATTATATTATATTATATTATATTATATTATATTATATTATATTATATTATATTATATTATATTATATTGCTATACTAGAACTATACTAAAGAAAGAGAAAGGATACATCAGAGGGCTTAGCAAGAAATGATAATGAAAACTCGTGACTGACTCCTCAGAGTCCAACACAGCTGGCTGTGATTGGTCACTAATTAAAAACAATTCCCAGGGAACCAATCAAACATTCACCTGTTGGCAAACAATGCCCAAGCCACATTCCAAAGCAGCAAACGCAGGAGCAGCAATCAGGTAATTATTGTTTTCATTCCTCTCTGAGGCTTCTCAGCTTCCCAGGAGAGGATCCTGGGCCAAGAGGAATTTTCAGAAAATGTCCTGGTGACAGTTTTGGGGTGTGTTCCAGGCAGACCTGGGGCGGTAAGTCCCTGCAGACAAGCAGGGGTTTGTCTGTGAGCCTTTAGAGCAGGTCAGTGCCTCCAGGTCCAAATGCCTCCAGGTGAGAGGAGACGGAGCCATCGCCCTGCAGAGCTGCATTACCCTGCCAGGGGGACAGCAAACAGCAGCAGGAGCCCGGCTGGTTCCGCTGAGCTCCTCTGCTCCCCAGGCCAGGAACCCGCGGCGCTGCCCACACTCTGACACCCGGCTCCGACAGACGGGAGCTGTGTGAAGCAGCTGCCGCACGGAAGGAGCTCCCTCTTTCCATTCCACCTGCAGCCCAAAGCCTCTCCTCATCCAGCCCCGCTGGCCCCGAAGCCTTTCCCGGTTCAAGTGAGACACCAGCAGCTTCTCGCCTGCAACTGCGGATGGTGCTCGATGGATGGGCGAGCTCCTGGAGCTGGGAAAACGCAGCCCCGCATTCCTGCTTTAGTGGGAGCTTCTGCTTCTACTCCCGCAGCCTGGAGCTGGGGTTTTGCTCTTTGCCGTGCTCCTTCCTGTGCCACGATCTCGGGTTTTGTGTTGCTGAAATGGCTCCGAGGTATTAAAGAGTCTTTTTTCCCAGCCCCGTGATCGAGGAAGAAGTGGAGATTCCTCGGCTCTGGTTTTCAAGGTGTGAAAAATGAGTATTTTATGGTTGGCTTTTCGCAAATATTAAAATGAATAATTACATGTGTTGTGTTAGAAAGTAATGCTGTATTAATTCTCTTAAGTAGTGTGTTAAATATAGTTTTAGGTTATAACAAAATATTAAAATAGAAACTATGCCATGTAGGATACTTTTTTTAAAGAGAGGACTCGCACAGAGTTAGCAGCACAGGACCTGAATCTTTCAGAGAAAGTGAATTTATTGCCCCATTATCAGAAGAAATGAACTTCTTCCTGCCTCACTCATTCAGAATGATGCTGTCAGGATCCAGAGGAAGAAGCTGACACTGCCCAGACAGAATCCTGTGTTTGAATGGAATTTATGCCTCGTGTATGAGGTGTAGGAATATGCAACAGGCTGTTGCTTTTAAGGGTTAATCCTCTGTTAACGTGGGGCCTTTTTTGGGCTTATTTTGCCCAGGAAAGGTACCCAGACTGTCTGTAACTCTTTGTTTCTGTTGTCTCATATTGTCCTAATCCAAATTGTCCAAATTATTATTACTCTAATTGTATCACTATTTTTATAACATTTTTCTTACTATTAAACTTTTAAAATTTTAAAAACAAGTGATTGGTGTTTTTCACAAAGGTTGTTTATTCTCTCTTATCTATCACATTCTTTTTCTGACCCACTGTGGTCTGTCTGACAGGTTGGTTCATGGCACACTAACCACCCTTGGGGTGGTGTTAGTCTTTTATACTAAAACCTACATGTACTTCAGTTACAGTAATTTTCCAATACCTATCACCTGTGTTAGACAGTTTGTCTTTATTCTAAACCAATCCAAAAGTGCCAGCATCACAGCAGAAGATGGAGGACAAGAACAAGAGGAAGGGCAGGACATGCCCAAATCTCTCCATCTTGCCTCCTGAACCCCCATTCTAAAACCCCAAAATTCTACTTTTCCACCCTGTGGTAAGTTCACTATCATTCACTATTCAAACGCTTGTGGCTTGTAACTCCTCACACAAAGTTGGTAATTGTTTCCAGGGCTAAAATCCAAGGCACAGGTGTCTTTGCCTCTGTGCCAAGGTCTCTGAGCCCCTTGCCAGGGTCTGGAATCACCCAGGGCAGCCAGAGGGATGTCCTGGGTTCTGACACCATGTCATTACTGCATGCAGTGGGGCCAAGGCAGATCTCCCTTCAGCAAAACTCTCCATCCTGTTTAACACAGGACTTTGCACTCTCCTGGCATCCTCCAGGGAGAGGAAACATGCTTTTCAGTAATGTGTAGGCTTCACTCATTACCCACCTTATCTGCCAACCTCTGGATTCTTTTAAAATAATTTTTGGATAGTTTGGGGGACAGTCAGACCCCTGATGTCAGACAAGGTGCTCAGGATGTGCACAGCCTGCATCAAAACCCAGAAGGATGCTCTCCTGCAAGACTGAGTGCATAAGCAGACAGGAACAAACACTCACAGCAAGAACAAAGTGAATTGCACGGCAAATCTCTTCCTCTGTGCTGTTCAAGGGATGCCACTGCTCCAGCACGCTGTCCTGTGCTACAAACAGCCCAGAGTGTGCCAGGACAGCAGCAGCAGTCCTGCTGCAGCACCCAGAGCTCAGCAAATCCTCCCTGAGCTGCCTCAGTGCCTACAGAGCAGGATTTCCTCCACCCATCCTGGACCAAGTGTGGTGTAAAGCCTTTAAACTTTGTGTCTGATGTAAATCCTTTATGTATGATGTAAAGCCTTTAAAAAAATGGAGTTCCTGTGAAACTGGGCTAACTGCTGGCTTGTAACACCTAAGAACAGAGACAGAGAAGTCAGTCCCAAATCCCTGGTAAGCCAGAGCCAGGCAGGGGAGCCTGGCAGAGCTGAAGTTCCTCTGGCAGCCCCGGGCTCTGAAACAGCCCAGAAGTGGAAAGATGAGAGTGAGCACCCCAACCCCATTGCTGCTGGCCACGGGAGCCAAGTGTGTCCTGAAAAGAGAAGCACTGAGCTGTTTCTGGCACAGAGCAGGGCCCTGGTGCCTGTTCCAGGAGTTGGGGGTGGGAGCCGAAGTAGAACTGCAAAAAGCTGAGTCAAAATTTTGTGTTTTGATGTTACTCAGTTCCTCATTTAGAAAAGGCCTTGGTCTGGCCCTAAAGAGAAGGCTGGGCTGCATGATTGCCTGTGCATCCCAAGTTCCCCTAAGTCTGCAGGTGTGACTTCATGTCACCTGCAATTGTCTCCCCCCCAGTTCCCAGGAAGAGCTGGGGGGTATAGGCATGTGCTTTTTGTGGACAGGGTGACAAAACTATCCTTTGTCCCCTCAAAAAGGAAAGAAGCCCAGAAGTTTTTCTCCTTGATTAGGTGAAAAAGCCATCTCATAGGCTTAAGGGACTTCACCTTAAACTTAAGGATAGCTAATTGGACAGAAGCCAAAAATTCCTGCTTGGGCAAGTTACTAGAAAAAGAAGTGAACAAAGAAACAAATGGCTTTTGGGAGGTGCTTTTTTAGGAGCAAGAACTTCTTGCACTTGGCTCGGTTTTTATCTCTTATTTTGCCTTTTTATTAAACCTTTTTGTTTCCAACACTGCAGCAGAAGCTGTTTTGCTGATTTGATGCCTCCAAAGGTAGCTGAGTTCTCTTGAGTGTGTTACAGACTTTTAAGAGTTTGTGAGACCTGGCTGGAGGAGGCTCCTATAACAGGGGGGTGAATCTATCCCCCATTTTCCTTTGCAATCAGAATCCCCTGATCTCACTCACACTCTCTTGACCTCAGACCAAGTTTCATGCATCTCTTTTCCTTTTTTAGACAGTTAATACTCTTACAAGGAGAGACAGATGGCACCCATTTGCAGATGCCAAACGCTTGCCTCACGTTTGCTGTTGGGTTTCACCCGAGGCTGGTGGCCCAGATTCTGAGATTTCAGTCACAATCACCAGCTGGAAACGTCAAGCAAACACTCCCTGACCAGGTCTGGCCACAGTTACATCTCTCACTGCTTCTGATTCTTTTTAAAATCATTTGTAGGTTGGAGTACAGCAGAGGGATTAAATGCTTGGAATGCGGGAAAAATATTGGGAGTGGGTGCAAAGGAAGAGATGGAAAAAGAAGAAGAAAATGTCACTGCTGCACTCGTGGGAGGGAAAGGGCAGAGCTACAGGACAGGACCCACATTTCTCAGTACATGTGAAGCTGATTTGGGAGCAATGCCACGGGTGTTTGTGATGAATATTCTGATTTACACTTGTCTCTCCTTCCATGCAAACTTCCCCAGGTGAGCAGAGGAGCAGGCAGGTGTGACCCTTCTGGCACAGAACACAGCAGTTGTGAAGTTCCCTGCTGCATCCCCCAGAACTCAGCTCTCGGGGCTTCTGTTTCTGTTTCTTTTCCTGGTTTTGAGTCCAGGCTCCTGAGCTTCCTGGAGGGTGGCTGGAAGCTCAGGGAATGTGCTGTTCCCTCTGGGAGGGCAGTGGTGGTTCCTTGTCTCTGCTCACAGCTGCTCCCTGTCAGGAAAGAATCCCCCTGGACCTGCTGAATCCACCCTGGGGCAGCTTTGTGGCACTTGGACAGCATTGCCCATCTCCAAGGAAAAAGCTCTGTAAGGTGCCAAAGCATCCTTCTCCCTCTTAATTCTGGAACACAGTCTCAGTGCTGACTCTGCCTCGTGTTTTGGACACATTAAGCCAGTGTGGTTGTTCCAAAGTGCCTCTCCTCCCCACCTTCATCCCATGGCAGCTTCCAAAGCACAGGGAGGCATTAGCCAAGCATCCAGGGGGCAGGAAAAATACAGCAAAAGTCAAATTAAATATCACAAACAAGGTGGCTGCTGGTCAGGTACAGAAATGGTCTGGTTCCCTCCACAGGTACACTCAGTTGGTCTGTGTCCAGGGCCTGAGCTGTGCTGCTGACCATGCAGGTGAGCCACACTGGGGCACAGTGACAGCAAGGGAGCTGCCTGTGCTCACCTGGTGCCTCAGCAGGCTCAGCATCCCACATTTCTGACCCTCTGCCCTCCCCAGGTACAGGGGGCACACGGGGTCCTCCTGGGGACCAGCAAGAGACTGAGATAGCACAGGGCAATCTCCACTGATCAGGACAGTGTTTGCACCTCCAAGATTTCAGCTCTTCTCAGGGCTACCAAAATGTCACAGCCAGAGAATCAGGGTCATGAGCACGATTAGAGATTCCAGGTATTTTTCACTGGGACTGCTGCCTTGGTGGCCACAAAAAATGTCATATCTGGCTCTGTGCCACCACAATCTCCTCCGGGGAAGGAAGGAATGGGTTTTGTTTGGTTTCTCTGAGAGTTATGAGGCTCTGGCCCGGGTTGTCCAGAGAAGCTGTGGCTGCCCCATCCCTGGAAGTGTCCAAAGCAAGGCTGGATGGGGTTTGGAGCAGCCTGGAACAGGGGAAGGAAGTGTCCCTAAACCCCAAATAACACACTGAGAGCCCCTAATCCCCAAATAACACACAGGGACCCCCAAGCCCCAAATAACACACAGGGACCCCTAAACCCAAAATAACACACAGGGACCCTTAAACCCCAAATAAAACACTGAGATCCCTTAATCCCCAAATAACACACAGGGACCCTTAAACCCCAAATAAAACACTGAGATCCCTTAATCCCCAAATAACACGCAGGGACCCCTAAACCCAAAATAAAACACTGAGATCCCCTAATCCCCAAATAACACACAGGGACCCCTAAACCCCAAATAACACACAGGGGCCCCAAAACTCCAAATAAAACACTGAGATCCCCCAAGCCCCAAAGAACGCACAGGGACCCCAAAATCCAAAAAAACGCCCCCAAAATTCGCCGCATCCCGCGCGGCTCCAGCGCGCCCTCTGCCGGTGCTTCGGGGCCCCGCACGGGGATTTGGGGGTCCCGGGGCTGCCGTGGGGGTTTGGGGGTTCTGGAGCCACGATGGGGATTTGGGGGTCCCGGGGCTGCCGTGGGGGTTTGGGGGTTCTGGAGCCACGATGGGGATTTGGGGATCCCGGGGCTGCCGTGGGGGTTTGGGGGTTCTGGAGCCGCGATGGGGATTTGGGGGTCCCACAACTGCAATGGGGTTTGGGGGTCCTGGGGCCAAAATGGAGTTTTGGGGTCTCACGGCCACAGTGGGGGTCTGGAGGTCTTGCTGCCATAATGAGGAATTGGGGGTCCTGAAGCTGCCATGGGGATTTGGGGATCCCTGGGCTGCCATGGGGTTTTTGGGGTTCTGGAGCTGCTATGGAGATTTGGGGGTCCCGGGGCCACGATGGGGGTTTGGGGTCCTGACTCTGCCGTGTCCCCCTCACAGGGAATACTGGGAATGGAGCTTTGCCCCCCTCACAGGGAAGAATCCTTCCCAATCTCCCATCCAGCCCTGCCCTCTGGCAGTGGGAGCCATTCCCTGTGTCCTGTCCCTCCATCCCTTGTCCAAAGTCCCTCTCCAGCTCTCCTGGAGCCCCTTTAGGTTCCCAAAGAGGCTCAGAGCTCTCTCTGGAGTCTCCTCTTCTGGACTGACAGCCCAACCCTCCCAGCCTTTCCTGACTGCCAGCCCTGACCCCCCTCAAGCCTCCTCTGGCCCAACAGGTCCCTGTCCACCCTGTGCTGAGGCCACCAGGGCTCCATCCTGCAGCAAGGAGAACATTCAGCAAAGTGTCCCCTCTGGCTCCAGCTGCAGCTCTAGGTGCTGTTTAAGCCTCTGAAAATCCCAGCATTAATTTCATGGTGGAGGTTGAATCTCTGGCTTCTGTCAGTCCCAACAGGCACGTGAGACAGGTGCCCAAAAAGCAAACTTATTACATGGTGTTAATTCAATGAACCTGCAGCAGATGCAAAGGCTGTCACCTGATGAAATCACATTTAAATTAGTGCTGTTTTGCAGCCTTGGTGGAACACGTGTTTGCAAATCCTTCCAAGCCAGGGGAGCCAGGGCAGTGCCAACCTCCCAGGGCATCTCCAGGCTCCCAGGCAGGATTCACTGCAAGGCACAGCCAGAGGTGCTTCTGCCACAGCTCCATCCACACCAGCACAGCTGCAGCAAACTGAAACCTCAGCTTCTAGTCTCCTTGGCAAAAAATAAAACCAAAAAATATCCCCAAGCAAAACCCTTCCCTTTGTTTTAAAAAAAAAAAAACTGCCAGAACTGTGTAGCACAGCCCAGTGTGAGGGAAAAAAGAAATCATGGAACAGGTTACATGGAAAAGAGTGATGCTCACCACCTTGTCAGCTGTGATTTTCCTTTTCTCAGCTCAGTAACAATTACTTCTCTTTCCTATCACTGTCTTTTTTTCCCATGTTGAAAATTGGTAGTTTTTATAGGTATTTAGGAGGGTTTGTGGTCCAGAGGCACAACCACTCCTGCCCACTGTATTTATAAGCTTTAAAGGAGAATTTAAAGAGGGGAGGAAAAGTAATAATCCTGGTGTAGGTTATGCCTGAGCAAAATGGAAGGGTGAAGGAGCAGGGTGGGGGCCACAAAGACCAAAGAGAGGGTGGGAAGGATGTCTGCACATCCTCTGGGAAGTGGGTGCTTCGTTCTGCTGTGCTCCAGATGTTCATAAATCTCCCACCCTGGTGAGGCAAGACGTGCCCTGAAGCAAAATGCTGCTCAATAGAAGATTGCTGCCACATAAATAAAATTGAAGTTGTCAGGACATCCCCATTTCCTGATTCTGGAGATTTTATTTCCCAGCTTCACCCACCCACAGGCAAATTAGGAATCAACAGTGAGGTAAATAATGGTTTCAGGGTACAGCTCCCCTGAGACCAAAACTGGAACTTGGCTGAATGCAGACTTTGTTTATGTCACTTTAGTTGCTACTATCCCTTTCCCAATTTTATTTAGCACACAATGAATACCTTTTAAAACTGATAAATATAAAAATATAAACTGATTTCTGCCCTCCTTTTTCTGTGCAGTTTGAGATCTCTGTTGGGACATCAGTTAGATACACAAGGACAGCTGACCCTTAGCACTGAATCCTTGAACAGAATCTACCTTTGGCAGCTCCCATCCCTGCAGCTTTCCCTCTCCATCCACTCCCACCCCTCTGGGGGTCACTTGCATCCTTGGGCATCCCTCTCTGAAAATGCTGAGCCCTGAAAAGGCTCAGCACTTCCCAGTTCTGTTTCCCTAACTTGTAGCCTCTCTTTTTCAAAAATGAAAGAAGAAGAAAAAAAGACTGATTCAGGTTTTGGCAGCTCTCCTCTCACAGAAGAATATTCCACGCCTGCACACGAAAGGGAATTTTCAGCCAACCAGAAGAAGGAGTCAAAGTAAAAAACACAAACAATTACCCAAAAAATTTGCCACACTCAGTAGTTTTTCTGTCTGCTGCTACTGGCTCAGTGAGAGGATGGTTCCTTGCCTAATCTTGAGCTCAGAAAAAGACAGATCATCTTTAAGTTTGCAGTGCTGCTGGCCCAGCTACAGAGGATAGGATTTCCCTCAAGCCTTTGCCAGTGATGACTCCAAAAACAACAACTCGCCCCGAGGCTGGAAATTCTGCTTCAGAGGGATTTTGTTCCTGTTCCGTAAATGATACACAAATTTTCATCTGAGTGGATGGAAAATGCTTGCAAGCTGCAGAAGGCAGGGAGTGAGACCAGTCCCGAGATGGAAATGATTTCCTTAATTCCTTGCAGCACTGCTGTCACTTCCAGCCATCTGTTAGCTGGGGAGTCGCTGATAATCCACGGAGCAGCCTGGGCAAGGGAGCCTCCTGAGATCACAAAGAGTTCACTTATTGCTCTACAGTAGGAAAGGAAGTGGGTGGGGAAAAGGAATGAAAGGATGAAACACACAGCTCGTGCCCTCCTGGCTCCAGGATAAAAGATGTGCTTTAAAGAAAACCCTGGTAATTTCATACTTCCTTAAGGAGAAATGGTGTCCAAGATGTGGAGTGAGCAGCAGTCAGAGGCAGGGTTCTGTGAGCACAATTATCTTCATTATGGGGTTAGATTGTCATTTTAATCCCACAGGTCTTCCCTGGGCCTGGAGATTTTTCCCAGCAGCCTGGTCAGGATGTTGAGAACAGCTTTTAACAGTGGCTGGATGAACACTGCAAGAAAAGCTGCAGAGGTGGATTTCCCACTCATCCAGGAATGGCTTGCACCAAATCTCTGCCCCTGAGGTCTCAGCACGAGCTGAGGATCTCAGTCTCAGTGATAGCTGTAGCAGTGTTGCCTTTTGCCCTTGATGTTTTGGGGTTTCATATTGTTTTGTGTCTCTTTACAGACTAAGAGGGGCATGAGCTTCTCCTCTATGCTCTTGGCTGTCACATCCATCTCTGTGGCACCTCAGGCATGCCAAAAGGATATCTTTATGTTGTGTGTAGTGCAGAGGTGTAAAAAATGTCTAAACCTAATATTCAAACCATGGAAAAAATGATGAAATCATTAAATACAGAACAGGAACTAAGAAAAATTTATGTTCAAATGCTCCTGTGGACTGCAGCTTGAGAAAGGACCTAAAAGGTTTCAATTTATTGCCAAGTCAGTGTGGGTTTTGGTAACTCTGGGAGAGCTTCAGTGCTGCAGTTGTAAACCTAACTTAGTCAAACATTTCAAGTTCCTATCTCATCTTAGTCATGACATGGAAAAACACTGGAAATCTGTCTAATGAAATGGTTCACCAGCTGAGATAGGCCTGATGAAAACCACAATGGTAATGCTGATACAGCTTGAGCTCAGCTCCTGCCAGCTGAAGAGCAGCCTGGCACTTGGACATGTCACCCCTGAATATGTCACCCCTGGACATGTCACCCCTGGACGTTTCACCCTTGGATGTGTCACCCTTGGACATGTCACCCTTGTATATGTCAACCCTGGATGTGTCACCCCTGGACATGTCACCCTGTCCAGGACACACTGACCACCACAATCCTCCCTGGGCTGAGGGTCTGGCCCACCTCGGATTCCTTGGGGATTCCTTGGGGAAAATGTGCCCTGGGGGGCTGCCAGGCTCCAGCAAGGGGACAAACTGACAGATTCTGCTTGAAACTTGTATGGCAAAGCAAACAGGAGCCTCAGGTCTGGCACCATCCCCCTGGCAGCAGTTGTGGTGCCTGCCTGAGGCACGGAGCAGTGCAAAATCCCCATCCCCAGCCCTGAGCCCACAGCTCTGCCCTTCCCAGCCAGCCCTTCCTGCTGGCTTGCAGAGTTCTGTGCCAGGTGAAACAAGAGCCTGAGAGTAACACGGGGGTGCAGGCAGGCACAGGGTTGAATTTTGGGCACATGACCTCTGGAAAGGCTGGAATGATGCCTCAGGTTTGGCTTTTCTATTTTTTAGATTCTGTGCTGCTTTAGTATGTGGGTCTGGGCTTCATATTATGGGATGGTGAGCTCTGTGCACAGAGCAGGGAGACAAAACAATTCCTGCTCCAGCTGGGCACCAAGGACAAATGATCCAAATCTCAGCCCAGGAGCACAAACCCCGTGGGCTGGAGAGAGAAAAACAAGCAGGGTGGGAGTGCCTGGGCTAAAGCTGGGCTGGGACAATGAACTGCAAGGTGCAAATGGAGCAGAGCTGATCCCAGGGAGAGACCTCGTGCCCGGCCGTGCATTTTGGGGCCATTTTGGGTCATCTTGGGTGCAGCCCTGGCTGGGCTCTGGTGCTGCCCAAGGTGCATCCAGTGAGGCCTCCTAATAAATCCCTACTTTATTCTTTAGCTCCATCTTGTCTCAGTTCTAGGTCAGCCTGCTGAAGCATCAGAGTGTGGCAGGAGCAGGGCTAAGAGCTGTCAGCATTCTGGTCACAGCTTCCTGCAGGACATGTCCTGACTCTGGGGGCTCAGCTGGGCACAGCCCACGGCAGGAGCAGCAGGGGTGAAGGGGCAGCTGCTGGCCCTGCTCTGCAGGTCTGTGTCCCAAACCTGTTATCAGGGTGTTGTTATCTGCTCTACAGTGCCAGCTTTCAAAGCAATTTGAACCTTGGAGCATGGGGGACCCCCAAGTTTTGATCAGAGCGACATCAGCTGACAGACAGAGCCACTTCAGCAGAGTGCTGCTGTCTCTGAGCTGCATTTGCTGCTGACAGAAAGGTCACCGAGTGCTCTGCATTTGAGGAACAAGCAGCTCGAGACCTTTTTTCCTGCCGGGACTCTTTCTCCAAGCCCCAAACCCCTGCGAGTTATTCGGCCGAGAGCCAGGAGAGGGTGCTGCTAATTTTGGCACCGGTCCCGTTGTCCCTGCCAGGAGCCACAAGCCGCTTTCCCTGCTTCTTCCCAAGCCCCTAGGAATGGGAATGGGGCGCTTTTTAACTCCTGGCTGCCGTGGATTTGCGCAGGATCGGTCAGGATAGAAGAGCCCTGATGAGAAGCATCTTTCCCTTAATTGCAGCCAAACGGGAGCGATCGGAACTGCGGCTGCAGCTGCTGAGCCCTGGCGCGGCAGCACAGCAAAGTCCCAGAAATCCTCGGGATAAAGGGTGGGATAAAGGATGCCCTACAGCTCGCTTTGCACTGAGGCTTTGCCGAAAGCCCTGGGACATGAGCTGAGCTGGATGCAAGCAAGAGGAGCTGCCTCTGGCACGGGGAATGAGCCCTGCCGTGTAAACAGGGCTTCTGGTTTGTCTGGGGGGACATTTGGCAAAAAAAAAAGCATTACTTTGTAGGACTTGCTGCCCTGTTTTAAGATGAAAAGAGTTATAAACAATTTATAAAAGGGAGTTTATACCACTTTTCATCTTTGGATCAGTCACACAATTATACAGGACCTCTCTGCATCACCGACCTAAATAGTTCTTAACCCAGATGCAACCCACTTAAAATGTCTGAATGGTCAGTAATAAACCAAACCAAGAACATTCCAAACTGTTATCCAGACAAGAACATTAAAATCTTTTTCTCTGCCACCCCCCCACTCCGATTTTTCAAACCCTCTTTCTCCACACCAGTGCAGTGAAAGAAACGCAGCAGGAACAAAAGAAATGGAGATGGAGCAGGCACAAGAAGCATCTTCCCCTGTCCAAGTGACTTACTGCAATTTGTTCAGAGCCCAGCAGAAGTGAGAGCCCCACTGGGCCATTCCTTCTTCCAAGGAAAAACCCCACACACTAGGGCAGAGTGTAAACTGTGAGAGCTGAAAATGGGATTATGGGACATGAAGCCATCTCAACCCAAACTCTGCTCAGAACATAAAACACCTGCCAGCACACAGATTTGGTCTATTTCTAGGATATTTTTATTTTTTAGCTGAGAAACACAAAATAGGGTAGAGTTTAAGGCATGCAATCAGGCATGAAACTTCTCTGGCTTGTTTTGTGTGCTCATACCTTCAGTGTAAGTTCTATGAAAGGGAGAGATCCTATCTTTAATCTCTACATAAAGCAACTCTGAGCACCCACTTACAGCCTGAGGTTGGATGCAATGTTTACAGCTCCTAGAATGAGGGATTTACTCCTAAGGAAACAGTTCTTTTTGTCTGTGTGATTTGTTCTGTGCCACGTGGAGCAAGTGTCACCTACTTCCAGGAGCAAGTTTGTAGTAATAACAATTTTCCCCACATATACACAAATTGCAGTTACAGACATCTGCTTGCATGGGTTTAATTTGATTGCCCTTTTAGTGAAAAATGCAGATAATCTAAGGAATAGGAAAAACACCTTTTCTTTCTGCACATTGCAAGTCTACTTGTTGGTGTTGTAGAGAAATCAAAGAAACCCAGGCACCACGACAAGAATGGTGCAATCAACTTTTTACCTCTGAGGTGAAAGAGCAGCTCGAGGATTAAGAATTTTGTGGGTTAAAGTACATAATAGGTATTGAAATAAACATGATGGGATTGGAGATGCTGCTGAAAGATCCATTTCCATTTCAGTAACTTTCATCCTGTGGTAGTGTAAAGCACCTTTGTGTCTGCTCATGTGGGGCATTTGCTCTGAGCAAGCAAGGACAGTACCTGAAAGGGAACATATTGCCAAGGAAAGGGTTGTTCATAAGCAGCAACAAAGTTATTGTCTCTCTTTAACACCCCACCTTTGTTCATAAGGCTCCTGGTTTTGTTTTCTGTTATTACCCTTTTAAAACATGATAGTCGAAGACTCTCCTCCCTTGCTCATGCATTTTTAAAATCAATATGATTAAAAATGAATCTACTGTGCATCCATGTGATGAATGTGGTAAGAGCTCGTTCTGCACCTCTCCCATGAATGTCCCCATGCTGAATTTTTCAGTATCAATCAGACTAATGCAGCAAACACTGGGAAAATACAAATCCCAGGTCCTAAACTGGTTAAGCTGCCCACTCCCAAGGGCTTCAATGCTATCAGAAGTTCTGTCCTCTGCTGTGGTAGTCATTAAGAGTTTTGTTTTTACAGTGGATTTTCAAAAGAGGTAATCCTGAGATTACAAATTGTTGGCAAGTCCAGAACTGGATGGTCCCATTTCCAAGGCCCCAGCAGAGAGGAAAAAAAGGGAAAAAAAAAGATGCATGCACATGTTTAGTTCATTCTTATTCAGTAAAACATGGAAATACAGCTTAAGCATGAGGTCAAATACCACTGAAAGTGCCTGAAGTAATAGGACTTCACCATTAAATCTTCCAAGAGCATAAAAAGAACATTAACTCAGTGCATAAGAATTACACCTTACAACATGCATATTGTGGAGGCACTGACCTCTTCTTTTGATTTCCTAAAAATGATCAGGGCATGGAGCTCTTGGGGAGGAATCAGAACTTCCATCCCCACTTTTAACCAGGGAAAAGCCCACGGAAACAATTTTCTTTACACAATACCTGCAAGAGTGGCTCAGAGTTAAAAGAAATACTCAAGTCTACCAAGTGAGTTTGCATTCTCAAAAAATGACAAACTAGACTTAGATTTTTAAACATTGATCATGACAGTAATGTATGAAACATATCTGGCCTTTCTGACAAAAAAAAAAAAAAAGTACAAAATGTTCAAAAGCTAACTGTGCATTTAGATTAGCCAGCACATAAACAAAAGTTCAAGACAAGCAGTGCAAAAAATGGAAGAGTAAATAATGAGAGAGTGGGAAACAGCCAGACTACAGCTGTGAAGCTTGTAAATAGAGCAAGTAGCTAATACACTTTCCCAGCTTAAACTGCAATTTAGTAACACTGCAGTGGATTAATCAAAAAATACATGAACACATGAAAAACTCTGTGCCAAAATGTGCTTTGCAGTGCTGACACATTCCCAGGACAACATGGAATGCTCATTGGGAATGTCTTTCTCCACCAATCTTCGATTGCACAGGGCAGAAATAAATTCCCCTTGCTCTGGAGCTTGATGTGAGGGTGGCTGAACCCCAAACCCAACTCCCTGTTCCACTGCAGCTCTCCAAAATCACAATTAGGAAACCCTGAAATATTTGAGTGAGGCAAAAAAAAAAAAAAAACAAACAAGAAAAACCCCAAAAACTCAGCAGGGTGATTTTAGCAGGAAAAAAAAATGAGTAAAACAAAACCAGATTGGGTTTGTTGGTCCATTGCCAAAGCACTGTTGCTGCACAGAGCAGGGTTGGTCAGGAGACCTGGGAGAGACCAGATGCTTCCTGATAGCAGCATCTGATGTCACACTGGTATGAGGGACAAAGCCAAGCTTGGCTGGGACCAGTGTGCCCTGAGAGGGACATTTACTTATTTGCTGTCACATTTCCCAATGGCAGTCAGGAGTTCCTCAGAGATTCTGCCTCTTTTAGAGCCTTGGCTCCCAAGGGAATAGAGGCTAGCCCATCCTCTGAAGAAGGTGATTGTCTACTGCAAAAAAAGGGGGAAATTTAGGAGATACAAAAATGAAAATCATTACTAGGGAAGTGTTTTGATTCAGCAATAAAGGCAAAGCAAAACAGACATCACCCTGAAAGAACAAAGTCACACAGGAAGGGATTGGGTTCTACCCTGAAAGATGCTTTCCCTTTATGATTAAATTTGCTGTGAATGACTCACCCACAAACTAATGTGAAATGTTCTCCTCAGCTGCTTCTCCCAGCAGTTCAGGATGTAAAATCTAGTCCCAAATAAAAATTACAAGGCAAAAATAAAAACCCAACCACGCTATCTCCCATTTCTCATCACCAAGATGCCTCACAAAGGAAAATCAAAGAATTGAAAGCATTTTAACTTGTGAAGTATGAAAGGCAATTCATGCTAGGGAGGAATACCTCAGCCTTTTAGCTGGGGAACAGTCCTTCCATGGGTGCTTGGTTAATAGCTATCATGCAAAACAATTAGTCATTCAAGCAATTAAGAAGGTAAGTATCTCCTAAAAAGGTTCTGAGCTTTCCAAGCCCTAAATGCAGCTGCTATAAACCTAGACTGTTCCTGAGTGTAATTTCCTTATTGTATGGCCTCTCCTGAGGAGATCCATTGTGCCTCATGTGTTGTAAATTCTTGATGCTCTTTTAGCTGCAGTCTGAGCCTCTGGTGAGTTCTCCTCTTGCTCCTCACTCTTCTTGTGGTTTAGGAAGATGTCTGACTTCAGGAAGCGGCTGTAGCTGTCATATTTCATGAGGCTGAATATCTGGGAAGAGTGGGGAAAGAATACAAAGCAAATGAGCTCAGTAAAATGAGATTTTTCAACGAGAAGGATGCTTTAATTCCAATGTACTGCCTGTGCAATGTTCTGTCTGTACTAGAGCATTACATTTTAAAAAAATACATTTGCAGCTCTCCCAGGGGCAGCACGCAGCAGACAATGTTGGTTCTGTGGTCACAGCCTGGCAGTAACATCCACATTAGTTTAAAAATCAAATTACACTTTTCACAATAGCCAGCTTTGCACACCTAATGCTGAAGGTGGGAGGTGCCATGCCTGGCTCAGGGAGGAGATGCTCAGATCCTCCTGGCAGGTGTCTGGAAGGCACTCAGAGGCACAAAGCAGAGCTCTGAAGGAGGAGAAGTACCTTCTATGGACATTTATGGCTGCATGTATAACTAAGGAAAGCCTCTAAATAATTTACACAAATACTGAAAGAGCTGGTTTAGCCAATATTCCTTAAACCTTCACCAACCTTCCCTCCCTTGTTAGACAAATTGCCAACTCTGGTCCCAGGCCAGATGAGAAATGTTGCAGGAACCTGCCACGAAGAGCTGACCTGGGACAGATGTGTTTTTCCAGTTAAAATGTGGGTTTAAATTGCTGGTGGATTAAATTTGTGTAATTACACTTTTCACCAGGCCAAGAGCTCATCACAGCCAGCATGGAAACACCAAGTCAGCCCCAAGTACAGCTTTTCTCTCCCAGGGCTTGAGTTCAGGCTCATCCCTCAGCATAACTCCTGCTCTTCTATTTATACCCACTGCAGACAAAGGAAAAAACCCTACAACTCTTGGAGTTTTCTGAAAACAAAAGGGTTGGGAGAGGAGCCTGGATTCTGTTCAGGTGTCAAGGGCAGGACTATATTTTGCTTGGTGTTGAAACAGAGGGGAAGGGAAAAAAGTAAACTTCAAAACTATAATTGAGGCAAAACCAGAGCCAGCCTCACCCTCAGCCTATTATTTCACTGGTGGAACCTCTCTGAGTCATGTTTCAGGACAGATTTTTTTTTTTTTTTTGATACTCAGAATAACTGAATTTCCAAGACAAATTTCTGGATTCTCACCTGCAGATGTGGCTGCTCCATGTGTGGATAACTCATCTTTACCTTCACAGGCCCCACTTCTAACTGATAGTACAGTCAGCTAACACAACTCTCTGCTAGGAGGAAAAAACCAATCTCAAACTGTTTTTTCATTTCACATCCTCAAGGAACCTGGACAGGTACAGGGAAACACCTAAAATTTGACTGTTCTTGTCTGTGCATTTGCTGAAATAGCTCCCTTACGAGGAAATTACTAACCAGTAATTTACTGGATTTTACTCACCAGTGTTTGTTTACATATTGAAATATTTAAGCTATTGCCTAAAATTGTGGAAATATTATTCTTTAAGATACATATTGAAATATGAAAAAAAATCCCAAAACACCCACTCTGAGTAGAGCCTGATCTTCAGGGTCTGAACTCTTCCTGAGTTAAGCAAAGTCAAATTATCCCTCCTGGCACTGACTAACTACAACATAATTAAATTTATCCAACCAGCTCAAGGGGAAAAAAAAAATTGTAAGGAAGACATTTCCTGTTGAAACATCATGCCTGTGTTAAGAACTTAGACCCCTCTTGTTCCTGGTGTCACTTAAAGCATCTCCCAGAGAAAAAGAGCATTGAAGATGAAGATCTTCTGCAGTCTGGCCAGCCAAATACACAGAGCAGAGTTCACAATCGTGTGCCAAAGCAGAACCCACTCTTCCCCCTCCCTCCCTCCTCCTCCCACTGCTTTGGGGAGCAGGAGCATTTACCCCACAAGGATTTCTGGGAAGCATCTCACCCCACTCCATCCAGCACAAACCAATGGCCTGGGGGCAGCTGGGGCCACCCCACGGGCAGCAGCCACACCCCACCAGTGTCCCCAGTTAAACCAGGAGCTCTCTGCAGAACTGAAGCTCCTGTTACCAGACTGTGGCCTTCCAGCTCTGCCTTTTTCTCCTGCAGACCCACAGTGCCAGCAGTGCTCAACACTGCTCTTCAGAGAACAAATTACACCACTCTTCATAACTTTATAAGGATTGAAAACTGGAGAAGACCATAACTCTTCTGAGCCATTATCTAACAGCAATAAACAGTAGCTTCAAGCCCTGGAAACTTGCAATGACCCATAAATGCTCTGCATTTGTTTTTAAAAGCTCACAGATTTTCTTCCCACACTAGAGGGATTCCTCTACCACTAGCCCAGTGTGTTTCCAGTTCAGGTGTTACTGATCTTTGGCTCTCCATGTGTCTGTCATTTACAAAACAGCAAATATTTTAACTCCAGTATTCTCTCCAGCTTCACTCTTACAGTCACTCACCCTGAACTGCAGTGCTCAGATCTACCAGAACAGGTCCTCCTCTTCCCCTTTTTCTATTAAAAACTCTTTTTCTTCACATTGAAATTACATTTCATGTATTTCCCCTGCTAATGTCTTGGAATCTGCCTGAAAAACAGCAGAGCCTTTGCTCCTCAGACCCCTCCAAGTGCCCCAGCCAGTGCCTTCAATACCTGATTGAAATGGGCTGAAAACACTGTTTAAATCACTGAGCTGTTTCTCCACAAAAGGAAAGTGCCAAATGGAAAATACAGGTAGTCCTGAGGATGGTACAGGAATTAAAAATAGTACTGCAAGTGCTGGAAAGCTACAGATAAGAATGACTCACTTCATAACTTATGCTTTGAAATCAGCTGAATAGCAAGAAAATTTACCACCTGAAGACATGCCTGCAAAATTTCTAATTTCTACCAGACCTCCCAAGTTCTTTAGGGAAAGGCAAAGCAGAGACCAACTCCTCTAAGTCTTGCACGTTGCAGAAGTGCAGGAGTTTTCAGAAAATTGTGCTACATTCATATCAAGATAAATACCAAAGCAAAGTAAAATGAAGAAATTTGAGCTCTCAAGGAAACCAGGGGCAACTACAGAAACAAACATCAGCAATGACTCAGAACAAGTGAATACACAGGAAAACAAAGGCACTGAGTTAGTCAGGGTGATTCTCAAGCTACCCACGCAGGAACCCTGGAGAAAACTCCAGCCAGTTTTCCAGGAAAGTCCCGAGCTGGAATTAGAATGATTTTATTGAGTTTCTTAATTAATTGGTTGTAGTGAGATGGGGCCAAGAACCTGGAGTATCTCAGAGCAGCTGCATTAATATCCCCAACATGGACAGCCCAGCTCTGTGCTTACCTGTACAACCATGGCTAGAAAGCAGAGTTCACTAAAACCAGCCAAAAATGAATGAAACTGTGTTATTGAAATAAATAACTTTACCTGGTCCTGGAGCTTCTGGAACATGAGAGGGTGAGGTGTCTCCAGGATGGTCTCACTCAGACGGGACTGCCCTTCAACATTGACTTGGGAGGAAGCTTTGCTGGACAGGAAAGTCATGTAAATCTCTTTAGCTTTTTCCTGCATCTGCAAAAGGACATTTATTGAAAGAATTATTTGCTGTGGGAATGTTCTCTGCATCAGGTTTATCTCACTTGTGTGTGGTCATTTGTAGTGGAAGAGGAACACCCCTGCAGGCCAAAAGCTACACTGGGATCAGTGAAAGCTGCCAGAATTGAGCAGGTTGGGATGCTTGAATCTCAGCAGCCAGTGTAAAACTGGATGCTCAGCATCATCGACTGTCTTTGCTTTTGAGACAAATGATTTTCCTAACAGGTCATCAGTATGGGCAAGAAACCCAGAGGAAGAAAAACTGGGAAGTTAGTACAAGGGAAAATAAAGTGAAGAAAACAAATTAAGGAAACACCAACAGCTTGGCTAATTGGCAAAGATAAGACTCTCAATAGCCTCTGAGAGTTGGTAAATCAGGGCCTGACCTGCATAAAGCTCTTTGTTGGTATTTGCCCTATTTCAGAGCTCTTCCCTTGTCAAACCAGTACCAGCAATAACATCTTGACCCCACCAAGCTTCAAAGCAGTGAGTGGCCACAATCCCCTGAAGTTCTAGGACAGGCCCCTTAACAGATGGTTGGATGAGAGGAAGCCAGAGAGGGAGAAGAGAACCAAGCCAGGCAAGAGCCAAGCCCCTGCTGCAGTCTGAATTCTGCATGCTGAGAGCCAGCCAGCAGCAGCTGCTCTGGGCCATCCTGGGCACTCCCCAGGGTCCCCCTAATGAGCAACCTCAGCTCCACAGCAGCCAAAGGGCTGTGCCTTTGATGGGAATGGGGCTTGAAGAGGGAAGCATTTAAATCCTGCCCATGCAGGAGTCTCAGAATTCCTTCCAGGTTTTACAGCTGGGGTACATTTACACTCAGGGGTATTTAGAAGAAAAGCTGCATCTGCTTGGGCATTCAGGAAGCCTAAAGAGCTGGGGCTCTCTCACTGCTGAAGGGGACACCCAGGCTCTAGAATTCCTTTTTAAAACTCATTATTCCTCTGGTGGGTAGAACATTACGTGTCCAGGGCATTAGGTCACAATGAAGTGTTTTTAACAATTTCCAACTTGCTTCACAGCTCAGGGAGGACTGGGTCAGCCACTTCTGTTCTAAATGACCAATTAATCCAAGGGATCAAAGGTGTGACTGCTACAAGTGGCAAAATCAATGTCCTAATGAGGGCACAGCAAAGGGACCTTCAGCTGTTATTGCATGAGCAATTCTATTGCCAGTCCCACCCAAATGACTTTTGAGCCTGCTGTCCAATTCATACCATACTTGAGAGAGGGGCAGAGGACTGAGAAAAAAATTACCCTCCTGCTGAGTCGATAGAAAACCAGCAGGAGAAAAGAAAAGGAGAGGAGAAGCAGCACAAGCACCAAGGGGAAAGCTGCAGTCAGAAGTTCTCTGCTCTGAACTGCCAGGATGTTCTTTGCTGCTGGCTCATCAAGGCAGATGCAGCTCCTCACCAGCCCCAGCACAAGGTGCTGCTTGCCCAAGGACACAGGAGCAAGCTGGGCACTGCAGAGAAAGAGCAGAGGGAGGCTGGAGGGGGAACACAAAACTAGAAGTAACCGTGAGGAAGTTTAGAGAGCACGGAGAGGAACAACAGGACTGTGTGGGAGGCTGCTGAAACAAGGAGGCTCTTTGGATTTTGTGAGGAAGAATAACAAAGAAAGGAAGTGAAAGAGCTGTGGTAGGGAGAAGAGGCCATTGCAGAGACACAGAGGACCTGGCTTTACAGCTCTGGGGAAATTTGGAAGTGCTCAGCTGAAGGTTACAGGTTCTGCTGTAAATAGAACTGCTCTGCTACCTCTGTGCTTCAGCAGCACAGCAGCTGATTAACTACAGCTTATAATTTGCTTTAAAAAGAAAGAACAGTTAAAGCTGCCAGCGTGCTCATACACCCCCCAAATGTCACTCAGGCAGAGCCAGGTTCAGGTGGAGGAGGCAGAGATTGTCCCTGTTCACTCGGTGACATTCTGTGCTCTGCATCAGCCTGAAACGAAAGCCTCAGCTCAGGGGACTCTGGAACTGAAACAGCTCTTAAACTGGGATCTTCTTCACAGGTGGTTATTAAAGGATTGCTGGCAGTCCCCAGTTCCATCTGTGTTCTCTCCCCAGTGTCCCTGCCAGACGAAGTTCTGCCTAGAGCACCCCCTCGCTATTTCCAGGGGATCCAGTATTCCTCCCCACTTCCTTTCCTAAGGTCAAGCTCAGCTCCCAAGCATGTGTGGCTCCCAAAGGAGGTGAATGGGAGCCCCAGATGCTCTGCAGACCAGGCTCCAGCACTCAGCAGCTGTGCAGCATTACCCAGCCCTGCTAAACCCTTGCTACATACCACATGGGAAGCAACAGAAGAAACCCCTGAATGTACAGGACTTTGTTCTGGAATCATCCCCTACAAAACTTCAACATGGACATTTTGCTGGGTTTTAGCAATAGCTGAAAACACTCCCTGTTGTTGGAAGCATTTATTACAATCTGTAATTTATTTTTGAAGCTCGGCTGCAAGAGGAGAAACATTGAAACCCTGGGAAGCAGCACGACTGACATGTTGTTTATTTCATTAACAGTCTCAAATGCAACAACATATGACTAACTCCAACAAAATACTTAAAGTTAAATTTTATTCCCTTATCCCCACCACTCCCATTTCAGTAATTAAATACATGCCCTAACACAAGGGCCACATGGGTGGCAGCAGAACTGACTGCTACGAGTGGACTTGACCCCATTTCTTTCTCAAGCTTCACCAAACATTAAATCTGTATTTTAACTTCAATTTTAAAGGAATATCCTTTTTTTGCTGTTTGTATTTTGTTGGAATTTTTTTTAGCTGTCTCACTCTGCTGCTGCCAAAGATCTCCCCTGCTCCCTGAATCATCCACTCTGATGGAACAGCAGCCTGTACAAACCCAAACACTGCCCCAGGCTGGCACAGAAAGGATAACAAGAAATATCCCTGGCACAAGGGATGCTTAACCCACTGCTCATGTGCTGACCTTCGGGCAAGTTTAGACTGACCAAGCAGAGCCCCAGGCCAGAGCTCTCACCTCAAGTAATGAAAAGTTTCTCTCATCCTTTAAAAATAGGGGGGAGAGAATCCCATTCATGGAATCATGGAATGGTTTGGGTTTGAAATAACTTTAAAGTAATTTTGAAGGAAAGGAAGTTTGAAATTACTTTTTGAAGTCCCTCACTCAGCTACTTCTAACCCCCTGCAGGGACAGGGGACATCTCCAACTAAATCAGATGGCTCAGAGCCCCATCCAGCCTGGCACTGAACGTTTCCAAGGATGGGGCATTGATCACCTCTCTGGGAAACCAGTTCCAGTGTGTCACCACCCTCACATGAAAGAATTTCCTTCTCTTTATTCCATAAAGACATTTCCTCTTTATCTAAACTTCTCCTCTGTCAGTTTGACATTGTCGATTTCCTTGTCCTGTCCCTCCATTCCTGTGTCCAAAGTCCCTCCCCAGCTCCCTTCAGGCCCCTTTAGGCACTGGAAAGTCTCCCTGGAGCCTTCTCTTGCCCAGGCTGAGCACTCCAGCTCTCCCAGCCTGGCTCCAGAGCAGAGCTACTTCAGCTCTTGGAGCATCTCTGTGGCCTGCCCTGGACTCTCTCCAATCTGGGTGGAATTGATATCAGCTTCATCTGACCAAGAGCCTCAGTGCCTGTGAGCTAATCTGTGTGGGAAACCAGTTTGAAGGAGAAATGAGCTACAAAACAAGTGAAAGACTGTTTTTAGAATGCTGTGTGCACAATGGAGAGATGCAGAGGGACTTCTGCAAGAGTCACTTTCAGAAGAAAAATCCACACTTCATGCTACCATAAACACTGGAAAGATTTCTATTTTTAGTGCTTTTCCTAGCTTTGTAAATTATCTAAACAAAGCCACCCATAAGCAGTAGCTACAAAAATTTACTGTAAGTCTGTGTCATTCTAAAGCACATTTATTCAGGCAGTTTTAATAATTTGGGCAACCCCAGACTCCAGGCTGACCACTCTATGGAAGGACTGGTACTGGATAATTAACCCAAAGAGAACCCAGGTAAATCTCTGTCCATTCATTTGGCAATTCATTGAAGGATTCACCAAGCTCCTATCCCTGTACATCACTTTAACATTTTCTCTACTGGCATCCTAAATTAGTAATCCTAAACCAGCTAGAAATATGGAAATTATTTAGCAAGGGAAAATAGGATTATTATCCCACTGAAAACGTGGGACTTCACAGAGAAGTCAACTGACTGGTTGTTCTTTCCTCAAGACTTTCTGTATTCCTGGACCTTAATGAGGGAGGGAAGCAGCTGAATACACAAAACTGGAATTACTAAATGTTACAAAGTTCGCAGACAAATTGAACATTTCCCTCTTCTTGCAAAAAAAAAAATAGTATTGTTGTATTTTTATGGATTTATCAATACCCCAAAAATACAGCTAAACCCAGCAAAATTGTTTTGAGGGGAATTTTTTTTCAATGCAAAACACAGGATATTTACAGAAAGTAGACTCCCCTACCCAAAATACATTGTTTGGAAAGACAGGGAAATTTTTTTGTCGTTGAAAATCTGCTGGGAAACTGTTTAAGCTGACAATATTTGACTGACCTTAAGAGAGGAACCTGCAGTCTGGACACAGCCCTCTTACACCTGCACTTCCTAACCTCTCCTAGCCCAGCTCTGCCATCTGATTCCTACTCCTGGGCACTCCTGGGGTTCCTCCAAGCACATGCAATCCCACAGCACACTCCTGGGAAAGCTGCAGCCCAGGGCTGGGACAGGAGCACTCTGTGCTGGGTTCAAACCTGGCTGGATGGGCCAGAGAGGGGTGGGGATGGTGCTGCAGCCAGGCACCAGGGGTGTCCCTCAGGGCTCTGTGCTGGGGCCAGCTCTGGTCAATATCTTTATTGATGACATGGATGAGGGGATTGAGATTTCACCAGTAAATTTCATAAATAAAAGAAATTAATTTCATCAGTAAATCTGCAGCTGACCCTGAGCTGGGAGTGTGTCCATCTGTTGGAAGGTAGGAGGGCTCTGCAGGGAGACTGGAAGGGTTGGATGGATGGGCAGAGTCTGACAGGATGAAGTTTGATCAATCCAAGTGCCCAGTCCTGCACTTTGGCCACAATAACCCCTGCAGTGCCCAGGCACAAAGGGACCTGGGGGCACTGGTGGGCAGCAGCTGGACAGGAGCCAGCAGTGAGCCCTGGGGGCCAGGAAGGCCAAGGGCTCCTGGTCTGTGTCAGGGATGGAGTGGCAGCAGGAGCAGGGAGGTCACTGTGCCCTGCCCTGGGCACTGGGGAGGGCACACCTGGAGTGCTGTGCCCAGCTCTGGCCCCTCAGCTTGGGAAGGACCTTGGGACACTGAGCACATCCAGAGGGGACAGCGAGGCTGGAGAGGGGCTGGGAACACAAACCCTGAGAGGAACCCCTGAGGGAGCTGGGGGTGCTCAGCCTGGAGAAAAGGAGACTCAGGGGTGCCCCCATCACTCTCACAGCTCCTGAAAGGTGCCTGTGCTCAGCTGGGGCTGGGCTCTGTCTCCAGCAGCACTGACACAACCAGAGCACACAGCCTCAAGGGAAATACAGGCTGGATATCAGGAAAAAGTTTTTCACAGAAAAGGGTGATAAAGTTCTGGAATGGCTGCCTGGGGAGGTGGTGGAGTCCCCATCCCTGGGTGTGTTTAACAAAGCCTGGATGTGGCACTGGGTGCCAGGGTTAGGTGAGCTGTTGGGCTGGGCTGGACTCAGTGATCTTGAAGGTCTCTTCCATCCCAGGGATTCTGTGATTCACTTGGAAGAGGTTTAATGGCATTTTCCCACTCTCACCTCTTCATGGTGCCAAATGTGCCCTTTGGCAACAAGAGCTGCACTCAGGTAAAAAGCATAAAAGTGGGATTTCAGGGAAAGAAAGCTTTAGCAATCTGACACTCAAGGACAGAGATACTCAGAGTTTTGATACTACTTAATTTCATACTCACAGAATGAGCTCTTAAAGAGCAGATAAATTTGAAATTTCTCAAGAAAACAAGAAAACAAACAAAAAGCCAGACACAAAAACATTTTGAGAAACAAGCAAACAAAACATGGCACATATTTTAGGCCTGACTCTACGGGCTTCAAAGTCTAAATGTGAAAATGGATCCTGTGTTCCTGGTGGATTTCAACGTAAGCCAAGATCCAAGCAGTGGAAAAAAAACCAACTTACTGAAGGTGCCTGGTTGAAAAATTTTCCAATAGAATATTTCCTACTAGAAAGGTAGAGCTGCCATCAAAATGACAAGACTCTGCAGATATGCATCAATTTGGATAAATATTTAAGGAAAAAAGTTTAAACAGACCCTTTATGTTTTGTAACTTGTAATTTGATAAGGCAAAATGTTTCATTTTGGTGCTGTAAAATATTTTTGTTTGGGCCATATGTTATTTTTATGTTCCACTAAGATAGCACAGTGGTGTAAATTTCCAGCTAAAAGCTGCTGTGCTCTAAAAAAGTTCTGAATGAAATATCTTGATATTTGCAAACAAGATGATGCAACATCACTGAATTAATAAAACTTTTGCTACTCCCTAGAAACTACAAACACTTCAGTTTTCAAAACATGGGAAACTTGACAATTCCAGCACTTTGTTTTGATTTGAAATAGAAATGGCTTTGTTTCCAAACAATTCCACCAGGATAATTTTAGTGCAATTTCTTCAAATATATTTATTTGCATTCACACAAAGCACATTATGCAACAGAGATGTTTTAGCTCCAGCTTTGCTAAGTAACCTTTGTTGACAAGCAGAATTTATTTAGGAAACATACCTGCTTTTTTCCCTGTGTTTTCTTAAATTCTTCACATGCTAACCAGAACAAAACATTTTCTTCGCTAAATTCTTTCTTTAAAAATTCCTAGAAAAAATAAGAACAAACACACAAAGGTTAGGATCCATTTCTCAGCTGCTTTTCCCTCTTCCTGCTACAGCTGTTAGGACCAGAAGCTGCCTACAACTAACTTTACCATGGGTTTGCCCAGGGCCACAGAAGCACTGCATTTGTGCAGCTGCAGGGCTGATATGGAACACTCTGATATTCTGCTCTTTGAGAGCACATTCCAGGAGGAGGATGGGCTCCATCTAATCTCTGACCATATCAGTAACTAACAGGAACAGCTTCTTCAGCCTGCCTTAAATAACTCGAGCACTCTCACAGCCACTGCTCAAAGGGAAATCCAAAAAGAGATGAATTCATTCCCAGGTGAGTAAAATGAACCATTTTAATGAGAGTCACAAATCACTTGGGATTCTCATGCAGTATCTTTCTGACTTTTGTAATGAGTAAAATCTCTACAAATAAAAGCATTTCTAAATGGGATCATCAGTGGCAATAAATTCACTTAGACAGACTGAATCAGAAGATGTAGCTGTGCTCTCTGTGCTGATTAAACACAGCCCATTCCTCCAAAAGAGATGCATGCCTTCAAAGGGGAAAAAATGTACATTAAATTTATTTATGAAATATAATGACTGAAACTTTTATAGCTCTGAGATCATCAGTTTTCTCTTTCAAGTGTTACTAAGTAATGCCAGGAATTAAACAGCACCAAGATTACTTGTATGTTTGTTTTTTTAAGAATTTAAAATCAGCATTTTGTTATTCTTGTTTACCTCACTTTTTCAAACCAGTCTGGCAGGAAACCATTTTATCCCAGTGCATTTTATCAGTACAGCATGGCAGAAGCACTTTGAAGTAGGCAGTTCCTATTCTTACCTCTAGCATGGCAAGAAGGCCTTGAAACACCAACTCACCACCCTCACCTAATTAAACTTCAAGCCATTTTGAGCTGCACCAGCCCACACTTTGTAGTAAACTGAAAGGGAATATTTTCAGTGGAGCTGCTAAACACAGAGCAAGAGCCACAGAGTCATCAGAGGGCTCCTGGTAACTCATGGCTTAAGGACAACGTGTGAGAAGTGAGAGCCCAGGATCTCAGTGATAAATAATGCCTGGCAGGAGGGATCAGTGGCTCAGGGACTGCAGGTTATCCAACAGGACCTTGTTCATCCTTGCAAGAGAGGACAGATCCCATCAGGAAGGTGCAGCCAAAAGCCTTGCCAGTGCCTTTTGAGCACAGGCTGCAGTGGCAGGGGGCAAAAGGTGCCACCTCAGAAACCCTACCAGTGGCACAGCTCCAGCTCTAGAGGGATGTGTGCCTCTGCTCACAGTGCTGGCACAGCTGCACCCTTCATGCTGAGGCTCATTCTGCCTCAAACCCTGAATGTTGCTCTATGTGACTATCCATATTTAATATATCGACCCTAAAGCGTTTGACTCCCTCCGGGTCTTCGAGCAGGTTCTCCAGTGACGTGGCCCATCTCGAGGTTCCTTTCAAGGCTTGGTGGCTGCTGCTTGGGTGGCCCTCACCATCATTTATCTCTGGAAAAAAAAAATAAAATGGACAAAACAGCATCTTCTTTAGAAAAAGACAAGTACCAGCCACCTGGATGTCTCCTCCATTTCCCCCTGCACTCCTGATTTCAGCTGCTCTCTTTAAAAGAAACTCCTTTAAAAATACACATAAAACTGAAAATGAACACACACACATACAGACACTTGAATTCTGCTTTGCCTGTAAGGAGGCAAAAAGGCCTTACAGCCACATAATTCATGAGTATGTAAGGAGGCACTGTCACTGCTTTAGAGGGGTTCAAGCACCTCCTGCCTGGGGAACACAATGACCACACCAATGTCCATATTTTGCTCTGGCACTGTCAACAGTGTTGGCTTCTCTAAAGGAACTTCTGGCCAGTCACACATGTGAAACTTATTTTTAAGAAGAGAATCATCACTGGAAGCTGGATGCTCGGTAAAAGCAGAGAGAGAAAGAAAAAATGATGGTTTGTTTAGAAGGAGAACCAGTCCAAGATATTAATCCTGTCCAGTGGGAGGAAATACACCCAGCAGAAGAGCATCACTCCAGCTAAGTCAGCCTGGTTTTGGGCAAGAGGGTGATTTTACTGTTTCCAAGCCCTGAAACTCTTCTTTTATAAGGTGTACTGGACTGTGCCCACACCTGATCTGCCAGCCAGCCTCCTCACAGACAGCAAAGATGGAATACAATTCCTATTTTCTCTATCCCAGGAACAAGTGCATTTCATTCGAGGCTGGCAAAAAACCCTTCAGAAACCCTATTACTTGGAAAAACTCCAGGAATGTTATTGCTCATCTGACAAACTCTAACACAGGCATAAAGTGCTCAGCCTCCTCTCCTCTCACACACAAAATGCCCTGGGAACACAGGGGGGAAGTCAGAAGGATAAGAGCTGTACTTCAGGTCACTGTGCACTGGAGAGATGCACAAAACTCTTACTGCAACCAGGAGAGCTTCTATTTATAACTCCTTCATTTCTCCCTACCAACTTGCTGGAAATCTGGATCTGGTTCTGCTTAAGCTCTGCTTTTAAAAACCCTCCTTTCACCATGAAACTCATCCTCACTAAGTATCTCAAAAAACTCTCTCTGCAGAAATACACACATATATATGATTGTATTTAAATACACACAAGCAGATGCCCTTTCCAGCTGGTGGCTGGAATTAAAGCTGGGGTTAAAGCCCTACAGAATATTGGCATGACAGCAGAGGCTCCTGAGCTTCGGCTGGCAGGGACCTGTGGAGTGAGTCTGCTTGTTTCACCAACTGCTCTAAAGAATGAACATCTCTCCTGCCTTGATAGGGAGGGGATTTTGTTCTAGAAACTCTCTGCAAGCTTAAAGGTCAGGAGCCAGAGCCTAAGGATTGTCTCCTAACCACAGCTGCAGCCTCCACATGTGACAGGAGCACAGCGAGCCAACACCGCCTCAGTTTGCCCCCCTTCGTGCAAAAGGATGTGGTTCTTGATTAGCACTTGAAAAAATTTTGTTTTAGAAACCTGACTCAAAGTATTTGGGCATCTAATCTCAGTAAAATCTGTGAGATTTGAGTGGGAATGGCCAAGTGTGTTGCAGCAGAGCACAAAGCCCTCTGAGCAGCTGGGATGTGCTGCTCACCTGGGAGAGGGATGGCAGCTCTGGTGGGCAGCTGCTGGTGGCTGCAGAACCAGGCCATTCCCCCACTTAGCACACAACAGAAAGGGGGAACATTTGATTTCCAGTGTCTCTTTTCCAGCCAAATCTGAAGTGGACACTAATGATTACTTAGTGGTAAAAGCAGGTGTTTCAATGAGCCAATGCAGACCCAGGACCTTGAAAACCTAAAAAATAAAAATTTGGAGAGCAAAGGCCAGAAAAAGTCCTTCCAGAAAACCAGAATACATCAATTTGCTTCTCTTCTGCTGCTTTGACTGATCTTCATTTTACTGTTGGCCATTCTCTATCCTCCCTGTTCATCATTTTCCACATTTTCCTCTCACTCCCAGCCCACCCAGCACAGCCCAGCTCTACCCCTCCACTCATGTTCTGCCCCCTCTCCTCCTTGTCAGCCTCCAAACCCTACTCCCTCTACTCCCCTTCTCCCTGCATTCTTCTCCTACAGCCTTAACTTCAAACCCAGAATTTGGTTCTGAAGGGAGGACCTGCACGAGTGTCCTAGTGTCCATTCTGCTGAGCCTTGCACAGACTATCACTCAGTTTATTTCCTCACTTAACCAGCTCCCCACAAGCCAAAAAGCATCGTGGTACAGAGACAAGGGTTGTCTGTCCATTGCAACCCTTCCATTTACCCCTGGCCTCATTTATTCCATTTATCCCTGGCCTCATTTATGTCCCCAGAGCAGAGGCTGAGGGATGTCTCAGGTGCTGGGCAGCTCTGGCTGCCACCAAGGTGCAATCCCAGCTCAGCCCATCCTACAGCTCCCAGCACTGCCCACCCAAGGCTGGGGACACCAGGCTGAGCCCTGTTATTGTCCAGTGTTCCTCTGCAGCCACCACAAAACATCAACACTCCCCTTCAGCACAAACATAAACAGGCTGCAAATGACAGTAGGAAACACCCTGAAATTTTATGAGGCTATTAAAATTGCTGGGTATTTTTATTATACCCCATTAAATATGCCATCACCAGCATTTATTCTAATACAAATTGAGCTGACATCCCCTCAGTCAGGATCATAACTTCCCGCTCCACATCCTGGTTTCATGTAGCAGATTTAATATGTGATTTTCAGAATTTTTTTTAAAAGATAGGAAAGAGGTTTTCCCCACAAATGACTCCAGAAGCTGATCCCCAAATCTATCTCTATTACTAAATCACCTTAAAAATGATACTTTCACTGAAGTGCAAATTAATGAGTCTGAAAAAAATTCATTTGAGGAGGAAATACAGCAGTGTAGTTACAGGAATGATCCTTCTGACACCTATTTATCTCGGATATTTATAGAAAGACAACTTTCTCCTCTTAAAATCATCTGCTGACAAAGTTAAGTAATATAGCCTTGGAAACAACAAGTTTGATCCCATTGATTAACAAGAACCCAAATGTACATACATCTGTATGATCATTTAAATGAGGAAGGCAGACATTTGCTGTTACTAAAAACTGGGAGATAATTTTGTGCATCACAAAGGGCACTCCAAAATGGCAGTTCTCCCACCAATATTTCTGTCAAAGTAACACACAGAATACGCATCAGATGATAAATAAGCCAACTACATTTCTTACATTACAGTTCATTAATTACATTATCACATGCTAATTAAATTTCAGAGCAGAGCCTGCTGCCTTTTGCATGGTTTAGGAAGCAAGAGGCAGAGAAAGGCAGCAAGGCATGAACAGCAGAGCAGCACACACAGTTGTAAGAGTTTCTGCTGAAGCAAACTTTCCACTGAGTTGGAAATCTGCTTCAGAGCCACCACGGCTCGCAGGGCGTGCGGGGAGCAGCCAGCTGCTCCTACCAACGCAGCAAATGATTAAGTGCTTCTTTTAACAGCACCATTCTTCAGAGCACTCCATGCTCAGCCAGCAAGCAGGCAGTTGCATTATCTGGAGCATTATTTTAGAGGGAAAGCTCGCAGAAGCTGCCTTCCCATCACACAATGGCACTGC
Source organism: Haemorhous mexicanus (assembly GCF_027477595.1). Classification (NCBI taxonomy): domain Eukaryota; kingdom Metazoa; phylum Chordata; class Aves; order Passeriformes; family Fringillidae; genus Haemorhous; species Haemorhous mexicanus. The sequence continues at coordinate 37,369,318 of NC_082347.1, forward strand.
AGCAGCAGGCTGCAGATAAAGGCTCTTTGTGCGCGGCACAACGGTAAGTGCAGCGCTAAGAACGCCACAGTTATCAGCTGAAGAGTGCTATCAAAAAATGCCAAATATTTGCATCCTCCAAACAGGAACTTGGACTGAAATCCCAGGAGGTGTCAATACAATATATACAACTTTGCAGGTCAGAACTCACAGTCCTGGCCCTTGTTTCTGACAAGCACAAAGAGCGAAACCTGCGGGAACCCATCAAACGGAGTGATTCAGACACAGCTAACTGAGTTAGCCACGCTGATCACCCTGCCTCCCCAAGCACTGCCCACTGCAGCCGTTTCCCAAGCTGCTGCCACTCTCCAGCTGTTGATACCGTGGCCTTTATGGCCCCATATCGAGCAGCACAGACTCACACCCTTCACAGAGTCCTGCTGAGCACATCCCTTCCCAGCCGCCTGTTCTGCCCATCTCCTGCCCACACACCCCCGGACAAACAGCAGCCACACAAACACTCACAATGACAAAAGCACCATGCAAGCAGCACATTCCTCACTCCATATTTAAGCATGGATGTACAACAGGAAAAGCCACTTCCATTTCTTTTTGAAGAACTTCTGACCAGTCCTCGCCTCATTCACCTGGATCATAAATCTGCATGAGCCTTTAATATTACTTTAAAAACACTCTGAGTACCTTGTCTTGTCCTACAATCACCAGAATGTCTACCCAGCAACAATCATCAGTCTGGAATTAATAAATCCAAGGTATGAAACAGTGGGAAACTTCATTAGCAAGCAACTGAAAAGGGAAAATTCCCTTACTTTCCATGTATCCAAGCATCAGCGGATGAATCCTCGCACAACAGTTTTTTTCCTAGCAGCAGCTGAATTTTAGACCTTTTTGCTACAGCAGAGCTGTCCTCTCACGCGTGGGGTGTTCAGAGCACGAGCTTCAACATCCTCTTTTGACTGTCTCTAGCAACAGATGGCTACTGGATTCCACTTTTAACTATAAGGAAGGAAACTAAAGGGACGTTCCTCTTTTGTAGCATCTCTGGAAGTGTTCACCAGACATATAGCCTTTAAAATACCCCCTCCCAGTCTCCCCCTCCCCCCTCCACACCCCCCCAAAAAAACCCCAACCCAAAAAAACCCCAGAAAACCCAAACAACTCTAGACAAAGATCTCATTTGGCTTTTCTTAGAAAGATTGCAACTTCTTCCTGCGCACCATAAAACACAGTGTTATTTTCTAGGATTTGGCGATTGCAACTGTTGCCCCAAATGCCTCAGCAGTGACAGGTATCAGACATCACCCCTCGGAACCGACAGACTCGCAGCATCGGGGATACAAAACACACAACCGCGTTACAGCGCCTGTCAACAGAGGGATCCGCGATGTCCTACATTATTACTGCCTGGAAATCTCCATTCCAGCTTGAACCCTCCAAAGGCAAACTCCAAAGTCAAACTCCTCAAAGTCAATTTGGAGCTCGAACAACCACGCTCTGATGTCCGGGCTGTCGCCTCGGCCCCGGTAACAGCGGCAGTTCCGACTCAAACTCGGCTGCCGAGGCACAAGCCCGAGCAGAGCCCAGTTCCCTCTTCCGCGCTCAGCGGGAAGCGCCCCGGGCGCGCATCCCCCGCGGCCCCGCGGCCCCGCTGCGGAGCGGAGCGGTCACCGAGCAGCCCCAGCCCCGGCCCCGAGCGCCGGCGGGGCCCAGGGACCGCCGTGAGCCCCGCGTTTCCCCCGGCGGGGCCGCGGGCAGCGCAGCCCGGCCCGGCGCTTCCCCCGGCGGAAGCGGCCGCGGGCTCACCCGGGGGTCGCCGCCCCGTCCCCGTTACCTGAGGGTGGCCGCTTCCTGCTGAGCCGGCTCACGGCCCGGTTGAACATCCCGGGCGCCGCTCGGCCCCGCTGCCGAGCCCGAGGGCGGCCGCGCTGCCCCGCCCCGCCCCGCCCCGCCCGGGGAGCGGCGCCAGCCCCGCACCTGCCCGGCCCCGCCGCGCCCGCCGAGCCCGCGGAGCCCGGGGAGCGGGGACCTCCCGTGCAACGTGGCACCGCCGGGGCTTGGCCCCCTCGCAGCCTTCCCCTGCTCAGCCCGAGCCACGCCGCCCCCGCTCCCACAGCCCTGCGGTTATCGCCGTGCGCCCGCACCCTGCTCATCCATCCCGCCTCTAACTCTGCCCGGCTCAAGCCTCCTGCTCCTCAACCATGACTGCTCCTGTCATCGTGCTCGGGGACACGGGATAGCAGTGTCCCTGTCCCCGCCCGACATTAGCCACCAGCCACCCTCCTGTCTTCCTTGCTTTAGCCACCTTAGAGCAGGTGCAAGAAGCAAAAACACTTCCCCAAGATGGGGAAATTTTTGAAATTATCTCCTGTCATACCAGAATAGATATGCCAAGCTTTTTATGTTGGAGTGACTCCTTTGCTCTTCAAACATTTCAAAGGACAATTATTTCTGAACAGAAAAGCGCAATTACAATTCTAACAAAAGTACTTTCACTTTCAGAAATAATGTTTTTACCAACATATTTGCTCAAAAATCCAGCATGTGAGAAGTTTGTGTGATTCTGACAAAGCTGCGAGCCATCAAACAGACAATTACCTCAGCAAAACAGTAGTGGGAGACAATGGGAGCGCTTAAATCCCATTGGAAATATCACTAATACACAAAAAATCACAGAAACCACTGCTAGCAGACAAGTCAACAGTTGTTTTATTTCCACCTCAGCCAAATCCCATCCTGAAGGCACAGTAACACATTGCTAAGAAGCTCCGTTCACAGAGAGAACTTGGATGGGCTCCCCATCTCACTGAAAATTATGGATATTTTCCATTTATATGCACAAGGCCAAGATCTCATTCCTGGGAACTGGTGACACCAGAAGACTGAACACAAGAATCAATTGCATCTGTGCTTCCAAAATAAACAACAGCACAATACCTTCCAGCTGAAGGGATTTGGCCTGCACCCCCTGGACCTCTGCCTTCAGCACCGGGGCCAAAAGCTGTGTTAGCTGGTGAAGATTTCTTGGCTCTTGGGGTGGATTAAAAAAATACGAGTTTGCTGTTCTGCTGAGGGAACTGTGCAGCAGCTGCACATGGTGCTTCCAGGCAGATGTGTGAGACAGGCACAACATTTGGGACACAAGTGGAAATTCTGTGCAAGCA